>NC_143441.1:21535000-22735000 GCF_987193195.1 Phasianus colchicus
ATGCATGCGGTATACAAGACTCAAGCCGTACCTGCAGAGAAAAATAAAGGTGGGGGTAGATGAGAAAGAATGCAAGAGGGGGAAGACGGAGGGGGAAATATCATTTTAAATAAACAACAAAAAAAAAAGTCACAGGCATCACTCACGTTTTTTTCCAACCTGTTCTTGCGATACAGATTGACAGCCCTTTTAATATGAAATAAATCAGCCAGGATAAGGAATGTCTTGGAGAACATACAGATTGAGCGCTGATTGACAGAGCTTCTCTGAAACCCATTCTGTTTGCACCGGGTTTTTTAGCAGCTAACTTGAAAGGATGTCAGGTGCTTTGAAATGTTTCAAGTGTTTTGAACCCAGCAAACAATCATAAAATGTGCTTATTGGTGCTCAGGCTGGAGCTGGGCTCATGTGAAGACAATGCTGAGGAAGGCAAGCCAGGAAATGAAAGCCAAGCTCTTCTCTTCCATTCAGACACTAGGAAGTCATTGGGATTTTTGGCATCAACAGTCGTACCTAGTTAGTCCCACATTTTAAAGGGAAGATGTTGCACATTGGAAACTTATTTCATATCTGGGGAGACTGCAAGACTGTGTTCCTTCTATAGATTTGCCGTTGTCTTTAAGCAAGAACTGGCTAGTCACTTGCTGATAATGAGACATGACGTTTTTAAAGTTATGTGTCCAGTTTGTACCACTGCTGATTTCCTGTTCAACTCATACCAGCACTATCCTGGAGTTGGTGATGTTGCAGATATTATGGTTATCTGTCTCTTCATATTTCCTGAAACATCCTATGTCTCTTGTTATCTTGCAAAGCAAATACTGGCACATCATATTTACACTGAGAAAGAAAAGATGAAAACCAAATCTAATGTCGTTTGCAGCCTTTTTCAACAGCCCTCCCTTGAAAATGACCCTTTGGGCCAGTACAGCTAATTTTTGTATTTTAATTTATTTTAGAAATAGCTTGACATCTTTGCTTTTGCACAAGGTGCAAAAGACATTCTGAAAGGAGACCTTGGGCTTCTCCCTAGTGGGAAATCAGCATCATATCGGAGATCATTCCATAAAGCATCAAGCCATGATGTTGACTTCAGGTGCTTTGCCCTCACAGTTCATCCATAGGAGCTGAGAGCAAAACAAATGCAAAGAGAGCAGCCCTTTCACACGGCAGACTTTTTGGGTATCCCAGCACAACACAAGTGGACGAGTGGTCCTTGTGCATGTCCCTTACCTCCCAACACTGCTCTTTCTGCTGCAGGCTGCTGGTACAGTGAGCTAGCTGGGAATGCCTTTCTCATCACCCATGTCTTCCTGCATCCAGATATTCCAAACAGCAGATCTTCAGAGGGTGTGGGCCCCTAATTCACCTCCTGATACTTCTCTTTTTGGAATACCCTGTCCATATACACATGGTTAATCACCAATACATAAAACTTTATGCAAATTTGTCTCTGTGAAAATGAGGTGCTATGAGGTACCACATGGCACTACTTGGGCATAGAAAGATGACTGTGTCCCAGCAGCATTCTCCCTCCTCTTTTTTTTTTCAGAGAGACATGTTCATATTAAAAAAAAAGAAAAAAAAAAAGAAAAAAAAAAAGTTTGTGTCAGTGCTTAAACAAAAACAAAATCCAGGGGAAAAAAAAAAAGTTTATTTCTCTATAAAAGCATCAGCACAGGTCCTGCTGATCGGCTTTCCCATTTCTCTCTCCCCAGTGGCCACCTTCCAGTGTTTATGGACCTGTGGCTGATAAATCTTACAGCAGAGGGCTTTTGGGATTCAGTGGCAGTATTACTGCTGTCCTTTATTTCTGTGTGTTTAGATTGAAGCATTCACACTACTGTGAGTAAAGGGCAAGAGCCAGCCTGTAACTCTGGGTGCCATGTATTGATCCCTGTTTTAACAGGTGTTGCAAAGAAGATATAGTGTGCTCCTGGTCCTTCCTGGCACAAATCACTCCTCAGCCTTCCGCTTACCCTCCCCAGCAGAGTGTTGGCAGTGCAGGAAGGAGGATGATATGAAGCCTCTATTCTCTTTTCAGTCCTCTGGAGGGAGAGGGTTGAAACTGGTGAACCTCACAGGGACACCTGATGGCCCCTGCAATCTGGATGTTCCATGAAGGGCTGAATGGAGGACCTCATTTTCTGCAAAAGCACACAGCCAGGAGACCCAAACCACAACAGTGGTTTAGAAATCCCTGTCCCATGTCTGCACTGCATGTATTTGTCTCTCCATGCCTTGTGCCTGTCATCTAGCTGACATACCAAAACCAAAGGGACGCCTGCCTGAGGGGACGGGCAATGCTTCTAGCACAGCTGACCCCCCTTACTTACAGCTGCCAGAGGATGTTGGACCAGCTATCAGTCATTTTTGATGGGAGCTGAATGGCACAAGGTTACTCAAACACCCTCCTGGACCTGCAAGAGATGTGCTGTGCCTCATGGCCAAGGAAAATGTAGATACTGACCCTCGTGGGTTTCATTTAGGAGGCAGCACTGGGAATCAAAGCTCAGTTCTTCAGAAGCTGGCAGGTTTAAAAGGTAGTCCCCTGGAGTGCTGAGCCACAGCGCTGACTAGCATCAAATCTATCTTAAAGTTGGAAATATGATGCAGTTGGGAATGACTGTGATTTAATGTCATCCAAGTACTACGGGGCACACTTCTTAAAGAAACTGCAGTAAATTATTTGTGGCTAGTTCTGCTGTGGATGGAGGGCATGATATGTGCACAAGTACAAGAGCCCTGCTTGTATCTAATAATTGTTATATCTTCTCTGAAATTTACTGCCGATGTCTCAATTTTAACAATTTAAATAACAAGCTTAACCAAGCAGAACTAGGCAAAGGCAGGCTGGCTCCCTTGATGAAAGCAGGACAACTCTTATGTCTGAGTACATTTATACTTTGACATGAGCAGTGACACACAAAGATGAAATCTGGTTAAAGCTGCAGCTTCCTCCACGCTGAGACAGCTTCTTAGCCTAAGCAAAACTGTTTCCAAAATGGGCATAGCTGCTAACTTTACTTAGAACAATTAGAAAAAACGTCTCAAAGAAGGAAGATGAGGAAGGTGCACTGCTGGGTGCAGGGCAGCTGTAGGACCTACAGTGCAGTGGGGTGGCACATGATTTGATGGTACTGACTGCTGACAGCCCTGGCTGAGCTCTGTGCGTGACCACAGGGCTCAGGAATGACTTAAGCTCCAATGCAAATCAGGGGGGTTTGACAAAAGCACGTGTTGCAGATGCCAGAGAGCAATGCTCTGCGTGTTTCAGCACTAGGGAACGTAATTGGTGATTGTGGGGGTTGGCCTGAGGAAGCTGATAAAATCATCTTATGGGGACTTATTTGCCACTGCAGTGAGGGAGACCCTGGAGAACAAGTTCTTCGTTGTCCCTGAAAAGGAGTAACACATAAAGGGGGGAAGGAATCCCAAACCTATCACTGGCTTCTACTTGCAGAGTTTTTGATTAATTATGATCAGAAAAGGAACAAGAGACTCTCATTATTCCTCTGCACATGACAGCAACTCTCTTTTAAACCAAAAATCACAAAGGAATCTATATAGGATTCTTCTACTCACCTACTGCCAATCCTACAAACTCCCACCTAATCAGATAGCTAAATGACACAAATATCCTAGACTAGGGATAACCTGAGCCTGATCACCCCACATTCTTAGCAGGAGAAGTTCCCTTCCTCAAGTGCATAGTAGAGCCTGAACCTCTGAGGAACTTTGCTTTGCCCTTGTCTGCATATTCAGTGAAATTATGTTAATACTGGGACAACTACATTTATTGTTAGCAGTGGATTCTTATAACAAAAAGCAGGTAAAAGTAAAGCAGTCTGAGATGAAGGAGAATAAGGCTTTTTATCTCAGACACAGTTTGATGTTAAAACCATCTTGGAATAGCTCTGGCATCCAGTCCTGCCGAAGATATCAAATGAAGTAGAATGGCAGCAATTGCATTATTTATACGATTTATTGGTATAATTATTCATTATCTACTCTAAGCTTGAAGAGTCACAGGCATCAGTGAGTCTCAAACCTTTCATAATGCCAGTCCTATCAGGTAGGCTTTCCTTAGGTCAGCTGATTTCACAGATGTGTCCAACAGGTTTCTTGGCTGTCTGGGAATTCCCTTAGCCTCCTAACACATCCCTCAAAGCACGTTTACTTAGCCTCCGATTATGAAGTTATAACAAGCCAAAGAATTATGTCTGGCTGATTACAGTCTTTGTATGCATCCCTTCTGTTTTCCAGAAAAGTATATCTCTTTAACCAGGAACCTTCCCTCCACATACTTCATGTTTTCGAGATGGAATAACGGGAAGCAAACTTAGGGTCTACCAGCAGCTCAGAGTCCTTGCAGACAGGAAGGTTCAGTCTCCAGTTAGCTGGGAAACAGCTTTAGAAACACACCTAGAGACAGGTGCTACATGCTGTTTCCAAGCCTTCTTCACTTTGTGTACTGCCTCTGGGTTCTTTCAGTGCAACAGCATTCTTGAGCAGAGCAGGAAGTGATGTAGTTAGCATAGTCAATCTGGCTCCTATTTCAAGCTCCCTTTCACTGGGCTCATTCCTTTCCCTTCCCAAAGGGAAGCAAACTGAAGCAAGTTGATGGTTTCCTGGGAGAACGCCAGCCCCCTTTTCTGCCTGGTAAGCACCTTGCTGCTTTGGATGAGCTACCATACCCTTACATATATTTGCTAAACCCGGCTGGCACAGCCAGCAAGTTTAGAACAATTTGGATAGGACCCAACACCTGCAAAAGCGCTGTGGAAACCCAGTTAAAAGCATGCACATCTGAACTTAAGATCACTCCCATCCTTTAGATACGGGCATCTTTATATACATACTGTGAGCTACAGTATTGCTCTGCTGGAAAACTTCCTCAGAAGTCCATAAGAGTTGTAGTAGACATGAGCCTTTGCTTTGTTTGTTTTTTCTTTATTTATTTTTTTAAAGATTCAGTGGAGCATAACACCAAAATATCTGCTGTGGTAAATTTAAATGATAGTCTGTGGGCAAACAGACAACACTGGTTAATGCATATCGTATATTTTTATTTACTTGTTTCTGATACTAACATTTTTATTTGTGGTAATTTTCTTTTAAGATGTTTCATTTTTATTCTCCTTTTGACATGTGTTTACGAGATCCCATCAGTTACAGTAAATTTCAATCTGCTAGGAGACAGCCCTCAATTCAGACAACGGTAACAAACGATCAATAAGATTATTTTGCTCGTGATGATCCACCTGCACAAAAAAAACAAAACTTGCTCTCTTCATTACGCCTTGCTATAAGCACACTCTTGATATTTTCACAGCTGATGAAACATATGCTGAGATCTCAAATGACCAAATTTTGAGTGCTGTGAAATGCAGCAGGCCAGACGTGAATGCATGGAGGCACAGGGGAAGGCAGGGAGCCCAGGGTTGGAGGGACACTAGAAGGAGGTGGGCTGCAAATCTCTGCAGTGGCCTGAGCCCCTGGGATCAAGAAGGCAGACCCTCACTTCCACAATGGGACAGGCTTATGGGGAGGCCTAACCCCTGGCACAAGGGCCCAAGTGGGAAGGGGCCCCACGGTGCATCTCTCTCTCTCTGTGGGGCTGTTCACAGGCTCTGGGAAGCATGGAAAATGCATCTACTTATCATCATGGCATGCCCATTAATGCCTCCTTCATCCTTTAAATTCCTCTGAAGTGTGTTATTGTCCACGGTGCTTATAGACACATGGAAGGAGAAAAAGCACTTTATACTAATGCTGGCTTTCCATTTTGTTTCCAAATTAGTATACGAATCTCCAAATTTTCTTCTTGTTTAGTTGGACCGGCTGTAGCCTTCAAACTCCTCATGAGTGTGAGAAGTTCTGGCCTCAGATGGAGCCACTTAGAGAGCTTTACTGCCAAACTACAGGGCAAATTTCTGCTGCTTCTGTTCCTTCTTACATTGTGTTACTTAATTCAATTTTATAAATAAGAGCAGTGATAATTTAGGCATTCCCCAAAATGTTCCAGGAGGCTAATAGATGCAAGAGACCATTACCTAGGACAAGAGCTAATGGTCTTAAGTTGCACTAGAGGAGGTTCAGGAAAGATATTAGGAAAAATTTCTTCTCCAAAAAAGTGATGAGGCACTGGCACAGGCTGCCCAGGGAGGTGTGGAGTCATCATCCCTGGAGGTGTTCAAGAACCATGGAAATGTGGCACTGAGGGGCAGAATAAGTAGTCATGGTGGGGATGGGTTGGCGGTTGAACAATTTGAACAATATTAAGGTTTGTGGTCTTTTCCAACATTAATAATTCTATGATTCTATTACATTTCTTCTCTATTATGTAGTCCTCAGCTCATATAAGTCCTCAATAATTGCAAGAGTAGAACAACTCAAAGGAGAAGCTGGCACAAGGCATAGTTGAAATCCTGGTGGTCCCACAAGTTGGCAGCAAAGCACTCACTGTCTTTATGGGAAGACGCTCTCAGATAAAAAGCCACTTCTATTACAGGCCAATGAAAAGCTGACCTTGAACCAGAGATGAACCCCGTCGGAGATCAGAAGCAAAAGGTTTTCTTCAGAAGTTGACTGTGAGTTTGGTTAACAGAGATGATAACTCAGACTATAAACATTTCCCAGACATGGAACAAAATGAAAAAAAAAACAACAAAAAACAACACAACACATGCAAAACCAAGATAGAACACAGCCATAAGATAACTATCTTCCAAGTCAAACATGCCTGCTGCAGTCACTCCTTGAACAAGATCAGGGTCTAAATGGCTTCAGCAGAGGTGGACGTGTGTAATTCAGGTCTGAGCTTACTTTCAAAAGGTCATAGTTGAGTTCGGAGCTGCAAAAGGAGAACTAAAAAGTAGCTACTAGCAATCTCTAATTTATCCCATTCTCCTTTTCCCACTCATTGTTTCAGCACTTGATGGCATGTTCAGTTTTGGTGTCATCTTTGACAGTTCACAAAAAATACTTTTTATGTGCACACTGAGTAGTCATTGCTGGTGCTGTAACTTTACAGACTACTGTGTCTGGCTGTTTGCATGAGGGGTAATTTGACCTACTTAGCCCCACTCTAAATTATTGGAAACAAATTAAATTTATAGTTCTTTTATAGTGTAAATACACACATAAAATTTTGAGATGTTTAGGAAAACTTAATAGCAGAGCTTTATGTAGCAACTTGCCCAGACAGCACAAAAAGAAACCACTTCTCATGTTCCTTCAGAGTTTACACAGAATACAAAGCTTCCTTTGTCTCTTCTTCACCTTTGTCTCTGCATCTGATAGCAAAGTTTGTTGGTACAATCTTAAAAGGAAATAAAAAGGGTTCCTTTCTGAACCTTTGTCAGAATTGCTGCATAAACACATTTTGTGCTGCAACCCTAAAAGTAGTTTGTGTTTCTCGCTTTTGTTCTTTCATTATAGGAGACTCACAGTTATTCAGTATTTTATTCTCATTAGAACACTGCTTGTCACATGTTTTCACCAGAAACATTCATCACCAAGGTCAAAGGGTGAATATCGTGATCTATTATGCTTAGAGGAATCTAATGAAAAGCCACATAATTATCCAATTTTAAGAGAAGCATGTAAAAAACGAAAGGGGGGCACTTGCTATAATTTAAATTGTTTTGTTTCCCTGAAGCAAAATTCAGCACCTGATTGACAGGACATAATGATAATTCTTATTGATATGGTGATGTTAATTGTGTAGAGATATTTAATAAGTCTCATATTCCTGAGGTAAATGCATGCTCTTAACCTGCACCTGAACCTGATTTTTGATGCAGTCTGAGGATGAGGCAAAGATACAGATAACTGAGCACAAGTGGATTTTCAGTCTTGTGTGGCAGAATGGAAATTGGAATCTTCAGAATCTATTAGAAGAACAATTCTGCAGTTGCTCACACTTTTATAAATTATGCCATATATGATGCTAAGACACAAAGTCAGAGAGTTTCAAATGGGGAAAATTACCGTGCCTTTACGGCATCTACAAAGTAGACTCTTCCCCCTCCCCCACCTCTTCTCCCCCCAAAAAGAGGCAGAAAGCAGTTTACACATTAATAGAGACATACTTAAAAAAGATGAAAAATATTCTGTCACCTAACCCACTGACTAGCTTGTCCTCTAAAATGTGGGACAAATAGTAGAAATGACAGCCATAACTAAAGTATGCAAGGCAGAAAGCTGCAAACAGCACAGTCACTTAAATGTATTTTATTTTTGGATTCCTGCTTAGTGATCGTCACTGGTGATAACAACAGTGAGAAAACAGTGAAGGGCTATTGAAGAGGCTGGGAACAGGAGTGGATTCTGAAAGAAGGAGGTTATATTTCTGGATTTCCCCTGAGGACATATGCTTTGACATTGACTAAGTTTTTCAACTTCTCTGTGTACCTCAATTTTTCCATTTTTGCAATGGAGATAATGATTCTTTTTTTCTTTTTTTTCTTTTTTTTTTTTAACACATGAAATTGGAAGCCCACAATTTGAAGAATGTCTTGAGACCGACCTGTGTGGGGCCTGAGTCCCAAGGTGTGGAGCACTTCAAACCCTCATCCATATTTCAGCACATGCCCAAAGCTCACTGAGACCATCCGTGCATTAACAACTAAGAACATGCTTATATGCTCTGCTGGAAAGTGCCCTGAATGTGCTGTGAGGCTTGATTCCATCTGAAGAATATGTCAGAGGGCTGCCTCTGTCAAGCGTGCTGAATGTACTGAAAGTGCAGTTCTTTGCTGCTGAAGCTCTTCCAGCTCTAGGAACTCCACCATGATGCCTCGGGTAGCTCTTGCTTTAATGCTGCCCAAGCATAGATGGTTCAACCAATATGCCACTGCATAAAGCATGACTGCATCCTCTCTTTTTTCTGGGACTTGAGGAACTGAGCCATGCATATGCTCACCATACTGGGTCACCTGCTGTCCAAGCCACTGATCAGATCCTAAGGACACAGCTGATTTCTTCCCCAGCACCCAGTAGGACTTTGCCCTGCTTAGATGTCAGACCAGATCACAGAACAGGGTGATGCTTTGCATTCACACTACATCATAGGCAAAGAGGAGGGTGTAGGTGACACAGAAATCCAAAAGAACTAAAGGTTTTAAGGAGACCTCCCAGCACAACGCTCCACCAGCTGCCCCTACTATAAACTAGTGTGTGTGCTGCCCTTCACATGTTTATTTCTCTCTGGAGGAGGAGGTAGGTCAGGAAGCCTGAAGCTCACTCCCGGCCACCCACAGAACAAAGGAGGGGTTGTCCTTCCCCTGAAACCCAGGAATGAAGCAAAATTGCTTCCTCCAGAGCAAGGTGGGAATGGGAGAGGATCTGTGGCTTGGAGGGGAGCTGTGGGGCTTTAATGGTTCCCTGGGGTGCCCTGGGCTGGGGCAGCATGTCCCATTCTGCACTGGGGCACTGCTGAGCTCATGCTTTTGGCAGTTTCTTCATTTATGAGATTGAGCCTGTCTATGTCTTTAACTCCTGAAAACTTACACTTCGGGAGCTAGAAAGTTCCACCCGAGTAGCAGAAGTGGCTTAAGGAACAAGTGAGATTAATTAAAATAAAATAGGAACAAGCCCTAAATAAGGCAAACAACTCCAAACGCTATACACATGCAGTCTGAATATTAGGAGGGAGGATAAGAGATAAAGAGAGAGGGTTTAAAATGAATCAAACATCCATAAAGTAAACCCTGAATCACATTTCTAAACATTAATAACATTTTAAATAAGCTGTTATAAAAATGTCAAAAATGATATATTAACTTTGAAAATAGCATTTACAGCACTTACACATAAAACTGAAATCTACTTCTGGTCCACTGTGTAGTTTGCTCATTAGATGAATGGCCAAAGATCAATAACTGTAGGACAACTGCTAGGAATGGCTTAGATAAGATAATTTCATCTTCTATTTTATGGACATGAGCAACAGCTTTTTTAAGTAATGCGGAGATACCACACCTAGCAGACTTCCAGCTTTAGTCTGGTTTTCTTCTTATGTTATGACATGCTGGGAAGAAATTATTATGTTTTAAATGCGAATCTTGCAGTAAAATATTTTCATGTTAAGTTAAGCTATCATCAAAAGATACTGGCTGTCTAGCTTAAGAAGCAGTCGACTGATAACACAACAAGAAAATGGTGTTTTGTAGTGAAAAGAAGGAATTAGCAAAGTGCCACAAAAGTCAGTAGAGATAAGCAGAGCAATTGCACCAGCCTCCACTACTTTACTGAAAAGTGAAAGCAGAATATAAAGTATATTATTCTAATGATCATCCAGCCTCAAACATGCTTTCCTTTCAGGGAAAAATATGAAAACAGACCAAAAAAAAAAAAAACAAAAACCTGTTTTGGCCATAGAAACATCAAGATACGGGCCATGGATACTGCTTCTAAGAATGCACTATGATTAATGTTAATATGTTCTACAACTGGAAAAAGAAAATGCTTAAAAAGCTCAATTTCACCTCTTTTTTTTTTTTTTTTTTAATGATTTTTTTAGTGGTCATGTGCTTCTTTCTATCAGAGCAAGCATATCCACTTAAACAGACCTTAAGGTCAACTCTGTATAGCACTGGACATCTTAGTACCTAATAAGCATATTTAAAAAAAAAAAAAAGTAACAAAAATAAATAAGAGGAAAGAGGGATTGATGTGTAAGGAAAAGTAATCAGATAAATAGAGCTTGATCTTGAGCTGATGAACTGGAGGTAACAAATTGAAGCCAGCAGAATTTTACTATTTTAGATCTAATGTAAGTAAATAAAGGACTGAAAGTAAATGACTGACTTGAAAGTAAATGGGAGGAAGTTACCATAAGGAGAGATGGCCTGTTAAGTCAGAGAAGGAGAGAGATCAAGTAAAGACTAGAATATAAGAGTTTGCAGGGTGGTAAATCTAAATGATATACTTCATGGTATGACAAGCAAGCTCCTCTGAGAGGGTTTGCCTGAAATCCAGCTATTCTGGCAATATCTAAGTTTAGCTGCAGGGCTAAGAATATACCCATCCTTTTGAAGCTTTCTTTCCATACAATCCAGTGTGGAAGCAGAAGATAAGCCAATATGCAGCCCATTTTCATGTGCATGGGTAACATACATCCAGACTCATGAACTTTGATATGCTCCTGGATGCAGTAATATGGTCCTAACTACCACCTGAAAAGAGTCTGGATATTAAAGACTCTGCAAGAGGACTCTGGAACAGGTTATAGAGATTTGCCCATTAGGAAAGCCTAACAACTTTAAGAAGGGCAAACTTCTGTGGGAAGAGTGTGACAGAAGTAGTGGAAGAAATGTATATGGAGGGGCCACAGACTCTTTAACAGGGTAAGCAAGATCATTTTCTAGGCATGGTTTGTTGAATAGAAGCAGAATACAAACAGATGAAGATTTTGTGCCAGTGCTTGTCTCTGACCAGAATCTCCAAGCACTGGATTGAGTGACTTAGCATGACCCCACAGATATGACCAGGTCTGCATTGTAGTTTGCTCACCACCAAACAAGACATCCAGAATTCAGAGTACAAATCATCATAAATGCTGTCTTGTGTAAGTAGTCCGAAGTGGCCCTAAAGTTCATGGATAAAGACACTGCAGGGACAGTGTCATATAGTAGCAGAGATCTGACATCTTCTTGCATGAATTTTGCCTGTAGTCCCATGGCTAATGGGAAGGGATATATAATTTGATCTTTTTCCCGGCAGAATGAACATGACCTAGGAGAATCCTGTCTCAACATGTTGTTGCAAGCAGATTAAAAATGGAACATTCATACATTGTGGAACATCCTTCTGTGTTAAGAGAATGGATTAGATAATGGATAAGAAGAAAGAGAACAGATAGACAACAGGTTAGGAGCAAATCCTGAGAGATGCTGGGCATGCCTAACAGAATGGTGGGCAACACTTGCTCAGAAATGTTTTGGGGCTGAGAAAAGTACACAATTCAAAGTCAAGTGCAAGAGTACAAGGAAAGGCCGATAGCACTGGAGCTGACTATTCCAACGAATCATGTACCTAATTCCAAATACCAGCCAATGCCCTCTAAACCATATTTCATTTTAGGAATCCCTTTGCTCCAGGGACTAGTTCAGTCACCCCACATGTCACAGATCAAATCTATAGCAAACAAGTACCAAAATAATTGTTTTGACCAGGTGTCATAGTTTGTAAGCTTTTATCGCAGTAGCCTGTGTATGTGTGGCATAATAGGAGATTAGGACTCACTTGAGAAAGAAATAGCTTGTCACTCCATCGATCAGAAGGTCATACAAGAGACCAGCATTGCCATCATCATGGAGCAGAGGAGAGCTTGAAAAGGGGCAAGGAAATTACTAGAGCTATTGAAGAGACATAGATCACTTCCCTGCTCACACCTGGCCAGCTATTTTGACCATCAAGTTAAAGCAGAAAACAGCATGACAGATTGAGGATATGTCTATGTCAAACTGTGAACTCCATTTGGTTTATGAAACGTGTTTAGTGTCAGTGCTTCTACACAGCACTGTGACCTTCACTGAAGAATGTCACCCCATGTCGGACTGCAAACTCATTTGTAGATTACAGCATACATTTTACTGCAGATGCAAACAAGCTGTCAGCCATGAAAAACTCTTTCTTATGGGAGTAAATGTATTTTACTGGATTTTATCTTTGAATTTTGTCTTTGAATAACTCTCCCAACCACACCTAAGGAGGAGGCTGATGGGAAAGCCTGACAGAAGGACCAAATGGACAGAATAAAGTATGGCTTAAGTGCAGGAAGGTTAGAAGAAAACTCACTGAATCTTAGTTAGGTCTTGCCTCGAGATCTGACTGCAGGAGAGCTATGTTTAGGATTTGTACTGTCTCTTGAGTAATTTGTTAACGGTGACGTGTTTGGAATTAAAGATATCTTTCCCTCCTGGTGCACTGCTCCTGGGATGCACATCAATCCTAGGAAGAAGAGTTCAAGCAGGTGAGGAATTGGGAAAGAAGAGTGGTTGATTTAGAAGTGCAAAGACCACGATGGTGAGTGTATTGCACTTAGAGGATCATACCTACAAGACTAAGAGATTTAGGTTAGATCTTAGGGGGAAATTTTTCACTCAGCAGGTGGTAAGGTGCTGGAACAGGTTGTCCAGAGTAGTTGCGGTTGAAGACTTAAATTACAACACATTTCGCAAAAGGCCAACTAGCACTTCAGCCTCTGTAAACGGCTCAGAATATTGTTCCTCTACTTCTATGCTACTCATTTCTCAGACTGTGCACCCAGAGCAAAAGCTATGGCTTGAAAGTTGAACCAGGAACATCACCTTGTCCTCGCCTGAGCAGAGAAAGGGTGTTTACATGCTATTCAAAGAAATAAGATGGATGTTCTGTCTAATTCAAGAAGACTATTTGTAGAGTGCTTTCTGGCCATTACAAGTCATGACTATGAGGAGATCTTCTCATGAAATGCTCTAGGACAATCAATAGGCACTGTTCCTCGGTTTCTTGTTCTGCCAGTTGCTCTGCCTAAGAACCAGCAAGGTCTATGAGCAAAAGCTTTAATGTCTGCTGCTGGTCTGGAGGATTTGCAGAAAAAATCCTGGGAAGAATAGCTTAGTCATGGAAATTTCCTTCCTTAATTTTAAAGATCCACTATATCAACTTAAAAATGGTAAAACCTAGTCCTTTATTTAGTCTCTCTCTCTGGACAGTCATGTCTATGTAACTCAGAGACTGAAGGGAGGCATTCAGTGTCCACATCAGAAAACTGTGTGTGTCTTCTTGTCTGATGCCACAGGGGAGAGAAATGCCTTTCATTACTGGTCAAATCCAAGGAGAAAGAGGAATAAGATAGAAATATAAACGGAGAAACTTACCACAAGTCTGGATGTATATTTTTCGGAAAAAATTCTCAGGCAGAGTGGAGTGTCCATCAATGGGATAAAACAGGCAGATTTTTTTTTTAATCCACTCAATCACATTTCCAAACTAACACTGCCTTACTATCAAAAAGGATGTGAACTAGGACAAGTACTTACTGTCAGATGTAATACAGTGAAACAAATCACATTTTATCCTCCTTCGCCTGATTATTTCTCCATCTTATTATTTATCCTTGTACAATACAGTTTAGGACTCTGAGCAGGGATGTGCTCTTGGTGAAACTCCTTAGAATAGAAGAAATGTATTGGAGTCTGTCTAGGTAATTTGAGGGTTGTACTTCGTCCACTCACACCCAAGGGTGCATCACTGCTGAATGCATCCAGGGCAAGAGACAGTGAAGCGTGACTTATGATGCCTGTTGTAGTGCACACAGCTTTAGCTGAAAGGAATGGAATGACGTAGGTTTGAGTAAAGGTAAGGGAAGTCAACTGGAGCAGCAGTAGTCTGAACAGAGCAAAACTGTGCAGTAGAGCATAACAGCAGCCACTAGATTTCAGCTATTTTTTAGATCATAATAGTGTAAAACAACATCTGTATTATGTTTTTCAGTGGAAAAGAAATGTATGGCATCTGCATGAACACTGTGCAAATAAACATGTGTTTTAAAATACTCATGTACAAATTGCCACAGAAGGAAATGCTTGGCAATTACTGTGCACCCCTGACAACAACACTGATGTGTTTCTGGTGTTGCTTGTATGTTCTTTCCAAACAGATTAGATCAATATTTATCAGGGACATGTTCCAAACCTAAGTGGACACCTGAAAATAAGGTGAGCTTAATTTATATTTAAAAATAAACAAAACACTAAACAGACTTACACATAACAAATGCAGGATCTGTTACAAATAAAAATGGCTATAGGCAATGCACATTAAAAAACTTTAATCTACATTCTTACTATCTTCTGAGCGCACAGTATTTCTATATGTGCTTCTACTACCTCTTTAACACTAAGATACACTGGGAGCAGCGAAATGCCAACTGTGAATGTACAGGACAAAAAGGAAAACTATCTTTCTACCTGTTAGTATACACTACTCTTACTGAAGAGCTGAACCTCACTGGACAAGATCCAGCCCTCACGACAGGGAATGGAAAACAACAGGGTAGCCTGCTGCAGTGCTTATCCCAAGCCAGGCAAGATTCAACATCAGATTCCCTGCAGTCAGAGATCTGCAAGGCACACAGTGCTCTTTGTAGTAAGAGCATTTAATGCTGCTTCTAAATGTATTCCTCGTGTCTCTGGAAGAACCATCCTTTTATGTCCTTAAAATACTACGCGCCCACTTATCCTCCCATGTCACCAGGCCATAGCTTTCAGCAGTATGATTTATATAATAACAAAGTAGTATTTGGTTCTGTTTCTTTAAGTGAAAAGTTTCTTTACAAAAGGAAAGGAGAAACACAGACTTCTCCTTAAGAATCTCAAGGACTTGTCAAGTAAAAGTTAAGGCATGAATTTAACCTTTGCTTGTATCCCTACAGCTTTTTGCAGGAAGGTTGAAGTGTCAACATTTGCTTTGAATATCTATACTGTCAGTATTAAATACTAACAATAAAATTGTCAAATTCAAGCCTATTCAAACTAGGCTTACATCTTTGGAAAAATTTCTGCTTTTATGTAGGGCTTTAGGTGGATACACACAGAGAGATGCATATCATAGAATAATACAATGGTTTAGGTTGCAAGGAACCTTAACAGTCATCTAGTTTCACACCCCTTGCAAGGGCAGGGCTGTCACCCACCAGATCAGGCTGTCCAGGGCCCCATACAAACAGACCTTGACCACCTGCAGGGATGGAGCAACCATAACTTCTTTGGGCAGCCTGTGCCAGCACCTTATGGATGCTAAAAGTTAGACACATTCACACACAGTCCACCGTGAAGACTCCATGCCTCACTGGAGATGTGCTGATGCTGGAAGGCTGCCTGTTGTCCCCAGGCATGCTGTCAGCACTGCCCTCAACAAGCCCTTAGGCTCACAAATACTATGTTGGCTGTGCATCTCTCCAGCAAGATGGGAAATCAGCACTATGAGGCACTGGATGCAGAGTATGGGTTTGGGATCCTCTCCCTGTCTCAGAAAACTCATCAAGTCAGGAGCATAGATGAGCTAGCTATGGGATCTCCTTTTGGGCAGCCACACGTAGTGGTGCGAGCAGTAAATGTGAGTGACACAAGGGGGCTGGGCTGCACCGTACACAGAAGGTGCCCAGGGTCTGCTTCCTTTGAACACTGCTGTAGCAGTGGTCTGACACAATACATCTTAGGGAACATTTATGCTGTGTTCACTGCGCATTCAGCTGTGGCCACTTCAAAGGTTTAGCCAAGTATTTTATGGCCATGGTAAAGGCTTCTTATTGATTTAAATTGCAAGCCTGGCTCCCGTCAGCTTCACTTGAGGGCAAAAATGCAATAAAATATCCCACAGCAGAGAGACAGACATATCACACTGAAAATCTTAAGAGATCCTTTTTACTATAATCACCTTCAGCGGCGTGTTGTTTTCCTTTTTTTTTCTCCTCTGAGGACAAGGTTATCTGAGACATGTGTCCGTCTCTATGGATCGGGGAGGGGCCACCCCTGCAATCTGCTGCCGGGTCTGTCCAGTGACAGGCATGAACCAAATCCCGCGGGGTTTAGGTTTTTCCCTATTTGTCAGACATAGGCTTGACATTGCTGGGACGACATTGATAGATTGGCAAACGCTACTGTGGAGTTAGTGTTTGGTCAGAGAGTCATTTGCATACCTAGCGAGCAAACCCCAAGCAATTGGGAGAGGCGTGGTGCGGGGGATCCCTGAATGTGGGGGATCCGTGCCTGCACTGGGGGACCCTCCGCAGGGACCAGAGGACAGCAGCCAGAGAAGGGAGATGCGTCTACATGAAGTACTGCTTGTTGTGCTCCAGTGTGGCCGCACAGGAGCGACAACTCCTCGCCGGGGGGCTGAGGAGACAGGCAATACTTTCTGTGTACTTCACAGGCAGTTTCTTTATAATAATTTACCTGAAATGCACCCGAGGTGAAGATAACCTCTGGACACATCCGGAAAATAGCAAATGACTGCTACGTATCTGACATTTGAAATAACATGTTTCTGGAGGCTTGACATTACAAGAGTCATTTCACTTCAAAATGTTATTCCTAATGTAATTTTTTCAAATTCATACGAGGCACTCGCTAGGATTCAGCGCAGTGCCAGAGTCGCTCGAAAGACTGAGGTCAAATTCATTTCATTTCTTTTATGTTTTCCTCTCCCCGCTAGATGAAACAAATGATTGAGCCGGGGACACTTGGCAGGTCGGCGGCCGCGCTCGGCGGCGCCGTCGTGAGATCGATTTTCCCCGTCCGGGGGCCGCGCTGCTTGGCTGACATCTGTCGCCGTTGTCATGGCAGCCCGCGGCGCGGCCGGGGTCAGGCCTGACAGGGAGGCCTCCCCGCCTCCGCCCGTCGCGCTTCAAGGTTAACAGCCAATGGACCAAAGAAATAGGCAATTATAGTGCAGTCAATTCTGGTTAGGGAAATACCCGAGAAGTAAATATATCTGATAAGCGGATGGAAATGAAGCAGACCGATGTGGGTGTGGGGGACAGAGGGGCCTCAGGACCTGGGGCTCGCTGCACCGTCCAGCCTCCAGCCAACAGCCGCCCCAGCCCACATCCAGCTCTGCCCCTCTCACAAAGGGCACCTTTCCTTTCCTGCCCAAAGGTGGGACCCATCCACTGAGGGAGATGAGCAAGGGGCGGCTCTCCTGAGGAAGGAAGCCACGTGAGAAGCTGCCGCCATCCCGCACCCTGCGCTGAGGTGCAGGTTGTCCTGAAAACTTCCTGAAATGTCATCCACGTTGGCCTCACACCAGCTGTACTGAAACGCCACTGCTTCTTGTGGAGAACACCGTACCATTTAAAATTGATTTTCTTGAAATAGGACTGGAAAGGTGGTGTGCAGAGGGATTGTAGAGCCTGTTTGGAGACCTTCAAAAGCTGCCTTGGCAGGGCCTTGGGCAACCAGCTCTGTGCATCCCTGCTTGGGCAGGATGATATCCAGAGACCATGGCCACCCTCAGCCATTCTGTGATTCTGTGTGGAAATAAAGCATGGAAGTTTCCAGATGCAGTGAGAACACCTCATGAGTTCAGCTTCTGGCAGTGTCTCCCACAACACCTTTAAGTACATTATAGCAGATATTTTCCTCTCAACTGCTCTGGATGGCATCCCCTTGTCCTTTAAACAAGGGGTTATCCCCCCTGAGCAAGCTGTGGCCAGGCTGTTTTACCCTCAGGCACTTAGTGACTTGTAGTCACGAGGCAACCAGCTTGGATAGCCCTGATACAAGCAGGGATGGCACTGGACGGGCTGGTGGCTTGGACACTTCATAGCATGGCAATCCCCAAATGCAAGATCACATAAAAACTGCATAGCCACAGAGGGACATGTTTCATGCCTACACAGTGCAGTTGTCCCTAAACACCGTGAAATTATAATTCCATGTAACTATATAACTGTATGACCTGTACAAATGCATATGTTATAAGGTGGATGTTTGTTCTGCTGATGGCCTGGCCATTGCAAACAGGCTGGAAACACTTCACCTCTCCACGTCTTAGAAAAGCAATAAAATCCCCCCCTCCCTGGTGCTGCAAGGGCTGCTATAGCTGAAACGCATGCACTGGTTCCTGTACCGCGGGTGCGAGCCTGTCCAAGCCAGATCCCCCTGTCAATCACTCCTGGCTCCCAGGGGGACTGGCACAGCAGAAAGGGGGTTTGTTTGTCCCAGCAGCTGCAGCTACTCCAGGAAGAGGCTCTCTGAATCAATGAAAACATTCAGCTTTAATGACCCCAGAAAATAAATCCCGCAAGATCATGAGTTTGTTTCAAATGATGCATCAGAAGCAATGCTGGCATTTCCTTCTGAAGAAATTTTCCCAGCATCTTGATGTGGTAACCATCTTTCTCTCTACATTTCTGATTTTAATCTAGAGCTATAACTGGAACAAGATGAAATATTCCATTTCTAACAAGAGCACAGGGAGCAAGAGCTAACACTGCCAGATTTTCAGAATCAGACCCAATTCTGAATGACTTCTTTTTATGGATGCACAGCTAAGGATTCCTTGTGCCTGCAGCTCAGGTTGATTCATCATTTCTTCTTCCCATTTCTGGCTCATTCTTCCTGCTCTGTCACCTTTGGAGCTCCTGTGTCACTCCTGCTGTTCTAAAACATATGTGAACTTAAGGGACAGTGCAGGGAGCTGAGGCACAGCTTCATTCATCCAGCCTTGGTGTGAAGGTCCAGCTACTGGTGCTCTGCAGTAATGGTATACAGAGGGACAAAAAGCTTCCTGCTGGTATGTATAAGGCCAGACTTTGGTACTCCTTCCTATCACTTTCTGGATTTGTCTTGAACACAAAATAAACATTTTTTGTGGATGTTGTGTTTCTAAAGAAAAGAAAGATTGGAAAGCCAAGCTTTGATCCTTTTTTTCCTGAGAAGGTTCTCTTCAGATTTTCTCTGAGAAGTCTTTTCCACCAAAAGAAAGCTTGCAGAGAACTGAAAGTTGTTCACCAGACTTGTTATTGATGGCAAAGGGAAGTACCAGATCCTGAGGATTTTTTATTTTCGCTATTAGTGTCTCAGCTGTCATCCTGGTCTGCAATTCTGCTGATCTCCTGTTGCCCTACTAGCTTTCTGTCAATCTCCTCAGCATATTGCCTGGGTACCCAGTTATTTGACATTGCCCCTTAGATGCCCTCTGGACTCATTACATGGCCATTAATGTCTTTATGTAATTCCATCTGCTAAGGAATTACTTTCAAAGTATACTGTGTTTTCCCTAAGATCTCCCTCTGGTATGCTAAAAAAGAAATATTTACACCTAAGAAGGTCACCACCTCTATTTAGTCACCTGTTGAATGGATTCAAGATGCTTTGATTGCAAGCTTTCTGGGGCAGGGCTTGTCTTTGTGTCACTTGTAGATATGCAGTGCCTGCTAAAATGATCCTGTGCTTCAGAGGGAGTCTTCACCTATTACCACACCAGAAACAATAAACACATAAAAATACGCTTTCCAGATCTGGGGTCAAAGTGGTATCATTTTCCCCCATTTTGGTCACATTTGTTGTCCCACAAAAAATGATTCACGAATTCATTTAATTTCTCAATCCTTTATGTGATCAGCGCAACGAAATTTATAATGCCTATATACTCTGTGGAAGGCACCAGTATGTTGCAGCATTTTAACCTTTTAAATATTCCGTATTTCAGCTGGCTAGCCATCCTACCCCTTCTGTACAGTTCACTGCAGCTGTAAATAGTGGAGGAAAAAGAACAGACAGCCAATCAAATTACAAAAAGCTGAAAAGGTCAAAACTGTACAATTTACTACTACCTTTTCCAAAATACATGAGGCTTTAAGATCCTATTATTTTCTTCTGCAATGCTTAATTAAAAGAACGAAAAACTGCTTAACAGGAATATGTTTGTGGAAAAATAGTAAGGCAGCCCTCATATAAGAAGTGTCACCAGCATAACTGTTTTTTTACAGTCTTAATGTCAACTACTCTTGGTCTTCCTCTGTTACTAAGAGCTGGCTTGATACATCACAGGTCCTGTGGATATCGTCCTTGATGTTCTGTAGAACATGACAGCATCAGGCCAGACTGCAGCCCCCACTCTTCCTCTGCCTTTGATCAGTTCTTACGTGTCAGTTTGGTAATAAACTGACACCTTTCTTCAGGAAGAGAAATTTGCAAAAGCTCAAAGTCCTTTGCATAGCTTCCATTGGAAGAAGAACTAAGTAGGAAACGAAGAAAATGAGCAACTATCTTGAATTTCTGGGACACCTAGATGTGCATTCACTTATGCATAGTATGTATGGAGACTTCTTTTAGCTCGTGAAAGTGACATTGGAAAATGGTCTTCCTTTCACATTTGCAACACTGCCATTTGTACTGCAAGTCAGTTTGCTCTTTTTCCCGGCAGGATCAATGTCTATAGAATTGCACCAGCCTCTCCATCCTCTCCCCCCAGCTGTCCTTCCGTTCATTGTAAATAATTCAAACAATTCCTGTCATAGACAGAAGGCAGCATCACCGCTCTCCTCCTCGGTGCATAGAGAAAATAGCTCAAAGATGACAGACTGCCACAGCTCTGTCGCCCCCAGGTGTGAGCTGCTGTCCTGGGACTTCGTGAATTGCAGGCAGAAAAGTCATTTCTGCTCTGTGTAGCTTATTCAGCCATTTCAGCATGTGGAAAAGAGACTTCTGCTACTTTGTCATTTCAGCTGACTCTTTTTTTTTCTGTGAAAACCTTGGCAAATAATCATTAGGATGTTTGTTCTGAGACTTCTCACTTCTTTCTTTCTGTTGAAATCACATTTATGTAACTTTACAAATTTTCACAGGGATATCTTTGATAGTAAATTCATGCAAAATAGCTGAAAATGAACAGAAGATAGCCGCTGTATTTTTTTATGCCATATAGGAACTAGGGGAAAAGATAAAAACTAAACATAAAAGGTGGAAGGGAAATAACCACTTTCCTATTTTTCCATTCCTATCTAAAGAAATGTGAGTTTAAAGAATGCAAGCATAGTTTTCCTTCATTGGAATAGAATGTTCTACTATGTAAAAAGAAGTAAAGCATGTGGGAGTTTTCTCATTTAGGCTTTTTATTTTTTCTTAAAGAAGAAACTTTGAAAAAAGGCTCCCCACAGTTCTTGGTGTGCCTCTGGTACAGGTCTTACCAGAGCAGCCCTTGTGGGGTCCAGGACAAGAAGCCCTCACAGTGTCAGAGCAGCTCAGCAGACACTTTCCACCATCCTTCAGGGTTGAGCCACGGCCCCAGACACATAAATGGGGAGGATATAAGTGTATGGGGCTTGGGTGGAGGGAGTTCTGCTTACATCGGGTCAACTGCAAACACTGTGAGGTTCTGTTTAGCCAGACAGGACTGAACCTAGCACTAGCATGCGTTTGTGAAAGCGCAGGACAAGTATGATGCATGGATGCCATTGAGCAGGCAGCAGTGCATAACCTCATGCTGGGGCAGAGGGGACCGCAGGCTGCAGTAGGCTGGGGGCAGTGATTTTCCTGAGGTTACCTTCGGGCTGTGTACTGCATGAGGCTTCACACATACAAGATGTAGAATAATGTCACTGATATAAAGATATCACTTCCAGATTTCTTCACATGCAAACACGTTTAGCTTTCTACCCACTGGACTCAAAACACAGCAGACACAGATCTCAGGTATGCTATTTTGTTAGAAAAACATCTTGGCCTGGATTTAATGTGCCTGGTAAGGGAGAAATGGCTGCAGTAAATCATTCTCATGGTCAGTTACTCTCTTTGTAAACACTTCAGTGTTTACCTGATGAAAGAGAGCTTTTGTCATCGACTTTAACTTGCACCCATTTCCTCCTACTTCCTACTTCACTTCTTTGTGTTTTCTGCTTCCTCATCTCATTTTACTCTCAGCTATTGTTTTCTTCTTCATCCCCGCCAGCTTCGCTTCCTACCCGACTTTGATTGTTTCTGTCTTCTAAGCCTTTTTCTCCCTCCCTGTTTCCTCTTGCAACATCCTTGCTCTTCTGAATTGATCTGCTTTGCAGAATTTCATCAGGTCTGAATACAGCGGCGGCACAAAGCCGGCTGTGATTTAGTCACCAGCAATTTGTTGCTTTACCATAAAGAAACACTGTCACAAACAAAATTCCATCATTTGAGAAGTATTTCCTGTATGAGAATTAGAGTTTTGTGTGAGAAGGGCACTTCTACTGTGGCAAGCCCCCCTCCCACCTCATGCTATTCAGAGCCAAAAAATCTCATTTACTTCAGTATAAGAGAATGCCAAACCGGTCCTTCTGGGGAGGGGAAGAAGTAGTGCAAACTACTGATAATCGAGATAAATCAAGCCATGACGTAGAACATAAGCGCTATGCTCCATTCAATTCAGCTAGGAAGCTCAACTTGCTCAGCACTGTAGGTTATTTTCCATTTGTAATTAGAGCAACAAAGAAACAGCCTTTCCTTGTTCTGCTCCATCAGCACAGCCCCAGCAAACATCCTCATTTTCAATAACTCTTCCCCTTTATCTCACTCTGCCTGATGCCTAATAAGCTGATTGCTATTTACTTTGGACCAACAGCTAATCTGTTAATGATTGATTTTAAATTTTTACAGTCATTTGTCTTTGGCAGGACTCGAGAGTGTGAGCAGCAGTCTTTCCTACCTGATGAATTGGCTTTTCCTTAAAAAAAAAAAAGAAAAAGATTTAAGTCAGAAGTCTTCACAGTTATGTTTTGCTGACAAACAGCTGATGTGCAGTGAGCAAAGCTTAGAAAAAAAGGGCAAATCTTCATACAAAATTCATCAGCCTTTGAAACCGTCAGCAAATAATATAAGTGGACATTTTGTTAATAGTTGTAGAGGGGTAAAGACCTACTTATGAAGTAAAACATAATTGTACTATAAATTCACCGGGTTTAAAATTCTTAATTAACAAAATTGATGCTTGTAACCAGGACTAGGTAGGGGAATACGAACTAATACAGCTACTGTCTTCCAAAATGATCTAAATTGTATACCATATGATGTATGTATTACCGTGATATATGCCTAAAAGTGAATTTCATTTCCCATTAAAGGACTGCCAAATAGACAGTAGTTATTTTAATTGGTACAACACAGTAGTGCTGTGCAATTTAATCGTTGATTCTAAAAATGGAAAAGTGAATAATAACAGCTTAGCCTGTATATTCTGAGAAGAATAGGAAAAATTCTATACCAGGAAGCTATGCATATTTATAAATGTTGTTTCTTCAATGAGCCACTTAGGGATAGGCCCCGCAAGGAAATAAATCATGTTTAGAATGCCTATAGTGTGCCTCACCCATAGATCTCAAAGCACTTTACAAAGCTAAGCAAGTTGCACGATTATTGTTTTGCAAAGAAGCTGAATATCAAAAAGGTGACTTCCCTGACATTTGGAAAGACTGTGATCCTGAGTTTAGTTCAGGACATGAACTGGAACATAAACTCAATCCAAGAAGCCAATGAAGCCCCTTCAAGCAAAACTTAACAGTAAGTTCTAACAATAAATGCTTTTTAATCAGTGAACAACTGTTCTCTGTGCGTGTATATATATATATGTCTATCTTGAAAGATGTGTATGTGTGTATGTTCACATATACACACCCAGGATCCAAATACATATTGAAGGATAATCTGAAAAAGGGGATAAGAGTCCAAGTACCTAATGATGGATAGCCCAGCAGAAACAAGGAGGCAACAAGCCTGGTCCGATTCTTCTCTGACAATGAGGAAAGGTTGTTCAATCTTCTTCAGACCCACGCTACAGCTATGGTACAACAGGTAGCCTCAGAAAGGATCAGGTTAGGGAAACCTAAGAGCTACTCACAAGTATCCAAAAGCAGGCCAGTGCACATGGCAGCTCTGAGCCACCATTTCCATATATTTATTTTGCATATTTTGATGCAAACTGATGAGCTGTAAGCAAAACTAAATCAATGTACATGCAAAACATCTCAGCTCCTGAGCTCAAAACTCAGTATGTTACACAAAAAATCTTGAACCTGCCGCTGGCTTAAAATGCAAAGCAGCATTTTCTAAAAGAAAATGAATACAAGCGTAATTAATGCAACATTTTGGTAATACCAGCACAAGGTAAAAACCAACAGTATGAAGATTCTGTGTTCCAGTGACTGGCTCCGTAATTGCAAAGCACCAAAAAGGACACACTGAACTGCTTGAAGGATGGAAGTTCTAATCTCATTAACATTTTAGATGCCACAAGACGTGGAAGCTCCATCTGCTGCCAGCAATATCATGTTGAGAATCAGGGTGACTAGGGAACAGGCCTCATGGGTTTCCACAATGGTCTATTGACTTTCTGGTGAAGCAGATACCATGTGACAGAGATTGCCTATCTCAGCAGACAGGATGGAAACAGGAGAAAGTGTTAAATATAACCAGGTAGACAGTGATGAATTGACATGCTGAAAAATCGAACGCTTCAGTAATCAGCCTAAGGATCTGATATCAACAACATTTTTCAGTTTTGTCCGAATTCATTCAAAGGTGTAGTTTAGCAAGCTCACTTCTTGTTGGTAAGACCTTTCATCTTTATGCAGGTTTTCTGATTGGATTCTGAGATGTCACCATTGGCCTCCATGTCATTGCTGTTCTTTACATAGAAAACAGACAAAACATTTGCATGAGAGTAAAATGGCCTGAACAAACCCAGAAACGTCTTGACTTGCAGTATCTATTAAAAATTATTACCTTTCCTACTCCCAGTGAGAGGTTAGGGCCGGATTCCATCCCAGCATTTACATACATAGTTGTTCATGGTCTTCAAGTGTTTTCCAGAACACATCTGTGGCCCTGATCCAATATCAAGTAAATGTCACACCAAGAAAGAAGGAATCTATCTTCAGGCCTTGTTGCAACTTGGGGATGACATTTTATTGAGGCAAGCTCCACAACTTCCTGAGGAGAGGCCCTCAGCAGGCTGCAGGTGGCCTGGGAGATCAGGTCGCCATAAATGCAGTCCCACAGGTGGCTTGCCCAGTTCAGGGGGAGGTGATGCTGGAGGCCCCCTCCACCCCCACAGCTCTGAGTTCTTCCCTGCATGAAAGCTGTTTACTGAAAACTTAAAACAATGAAATATTGCAGGTATATTTAGCACACTGACGCTTTTGGAACTATAATTCTAATTACAGAAGTCTAATGAATGTTTTTATGGCTTCATTAAATCTTTGGGATATTTATATTATACAAAGAAATAATCTCCGTCCATTAAGAGTGCATAAATCCTGAAGTAGAACTTTAAAAATTGCTATGGATATGCTTATTTCATTGCAAAACACATATAGGGAATTTAAAGAAATCCATTAATAGGATTATATAACTTTCTTCTAAAATATATTTTCAACATAATATTTTACTACAGAGGTCTGACTGCTAGCAAAGAAATGCAGGAGAAGACGTTCTAAAGTAATTGCTCAGATGGTCAAATGGACAAAAATTATTCAGCTAATGTTTGAAAGATATTTCATAAGGGAAAAGTTGAGTGTATTTTCCATCTGTATAAAGAAGCCAGGTTCCCTTCACCTCCAAATTAAATGCTAGGAGTGCAAATGTCAGAAATCTGGAAGTGTGAAAAAGAAGAAAAGAAAAAAAAAAATTTAGGGTGTATTTATCTCAAGCATGTGCACGGGCATTTAAGGTTCTTACAACAGCTATAAATCGCTTATGCAAAGCACCAGATTGCAGCAGTTCTTATGTGAGCAATTCTGTTACCCAAACAAAGGGTCTGATGTCTTTAGCTGCTGCTCCAGAAGGGCATGGCTCTCCTCAGGCAGACAGAACAGACTCCTCAACTGGCCAAGGACATCTCCAATGGCACCAGGCACCCTTGTGTGGATAACCAAGCTTCCTACACATCTTGTACTGATCCCAGAAGGCATCATGAGCTTCATTGAGTCCCTTGGTGCAAAATGAGACTCACTGAAGAGTGGATCTCACGATCTGAAAAGAGCATTTCTGAGGTAGCGATGGATTTCTTTTTCAAGAAAAAAAAATGAAAAGAAAAAGGAAAAAGAAAAAGGGAATTAAAAGAAAAAGAAAAAGAAAAAGAAAAAGAAAAAGAAAAAGAAAAAGAAAAAGAAAAAGAAAAAGAAAAAGAAAAAGAAAAAGAAAAAGAAAAAGAAAAAGAAAAAGAAAAAGAAAAAGAAAAAGAAAAAGAAAAAGAAAAGGAAAAAGAAAAAGAAAAGGAAAAAGAAAAAGAAAAAGAAAAAAAGAAAGAAAAAGAAAAAGGTAAAAGGAAAAAGGAAAAAGAAAGAAAAAAAGAGAAAGAGGAAATGGAAATGGAAAAGGAAAAGGAAAAAGAAAAAGGAAAAATGAAAAATGAAAAAGAAAGAATAAGAGAAAAAGAGAAAACAAGGAAAAAAGAAAAAGAAAAAAAGAAATGAAGGAAGAAGAAAGAAAGGGGGAAAAAAAAAAAAAAACAAGAAAAAGGAAAAAAAAAAAAGAGGAAAAAAGCAAAAAAAAAGAAAAAGAAAACATTTCAGATGCCTGGGGAGAAAATGCAGAGCTGTTTTCCTACTAACCACGCTCTTCATCTTTCTTAACAGAAAGAGATATGACTCTTGGTGTTTCACCCTAGCCCTACTGAACTTAATAACAGTGACTCCTTGAGCAGTGGAGCTCTTGTTTCTTTATCTCTTCAAAATAAGCCTCTTGAGGATCTGTTTTAACTAATAATAACTAATGCTTGGGGATGCTTCCCTTCATCTTAGCAGTCGTGAAAAACTGCAATGCTTTGCTGTTTTTTGTTGCTTGTGTGTGTTTTGTTTATATTTTTATATTTCAATTTCATGATACGTATGATTCTGAGGAGAGTGAAGATGGTGCTCGATTAAAAATGGGGCTAAGATTTGTGGGAGGAAAGTAAGAGCAGTAAAAGTCTTTAAAATTATCAAGATCAGTGAATTCACAGTATATACACATGGAACACGCTGGGATGTTTTCTGTAGTAATAAAGAAATACACATTTTGTCTCATGGAGCTGAGTAATTCCTACCTAACTGCAACAAGGACATCAGCCCAGTGCTTGGGATCCCCAAACACCAGCCTAATCATGAACAGTCGGCTGAGATGGTCTGACTTAAGTGTTTCTCTGGAGGCAGCCAAAGAGATTTTGTAAAGAGCTTTTCCATTGAATATTTCCCATTTTGTAACACTTCCCAGTTCTTCTGTAATCTTCCGTATTCCCCCACTTCCTTAGAAAGCGTCCCCTTTACTTCTGCCCTCTGCTGACTGTATTGAGTTCCAAACCAGCCCAAAACAGGTTGCCCAGTGCCCTAATTTCCTGCTGTGCTGTTCTTTGTTCTCCGAGCAGCAGCTGAAGGAGTTGTGACTGCTTTAGCACCGAATACCATCTATAGGCGCACTTTCTGCAGCAGAGACATTTGTGGAATAACTGCTTACAATTTTTATGTTTTTCACTTCTTGAAATGAATCATTAATGTATTGAATTTTTGCCATAGTTTCTGTTTCTCATTAAAGATGGTCAGAGCTTCACGGAGGGGGAGCTTCGAGGAGTGGGGAGGCCGGAACAGATCGCTCTTGGAAATCAATTTGTGAAATCCTGGGAAAGGGAAACTCTTACCTCATGCATTAGGAAATATGGCAATTGATTAGATATTACTGATCCTTTTGAACATGATTAAAGTAGTGCTATGTGTGCTATAAATAAGGTGATATCGTCCAATAAAATTGCAGACTTCATAAATTTTGTCATTACAGGAATATAACCAGAAAAGGCTATACTGAGTTGAAGTTCCTGAAAATCAGTGATGATCTCTGGATCTTTCTCAGTTTTCTTTGGATCTCAGTAGCATGCATTTTACCTCTGAAGATGAAATGAGTTCAGGTTTTGCTTTCTATGAAGGTAAAATTATGCAAAGATTTATATGTTCCTAGTATTCTTAATACACACTTTTTCTCTTGACTGTCAGAAGTCAAGGAAGTTAAACATTTTAGAAAGTAGTATTTTATAATGGAAATTTTTATAATGAACTTCAGTGGCCCCGAGAAGCCAATACATTGCAACTTTAAACAGCCTTTCACCAAAGCTTATCAATGTACAACATTATCAATGTTATCAGTTATCAAAGTACAATGTATTCATTTAAATCATAATCACAGTCAAAGGCATTCTTTCCAATTAAGCATATTCAGAGCATTATGAATGTCTTCTCAGACACCTCTGAGGGTGCTGATGGGCCTCCAGTTTAAATTCTGTACTTGAAATTTTGTTTTCTTTCTCACTCTTCTCCTGGAACCTTTCAGTACCATCTTTACTTATTAAAAAATCAAGTTCTCCAACATATTTTCCACCAAAGAACAAATCTACGTACACATGACAAAACTCATCAGTCCCACACTCTAAGTGTATCAGCATGAGAAGTGCTGTGCAAGTAGTAATTGTTACCGTGAGCTTTCCATAGGTCCTCCTCTTACAGGAAAAGTGAGAAGTGGGAATGGCCACAGCCTGAAAAAAAATGGAGTTGCCCAAATACCACTAATTTCTTTTGGCAATAGTTCTTAGGCTCCATTTTGGAAATGTATGTAAAGCTTGGCATCTTCTAGTGACTTCAGATGCAGCTTCAGGTGTGTCTGTCACACACTTCAGTGGCCAGATCCATTGAAACATTAAAAAGCTTCCCCTAAAAGTTGTGTTTCTGGATGAATAGCCATTTAGTGAATGCTTGTTGTAAGACCCTTCAAACAGATACCACTTGTTTATTTGTCCTGAAAACATCCGTAATTTATTCTCTGTAAACACCTGGTCAACCTGCTCACTCTAATCTTAGATGCATTTGTTGATGTTTAGAATCCTGTCCTGTGCCCGTTTCACCCCATTTAATTTTATATTGTACCCCCTCTAATTTCATTCTACTACAGACATCAGCAGAACTCTTGTTGAAAGTCACAAGAAAAAAACCAGAGAAATTATATAATATAGAAGCAATGTTCCTCAATAAAGATGTCATTCTTACCATTATCTAAGTGACTCCTGTGCAGTGAAATTGTGCCCATCTTTCCTTCTGCAGAAACAGCATAAATATTAATTTCTTAACAGTTTCTGAAGGCATTCCAGTCTTCTTCCCTTCACAGACTTCATGACTGCTGCACAAGGACTACGTGGTTTTGTCCTAAACCTGTTAAACAACTGCTGTTGGGGTTGAGATGTATTATAAAAGTCTGCATTCTGGTCCCAGCTGCATGTTGGTCATGAGTTTAACAAATCATTTCAGCTCTTTTTGTCCAAGCTTTCCCATCTATACAAGAGGAGGGCTGCAACTGTTGGAGAGGCATTTTTGGAAATGAAAGTCACAGTGTAAATAGGCATTATTATGGTTTGGGTCTCCATTTGTTCTCATCCTGCTCTTCATCTCCCCCCTTCTCCCCCCCATCTTTTCCCATCCTGCCCTGTACTAGAGAGTTTTTCTCTTTTGCATAAAGTAATCTGTATCTGGAATGACTCTTCTGTTTGAGTCCTGGTGCCCTAGGTGACAGTGACAAAATTTTGGTGTGACACTTTGCTGTGCGTGAACTTTGTATGGAGAAAGATAAAAGTATTTGTCCACTGTTTTTACATAAATCTGTATATGTGTGTGCCTACACAGACGTAAGCATCCAGTCTACAGAACTGCACCACTGAACACATTCCTCCATGAAGGATGAGAAGACTGCCCGTGTTCCCGTAGCACCCAAAAAAGACAAATACAACTGAAGTGGGACAATTTGGGTTCTTCTATTAAGAACCACAACAATTCTGGTCTCAGTGGATCTGCATAAGACACTGTCATTATCCCTGGATCATTGACACGCTAGACCAAAACAGCTCCAGTCTGTCGTGTCAATGTGCATTTAGGGAGTCCTTAATGCATGGATCATTGGCATATGATGCTGTAAAATCTCTGTAGGAGATGTTATGGTGTAGCGAGTCAACGCACACTTAGGGACTTCTCCATTTGTGAATCATTCACAGTGCATCGTGCCAATTTATACTGAGGGAGCCTTTAATCTGCAGGTTGGTTCATTAAGAGTGGCCCTGTAGACTAAAAATACTTGTAAACTAACTGTCGCACTGTAGACATAAAGTTCACTTTCTTAATTTCCATTTGCTCTAAAAAGAAGGCATACAAATTCCGATGGCACAAAGATGTAATGTGAAAATCATGAAAATCCATATCTTGCTGGAGTTCTAGGGAATCTTTCAAAATTTCATTGTAAGAACAAAGGCCAAAAAACGTGCGGTGGAAACCTGTGTATTTTTGACCCTCCTGCAAGTTTTCAAAAAATGCCTGAGCCAGTCTTTTTAACATGCTGCTTACAAAAGAAATTAATCCCATGGGCCTTCTGTGCTAAAGGATCATTGATCATTTTCATAAGAGCACAGAAAGTATTCTTTTCTGCGAGTAATGAATGAGTTGGTGATCCAAAAATAAGAAAATTGTGGCAGCTAAATATTTACCCGGGTGATGAATTTTTTAGTGGCCTTCAGTTTTACTATGCACATTTGAGAACCTGCAGATGCCTACCTACCTAATGACATCTGCATATCGAGTCAAAAAGCCATCATCTGCTCCTGTGGCAACCCTGAACAGGTCTAGTTCCTGAAAGCAGAAAAAGACAGCCCTCCTTTTAGATATCCATCCTCCCGTCTTCAGCCTGGTATAAATCACTGTCATTCCATTGACTTCAGTGGGTTTATGCCAATGAACACCAGCTGACAGCCTCGTCCCATATTTAGTAAAAACTAGTTTCCAAGGCTAATGGGGTTGAATCAGACCTTTTGCTTACCAGGCAGCTTTGCCACAGGGAATTTTTCTTCTTTCCAAAATTGACTTCAAAATTACCGAAGGCCGGCCTGACCTGCCTTGTTATTTATGACCCTGTGGTTTCTTTTGTGAGAATGAGGTACGTCCGTGATGCCCTTTGCCAACATCACCTCACCACCGGCAAGCTCGAGCCACACACTGCTTGGCTGCTGCATCCCTCCCAGCTGTGCAGTGCTCAGCAAAAGGGGCACAGCACGTGTGCAAGACACGAACCTGTCACCTCCACCTTACATAGAAAATCTACCTAAATCTGAAGCCCTCCTTCTACTTTTGACCATAACAAAATGCCCAGACACCCAGCCTGGGACTAAAGCAGTGTTCTGGGGGGCTCTCCCTTCAAACCCAACACAGATGAAGCGTGCCACGGGTGGGATGCTCACGGCTCCCACCATGCTCAGATGTGTGATGCAGCCACAGCTGCGTGCTCCCCAGCTCGGAAACAAAAGCACTTGACGGGGGCAAGAGTGCAAGCACAGCAGGGGCCCGGGAGCCAGCGAAGCAGTAATCCAGGAAGTCGGTAGATCAGCTGCAGGGACGGGGGGAGCCGAGGGGAGCGCTGGCAGGTCTATTTGAATATCAGGCTCTGCCACACTCAGGGCTCTGCTGACAACTTCATTACCTCCACGTATAAAAATGACTGCGGGGTAATGCAAATGGCTTTCACGGCGCGCGCTCGCCCGCGTCCTGCATGCTAGCTGCAGGCCAGGAGAGCCAACAACGGGGCCTGAGGCAGATAAGCCTTTGTCCCATTTCATAGGATATCTCCTCCAGGCACGGCCCCCCTCCGCTCCATGCGTGATGGAGTCCGGTGACCCGGCTCCCCAGGCTCTGAGGGGCGGGGGACTGTCTCCAGCTTGACCTCCTCTGTCAATCACAGGAGAAAGAAAGCGGGAGCAGAGGGAGGGAGGGATGCCCATCTATCTATACGAAATTTCTAATGAATGTTAAGCAAATTTCCTACAGCCTGACATGGTGATCTAATTAATATTATAGAAATGTCGACGGAATATCATTCCACGGATAGGATTTATCACCTTGAACTGCTGCATAACTGATGGTGAAGGAATGGGCACCCCCGTCCCCCCTGATGCTGATTAAATTAGACATAAGCATCAATATGTTACTTATTGGAGACTAGGATTTCATGCTATTACTCTTCAGTTAATCAGAAAGCTGTATCTTTTTTTAAAAGATATCAGACTCCCAGTTCTGCCTGTCTGATAAAACGGATGAAGGGTTTGACTACACAACACTCACTGTGTGGGGGAAAAATTCGAAAAGAAATCTGACCAAGACTGAGCTGAAAGGTCCCACAATGACCTTGAGAAAGACTCCACCCAAAGGCACCAGACTCAAAACGCTTGGCTGAGACTCGAGGAGCAGCCACACGATGTAGCTGCCCTTTGCTGAGCACAGCAAGGTGGGAGCAGATCCCCATCCTTCTGCCTAGATGGCCAGCGACAGGCATCCTGCTGAAGGATGCAGCCAGGTCCCATTCCCAGCACAGTGCCATACCCTTGTGCCCCACCAGCCCCAACCTGCTGGGCTCCAGCATTCGTTGTTCAACAAACCCTCACACAGAGCAGGCCGTGAGCTTTCCTTTCAAGGAGGTTCATCCTGATTATTCACTATTAGTGGACACACATGCGTGTAGCAAATTCCTCTTCCCACAGCAGCACACAGACCTTCGGGTTGATTTTTTTCCTCGTCTTCTCTTTGTTTAGCCCCTGTCATCCTTCCTCAGAGGATGTACGCAGGCAGCAGTTCCTCTCCCAGGGCTTTGTTTGGCGCTGGGTGATGTGGGCACCGCGGCTCCGGAGCAGCACCATGAGACGTCTGGATGTCCTCCGAGTGCTTAATGCCCAGCAGGAAGGATCGTGCCAAAAATAAAGCAAGAAGGGCTAGCTGTCTTTGTATTATGCAGAGGCACGGCAACCAAAGAAGGTAGAGCTGTTCAAGAATGTGTAACTAGGTAAAATGGGATGGGGTTGAGCATAGGAAAATTGTGACAGAATATCAGGAAATGTTTCCTCACTGTGAGGCCTTCAGTTGTGTAATGGTCACCCCAGGGAGGCAATAGAAGTCTGGGCGCTTGAATAATTTAAAATTAGACTGGGGAAAGCACAGGGGAATATCGTGTTGGGAGCAATCCTGCATTGATAGTTGAATAGGCAGAGCCATCTAATTGGTCCTTTCAGGCAGGAGGGGGCTGCGATGACTGATCTGTCCCCTAGGCATTAGGTTGCAGAATGACCATTTTGCATCACTAAATGCCTGTTCCCGATTTTCTGGTTGGGCAGTTTAATGCATTTCTAAGCTTGACTAGCAGAGATGAATATTGTTGCATCTTACATGGGGCATAAAAACGCTAAGCTTGAAAGAAGCTCTTACGGCAGATAAGAGGATTTGCGATTCTGATTTGAAGCACTGTGATTAAAATCTAACAGCGTGATGCAAAGTGTAATGAAGGGCTGTCAGCATCCTTTCTCTCGTGGCTCCATTTCACAATCCACTTAATTTTGCACCGCTACGGGCAGCAGTGAGGCTCCCACCCCGCATACCGACATCCATGCATCCCACCTCCTCCCTTGGTCAGCACAGGGCAGTGGCAGGGCCGTGCAGTCAGATGGAGCTCTACAAACAAAACGTGCTCTGCAGTACCCCCTGAGACTTCTCCCAGGGGTGATCCACCTCTGTGCCTTGGGCTGAGCCTCAGGTGCTGGCTGTGGCCCAGGACAGATCTCTGTGTTGGGGAAAGGAGCTCCAGTCACTCATTCACATCCGAGATCTCATTTCCAGCAGCAAATGTGAGCTGGAGGTAATGCTTGTCTTTGGATATAGAGAATTAGCCCATGAAGTACTTGTGCTAATGATAAGCTTCAAAATGATATTGAAATACGTTTTAAATATACATTTAGCAATCAGATCTTCCTTCAGAACGGGAGCTCTGAAAAATACCTTTAGGGATTGAGAAGTGCTCTTCACGGTCCCACAATAGCAGTTCTCTGTCTCAAACAGGTGTTTCATCTGCCTCACACATCTTCCTCTCTCCCCAAGAGGCACCAATTCACAGATTAATTTTGCTTTGTTTTTCTTTATTAACGAGGACCGATTTTGCCATAATCTTCAGAAAGCAGGAACAATTCAAGGAGCAGGGAGGATGAGGAGACGGTTTGGTTCCTGCAGCACCCAGACCCGAAGGGAAGAGGCTCTGTGCTACACATGTGTGATACAGAGATGTGTTTTGGGAAGGCTGTGAGCCTGCTAGCGTCCTCAGGTGACAAAACACAGAACAGAGTGGTAACTTTCCTCCTCAGCAACTGCTGTACCCTACACTAATGAGCACTGTTAGGGATTTTCTTCACTTAGCATTTCTCATTATTAATAAATTTTGCTCTGACAACTATAAAGTGAGCACTTTGGATTTATGCACCTAACCTAATTACATATGCTGCATGTACGCATTTCATTATTTACTTGACAGATTCATTCCTTGATACCATAAATAATTAAAGAAGGATCAAATATTAACAATCGGATACATGCTAATTCTCCTAAAATCTGGGGAAACAAACACATTTTATTTTCCTTTCAATAAAAACAGAATGAACTGCTTTCATTAGAAGATGTAAAAACAGGCAAAGTTCTTGACTGTCATCTTTATTTTGCAGGGAGTGAAAATTAAAATGTCCGGCTGCTCTCCGGTCCCTTTACAGGAAAGCACACGGCAAATTTAATAAGCATAAAAGGTGAGTAATTCCTTTGTGACAGCTTCTGAATGAAATGTTTTGCTTTAGCGTTTGTCAGGCAACCTCCGAGGGAGGTGACATCACACGCAAAGTCTGATCTTTTCCCCAATACAGCCAACAGCAAATTGGTGCCGACTTCAGGCAGGACGGCATCCTTCCCCTATTCCCCACACACAACCAGTCTGGTTTGTCAGCCTAAAAACCCCAATTCACTCTAAATTTCCAGGCAGCACCTGCAGGGCCTGGCCCCGCATAGCATCCCCAGGCCCAGCCCAGTGCCATGGGAGGTGCTGGGCAGCTCCTGCCCCTTGCACACCATAGGGCCCCTTGCACACCACTTCACACTTCTTGGAACCGCCCCAACCTCAGCCCTGAGTTATAATTAAATCTTCAGGTGCATTATTTGTGGCACAAAGCTGCTCCCAGCCACAAGCCCACCTCGCCTGCAACTGCAACTGATGCTTAAATAGTTACACACGCATTACTCAATATTTCTACTTGATCCAAGACATTCTCCAATTTGAGCAGATTTACTTTTAGCTATTGTGTCCCACAGTTTTATCATTTTAAAGGTGTTAAAAACTCCCAGATTGCCACATTATTCATCATGCAAGATTAATGCTGGCCTGACAGATCGTGCCAAATCTTTGAAGGGGTGTGGGTTTTTTTCCTAAGAGCACACAGCATACCTGCATGAGTCGTCCCTCAGCTGCTGCATATTGATCGTTTGCATCTCCTTTCTTATTTCTGTTGCTAAAGAGAGAATATTAGGGTGTGATTGTCAGGGTTAGTGCCGCTCTGACCTACACGTGTACTATTAATAATTTATGAGTTGATTTGAGATAGATCTCTGTGAAATGAGCTGGCAATAAGCAGGGCTGTCTGAGATGACAAAGATTCAGAATGGGCCAACTCACGTACATCAGCGTCTCGGCTTCGATCTGAAAACAGAACAGAACAAAACCTGGGTGTGCGTGGGCATGGTGCGGTTCTGCCCTCCTGGACACTGTGATCCAAGACCCGAATGGAAATAGGGTACAGAGGTGCTTTTTCTATATGTGACGTGGTACAGGAACAAATGCGGAAAGAAAATGTAGAGCTGACCTGAACATGAAGGAAACTGCTGCTTCAATAGCAAGCAGCTGGATGCTAGGCACAGGGAAATCAGTCAGTTCCTTGTTCCATACCTGAAATAAAGACATTTGGTCAAGGACTTAGATCCCACAGCACAAGCTGCAGCAGCAGAGAGAGGTGTATCAGCAACACATGGGTGACACGTGGACAGCGTGACCGGGTGACAGCAGGAGTGCACTCTATGTCTCTCTGCCAAGAGTTCTGTAGGAACCTTCTGGTTAATGTCCCCCCGTGCAGCAGCAGCAGGTGGCAGCTGACAGCCAAGGGAGGAGCAGGGCTCCAGGAGCAGCAGGGAGGAGTGCCAGCCGTGCCCAAGCTGCTGCTGTGGTGTCCCCACAGCATGGAGCATCCCACAGAAGCCAGAGGGTGAGGGCCTTGCAGAAGGCATCCTGCAAGAGTCCTCCTGCAGGGTGCATCACTCGGGAGGAGGAAAAGCCTTTGGCTTTCTGTAAGCTGCTACATGTGCACTGTATGAACACCTCTCCCTCTGCAAGGTGCTTCTCGGTATCATTTCCCAGGGAAAAGCCACTGCCTGCACAAGTCATTTTTCTCCAACTTCAGCAGCCAGGCCTGCCATGTTCTTGGGTTTCAGGCAGGGAAATCTCGAGTACTCTGTTCCCAGACCAGCAAGAGGTTTTTGGGCTCACAAGCCCCAGGTTGGCCCAGGAACCCAGCAGGATGCCACATGTCAGTGCACACTCAGCCAACAATCCCACCCGTCAGTGCATCTGCCATCTTCGGGAGGAAATGCGAGCCTCGATCCTTACAATGGCTCCAACATCATCCAGGAACAAGGAGGGACAAACTGAAGCAAGGCATTTCCTAGCGTGTCTGTTCTGTGGGAAAGAGGAAAGATAACATTGTGCTCGGGACTTTTGCAACAGGATTTCTCCTATTTACGGGCAGTGGTCTGCACTGATAAAGGCCCCGTAGGAAGCGCTGCAATTATGGAGCAGCAGGACAGGAGGAAAGCGCTGTAAAACTGCAGGCACAGAGCAAGGCCTGTCCTGTAGTGTTCTGTCAACACCAACCCTGCTCTCTCCAGTTTGGTTCCAACCGTAGCATCGAGATTAACAACAGCACAGCACTGCTGCAAGGGTCCCTCTGAGCAAATTCTGCCCGTGCCGCTTATTTAACCGGCACAAACAAGGTAACCTAATTACCCATCTCTCCTCACCTCTGGTTTTTAATTAGCAAGAGGTGTGAGTAACCTCCTATTCTTTTCCAAAATAGGCATAAATCTCTGCTCCGAATGCCACAGTCTGAAGAATAATTAGGCCCAAATTTTCAGATGCAACAGATGCCTGGGGGAGCTTGGTTTCCCAGTGCTGGAGTTCAGAGGGAAGCAAATCCCTTTCAGGTGATTCAAGTCACACATCAAAAAGTGGGGCCCCTCTGCTCCCTCTCACAAAGGTCTTGTGCCGATAGCAGCACTTTTTGGAGGCATTTGGCAGGGGAAAGTCCCAGCTCCTCCCTGGCCTGCAGCAGGCCCCAGATGTCCCTGTGCCTTGCTGTGCCTCCGTTTCCCCCCTGTAAAAGAGCAGATCCTGTTTACTGCATGTGAGGCTGAATTAATCCCTCACTGCAGAGGGCTTTGAAGCTCCGAGCAGGAAAGCTTTGTCATAAACACAGAAGAATTATGGACTTCCTATATCCAGCCCGTGATGTGCAGGCACTGATGCCAAGGGATTACTTTGACTTCCAGTCATCCAGAGCCAAACTTGCTTCCAGAGTTCCTGTTATGTGCAATCAACTTTGCATCCTTTTGATGGACTCTCCCAGCATCTTCAGTCATCAAAACAGCAAGGGCTGTGGATCTTCTGATGTGCAGAATAACAGAGAAGATTCACATAAGCAGCATAAATTAGGCACTTTTTGGCCATATGATAGGAAACCATCCTTCTGCCATGTACAGGTTACTCTTCCATCGAGGTAATTCCTTGGGACCAAATGGCACTGTCCCAAGGGGCACGGTCATGGCCACTTCCAGCTGCAGGAGCAGCTTTCCCATGGGAGATGTGTAGGGGAGTTATGACTTCCTTGAGAGCATGTCTTGAAGCAATGAAAACCCTTTAAAGTAGCCTCCCTTGGTGAAAACCAGCACACAAGGATAGAATAGCTCCTCGTACTGTGGTACTTCGATCTCACCACTGAAAAAACAGTCTTCAAATCAACACAGGAAGCAAATACAGATACGACTGGGAATGTAGGAGCAATGTATTTTATGGGAGAAATCCTGTCCCAGGCTAAGATCTCAAAATTCCCAGCAATTGAATTGAAGCCCAGTTTCATAGCAAGTGAGTATTGCTCGCATAGGAAATAAAATAGATTCAATGTTCCTGACACTTGGCTCAGAGGGGAGACTTCTGCAAAACCACAGTGTTCCTTTGTGAAGCACAGGGAGATATTCATGTAAAACTGCCTTAATCACCTGGGTAAACAACATGAAATAGGAACACGTGAGAGATCTTAGAAACTGGAAATATATGGCACTTTGAAAGTGCATGCATGTGGAGAAGAAAGAATAGATTTCATAGACTGCTTTATCATCACAATTATTGATCATGCATTAAATACTCAGGACTCGCACACAAAAAACACGGATTTCCAGAATAATAGAAAAAAAATTCAGAACTTCATCTACTACCTACTTCCTTTCAGAAATAAAAATACATCTTCATTACATTTGAAAACTGTTACATTTTAAAATGTTCTTTAATTCAGAGCAGGTATTTTTGTGTTCTCAGGAAAAAAAAACCACCTGGCTGTAGCACATTCACAAAAGCCACCTATTGGTTCAAACAAGAATGTCATTTTTAATCTGAGCAGCATTCAGAAGACAGAATTTTTTTCAACTTCAGTATAAGCAGCACAATGATTTTTTTATTCCGTGGACTTCAGCTGAACCAGCCCCTTAAGCATTTCTACGCCAACTTTTGTATTTGGTACTTGCACATCACCTGAAGGAGGCCTTCTGCCTTGGGTTAAGTTACAAGACATGTGAGGCAGAGATGGTTTTGTCCAAAAGGTCTCTTTCTGTACTGTTTTCTATTTAACATTTTTGATTTGCTTTTTTATCAGCCTTCGAAGAACAGAAACAATGCAGGAACCAAGCCAAGGGCCCATCTCAGCTGATGACTGATTTCTTATGTACAAGCTCAAAAAGGAGGGAAGACACTGCTAGTAATAAAGACTAATTCTGCAAGCACCCAAAATCACAGGCAATACTAGCAAGTAATTACCACTCCAGCACATTTTAAATATACCCGTGGAAAGAATCAGAGGAGCTGCAAATACTTGTAATTACAATAGCCTGCTACACTATAAGATGCTTAATTTTGTGTTTGTTTGTTTGTTTTTAAAGTAATGGTAAGATTAGGCACATGTGGCACATTTAAAGGAACAAGGAAATCAGTTGTGCTTGGTTGACATTTTATCAAGAGGTGGATTCCTCCCTGCCTACAGGGAAGCATGAGCTCCTTGAGCAGGGTGAGGCAGCCAGACAAAGGACGCTCTATGAAGGACGGCAGTGAAGCCGTACTCTGTGCATCTGGATTTTGTTGCTTTGCATTAAACCAAGTGGCTTAAAGCTACGATCCGGAGCGCTATCTGCTGAGAGCAGAGCAGGCCCTGCTGTGGGTGCGAATCCCAAGAATGGGAACCCTTCCTCTAGGGACAGACCGGCACCCACAGTGCGTGTTCAGCACGGACGAGGTCCCCGGATTGAGGGCAGCAACAACAGGAGAGGGGCTCTGGGCTGGACGGGGCTGTCCAGAGGACACAGCCACAGAGGTCCATTTGCTGTGTTTTAATTTGAACCATCATTTGCCACTGCAGCCTTTAAGCAGGCTGCCATCCGGCCCGCACTCTCCTCCCTGCTGCTCCCTACATGAACACATCTCCCTCTATTCTTTCGTTTTTCTCCCTTTTGGTATTTATTTTTTCCTCTCCCCATCACCGCGTTCATGCGGAGCGGGGCTGCTGATTACAAAGAGGCAGCCTGACTCCGGCAATAGGTCTTCTTCACTAATCCTCACTGTCACTGAAATTCCAGCTGCTACCAGAGTAAGAGGCTCAATCCATATTTGCCAGCTCTAATATGAAATCTGTCAGGGCCCAAATTAATGAGTTCCAAATTCCTTACATCACGATAACAGGTTAAGACTGGTCAATTAATTACATAAATCCTGCCCGGTGCTCCCAGGCACCATGGCTTACATCACGGGGAGCGTGGGAAGGCCCCCCAATCAAGCAAGATAGAGTAAAATAAACCAAAACAAAGAAATACAATATTTTGTTTTGCTTCGCTTTGCTTTCTCTGCCGGCAGGGCTGCGGGGTGCACGAAGCCGCCGCACGCCGCCATTTGCGCACAGACACAAGCGCTAAAAGCGCCGCAGCCCCGCGCAGCCGCGCAGTCACCGCGAGGGCGCCGCCCGCCCCGCGCCTCTCGCTGCACCGCAGCGCCCCCTGGCGGCGCGGAGGGACGCTCCCTCTGCAGGGCTGGGGGCGCGGAGCCACCGCCCCCTTTGTTCCCGCGCGGAGCCCCCTCCCTCTCTCCCCTCTCCGTTGCCACGGGCTGCGGTTGCCACGGGTAACCGCATGGCGGCCGCGCGCCTCCAGCAGGCGGGACGCGGGCACACACGTGCGCGGCCCCGCGGCGCGGCGAGGCGGAGCGGGCGCGGCGGGCAGGTAAAGCGCTGCGCGGCGCCGCGGGACGGGCAGGGAGCGGCGCTCCGGCGGCATCGGGGCAGCGAGGCCGGGGACGCTGCCTGCCCGGGGAGAGGGCATCTCCCCTGATTTTTTTTTCTTTCCTCTTTCCTTCTTTCCTTCTTTCTTTCTTAACCTTTTTTTTCTGTTTGTTTTTATTATTTATTATTATTAATACTATTTCTCTCGTGTCCCTTTTGTTTCTTTCATTATTTCCTCTTTTTTTCTCCTATTTTTTTTTTCTCCTTATTTCCTTCTTTCACACACCCCTCTTCCCCCCCACACACACTTTTCCTTCTATTTTCTCCTTTTTTTTTTTTCCTCTCCTCTTTCCCCCCTTCCCTCACAGAAGCTTCTGCAGATGCTACACACACATACATACACATACATACACATACATACACATACGTACACATACATACACATACGTACACATACATACACATACATACACATACATACACATCTATACACACACCGTGCACCGAGGTGCCTCGCAAATCAATAAAGAACCAAAGCAGAAGTGCCACGGCTCCCAGCTGAGGCCGATTCCTGCTATAGAAGCAGATGCAGTGCTTTCCAAGGCGTTACTGCAGAAGGAGAAGCAGCACTGCAGCACAGTGCTCCTGCACCGTAACGACTGCTACATCCCTTCCACCCAGACCCCTTCTTTGGTGCTGTGACTGCCTTTCCTCAAGCACCAGGGCTTTTCCTGAACAGAATCAGCTTGATTATGGAAATCGGAATTTTTATTTTGGGGCTGGGGAAGAATGCAGCCCTGTAAAAGCCAAAGGGAAGAAACCCAGCGCTGCAGGCAGCAGAGAAACACACAGCTCTGTGCCATCCATCGCCAAACACACCCTACGCTTTGAGTGACAGTCACCAACAATGCACACCCACAGCATTTAAATATTATTCCACTAAATATTTCAACATTTTAAAAAATCTCATGGGATGGGCATGGGATGTTGCAGGCAGAGGGTGGGGGGGGGGGTTACAGAAGCGCCCTGTTGTTCTCATTAAGATTTGCTGTCCCAAAGATGTCTTTTTCTCTTGTCTTTCTTGTTAAATGTGTGCCAATGGCACAGTAACAGGTTGCTCACAACATCCTGGATTACACTCTGTAATTCGACAGCCTGTATGGCTGGAGCTATTTCCTCTTAATTTCTACAAAAAGAAAGGAAAAGAAAGAATGGAACGGAGAAAGAAAGGAAAAGAGAAAGAAAGGAAAAGAGAAAGAAAGGAAAAGAGAGGGCATAAAAAAAGAGGACAAAACCAGAAAGAAAAGAAAAGCAAACACAACTGTGTATGTACATATCACAAAAATAGCTGAAATTATACAGGGCAAGTCAAAGCAAATAGGATGTTGATAGAAAAAAAGAGGAAGCCTGAATGATAGGTTTAAACACAGGATAAAAGGGGTAACTGAGTTTAATTAATTGAAAACTTTTAAGAAATCATCATATAAAATGGGAATGTTGCATTCTAAGCAAAAGCTAAAGCGCAGCGTTTGAGTGCAATTACTTGAGCACAGAATTATTGCCGTTAGATGAAATTGGCAATAGTAATTAAATGTATTACAAACTCAACATTACCCTGTTTGAAAGACCAGCGGGAAATGGCACGGCTCAAAACGAAGAAATGCCACTCCGAATACCAGGGCTGCTCTTGTAAAAGCAAAATGTACGACACTGCTGGAAATCACCGCCTCGCTCAAGTTGCGAAAGACACGGGTTTTCTTTGAATATCTTTAAATGGAAGCTAAACAGAAACTAGCACTTAAATGCTTCCAATTAAAGCATTCGTGTGCACTCACATACAGCTGATACACAAAATAAATACTGGGACACAGAACACTTTTCCTTCCTTTTTAATAATAATAAAAAAGATGCAGTAGTACAACCAATACACCCAACAGTGAGAAGATAAATATTTAAACACATTTCTGTCCGATCAGAAGAAAGAGCTGCTGTAGAATTCCAACTTTCGAGCAACCTGACAAAGGAAACAGCAAGATAAGAACAGAACTGATAGAAAACTGATATTTATTTCGGAAACACCTTTGTTTGGAATCCATTCAGCAGCACACAAACAGATCAGCTCCTGGAATGGAAAAACAAAACAGCCACAAAGGTTTCTCCAGGCTCCGTGCTTCTGCACTTTGTCAAATATTGAGGGCTTGTTTGCAGGGCAGGGCAGTGAAGTGCTTCAGCAGCCCGGCTTGAGCTTTCCAAACAAAACCTAAAAATAATATTAGAAAAATAAAAGAAAGCCCACTCATCCTATACTTCATTAAATAAAAACAGCACTATCATCCTCTGACATCGCTCCCATTTCCAGTTTTATATATCCCCGCCTTTTAAATAAGCTCCCAAACAATTTTTCTAATAATGCACCTTCTTAAAACGAAGTTGTGCAATGGAACCATCGCTGCGTGGCACTAATAGCTATTTTTAGGCTACTTTTAGCAGTAACTTGTTGCGTTAATTAAATGTTATCAGTTTTACGTTAAAACAGCTTCGTTGCTAACTGGCACACAAGCCGAGATGGCAAAGAGATCCATTTGTGCAATTCAATCAGACTAAGCAAAAAGAGGCACGGGTATTTATCTCAGGAAAGCGCTGCCATCAACAGAAAACAGTGGCTCGGAGCAGTTACCTAAGAGATGTTATCCTCAGGCTATTAAAACACGTTTCTAAAATTACACAGATTCCCAGCTGGATGCTTTAAAAAAGCGTGCCCGCACATGCCTGTGCTAACCTTTATGAGGTGTCCAGTTAATAATCTATTGTTTCTGTAACGCATAGGAGGTTAACAACGCTCCTTCTTTGAAAGTAGCCCCATATTTCTTAAAGAGGACGCACGCACCCATTTTAGGCTGGGAACACAGCGCCGGAGCACACAGAGCTCTGCTGGGCCCATCGGACCCCCCAGCTCTTTTTAATAGCAGCTAAATGTCAAATATAAATACGGCACCACAGCGAAACGTATTCCTTTGACAGAGCCTGGGACAAGACGCTACGCAGCTGCTGCTAACAATAAAGAGCAGCGCTGACGTTTAATCAAAATAAGAATTGGTGGTTACAAAGTTGTGTCCAAGCCTGCCTTTTGTTTGTGCAGTGCTCCGTATCCATGTGCTAACTGCAGCCACAATGGAACCGGCAGCTCCGGTTATTCCCAAAGATTCCAGCCCGCATTCACGCTGCTTGTTGCAGCTATGGGATCATCATCACCTTGGAGTGACAGACAGCATTTATGCTGCTACATTAAAGCATGGCTCCTGACATCTTCATGTAGGTGCCTGAAGTTAAATATGTTGGGTGGAGTCCTGGCCACAGTGCAGTCAGTGGAAAATTCAGCCATTGGTTTTTTAATGGACTGCATCCAAGATTCTCACTGGGAACGAGTACCCAAAATTTCCCTGGGAACTGAGAATCCTCAGCAACCCTAGAAGTTATGTCATTTTTATTATCATTTCCAATTTCCAAGCAACCATACACAAGAATTTTGGCCTTAAGTTCTTATACGCGATAAAAACAGGCTTTCCATAAACATCACAGAAAGATCAGGGAAGATATATTTATATCTCAAATTGTCAGCAGCGTATAGTTTGTACAAATGTTGTTTTGCTGATGTTGCTGAGCTACTTGAAAAAGTTAATACCTTGTGGGGTATGTAATTTCATCACCAATGTCAAATGACTTCTAAAGATGAAACTTCTCTGTTGCAAATTACAAAAAGATGCTTTGACTGTGTTTGATATGATACACCAACTCTAAAGCTGAGGATGAAGTTATCTTTATTTTTCCAGCTCTAAGACGTGAACTCACTAAGGGAAATATTTTAACAGCCACGTCAGTCAGTGGAACATGACTAACCCAATGCTGAGATTATAATAGTTACAGAGAAGTAAATGCAATAGGTAACACATAGACCTGAGTCAGCAGACATAATAGATCAATGAAATAATATCGAGGTCTGTTTAAAAACTCTGTAAGGACATACTGTTGTGTTGACAATAAGTCTTTTAGGTGCATGTTGCTAGCAAGGTGCATTCATGTGGTGTATGTAACTAGTAAACATAGGAGAAACCATTTTGTGCTGTCCTTAAGGTAAGAATACAGAACAGATCTTTCATGATTCTTCAGAAGCTAGGCTTGCTTTACATCCACATGAAATGCTGTCATCACTAGGTCCAAGCCCGGAGGATGAACTGCAGAAAAAGGGGAGAGGAAAAAAATAAAATAAAAGGAGGAAATTGGTTTTCACAACACACTCAAAGCCTGAGTAACAGAGGAGAACTTTAATTATCTCCAGTCACAAAGAGAGACAGGAAATTTGGACTTTTAATTAGCCATTTGGAGTGCAGTTGGATATTTTTTTTAGCAAGATAATTTAAACGCGAATAATTCAAGTCTGACTAAATGAAATTCACATAATCAGAATGCAGATAATTGAATTTCTACTGCATTCATTAATTCAGTGTGGAGGTGTGTGTGAAGACTTCTATGATGAGCTGTCACAGCTCAATAAAATCTCAGTCAATTAATTTTTTCATTATCTTAGTATTACATCAACAAAAAACTGAAGCACACGCATGCGTGTGTGTATATATATATACAATCTCCGAAACTAAGGAAATACAGAAATCACCTCTCCGAATCAGAGTCTGCATCGTTTCCTCCTTTTTTTCTCTCTTCATCTTCTATAGGAAAGCGCCTGTTCAAAGAGGCAAACTTCTGAATCGCATCAGCGACAGAATATTTGGTCTGCCCACATACACAAGCCTCCATATCTTCCGGACTTAGCTGAGTCTGTAGGAAGAGGTGAAGCCTGCTGTCTGAGAGCAATAATGCATTTTGTAGAATCCTTTAAAAAAAGAGAAGTGAAATGTTTCTATGTGGATACACACACATTCTGAAGTGTTTTACCAGAACAAATTCTGAATGATGCCCTGATTTTAAGATTCCTTCTGAATCCTAAATCAATTACAGAAGGTAATGAACTTATTAAAATGATTAGGTGTGCATTACTTTCTTTTTACCTTATTTGGAATTTCAGGTGAGTAAAAACACAAAGCTAAGAGTTAAGCACATCTGCTATAAGAATAACTTCAAGGACGTTTCTTCCGTGTAACCATCTGTTATTACAACACGGATTAATTAATGATTTTCAGGCAGTTGGAGACTCTTACGAAAATTTGGTCTCTGTTTTGATAATTGTTTTTAAATAGCTACTCTTTTCTGAAAATTGCAAGTCACCAATTTCTTTGGTCGGGCAAAGAAGTGTGTACAGAGACAGAGAACTTCAGACACACGCAGTGTCAGAACTTTGAAATCCCTGCAAACAGAGCCAATGTTAGCCAGAACTTGTTTACATACGTACTTTTAAACAAGAGTGAAAATGCTGCTATTGAGCACAATTTTAAATGTACCTCTAAGTAGTTCTCAGAGAACCTTACATACAATTTCATACTAGCTTTACAGAAGTCCATTTTCATATTTGGCTTATACGTATTTCAAGTTAAATCTTCAAATACATTTAGCACACAGCATTTACTTTCATATAATATGGAGTAAAGAAAGTGTAATACATTCCAGTAACACACAATGCTGTAGAGGCACTTCTGCAAGGAATTAAATTGGCAGATCACCGTCGCTATTTTGAAAAAAATATTGCAGTTTTGCTGTAGCATTTATCTACAGAAGGAATTCTTCTGTATGTATATCCTACAATGTGTAACAAGAGACCTTTTGCTTATATGCACGTGCAATTTTTCCTATCCACGTGAGTAAAGTCATTACTGTCTACGGCCGTGCCAAATAGCACTCCATAAAACTTAAATATCTTTAAAGAAACCAAAACTATTAGGAGTCTTTATTTACCTATTTCTACCCATTTGGGTTACAACAGTTGCCCCCCAAAATAATTACTATGCAGTAGGAGACAAGAAATGACATTAATGCAAGAAGTAGTAAAAGCAGTAAGACACAGTGCATTTGATAGGTACTCTGATTAAAATTAAATGCATAACTAATCAGTTCCTTCTATCAAATAAGACTAATGAAGTGCTTGGACTGTAACATTTTAAAATACAAATACATTCTGAAATCCATGCTCTAAAGTAGCCAACATTACAACATTTAATTAGCATTCTAACATATGTCTGGTTTTATCTAAGCCTATACAATTCCGGCAAGTCAAAACAAATAATAAGAGTTGTCTAACTAAAAATGTAGGATATTTGTGTTTGCACGTATTTCCACTGCCAAGGCAAACACACACGCATTCTCAACCAAATAATTCAAACTTTGACTTCTTCCAGTGAGGAAATGCCTCCAGTGAGCCCGGTGACCTACCAGGTGCGTATAAAACTGTCTAAGAAGGAACAGACTTGACTGAAACTCAAACACATTTTCATGCCTACGTTGTCTTCTCAACCTCATATAAATTCTCACAACTCTAATTAAAAATAAACAGAGCCAACAGAGTACGTATCTGTAAAGCCAATGCATGCAGTGTATTAACATACTGAAAAACTTCTTAGCTCTCATAAAGAAGCAAGCAAATGCCCTGTAAGTCAACCCAAATCACAGAATTTACAAGTCTACACACCTTGACAGCACCAGCCTCGTGAATGCTTTGAAAAGTCATCATTCACTGGATGCTAACAGAGGATTTCAGCCTTGACTCGTGATAAACACATTCCAAAAGACGACAAACATTGCGACAGAAAATACAAGAAAAAAACCACTGTTCTACACACTAAATCCACATTTATGGTTTATGCGCTCAGGGGAGTCAATTTTCTCCTCCCTCTTTTCCTCCTCTTAAAAGAAAAGGGAAAAAAAAGTATTTAAAAAGTATAAAAACGTCGCAGAGCTCACCCCTCAAGGAAGGAGAGCTACCCGTTTTCCCAGGCTTATAAGCACAAGGAGGGGATGCACATTTCTGCAATTCTAAGCATTGGCGTGTCTAATACAAAGTAACACAGCAAAAGCCAAGAGATTAGATTCTGCCCATGGCATTTAGTTTCACAGCTTTTCTTCTTCCTCTACCTTCCAAAGTTTCCTGCCACCCAGCGAAAGCACAAGTAACTAACTGCTCGTGCCATTACGCCGCGCTTACAGCTCGGCTGCTGCTTGGAATTTATTTTATTTTCTTTATAAAATAATGGCTAATCTTTAAAATTGATTTTAGATGGTTTGAGGCATTACACCAGAGGAGCAATGAGCGCTAATGTCAATGATATTGGACACAAATTCATTTTAGCTTTACTTCACGTCCAGTGCAATTCTGCTAAGCCTTGAACTGCGAAAGCGCGGTTATTAACTCAGCAGTAACCCAACGCACGGAACAGCAAACAAAAGCCATGGGCGTACAGACCGATCGGGACCTCAAGGCTACTGTCCTTTTTTTTTTTTTTTTTTTTTCCCCTTTTGCTGCTATAATTCAATTTCCAATTTTACTTTACATTGGACTCATTATTTCGCAGTGATTTTCTTTTCTGCTTCATAGCGCCATCTGGAGCTGAAACGACGGAAGAGAAACCAGGGGGAAGGAACGGGAAGACGTAGGTTAAGCTAAATAGCACACACGCTTTTGGGGGCGGGGAAGACGTCAAACACACAATGCATTCTGCAAAGCAGTTAAAACAAACGCGAACACACACACACCTTTCACCCAGTTGTACCCTTGAAACGTTTCTCTTTTCTTTTAATTAAGAAATAACTGCTTTCACCCCCTCATCTGAACCAACAGGTTAGATTGCTTTTTAATTGCATCCTTCTAGCAATCAAAATGAAAAATAATTTCTGCTCCATCGTTTTCCTGTTGGAAATCCTGTTCCAAGGAAATAACCACACGTTGGTGGCCAGGTGTGGGAGCAGCACTGAGGGCTGGCAGAGCAGCCACCCCATGGGCCCTCACCGAGTTGGGGACTCATTGTGCAAGGTGCTGCACCTCTGAAATACACACTGGGCTCCATGGACTGCAAGGTCAAAATCTCACAGCACAACACACAAATAAAGAAAAGCAGAAGAAAAGGTGGAACGCCCTAATATTAATACTCATATGTATTATTAATACCATAGCACAAGCTAAGCATTCACACTTTGAATCCAACCAGGAGCACTGACGGTGTTCCTCCAGCAGTTTTATGACTACAGGTGTCAATGCAAAGCTGCAGTTGCAGTGATGTAAATCAGCTCCCTCCGCAGTTGTGCTAATGTCAGAGTCATGGGGCTCACAGTGATAATTCCTATAAACTCACTGGACACATTTAAGAGAACAACAGACTTTCTGTGCATGCCTAGAATAACAACGAAGGGCTAAATCCTGCAAGTCTTTATCACATCAGCAGTCATTACTTGTCAGAGATCTCACTCCTCTCAGCCAGATTGCTCACATGCATAATGACTGCTTATGTGATTAAGAGGGCTGCAGGAGAAGGCTCTACATTTGAATTAGAGATAATAAAATCATTTTTTATTCGTGGCCATGTGAATCTCTGTTTGTAAGCTTTCAGTAAGTGCTCGTGATTTCTGGACCCTTAAAGAAAAGGGGCAGAAAATATGACTTCATAACTAAAAGTAGTAATGTCATTTTTGAGGAAACGCTGGGTAGTATATGAGGAGTATTTCTCCTTCCCCATCTTACAGCAAGAACATTTACTAAAGACAAAACATGTGCTTTGTCTTATTTGGACAAGGTCCAAAATCTGGTTTTCTTCAACATGATTTTATTAGGTGTATTATACACTGTTCTGCTGGAGGAGAACAACATATGGCCGAACAGTACAACTTAATCCTAACTAAAGATTTCCTGTATCTACTGTAACCTAATACAATGACAGATGCACACTCGTATATGTGTGGAAGGTTAACACTCCGATTTTGTTTTCAACAAATTTACTCTGCCCATTTACATCATATCAGGAGGGAAAGGAGAAAATAAAACTTGAGAGACAGCAGATCACAGCCTGGGCTGTGGTGCCCTCTATTGAACATCCACTCGGCCTCTTGCAGTGAGCGCAGGGCTGCACAGTCTGCAGTAAACAAAGCTCCATTTCCTCCTTTTAAAAAGCCTACTGTGTCTCCTCATTCATTTTTTATAACAGAGGAAATGTTACTGATAGCGAGCAACTGTGAAGTAACTGTTTAGGATCTGATAATGAATACATTTGAGAATTAGCACGTCTGCTAAGCGTTATTCATTTCAGTGGGTTCGCTTCCCTCACCAGATAGGAAAAAGCTTCAATGCTTTGCTCAGAACAGCTCCACTGGAAAGAGGCAGCCATCACTCACAGGAGTAAATCCTACCTGCCCATGGCTGCAGTGCTCCTGCTGCTCGGTGCTGACCAATCAGCCACATAGGCCCTGGCAGGCTGGGATCCATCCTCTTCAGAACCAGCCCCCCACTTTCCATATGTCACCATCTGGGGACCTCTCCAGGAAAGAGTCCTCTACCTCTATGCCAGCTTATGCTTGTGGGAAGGAAGGCAAGCTGAATCCCAAAGTTACAGTTATTCAGGGATGAAAGCAAAAGGGATCTTGTAGAACCTAGTTCTATAAAGCAGTGCTTCAATTTTGACTTCTAATTTAAGAGTAAGCTTTTCAGTGAATCAACCTACAGACATCCTCAAATGTACATACCAGGAAAAAAACACAATCTTCCTGATTCTTACAAAGTAATTTGTAATTGAAAATGGGCTAGCTGGCTTCCGTTAATGCAAATGGACTTTTGAAATATTAAATTATGCCCAGGCAAGAAGTAAGCCTTACAGCTCTTCATCATTCAGAGATAATAACCTGTAAGAATAGCAGGTCTTACCCTGTGCTGGTGTGGGAAAGCCAAATCAAAATGGGAAACATTTTCAGACTTCGCCAAATTGTATAGCTTGGATATAGTTTCTAGCTATTGGCACATTCTATAGGAAGAAGCTACACAGAGGTCCTTTCTAAGCACCTCACCATGCTAACTACCTGTGTTGAGTGACATGTGAACAACAAAGGGACTTTACAGCAGTTGACAAAGATAGGATGCCAAGTGCTCCCAGGGTGCTGCCTCCAGCAGCAAAATCCTTACTCCTCTGGCATGTGGCTGCTGCCCTGGCAGAAGCTGCAGCAACTTCTCACACAGAGCAATGGGCACAGAGCAGAATGAGAAATTCTTACAAACCTGAACTCCAGTGCAGGTATGATTTCAATCCAATAAGCTTATAGCATACTGAATAAAGGTTGGGTTCCTTACATGTGGGCATTTGAAATCTGTTACCTATAAACCTTTGCCTCAACAGATGCACAGAAGTGGCACAGATTTCATCCCACAAAGAAAAATCAGCTGTATAAATAAACTATATATAAACCACCAATATATTAAGACAGAAGTATTGGAGTGCTTTCAGTAGGATTAGCTGGAGCAGTCCAAAATCAGCAATGATCACATATAAGACTTAAAGACAACACACTAGTTAATGAGTCCCCCAGATGCTTTTTCAGTGTAAAATCTAGTAAGTCCTTTGGTCCTAACTTATTTAGAAAGAAATAAAAGAAGCATCACAGCAATATGGATCACTCAACAAAATGATCCCTACTATAGCAGTACGTCTAACATGCCAGCCAGCAGAGGGCAATGGTACAGCATGCAATTTGCCAAGTCAATTCATCACAACACAACTGTATCTCTGCAAATTCCAACTAGACCCTAGGGCTGAGGGAAAGATGACACCTTTCTAAATGGCATCCAAATTGAAACGTTTAAATCATTTCCTTACAGCAGAGATGCCTCTTTCCTCACTCCTGGACTAACAGCAGCAAGGCAAAATGCTCAACAAGCCGTCATTTTCTCCTGTCAGTACCCTGTCAAAACAAGCATCCACAAAATCAGAATGTGATGATCTGTTTCAAGAGAATCTACCTTTGTGTTTTACCTCCTGAAGCACAGGCAGTGGTTGTTATTATTTATGACGCTGAGATAACATACCTTAGTGCAGAGGCCAATCTGTTAACATTTTAAAATAAGAGTGATTTTGAAAATTCACTACTCCATGAGGAGGCACAGATAACGTAGAATTGCTCAGACACAGGGGCTGAACTACCAGACTCTTTGGCTGACCATCAGAATTAGTAATTGTGCTTCTAGAGGCAATATTTCGGTGTCTTTCTCTCCTGAGGGTAAGAAAATACACAGTAATCCTTTTCTGCTTGCTTTTCCTTATCTTATATGCCCTCAACCAGTATTTATCAACTAACCTGACCACAGATCCTGTATACAACTGTACATGGAAATATTCCCACTGCCTTTGCAATGGCTAGCTCTCCCTGCCTTCAGTTGTTCAGCTTAACATAGTTCTTCAGGAACAAGCATTTACAGTCTGCTATGGAAACCTACAATTGTAACATACTGACTGGAAGAACAGTGGGTCCACTATTCCTCTGCCTCCTGACCATAAGGTTTGAAGTCTTCTTAAATGATTTTTCTTCCTTATGCAGCTCTGCTTCACAGAAACGTTAATAACAATAGAAGATTAATGTCTCTGTTCTCAGGTTTGCTATGTTCTTAATCTGAACAGAGGTTAAAGGCAGCATCCAAAGTCATTCACAGTTCTGCCTTAGCAACACTGAACAGGTCTGCACTCATAACAGCAGTGGCAAGATAGAGGATAATGGCAGAGGAAGCAGAAAATTACAGCAATGAGGTTCCTGCCACTGCAGATGGTGAAGGGCTTTATAGCAGCATTACTGAGCAATGCACTGCTGGACTAACACAGTGCTCCCCTATTACTCAGGTCACAGTCTAGCTATGTTCATTTATGTAAATCTTTTACATAACCACACAGCTGAATGATTTTATACAATCTGCAGCTGTAGTGAAAATTATCACAGCTGCTAGAGCTTGTTTATGTTGGCAGTGGTAAACACAGTAATTGGCATTATAGGTAGTACCCATGTTAGAAGAACTTACTATCGAATTTTCCCAAGCTCCCAGTGGTACAGACCCCAGAATTCATTACAGAGACACTGATATTCCATGAATATAGAGATGGAAAGAAGTCTGTTTCTTTGTATAAACAATACCTAGCTTATTCATGGAAGACATAAGTAGACATCACCATGAAATATTTTTCAACCTTAATAACAAATCACAAAGCAACATAAATACAAAGCCATTACTACTAATCAGTCAATGAAATGATAGAAAACCTCAAGCTGACAATTTCTGACAGCCTGTACAGCTGAATTCACGTGTATGAAATATGACTTTGCGCAAATAAAGCAAAATATGTAGCATGTACAGATGACCACAAGGTGGCTCTCAGGTACCAGAGATGAACTATGTTCAATTAAAACTAATGACATCATAAAAAAGCCAGCCTCACTAAGACAAGACATACTTACTTCTCCAGAAACTCCTGCAGACCCTGGCGACGATGGTCCACATGATGGGGATTGTTCATATTGAAAAAGGGAGTTTTAGATGGCAGTTCAGGTAACTGTCTTTATAAAGAACAAGCAAATACACAGTTAAAACCAAGGCTAAAGGAAAGAAGAAAAATGATATAAGCAAATGCCAATCCCACATTTTTTAAAATAATGAGTTATATTCCAGAAGCCTCATTAAACTGAACTTGACAACACAAAGTTGAGAAATCAGAGGGCTTCTGACAATACCTCAGAAGGAGGAATGACTCAGATTCTTCTGGTCCAGAAGAAGATAAGACTGCAGGTATGCAGTCCCCCTATGTTCTTAGGGTGTCCCCCTATGTTCTTAGGGTCTACCATGCACATCCCAGAAGCTCACAGAAGGTACACCTATGCTGTTGTTATCAGCTAGTTTAAGCAGAACAGCCCCAAGCTCAGCATGGCCTAGTAGTCTGTGTCGGCCACATCGGTTGTTTCCACTACCTCTATGCAGCAAAAGGAAACAGCTCAGATCTGTTAGAAATTAGATTGGGGTTCACCAAACAAGGTTATCAGTACAAACCACATTCTTCTGAGCTTAAAACACTATGATTCTATAAATTGTAGTAATAGGAAACACAGGACACTTTCCAGTTCTGATTTGTATGGCTCTCAGAATTAAGAGGAAACAATGCTCCCCTTCCCTGTGTTACTGATAGATAATTAAATAGATATTTAATGAAACAAACCAGTAATAAAAAGTTGCTCACATAAGCACAGCATTGCTCTGAAGCCTCTGCCGAAGCCAAACAAATTCTCGGAAGCGTCGTCTAACACAGGATGTTTTCCTCGTAAAGCACATACTGTTTGTCTGTTGGGAAGTTAAGTAAAAAAATATTTTGTAAACCAGCTCAGCATAAAGTGCAGGCATGATATCAAAAACCATTTGGGATGCTAATCCTTGTGATACCAGCGAAAAGCTTAACATTAATTCAGTTTACATTAAGGATTGTGCTGTATCTCAGACAGGACAGGTGACAGTTTGTACTGCTTCTCAGAGAAATATTTTTCATCACCTTTTTTTCTTTTATTCTTAAAATCGAGAGATCAGGATAATGGTACAATTTCCTATATCAAGAAAAAAAAGTTTTAGCAGACAGTGCCAAAATTTACAGAAAAAAGCCTCATTTAGCTATTCTAGTTATAGTTCTGCAAACAATTAGCTGTTCTAACAGCGTGCAATCTTAAGTTGAAGAAATTGCACTCTGCAAGCAGCAGCAATTGGAAATTTTCCCATAGAATACTACTTCCCCACCAGAAAATGCCAATCCAAAGAGAAACAATTCATGAAGATTAAATGCTTTTGCCAAGTTTTTCTGTGAAGCATACATTTAGGTGAAACCCCATCTCCTAGACAAGATTCCATTATAAAATTGTCTGCAGTCCAACCAGCCCTCAGTATCTTGCTGAGAGCTCTTAGCCAGCTGTACAATGCAGACTGTGCAAGGCACAAAGATGCCAGCTTTCTGAAACAGATGAGTATCCTGGCTAGCACACTGCTTAAGAAGTCAGATACTCTAGGAGATAGACAGAAAGGGAATCCAGCTGGTCTAGGAACCTGGCAGAACCAAGACTTTGAATCCAACTGGTAGACTGGGTGGTAGGACTGATCTAGATACTTGGTCAGAGAGTCCCAGCAGGAAACTAAGCTGATGCTTACCAGCTTCAAAGATGCTCAGCAATGAGTCATGTAACACTGTGTCTATATGACTTTGTCCCAAATTAACCATCCAGGCTGGATGTGGCTCTGAGCAGTCTGGTCTGGTGGTTGGCAAGCCTGCACATAGCAGGGGGTTGAAACTAGATGATCATTGTGGTCCTTTTCAACCCATATGATTCTATGATTCTAACAACTGCTGAGGAAGACAGTACTACACTTCTATTGAGAAACACTACTGCCTATGGAAACAGTAACACAGCACACCACCCACAGCCAAATTGAAAGAATTTCTCTTAAGTGTATGTCAAAACTATTATCACTTTTGAATCAGCACTGAAACCACATTGCAGAAGTTTCACAGCTGACTGACACACAGGGTAGTAGTACTTGTCACGATGGACATTTAACAAGCAATCATTTGACTTCTCTCATTATACTGAGTGCTTAACTCCCACAAAGAGAAATTCTTTCTTTCTTGTGCTAACCATGTAAACTTGGTGTTCTCAAACTCTTCATCCAATAGCTGATACACTTCAGAAAATTTTATTTACACTGTAATAAAAACCCTGGATCTAGATTTAGGAAATTAAGATAACTTTTCTAGTTTAGGAAATTAAGGTAACTCACATCCACTGAAGAAAATAAACATATACATAAGACAGATTTAAGACACAAGAGGCTATGACTCTAAGGGCACTCCCATTAACACACGGTAAACTACAATTATGAATTATGAATATCCTTATTTGACACATCCAAGCACCAGTGAGCTGGCATGTTATGACTGTCAAGGTATGCTGAAAACAAGCACATTGCAGTAACCAAGTAATTTGTCAAATAGAAGAACTCGAAGTACAAATAAACAGATACTTGCAAATAAAGCTGTTTTCGGCATGAATACTTGAACACCAAAATTCTTTTGTAATGGTAAAATACCACTGATCCTGACAGTCTTCTAAGTTGATAAGTAAAGCCAGGAATAGCATCTGTTGTAAGACACTGTGAAATGCAACTGTGAGTGCAATACCAGGTCCTACTCCCAGCTCTCTCACGCACTTTTCTGCATAGTCTTTGGCCAGTCTATCCTTACCTGTTCCACTGCAGCTCAATCATTAAAGGGAGACTAATACCCTACAGCCTCCCACAATTGTTGCAAAGAAATTCTATTAATATCTGCAGTGAGTCCCAACTTGGACAGAAGCAGTAGTACGAGTCCAAAGAATCTCTGGTGATATGTTTATACTCACATGAATAAATATCTCGTAGTCTATGTAAGAATGCCATGAGTCTTCTTTCTGTGTCCTGGGGTCTCGCACTAAAACAGTAACAAATTCCTGCAGGTGCATCATAAAAATCAAGCAATTAATTTCATAAAACAAAGAGAACCTGAAAGACTCTCTTGACTGTTCAGCTGCTCCATAAACTACTGCACTCAGATTAAAAGCTGAACTGCTGCTTTATTGAATTTTGCAATGCTATAAAAGGAGAAGCAAAGTGCAATGAATCATCTGAGCTATACCACATGCCCAGGAAATTCTTTGCCAAAATGCTAGATGAAAGGGAATATTTCAGATTAAGTAATATGATGAAAAGTCATACACGCTTCATGCATGGGAGGGTGGTGATCTCAGAAGCTAAGAACTAAAAATCTAACACACTAAGTCACTAAAGTGAGATACAGCCAGGCAAGCATTAAAATTGGCTTTTCCCACCTTTGTACAGGATTCACCAAAGAGAAAAAGTATTACAAACATGTTCCGTGTACCCAATACTTAAACATAATGCTTTATTTGCCCCTAAAATTCTTTTGTCATTTTATCTCTCTTTTTTTTTTTTTAATCAAGTGTTTACACATATTGATTCCAGGGATCTGAGAGGTAACCACTCTGTACTTCCACAAGAAGCTGAAGAACTGCCTTCCTTCCATACTTGAAATTACTTGCTCCAGCCCAGTGGATAAGAATGTACTACTATTAATTGCCCTGGATGTGATTTGATAGCATGAACCGTGATCCAAAGCCTAGAGTCCAGATCCAGTGTGCAAGGAGATTGAATACTCCCCTTATGTTTTCTGATATACCAGGAACTTAAGGCACAGAGCACAGCTGAGGACTGCAGGATGAGGGTACTGCTATCCCAGCCTCTCCAGCAATCTGTACAAGAAAGCAACACAGCCACCCTGCAGAGCATAATTCTCTGTTTCCATCATACAGTGATACAAAATATTTGTCCTCGTGGTTGTCACATCTAATCCATTTCCTTACAGCTTTATATTACAATTTAGAGTGATCCCAAAGGAGTGAGTGAGGCCTGTGGGCATTGTGGCAATGGTAACTGGGAGCAGCTGAAGAATCACATGCTTCCTCAGCTAACGACCATATGAAATCCTGCATTACAATTTAAAATACATATACAGATGTATTCATATGGTAAAACTGTGTGTTCATACTGAGATGGAAAAGTTTTCTTTAAAATACAAAGGTTGAAAGCCTTGTCTACCTATTTGCTATTTCCACAGCAAAAAGAACAGGCTGCCCAAAAGCAGTTGCTTAAACAAGTGATTACCCCTAAGAGCTAGGGCAACCACTCACAGACTGAAAGATAAGCACATAATCTTCAGCTGTGGAGACATTTTTCCTGAGAAGAAGACACTGCACTTAATAGCCAGGTACAGAAATCAACTATACGCTTTCTCAGTATTCTCTTTTCAAAAAATCCTGAACTAGAAAGCTCTCAAACTGCGTCTCTCCATACCCAAACCACAGATACCAGAAATAAAGCTTTACTCTTCAGCGAAGTTCCTTCCACCATATACACCAGCAGCACACATGGAACAGACTGCCAGGAGAAGAAGGACAGCCTTGGCAGGAAAAGAGACTTTTTTCCTGACCAGTAACTGCCCTCTGTATGTGGCAAGGAGGTCTGGACTCAACCATTTATCACAGAAGAGCTACTCCAGAGATGGGAACCTGTGGCCTGGTGGCTGTATCCAGCCCACAGATTTACCCTGTGTAGCCCCTGCTAGTCACAGGGGTGCTTTCTGCATTTTGGGCACCATTTTGGTATCTGTCATGAGTGTCATGCCAACTAAAGCCTATTTAATAGCTTCCTACCACATCTGCTACTTCTTTCTTCACTGAAGAGTGCCGGAGGCTGATTCTCCTCTGCTGCATTCTTTGTAGCTTTTTATCCCCTCTTCTCCTCCTTAACAATTGGCACCCAGGAGTCAAAATCGTAAACCGCCTGCTCATAACTAACCTTGAGATCCCTTCCCAGCATCAATTGCCATATCATCTTTCCATTTTGCTTCCTGTTGCCTAGGTTCCTCAAATTACTTCATTTCCAAGTGACCTTCTATAGCCTTCTCCTTTGTAAGGAATCAAAATAAGCTTGTAAGTAAACAGCTCCCTTAAATCTCTACTATACTGAAACATTATTATAAAAAATTACTATTGGATATGCTGTGGGATATATATGGGTTACCTTGTCATTGGCTCCAGGCCACATGATTTGCACAGAAAGCCTCATGCACTTTTAATTTCCAGTTAAGCAGTCACCAAGTTTTACTACTGTGGAAGCTGAACACCTTTCAGACTCTACCCGTACAAGAAACAAGACCTGCTACAAGTGCTGTAGTAGGCAGGCACCTGGGTGATACTTCACTGACCCAAGAGTCCAAATGTTTTACAGTACAGCAGGGCACCTCCGGAAACTGCCACACAGTCAGCATAAGCTCCAATTTAGAGAACCTTAACTTCAGCAGAGCAATGGGTGTTTCTTTTTTTTCTTCATTTACCGAAGGCTGAGGTCAGAATGAAGCAAGATAAACATTAAACAACTAGAGAAGAAACCCAAAATGTACAGCCTTTCCCAAGACCTGCAGTACTTCCCCTACAGACGTCTTGAATCCAGGAAGCCTTCATTCCAATTCTCATTACCATTTCTCTGAAACAGTGAAATCATACACTGAATCTGTTCCTTCTCTTTTAACCTTCAAGCCTTTGCTAGGATACAAAACCCTACTGGGATAACAACAATGGCTTAACTCAAGTAGCCCTAACTGCTTACTATGGATGCAGACATGCTGTCACAAACAGTGCTTAAGCCACCCTGTAACTGAGCCTTGTACAAGGTCAGGATTCACATACAGACCCTGTAAGGGTGTAAGCAGAGTTTGGGGGCAGAAGATTACTCTGGGAGATGGCTCAGGCCTCTGGTCACAAACATTACACAGATAACAGCAGTTTCAGGCAGTAATTGTCTTACTCTCCTCTCTATATATTCCTTCCCCTCCCAGTCTTGCTACAGAAGTTAGGTTACCCTTAGAAGGCATGTCTATCTTCAAGTGATCTGCTGTTTACCTGTGCTGGGTGAGGCTGAACTCTTCCCACAGACCACATGAAAACATACTTCACCTTCTGTCATAAGACTATGCTGCAATCCAGCCTTGCAAATTGGGAAACAGAACCCCCCAAAAAAAAACAAAATTTCAGGGAAGTTTTACATTGGCCTGCTACAATCATTTTCAAGCTGTCTTCTTTCTCCCAGTTCCCTTTGTTTTTCCCAGAATGGCAGATCTGCCAATTATGCCATGTTATACATACTTTGTCTAATGTTTGTGTTTTTGTTTTTTTTTTTTTGCTTGGCTTTCCTTGTTTATTTTTGAGGATGTATCTATCATGCACTCAAGAACGATGTGTTTTCTGCAAAGCCTAAAACAACAATTCCCTCCAAATCAGAATTTATTGCTGACGGTACAAAGTGTCTGACCTTAAGAGTGGAAGACTACTGCACTGGAAACTACATCATTCCAAAAGAAAACTATCAGCAAGCAGCATCTCTGTTCATTCCTTCTCCTAGAAACTGTGAAATTCATAAGCAAAACACTTCCTATCCAAACTCAGCTTTCACTTGAATTCCAGTTGTGAAACTGGCCTAAATATCCTCATGAACAATCTCCAATCTGCCCTAAAACAGAATTCCTTGCTAGTTCAGTTAAGGATGACTGAGGGAAAAGAAAAAGTAATTTCTACCTCCTGTGTGAAACAACTCTGCAGCGTTACTAGATGCAGAAGCACAGCAGGTGTGCATAGTAATAAGAACAAAAAAACTATATGACTGCTCAGCAAGCCAGGAATGAGTGGAGCAGCTTCTGTCAGGATATGCCTCTTAATTCATGACTGTGTTTTCTGTAGCTGCCAGCTTAGGAACCAGTGGCACTTTGCTACTCTGTCCTTAAGAACTGAAGCAAACCAAGTAGTTAGGGTCAAATATAAATGACAAAATGGCCAAAGTGACCCCAAGGTCTGGTTTATATGTACTCTCACAGTTACAGTCCCATAGGGGGAACAGGCGTACTGACAGAGGAAAAGGGCAGCACTAAGGTTATGTAGACGCAAGCACTGAAGACTGAAACGTTCTGTTCCATTTGGATTTGCTCCAAAAGGAAGAATATACCATAACAGCAGCTGGGGCAAACAAGACTTTTCTTTGTTTTAAATCTCCTTTCTCTTCTGCTGGAGATTCCCCCCCTCCCCAACAATGCAATGCAATGCTCTAAAGTCAAGCATAACCCACAAGCTCCAATATTTAGAACTTGACCACAAAAACGGTGTTTCTGAGAAGTCTATTTTTATTTTCTCAGTAGGAAAATAGGAAATTTGACATGGAAATATCTATTTTTAATATGGGAAAAATCTACCATGAGAGGGAGAAATAAAAATCATCTTGCAGTGGATGACTGTGTGCTTCATTCGTTCCATCTGCATTTTAGTCCAAATCTCCATGCTCTGGACAATATCAGGTGATAACCTCATGCTCCGTGGTGCCACTGATTAGTCAGTAACTCCTAAAACATTATTTCCCATGAATCCTCCTAGAAAAAGAGTTTCTCCATCAGGATGTCCATTAGTAAAAGGATCGATCACATATTGCACAGGGCATTTCTCACTGAGAGCGCTGCAATCTTTCCTCTATGCAGGCTGGATAGTAAAACTGGTAGCAAGGGAATAGTAGAGAGAAAATGATTTGTTTAAACTGAGTTTATCAGTATTGTGCCAAAGAGAACATGCAGGTATATCTGTGGCCCACACTGATCAGGACAGTATTGAAGTCAGAACCTGAAATCTCACTCAAATCATTACTTCCTAAAAAAAAAAATATATATATCTGCTGACTGATGGAGAGACATCTGAAATCCAAGCTCTTCTCTCCCATCCTAGTGTCTGAACCACTTATGCACAGTCATCTCCTTCCCTCCTCTCTGATGCAATGAATACTGCATGAAAGGCAGTGCATCACTCCAGAATATTCTGCAGCTTAACAATTCAAGCATGAAGAATAAAACGCATCATTCCTGGACCACGTAAATGTCTTAAGCCACACTCTCAGTGGATGAAGAGAAGGTAAGAGAAGATATGCCTCTTCTTTTTTCCCCCCCAGTATGTTACATCAGGTCCAATAGGAGGTTTATTATAACTCTGTTTGTCCAGGATTGCCATGCAGGTGAGAGAGGTAGGAAAGATCTGTTAGCCCTAAGCAGGCACACAAGCTAAGGAGTGAGTTACTCAGCATTGGCCAGATATGCACATGCAAATTTGCTGGTGCTCATTAAATCCTTTTCCTGTAGAAGGCTTAGACGCTGGAGGGGAGCTACTGCCACAAGTATATGAAGCTTCTGCCTGAAGGGTAAGTGGTTGGGAGCTGACAGCAAAGTATGGGATTTAATAGCTCCGACAGATAATCTAAGGAGACAGGAAGACACTAGTCCTTCTATGAACAGTGACATTATTTCTGCTATTTAGGACATAAATGCATCACATTGCCCATGAGACAGACAAAATATCAGAAGCGCAAATTCTCTATTTTCCCCATTTCACTGATGGTAGCAGTGGTAAAAAAAAAAAACAACAACTCAGAAGGTGCTGCTCCTGCAAAGCTCTGGTTGCTGGCAGCTTTCAACTCTTCTGACAGTGCGCTAACCCTGGAGCATGTCAGTTTAAGCTCTTTATTACCTGATTCCAGCAAAGTATATTGCAACACAGGAAGCACACAATTAGATCATACTGAGATTCTCTGCTAAATCAGTAATCAGCAGATAGACTGCTATAGCTACTGCATAACTAAGTTTGGTTTGGGCTATAACAAACCACAAAGAACAAGGGCTCCCTGCTGGGTCAGTCATGGCAGAAGCAGAGCCAAGGCTTCAACTTGTTTCTTAAAATCTAACTGCATCATGTGTGAGACCAGCACTGCCATGGAATTCATGTTCTCTTTTCTGTGTGTGCCTGCTGAGGCCAGAGCTTCTCACACTTCTGCATTTCACACTAACCTCCAGTGCAGAAGGTATCTTAGCTTGAAGCAGTCAATTCTTAGTGCTCATTGGTTAGACGGAAACATTTTATTACTACCTTGTTAAAAACAAACCAGTCCTGGAGCCTACTCAACAGCACTGGAGAAAGGAGGAAGCACAGCATCCCTGTGGTTCCTGAGGACATGGAGCACAGCAGAAGCATCAGCAGCTGAGCATTTCAAAGGAATTCTTCCTAAAAACTGCCTGCAGAGTTTGCTCTTCATCAACCTGTTTGTCCAACGGCTTGGAGATGCTCCTGGCCCACAACATTACTACAGAACACTAGCAGTGATTTAATTTCATCAGAAAATTCATTTGCCTCCAAAGACTCATTCACACATTTTTTAATTGCAAATCAACTTATATCCTTGAATGCTTCAGTGAACTCATTTTATTATTTCAATGAAATTGTTTGAAACTGCATGGTTTGAACAGAAAAATATCCTTTTCAAAAAAACTATTGCTTTCAGAAATCTACCTACAGCTGTCCCTTAGTACCAGCCTACAAGCAATAGTAGACAAAGATACTGCCACAAATGAAAGACTTTGGTCTCTCCTGCATTTGCATGGTCTTCAAGGTCTATTACATCAGTACTTAGCACTTAAGTCAATGAAATCTTGTTTGTATCTTCAGCTTTTATCCACTTCTGAAGAATTTAAAATATAATTACAGAAGAAATGGTGGCAAAATGGGTGATCATTTGGTGAGCTTTAATTAGTTACATATCATTAGTCCCACTTAATCTATTGGCACTGCTAAACTAAATTAACCTGGCCTGCAAAGCAGGAATCACAATTTGCCACATACTACAGAGATCATTTTAATTTCATTTAATCCAGATCCTAAAAATGAGGTAACTGCACCAGAAGTCACGAAGACCCAGAAATCACTGCCAGACAAGCAAAAAAATTATGTGATGCTGCATTTTGTGCAACTTCAGAGAAGGATCAGATGAGGTTTAAATACTCCATCAGATTGTCTTCCTTCAAAATCTACACAAGTGGAGAGGACTGGGGGCAGGGAATTACATTTCTCAGTTGAGGCAACAAATCAGTTTCACTTCTCTGTTCTAGTATTCTAAAATGAACAAAGTTTAGGTTGCAGATTATTAATGAGATTGCATCAGTAGCCATTAAAAATGTCGCCTTATTTTATTTATTACTATGCTTTGTACCCCTTAACACAGCTCAGCCTAATCACCCATGTATGAGTGTTTTTAAACTGGATGTACTCCAAAAGATAAAGGTCATTCTGACTTCAGGTTTAGTCTGCTGTATGGAAGAAACAGATATGCTTTCTTGGAATTATTCACTATAGTGAAAAATGTTAAAAATTGCCACAACCAGTTATTTTACTTATTCTGATGGATATCAGATGACAAACTATAAATCTTAACGAAATACAGTTCACACCAACCCAAAATAGAGTTATTTTTATTGAAACATCACTTACTTGTTTTTCGTGCTTTGGTGTCATCTTTAATGTCTCGTATCAAAATCTAAATTGACCTGTAAAAAACACCAAAAAGACATCAGTTTACCATTTAATTATTATTTCAAAGGTCATTATTGCTTTTGCTGGACATTAGTAAACAGCAGGAAGAGCCACACTCCATTCTGTACATGGAAGAAAACATGTTTGCACCATAACTAAGAATTTATTTATTAAAATGATCCCATTCCTATGCCTTTCCAATTCATGACGTGCAGATTCTCTGCTTAGCAGTGACAGAAACACCGGGGTAGTCCCTATCTGGGAATACTTAGAATACTCCTGGCAATCACCCTGTGTCCCAGGGCTCATCCTAGCACCCCTGATCTTCACTAAGATCCCAACAGCAGCTGCAGCGGACACCCCTGGTTATCCTTTGTAAAAATAAAGCAGAGGCAGCACTGTAGCTGCAGTGGTCTCTGGGAGACACCAGTGTTATCTGGGTGGCCCTGCAGAGAATACACGAAGCTGGCAGAATCCAAAAGCCTCTCTGAATTCTGCAACAGAGAAAAATGCTGACAAATCCTCCAGATTCTGCATGTTGGATAAAACTCAGGCTAAGTTTCACAGCATTTATGGATTTAGGACTTCTATGTGGGAAAGCATACACTTAGGCCAAATCCAAAAATCCTGTCATTAATTTATATTTTAAATCCACTCTTTCACTGGAAATCCTGATAAAATCTTAACCACCTCTGCTGCTACACAAAACAGCCAGCTTGCCCTGTGTAGACATATACTCAGGAAGAACGAGGCAGATTTATTTCTGGCTGGCACGCATATACTGCCTACATAAATACAATGGCCACAAGAAAAAAGATTTGCAATTTGCCTTTCCCATTTACATCTCACACACCATCCAGTTACTGTCAGGTAACACACCCACTGACCCTCTCAGCTACCACATTATGCTATTTCCTCAGCAGCTTTTCAGCATCAGCATCCTCTTCCCGAACCAAACAGATCCAAAAGCTTCCCTCTTCCTTCCCTCCCAGAGGGCAGCTCTCTGCTGGGCCAGAGGTCAGAGCAGGCAATTTCCCAAGCAAAAGCTCAGCAAAACCCTCCTGCACATCTTGCTGGAAAGACGCATGGTGTTGTTAACGGTGGTGAACCAACTTTCTTACCCAGCTCTAAAGTTAATATTTCAGCATCAAGAAGCTGCCTGAAAATATTCTGAATATACCATTTTTTCCATCAAGTAATTTGAAAAAATGGAATTAGTGGAAGTAGAGTGTTCTGGTACTCATATGCACATATGGGTATGTTCTTTTAGGCAGACCTCAAATGTAATTACGAGCCAAGACAGAAACACAGAATGGCCTGGGTTGAGGAGAAAGAGAATTGGAATAGGCTCCCCAGGGATGTGTTCAAGAGCCATTTGGATGTGGTGCTTGGAGATATGATTTAGCAGAGGGTTGTTAGAGTTAGGGTACTATGGTTAGGCTGCAGTTGGACTTGATGATCCTTGAGGTCCCTTCCAACCTGAGTAATTCTGTGATTGATTCTATGAAAGAGAAGAAGCAGTCTAAGTTGCAGCACTACAAACATTATCCTCAGTTAATACCAGTGGTTCTTACTCCAGAAAAGAAATAAGACCTCACAGCTGTTTAAAGTTCACAAATGGGAACAGTAAAATGCATTTTCCATTACACATGTTATAGGCGAGCAGGCTGTCAATATAGCAGTTACGCTGCAATTGATCTCAACGCTCACCAAAGCTGCATTTTCCACTGACTTCAGCAAGTCCAAAATCACTCCAGCCACGCCACAGACAGTTGAAAACACACTGAATAAAGGACTTAGCCGTGCAGCAAGACCAATGTTAAAGGATGCCCTGAAGCATAAGTAGAAGGTGGAAAAGCAGAGCAGTTCAACTGTGTGCTTAAGACACCTGCAGAAAAACCCTACCCCACTGATGGAGAGAAGCTGCCTGCAGATGATAACAGAAGGCTGCTGGTCTTCTGTACTCAAAAACTTTCCACTGGCAGAGAAATGAACAAGTACTCAGAAAAAAAGAATAAAAAAAGTCAGTGGGAGGCACCCACTGATCTGATAAAGCCCTTTCTTACTGTGACTGAAAAAAAAATAACTAACACAACACTGGTTTGAGCTAGTTTTTATCTTGCTTCTTATCTATGTATTTATTATTCTTTAGTTTCACAGAATTAATACAACACCTGCTCCTTTCAGTATGCAGTTCTGACAGCTCTACACTGCATAAGCAAGGAAACCTCCAGAGCAGATTTACAACTGCCAACACCACCGCCAAGCACAAGGAGATACGCAGGACAACTTGCCATGCTTCCTGTGGAAAAAAAAAAGCCAGAACCAACACACAGAACACACCGCACAAACACAACAAAGCAAGTACTTTGGTGTTTCTCTGAGGGATAATACTTAAGTACTACTGAGTCATGTTTTATTTCAAGAAAGAGCCACTTGCAGCTCCCAGCCTCAGGCTTCTGCTTGGGCTGGGGACCCACCTTCTGGCTGCTTCATGGTAGCTGTGCTCAGCCACACTGGGATTCCACCACCAGCCCATGGCACAGGCAGCGTGCCTGTCTGCTCCGCAGTTGTTTGATAACTCCATATAGCCAACATCTCCCCTCAAGCCATAGATGTGGATCTTCAGTCCAAGAACTATCCATTCACCCACGTTCAGTTAACTGTGAAAATATGACTAAACGTCTACCCCCTCCCACCCCCCAAACTTTAAATAAGCAGTTTATTTTTAGACCTTGGTCACAATCAGAAGTTATACACAATCACAAAGCAAAGTCCTCAGCTGTACTTTCAAGGTTGTTCCCATCATAGTATCACACGAAACTTCCTTTCAAGGCTTCAAAGTGTCAAAAAGAGGGATCATAAATATCAAAATACATCAAGGTCTTCCCCACATTCTAGGTCTTGCTTACATTAATAGTTGCAGAGAACACCCTAAGAATTTTAATGAACGGCCTGCAGATAGTTGAGCTGCATCCCTACATGCAGTTCCCTATGCCTGCAGGCATCCGACCATGCCACATTCCCAAGAGGCATGTCACCCTTAAGGATGCAGGGACCAGACTATGGAGTAAACCCACAGCTACTCCAAAGCATGAAGGAAAGGTTGATAGATCTGTTTCCAATGAAAGGATAAGGAGCAGCAGAAAGCAATGTTACCTCGTTTATGTAAGAAAACTGCCTGGAGTCTGAAGAATAGCCATAACAGCAGCCATGCCTAACAGATAGGTACTGTAGTAGCTGGACGTAGTCCAGCAGTGAACAGGTGGCTTGCAGTGGAACACCAGACTGCAAGAAAAAGACTAATTTCTGCATCTTATTCCCCAGTTTTGAAGAAAATATTCAGAAAGTCATATAAGGGTAGCATACATTAATAGATGTAATACATATAAAATAAGCCAATTTTGCATTGCCACACCTACTACATTCTAACACAGTCTGCTGCTTACAGGATTTAGGTACACAGCCCTCATTTTGAGGGAGCTGCTTCTTTCGTTGACAGGAATCAACAACCTACCTCAGAAGTACATCCATTACAGGAAAAGTAGTGGGCTCCTCTCACATACACACCATTTAAAGACCACAAGTCCTGTCAGCTGAAAATCCCAGCCTAGTCATCTGCTCTAGGCCAATCTAGACAATTCACACCCCACTGCAAAACCATCCTAAGGCCCAGGGACAGGCAATCTAGTTGTGGGCTGAGCTTGGCACACCTAGTAACACAGCCCAGCTAACAGATGCAAACACAACAGTGCCCACAGAAGGAGCTATCTTTAGTTTTCAGCACCAGCAGATTGACTCTTTCAGCTTTTATGCCTGTTAGAAAAGATTAGCCCACTACCAGCACCTGGCATGCAGCCAGCTTGTCTGCTTCAGTTACAGCTCCCCTGCATCTTACTCAAAAGCTGGTCCCCAGGTGGGGCCACCCAGTCACTCCAGGCTAACCTTGGAGCCTGGAGAGTAAGCAGATGCCTTCTAGATAGTCTGGTCCAGTTTAATGCTTGGGGTTGATGTGACTGCACTCAGGAAAGGAGTCACAGGCTCCCCTCTGTACAAAGTACATATAAACAGAAGGGTGAGTATCTTTTAGTTGTTCAGGCTGCAGTATGTCCAGCCTCCTTTCGTAAACCCTGCTGGTTGTCTGCTTCACCTTCCTCCAGCAAATAAATGTAAGGATCTACTCATTAGAAGTGAAAAACAAAAGCGTTTTTAAGTTGACTGTGCACAGTGCCCACAACATCTGTGAACTACACAGTGATGTCAAGAAAAACAAAGCACCCTCAAGCAAACTTCTCTTACTTCCCACCTTACATCACTGGTTTTGCATCACAGAAGCAGTAAAAGTACTTCAGTGCTGAGCAGGAAACAAACACATTGTCTTAAAGTGCTTCTAGAAGAAAAGGAGCTTTCCCAGTCCTTAACAGAATTCACAGGACATCCCACCTAGCACAACACTACATAGACACACACTACCAAGAGTCACTACTTGAATTTCTGACGCAGCTGCCACTGTCAAGATATTCAGCTAACTACTCTTTTCCTATAGGATTTCACTCCTTTTGGTTGCAAAATGTTTCTTTTTGACCACCAGGCAGAAGATAACTGCAAATACTACTCTACCCAGCCATTCTGTTTTGCTGCAGCCTTCCTGGCTATCAAGACCTGTTTCATCAAGAGAATGGATTTGGTCTTTGGTTAAAGAACCTTTCATTCATTTCAGAGGAACATGAAAAATCAAATAGTTAATCAAATCACCAATTTCCTACCACCCTCCAAAAGACATTGCATGAATTACAGTGTCAGGTATAGGTCACAAATTTTCAATTTCAGTAACATTACAGCCACTTTGAGCTGCATAAACTTGACACCATATTGCTGCCTGGCAGAATGACTCACATGCAAGCTCAATTATAAAACCAGAAAGAAAGGGAATAGGTGTTAAAATATACAGACTCCAATCTGGTCTTGTAAATGCTGTAAAATTTTAAATGCTGCATCTGAAGAAGGGTTCAGACAATATATCCTTTTATTTCTTCCAGAACTTAAGATTTCTTACAGGAATTGAAAATTTTATTTCATCAAAGCAAATTAAACCACCCTAGCAATACCATCTTCCCCCAGGTATCTCTCTATCTAATAACAAATTTCATTTAGCACAGGAAAGAAGGATTGATGGAAGCTATGTTTTGCCACTGAATAAGTGTAACAAGCTAGCAAACACAACGCAGATTTACTTCAACATTTCTTCTTCAATCTCATAATAGCAATTGCTGACATCATCTAACCTGTTTTTTTTTTCCTGACTCATTCCTTGTAACATTTTTAATCTCACATGCCAGAAATTTCTCATTTGTGCTCATTTCAGATGCCTTTAATTTAATCACATGATTTCTCTCTGCTCTCAGGCTCTCTGCTGCTTGAATTGCTGTTGCACAGCGGTGCATGTTTTATCTTGGCTTTCTTCCTGTTGGGGATTTCCATATTCTATTAAGACAGTTATTTTTGTGAAGCATGACCAGATCACAGCTAGGAAGTGCTGATGCTTGGTCTTGTCCTCAGTGAAAGTGAGGCAAAAGTGACAGTCTTGGCCATAACCACAAAATTAGAACTGCCAGCCTAATTGTGTGTATCTAATGAGATTGCTGGTAAGGACAGGGCACAGACAGAGTCAAAAATAAAAATCAGTTCAGTAATTACATCCTGAGATAAATCAGTCCTGAACAGTCACTGTACCTGCATCTCAGAGCAGTGGAGAAGATACATATATTCAATCAACACTGCAAATTCACCAAGCATTTTGATCAGCTCTGTTCAAACTGCTGTGATTCTTCGGTCTTAAGTTGATCAAACTCACCAGGGATCATCATAATGATCCAACTGGATGTCCCACGTCTGTCCACTCTCTAATACTATGGTAACTCAATGTTCTCTTTCACTGAAGAAGTCATCAGATTGCCTATCATTACTGCAAAAACTTACTGCTGTTTCATGTGTAGCTGTGCTCATATATTACACTAGTTTATCGTACTAGATTTTCTAACAGTTAAATTAAACATTTAAGAATGTATTGGCAATGAATTCAACCAGGCACGTTGCTTGTTGAAAAGGCTAGTCTGTTGCAAAAGAAAAACAGAATTTTGGAAGCATCAACAATGAACTGTTAAAAGCTCACTTAAAGACCTTATGTAGGCAAGAATCTTGTGCCCCTACTTTAAGATTTAATCTGGGACTAACACAGGGTATAGATACTCTCTTCCTGGCAAACAGGCCTAACAGATCTCTCTCACATCCTGTGATCACTAGTCAAGTTTCCTCTCTGAGGATCAGAGCCTAGGACAACTCAGTTTCTGTGTAAGTGTTTTTGCATAAAATAGTCCTTCATAAGTCCCCTGAAGGAGTATTTTGGGTAGAAATCCCCTCTGATATTTCTGTCTTGCTGCCCCAAGCCAGTTTCATTGTCTGGGAGGTAGAGCAACCTGGCTGCTGTCCTTCCTAACAGACGCCACCTTTTTCTGCAGATGGGAGTCAAAGGGCTTGTTTGTGTCTTATCACAGATTTGCTTTCCTGTTTCCCCAACAGCCCTCCTGAGTCAACTCCACAGTTACTCAGAGACTAATCTTCACAACCACCTGTCTAACATAATGAATATAAGATAGCCATAAGTTCTTGGGGAGCAGACCAGCTCATGTCATAGTCATCAAATGCTGGGCTCACCAGTTCACATCTAAAGACATGTGAGAGTATTTTGGAGTTGTGTTCCTCCACACCACAAGTGTACACATAGCTGTTCTCAAAGCAGATGTAATCTCAATGACACCATGCTCTGATGCAGCTATTTATATATATAAAATATATATATATATGAGAATGTCCAGTATGTCACAGGCAGCGATATCAAAATGCTCTAGTGCACAGTGTGCACAATGCTCACAGCAATGTATTTCTTAGCTGTTTCCCTTCTCCCTGTAAACACTCCCAACCACACAACTTATAATCTTGCCTTTTAATGCCTCATTAGTAGAATTTCATTTCTTCTGGGAAGCAGCACACAGCTCTTGGGAAAACAAAGCCTTCCCTTCAGGGAAGACAGCTGAAGAGCTCATCAAACAGGTACCAGAGTCATGACTAATCAAAAAACCACACATTCCCATTACGCAATTAAAATGATGAGACTATTAGAAGGCCCAGAGTTATAATCCCGTGGTTGCTGGTGTACAAACGTAGCAAAGTAAGCTAACAGGTAGCATCCTGAGGGAAGGGAGGAACAGGAACTTGAATCTGCAGAGCCTAATGTGTTGGCAGCACTGCACAGGAAGGTCAGGGTTCACTACTCACCGCAATAAAACAGGTGCTTTGCTGCAGAGTGAATCACCTGCTCTGAAGTGTAGAACACCTCCAGGTGAGTGTGCCCTCCTAGAGAGCTCTCTGGCAGGAAAGGAAGGGAGAGGAAGTAGTAATTTTCTGAAGCCAGAAAACAAGTCACTGGAGAGAAGATCTGTAACAAAATCATCACTGGTTTATTTTCAAATAAATTAAATGCATCAGTGTGCACCCTGCCAAAGCTCTCTGTGGCAAGCCATTGTGCCTGTCACAAACACTGCTGCCATGAATATGATGGAGAAGGTGCATCCTCCTGGGCAGACATATGGGAGTCACGCTGAGTACAGGTTTTTGCAAGTTCAGTTCTATCAACAAAAGTAGCCCTTCTGTCAGGTACCAGGAGATGCTTTGAAGTGACTCGTGCTGAAGTGCCAGTGAGACAGTGAGTGTACAGACACTGACAGAAACACCTGCACAATACCAATCCCTGCTTAAAGGCAGGCTGTTAGTAGAACAGAAGAAAATAAACAAGAAGATAGGATCATTTAGACAACCATTCCATAGTTACTGAAGAAGTATGTATTGCAGAAGGTGATTATGGAGTCAGGATGGAAGACAGAGCACGGGCTACCTACTTCTGTAGCACATGCTATATGGGAAATGTACCAAGCAAAACCTTCAGGCATCTAAGGTTTCTGTGAAGACCATTTGTGATGGTTTGCTTGGATTACCATAGAATCATTTAGGCTGGAAAAGACCTTCAAGATCACCAAGTCCAACCACTTAACACTACCAAAGCTAAGACTAAACCATGTCCCTAAGAGTCATAACCACACATCTCTCAAATACCTCCAGAGATGGCAATTCTACCACTTCCCTGGGCAGCCTCCTGAACAATATCTTTGTGGAAAGATTTCTCCTAAGATCCAATCTAAACTTCCTTGATGCATTTCTCTCAAGTCTCCCCATCCTGCAGAAGTTTGGACAAATAGGATACAAAGGATACAGATACCTAGACATGTAGACATGAGTGCTCAGCATCTTTGTGGATGCTCACCAGGCACCAAACATAGTACGAACTGATTGCCCAAGGGATCCTGCTCCATCTGCAGTGCTCCATCACAAAGTCAATCTCTGGACTTGGACTGCTGCAAGGCATTTTGACTGTGGGGTCTCTTTGCAGCCTCTCCTCTTGTTCTTCCCTTCCCACAGGGCTGGACTGCAAAAGCCCAAATTGTGGCTGATCAAGGCTGTGTGCAAGCCAGAGCTTTTGCTGAGAAGCAGAGCACAATGATAGGCTGCTCTCTGCAAGCGGAGTGGTCACTCATGCAGCCACTACTGAAGTAAGCCTTTTATTTTTTGCTGCTTCATTTCTACATACAAGCAAATCGTGAAAGTTTCATAACCGTATAGATCAGTAAAGAAATTATTCTTTTTTTTCCCCCCTAAGCTGGGAAAAAGCTCATTAAAAGCATTTATATACTTAAATATTGCCTAGATGTAGCAAGTAACGCCACCAATACAGAAATCCAGTGCAAAATACTATGCACTAGTGCATATAGTTTGCTTTAACTTTTTTTTTTTTTTTCCTTCAAATGAAGAAGCAAACAGAGAAGCAAGTCATGCTTTATCTCTAGAGTTACTGTGCCAAACAGTCAGGAAATTCCTAGAGAATACATCTGTTCTTTCCTCTTAGCATTTTCAGTATCAGAATGAACACAAGTTGCTGAGCTATCCTTTTCAGACAATAAGAAGATGCAAAATCTCTAAGAAAAGAAAAAAAGATAATCACAATATCCTGTTAGTCAGATCTCCTACATTTCTCTGTTTACAGAAACCAAAAGCTGATGCACACTATATGCCAGATGCACCAAAGTAAGACCCATGTGATACATTGCAAAGCCACGATACGCTGATGCACCTGCCCTGTTCTACCTACCTGCTCACCCAAATGAGACACAAAAAGCCTCCTCAAGCAGTCCACACTGCTAAATAAACACTCATTGTCTTTTTTAGGACTTACTTTATAAAAAAAAAAAACACAACCCACCAGAGAAGCATCTCCTTCTTTATATGAATAAATTACAAAGCCATATGATCAAAGCAAAGAAGATTTCAGTTGCTTGAAACGATGGCAATTAGGAAAACTATTGAGCAAAAATTGATTGAAATGGGTCTGCAAGCCTGATTCCACTCTCTACTGTCACAAAGGCCCTACTTCTATAACAGTGCTCTTGACAATAATGTTTTATTACACAGGATCAGAGACAGAGCAGAACAAGTGATGAAGCAAGCCTATCTGACTTATCTGGGGTTGCTCAACTAGGAACAGGATGTGGGAAACTTCAGAACAACACCTGCCATAACCCTCTCTGAGCAGGAAAAGCTATTTTCTAAGAGCGTCACGTGCTGGAGCAGCATGAGCTCTGTAAGAATTTCTAGGAGCACAAACCTTGCCCTTCCAGTCCTCACCTGCTCAGTGCTACCACCTTACAGAATGTCCCTGCTACATGGTGACAGGCTTGAGAGAAGACACATCATGCCACACTTCTCACCTGACATCTTGATGTAATGCTCCACCTCCTGTGTGTGAGAGTTACTCAGCCTGACCCGAATGGGAAATCCCAGGGCACTTGAGCCCACAGCAGAGCAGAGCACAGCACCACTGGCATCAGACCTAACACTGCTTCTATGCTGGAAGCCATGCAGTGCTACAGGCACGCAACCATCCAGAAAGGAGCAAAGGAAAAAAACAGGAAACTGATTGTCAAGATGGGACCTAGGTAATATTTCATGGAACACTGTAATAGTACGCAGCAGCCTTCCAGAGTGACTGACTGCAGCAAAAATTTTTATTTTTTAATTTTAAGAAAAAAAGAAATACATCATTGAAACCAATTACTATATAAAAACTACTGCAGCAGGTTGTCACAAAACAGCTCATTTTAGGAAAGAGAATCTACTAGCTGGCAACCGCTGCTTTTCAGTGGTGTAGAAGCATTAATCCTTAAATCCAGCAGCTCACATTAACAGCAGCTAAGCTACAGAGAGATATAAAGAAAATAAGAACTACGACATCAGTGTAATTTATAATGGGCTTTCCACTTGTATGAGCACTCAGAGGTGCTTTATTAAACAAATATTTTTGTCTGTACTTAAAGTCTCTTGTTTCCCGTTTATTTCACAAATTCCTTGGGACTCACAACTGCCTTTCTGCTTTTGTTTGCACACCACAGGGCAACTGAATAAGGCTTCTGGGTGCTGCTCTCTCCTAATTGATTACACTATAGCACTGGAAATACTATGGTGTTAGTACTTAGCATTTTCAGAACACGTATCTCCTTTAAATATATACACACACAACATTTAGAATGACAACAGTCATAAAGCTCACACTGACTACAAGCCCTTAGAAGTATGCTAACGTGAGTACAGTGCACAGATAGAAGTTCTTCAAATTGAAATTAACTGAGGATAAAGCCTGCTCAGATTCAACATAACATACTCATGATCAACAACAGACTTCTGGATTTCACATCAGTCATTACAAACTTCCATAATATCATAGGCTGAAGCAGGCATATAGATTATTTCTGTCTTCGTTACCAAGAAGACGTTAGCATTTCCATTTTTCTACAGGGAGGAGTGCTCAGCTCGTGTCACTCAAGCTCGCCCCGACATCACTTTTAGTTTCAATTCCCCCAGCACTCATAGGAAGAACGTCCTCTTTGCTCCACCCAGTGCCTGCCAACCTGAGAAGAGGACTGGGAAACACGAACTCAAGCCGCTGTTTCCCTTGTGCCATTAGTAAGCGGGTCCGTGCAACGTTAGGGCCAGCCGGACGGGCGGCGGTGATGCGGCCACGGGCTGGTAGAAATCCCAAACGCTCGGCTGGAGCAGAGCCAGCCCTCGGCGGGCTTACACAGCGCTCCCGCCCGCTTTTATCTTCTGACCACCGCCAAAAGAGTTGGGCAACGTTCACCCAGGATTGCCACACGCTCGGAGCGGCTGTGAGGATGCGGACCACGCGTCTCCTCCGGGCGCTCTCAGCGCGACCGGATAACGCGGGCAGAACCGAGCGGAGCAGGCGGCCGCCCATCGCAGCGCCCGGCCCGAGCCCCGCGGCCCGGCCTTCCTTCCCCACGTGCCCCGCAGCGCTCGGGTCCCTCATCGCGGTAACACGCCGCCACGAACGAAGGCAGTCCCTGACTAACGAGAAGGCGCAGCACGTTCATACAGATCGTACGCGCTACGCGGGATTACATACGCTATATGTACGTTATGTACGGGCACGCAGAGCTTCTGAGCATCAGCATAACGCCGATAGCTGCCGAAGGGAGCGGCCAATAAACGGGTCGGTTCAAAACAAGGACATTAATTACGTAAACCAACGTTCCTCACTGCCAGCACTGAAACGAGCCGCTACGTAGCCCCGCGACACGGGCCGAAGACAGCCCCGCGGGCAGCAGAGCCACGGACCCCAGCCGCCGCCCGAACCCTCGCGGGGACGATCCCACCCCGCGCAGCCGCGGGGAGGCGACGCACGGGAGCCGCAGCCCCGACCCTACCGTCTTCGCCAAGCCGCCCGCGGTGACACCAGCGCTGCCCGAGCAGCTCCCCGCACGCAGCCCGCCGCTCTACCGGCGCCGCGCACGGCTCCACAGAGGCGCTGCCGCCGCCCCTTAAGCCGGGAGGCGGAGCGCACGTCACCGGCCTCGGGCGGGGCCGCGCTGCCCCGCGCGTTGCCGCCATCACCTGGCGCTGCGGTTCTCCTCGCCGAGATGCCCCGGGGCGGGACGGGGCGCAGCTGAGCCGCGCTGCGGGCTGTGAGGGAGGAGCCCCGCGCCTGCCAGCCTAAGGAAATGTACGCTAATTAGAGTGGAAGGAGAGATGGTAATTCTGTGTTTCAAGAAGTGGTACCGGTTTCTATGTCTGAAGGGCTGCAACGCGCTCACCCGTGCACCGTTACAGAATCTGAGCAACCCCTCTGCTTTCCAGAAAGGAAGAATCGTTTGAATGTATTTTTACCTCATTCCTGCGTGCTGGAAAGCCCGGAGCCTTATCTCGGCCTTTCCATCTCATCTGGGGTCTGACCTTTCTCATCAGAGTTGAAAACATGTAGTGAAGTCCTGGGATAAAAAATCTTGCTAAAGAAAAATAATTACTCTTAACTTGTCGTGAAGCAGAATACCCAGTGACTTCAGCTAGATAGCCACAAGAACAAACCCAGAAAGGTGCAGAGCCAGAAAAGTGTACACCCAGAAAGGTGCAGAGATCCATAAGGACACGACGCATCCATAATAACAAAGTACAGAGGATTCCAGGAGCAATAGATGAATGTGTTTGTTTGCATGGACTAGCTTGCAATTAAATTTCTGCAGGGCTGCTGGTATCATCTACTTTTCAGAAAGCAGAGCTTTTTATACTCTAGTGTAATAAAAATGATTATCAGTGAGATTTATAAATCTCTCATAGTGATCTCTGCACACGTGTGAGATAATGCAGCCACTAATCCACACGATTATTTCCATAAGGGTGTGGTGAGCAGGTGTGTATCTTCTAGGAAAGAAAGGAGGTTGGAAACCATCAGCACTTGCTGAGGTGGTGGTTTGCAGTGAGCAGCATAGCATGTATATGGCGATCACAGAACCCTAATACAGCATCCTAGGAAAACTAGGGGAAGAAAGGAGGACAAATAGAAAAAATACCGAAGTCTAGAAAGAGAAAATAAATACTCTGAGCAAAGGGATAGAAGTGAGAGATGAGCCTTGTAAAACTGTTGTAAACAAGGGAAGGTGATGAATTAGAATAGTTCTGTTGCCAGTGCAGAGTTTTACACAGAGAATTTGCATACCTGTGTATTTTCAGTGAAGTTCTTGTGCTGCTTTTGTCCATTTTTTCACACTGGTGGCGTTGTGTCATGTCATAATGTCCAGAAGTGCATTTCTACCAAGGTTTTTCCGACAGCTGCTCAGGGTGCAGCTGTAGTGCTGGTGTGAACTGTGGAGGTTTGCTGCTGATGTTATCTGAGGTCTTCCTTTCTGCTCTTTGGCTTATTTTGTGGAGCATCCCCGGGACACGCAGAATAAATGTTCCACCTAACATGCAATAAGAAGCTGCTCTCCAGCCAGAAATGGAGCCAGACTGGTAATACAAGCCTGCTGAAGTGGACAGTGTGAAGGGTGGGTCTTCTGCTCAAACCCTGGTGTGGGTTTCTGAGGCATTACTCCTAGGAAGCACAAATAAATGATGGCAGCAGTTGTATTACGGGTTGTGGTTTTAAAAAGTGCTTGGTGCTTTGGCGCTGTGGGAGGTGCAAGAATTAAGAATGAGAAAAAGAAAGAAAGGAACTCTTCAAAAACATCCGGTGATTGTATTCTGTGGTGGGAATCATCCTGGATTTGGCAAAGTTGTTTGCAATAAAGCATGAAATGAACATATTTGCTGGTGTCCTGCTAATAATTTGTATCCCTTTACTGGCTATGTACAGCAGGAAGGGGTTTAACATATTCGAACGTTCATACCCAAGAGTATGACATTCCTTCAGGCTGGCTGGATAGATGTTCTGAGATACACAGTTGCTGCAGGAACTGCTTTGTTCTTTCATGTGAGCACAGCTAAGGGAGAAGTTCTGGTGAAAAGAAAGGACAAGCAGTTTATCAGCACACTGGAAATGTTAACGCCACAAATACAGTAGCTTTAAACTCAATTTTCCAAGCGCAGTGCTCTCATGTTCACTACTATCTGCTAAGTTTGCAGTCTCAGAGGTGCCTGCCTCGGAGAAACATTCTGCTCAAGCAAAATTGGGTCAGACAGAGGGAGGAAGGGGGGAGGAGAGAGAAGGGTGTTAGTATTTATATGGAACATGAAAAAGGACTATTCATTTTGTTTCTTTTTCCCCCCCTTATATAATTCCAGTTTTCTGTATTATATCTGTTATGAAGGCAGGCTAAAGTGGAAGGCCTCTGTGTTTCTAGTGTGAGGAGGAAGAAAACTATAATGTAGAAGAACAGATAATGGAAACTAAATGAAATGTATGCTGTCTTTTCAAGTCCAGCAATGCAAAATGCTCCATTAAAAACTGAAAACAGTCAGAAAGAGCTACACTGAAACAAACAGAAACATTCTTAAAGAGGCTCCTCCTTTACGTATTAGATAGCAGCAGAGGAATGCAGACTCTGCTTTCCCTTCTCCCTTCTAACTTTGTTTCTTACAAGGTGTTTGCTGTTCCCTTGCTTTATTTCTGGGCTATTTGGGTTCTGTTTACTTTTGCTTTTCTAGGCCAGATTTAATAGAATAATAATGGAGTCACAATGTTTATTTGCACAGATCCCCCAGACTGACAAAGTCAGCATCTGGGGCAAATGCTTGAATAGTAGAATATACAGCTTCAGATTCTGCTTGATACTTAGAATTATTTCAGATGTGACAGTGTTATCTTCATATTTCCCAGTTTCCTCTCCTGCTTCTGGCTCTTTGTACTGAGATGCAAGTCACAAAGGCTGCTTAGCTGCCTGCCCTATTTTCCCTGCCTACTCTGGGGACTTCTGGTCCCTCGGCCCTCTGTAGTCAAGGCAGATATCAGTATCTCCACAGAGCTTAGATTCAGTAAGATTTCATTTGTCCTCTGAAAACAACTGTGCTTCCAGTACCTGCAAGGCAGCCACAGTCAAGTGCATGCCTTGAGTGGGAGGCATCTGGATCAGACTGCCTAAAGATAGTAGTTTTGTCTTCTGGCTTGTAGAATCTTGACCATGAGCTGGCATTTAGTTAGCGCAAAGATGTGCCATGGCACATAATCTGCAAATATGCGCTATTCTTTGCTCCCCACCATGTTGTCCTGATGCATTCATACAAAGAGGTGGAATAAGCACAAACTTGCAATATTCCCAGTCCAAATACTCTCAGTTAATATGTCAAATCGGTTTTTCTTTTGATGCAAAGAAAGCCATGAAATTTTTCATATACAATTTATTCCAAATCTGAAAAACCATGAAAAGATTAACCAGCCATTATCAGCTCTGGAGAGAAACCTGCACTAAGCAGATTGCATTTGTGTGTTGCTAATTGAGCATCTGTTTCATTTGGCAGATTGACTCACAATTTTCACCACTCTTCTGAAGCCTCTGGGACTCTTCTGAGCCAGAGGGACAGGTGGGGCTGGCCTAGGCTGGCAACTTCTGCAGTAGGTTTCCTGATAGTGTCCATGCAGTTATTTGTTAAGATATCTTTTTGTTGCCTGCAGGCAAAAGGTAGCCAGGAGCAGTAGGAACCAGGGAGAGCCTGGAGCAGAGTCGAAGCCAGGAGGGACAAATTTTTTTGAGAGGCATTTGGGTTGATGTTTTTTATCTGAGATGAATGCAACCAGGAGAGGTGAAGTTGACAGTAGATATTTTAAGAGGAGCAAGGGGAAGAAAATGAGTTACGTGATCAGCAGCAGCAACGTATTAGGAGAAGCAGGTTTGGAAAGATTGGGATTTACTGGGGAGGCATAATTGGCAGAATGGTAGTGTTAATGAGGAGGGAAGTGCTTTTCATAACAGCTGAAGGGCGTGCACTTATTCTAATCAGATGGAGAGAGGAAAGAACATTTCCCATTGGTACTTCAGCAGCAAAGGACCAGGTCTCTGGTCTGTGTTAACGATCAAGCAGCTGAACAGATTGACACGCATCAGCTGAGTTGCATTTCTCTGGCATTGGTTCATGTCAATTCTGTGTTGTACTGTCTAGTTTAGTGAGAAACAAGAAAGACGTAAGCTAAATGCTAACAATATGTTTTGTACAGTGTGTTATCGTACAGTATGAGGCTTACCTGACAAGGTTTTGGTTGTGGGGCCTGTGGAGGTGGCCTCTGTGAGCAGAGCCCAGCACTGTTGCATGTCAGAGCAGAGGCAGCTCCAGCTGCTCCAAAAAGAGCCAGCTGCTGGCCAGAGCTGAGCCATGAGTGATGCTGGTGGGCCACAGAGAAAAAAGATTTAAGAAAAGGGAAAACTGCTGATCAATAGCATCTGGGAAAGGAGTGTGAGGAATGGGAGAGAAGCAGCCATGCAGGCACCAAGATCAGTGCAGAAGGAGGGCAGGAGGTGCTCTAGGCACAGAACAGAAGTTCCCTGCAGCCCAGGAGAGGCTCATGCTGGGGCAGGCTGTTCTCCTGCAGCCCATGGGCACCACACAGCAGGTCTCCATGTGCAGCTGTGGAGGAGCCCACAGTGGGGCAGGAGGTGTGGGAGAGCTGGATTTCAATACCCCATTGCAGCAGAATTTTCTCTGGCCCATGTGGATGAAATCTACAGAGCCATGGCACCCAGAGGAGATAATCCATCAGAATCCCTCTGGACTATATTTTAGGTCTGTCTCAGCAGACCCTGTTCAGTCTTTCAGTAGTGAGCCCCACATATTGGTTTCCTCCTGGTGCTATTTGTTTTGCAAATTTACAGTGAAGAAGTAGCACACTTTGCACTGCTTTGCACTAATGTATGTACAATGGTCCCTGTGAAATGATCCAGTATGGAGGGATTTGAAACCCAGCAGAGCCCAGAGATGAACTTACTGTCCACAATGGATGCTTTTGGCTGCTTTTAACATATTTGACTTCTATCCCACACTATTATATACTTAATGCAAGAAAGTCCCCCAAGGACCTGTAGCGATACAGATCCAATGCTTTAGTTGTTTTCTGCATGAGCAGGTCCTGTGGTGAGCATCAGCACCCTGTCTGCTCTTAGTGGCTTTACGGGGGCTTTATTCAAGGTGTTGCACAACCAAAAATCTCAGGCCCATCTTTGTCTGGAGTACATAGTGCTGAATTAGAGATGCTTTCAGATGTTTGAGGGACTCTTCAGGGTCTGCTTGTGGCTAACTTCTTTCCGATTCCACATTCCAAAATAATTACTTTGGTTTAATTGCCTTATGCTCACCAGTGTGGATATTAGCATAACTTCTGCAGTGGGAAGAGTGGTAAGAGCTTCCAAATTGCTACAAAACTCATTGGTATGGCCTTATGATTTGTTGGTGTAGTAACATTGGTAAGGAGGGCTGCAATGCCTCCCATCTTAGATCAGCTTCTGACACGAGATTCTCCCATGTACTTGCCCCAATTTCAAACAAATTATTCTGGGCTGCTCTCTCTCATCTCATTGGCACATTTAAGCAAGGAAACAAAAGTATTTTTGCAAGGATTTTTTTTTCCCAAAAATGTTGTATGACTTCAACCAAGCATTTTGCTACACCAACACTCTGACAATGGGTGTGTCGTGCAGTACTGGGGGCACAGCTAGAATTACTGCTTTCCAGGGAACATGTCAGTACTCTCACACCTGTAGCTCTCACCTGCCTCTTTAGAGCACACTGCCTTTCGTGTCAGAAAGAGTTCAGGCCTTGGTATGTCAACCTCTACTCAGACCAATGGCACAGACACAAAGGCCAGCTCTCACCCAGTACAGGAAGCAGGAAGGCATGCAAATGTTGCATGAGAGCCCGCTGAGTTGTCTTAGTGGTGAGGTATGAGGGGCAGACATGAAGTTGGTTCCCTTTTTTCCTTATTCAAAGCAGAGACAGCAGAAGGCAGCCTGCAGCAGCTGTAACTCAGCTGTTTCAGACAGGGAGCAATGCAGAGGATCATAAGGAAGAGCAGTTCAGTTCTCCTCTACCGTAAAGTATCTTTTAAATGTGCATTTCTGTCTTCAAAATTTACTCCCAAGTTGCTGGTTTTATGCACATACATTGTCCACTACAAAAATGCAGAGGTTTAGCACTGCATTTAACTTCATTTTTTGCCTTTGCACTACCTATCAAATCAAATTGTTTCTTTTTCAAAACAACAGCATCTCTTACATAGAGAGCAATTAATATCTATTATTTGAAAGAGTGAGGGATGAGAAATTGAGTCTGCAATGGCCTGTATTGCAGCATTTATCACAATAGTGTAAAGAAACAAGAAATACTCCATAGGTCTTCTTCTACATAATATTCCCAGAATGTGGCATCATAATTCTGCCTGAATGGGTAAAGCTCCCTCTCCTCTTTGCATCATTTTCTTTAGCTGCTCTGCGGCACTCTCAGCCTTCATCATGTCAGCTCCATGAGTCAGCCCAGCAGACACTGGTGCTACTGCAGCGAAAGGAACCACTTCCAGTGCAACTTCAGCACAAAAACCTTCCTGGAGAGACAAAAATCATCCTGGAGATGATTTATTGAGGCATAATCTTTTAACCAGTTTGAAATATCTGCATTTTATGGAGGCAATATTTCTAACCGTTGAGAAGCTTTCCCAAGTCTATGTTTACCAGCATTTACTGTGGGTAAAGGATGTCATGCAGCAAACCCTTGGCACTCAGCCCCGCAGTGGAGCAGGCAGCCTGCAGGCACCCACCTCTGCTCTCTGCTGCTGCCCCACGGCCGTCCTGGATGAAACAAGCAGCTCCAGCCTCCTGTCCAAGTGTTCAGTAAAGCAGCTTTGGTACCACTTGAAGGAAGCCTACACTAACTTGTGTCTCTCAGGGCACTGTACCACCACCAACCCGAACAGCAGTCATGAAACCAGAGGTAGGAAGGCAACTGTGACTCCCACAAAGATCAACTCTAGAAGCTGTTCTTTCCCATAAAGCGTTATTGGTGGATAAGAGATTCCGTTACAACAGCTCTTCTCTGCAAAGAGTTTTTTATATATTTGTTACCTTATGTATTTATTCAAGTTTCAAAACACTCTCATGTTTTTAATTTTATCATTTTGTGCATTCTAACAGTACATTTGCAGTGTTCAGTATGGATCTTGCATCTGCCATGGGATAAAGAGAACCAAGGCCTCTTTATTCAAACTGTGAACCATATTTAAGCAGTAGACATTGAACAGAAATAGTCAGCTTTGTTTCCCAGGCCCACTCCTTTCCCGCCAAATCAACACAACATCCTCTCACTGAAGGCACAGTCCTTCACATCAGCTCTGGCTGCTGATCTACTGGAAGCAACCGAATCAGCATGCAACAAGGGGAATTGGGTTCCTGAAGGGGCATTGGTGCCTGGAACCATCCTGAAGTGGCCATCCACCTTTGAAACTCTTGGGCACTGCTTCTCATCCATTCTCAACACCATCACAAGGCTGTACAGAAACATTTGTTTTCTTCTCTCTTCTCTACTGCTGTCTGCAGTACACCATAGCAGCCAGGCTTGTGGCATCTTCCGTTGCCTCCAGGTCACCACCAAACTGAGTGCCAACACACCTGAACAACTGTTTGGTTAGTGGCATTCAGAAGGGCGGTGCACAGTGCTGGGAAGCAGAACCTACGGGGCCAGGTGTGGGCTGTGCAGGTTCAGCCTGGAGAACCGCCACCTATGGCAGTTTGGTTTGGCTTGCAGATTTAGCCGCAGCATTTGAAATAAAAGCAGCTGAACAGGAGGTATTTTAATTGCTACACCTAGCAACTTGTTTAAATGCTTAAAGCAACTGTATCTTGAACTACCTCTGGAAGAGTAGGACCAGCACCTCATTCAAAAAAAAATATATAGGTTTAACAAGTTGTTTTTTTTTTCCCCCCAAAGGTGCTTATCATATGTTTCCTAAGCAGGATGTGCAGAGCACTGATGGACGTGGCATCTTTGGGTCTGCAACAATTAAAAGTAGTAACAGAATTTCAAAGGAAAGCTCACAAATGCAATCTTCCAAATACTTAAAGATCTATGGTGCATTATTCTATTAAAGCAAAAGCCTTAAACATCTCCATGTGGATTAATACTGTAACTACTGACATTGCAGTGGCACTCAGGTAAGCAGAAGTGTTTCAGTTGTTCAGGCTTGATGATGGAAAAAGCAAATGGTTTCAGATTTTTTTTTTTTTTTTTTTTTTTTTTAGCTTCTCAATGCATTTAGTACAAGCAACACTTTGCAGTTCCAGGAAAACCAACATCACAATTACTTCCCTGCCTTTTGATTGTTATTTTAAAAGGCAGAGCAAGCACCTGATGCATTCTTTGTATTTCAGATTGAGCAGTCTCATTCTGTCCAAGCAATACATTTTTTCTACAAGACAGAACTTTGAGTGCTGACTCAAGGCTCAGGTTTTTTTTGCAGCAAAACTCCATACACACTTTAACTACATGCAGAACAGTGCACCTGAAGAAAACCACCTGGGGAAGGAGGAACCAGAAGCTAACAATGCCTCCCCTAGTCTACAAAGCCTGAGTGTTTGGTACATAAACTAAGGACTAGCCCAACAATACAACACCCTCAGGGCTGTCTTTGCACTGGATAAAAATCATTGTGGAGACAGCACAGCGAATATAAACACCTGACCACACACTAAAACCCTCATCTAGAAACAGAATATACCATAATAGGTTCTCAAACAACGTGCCAATAACACCAGCATCCTCAGAAGTAAGAATAGGAGCTCCCATCTGGACAGTGCCATCTGGAGCAATGGGAATCATCTCCAATTTTCTCACCACGTTAACACTAATAAATCCCACAGCACTTTACAAGGAAGAAAAGCACTACTCCTGCTTGCATGGGGGTAGATAAACAGCAGGCTCTTTCTCTGGGAGAAGTGCTCCAGTTTTGCCTGTTTTAACCATCTGCCATTTATTTGAAATAAGAGCCCAGAATGGCTTGATAAGAGTCCCTGAAAGGGACTGGGGGAGATGAAGTTTTCCATTTGACCTTCAAAAGCTTCTGACATCACCTGAGCTGTGGGCTAGGCCTGCCCTAATGGGGGTGAAGCTCAGTGCTCCCTCAGCCTCCTGTGCGGTCCCATTGAGGCGTGGGGAACACCAAACACTTCTACCTCTGCTGCTGCATATCCTGCAAGTGCTGCCACAGCTGAGATGTGGGAAATCAGCAGAAGACTATCAGACTGAAACTGCTCGTGAGCAGCACATTTGAGAAAGATAAAATCAAAACCAGCCATTCAGCACATTTGCCCTGCAAAGCAAAGCATGAGAGCACAGCTCCTTAGCTAGCAGAGGCAGCTTCATAAAACAACGGCAGAAGTGTGGCTTGGCCTGGCCCTACCAAGCACTGGTGTGTGAACCAGGCTGCCACACTTGCACAGTATGCCCTTAGGTATGGAGTCCATGCAATAGGACTCTCAATTTTAAGGGAGGCACCCCACAGATGTGGAAGCACCTGCCTTGGCCCCCAGGTTAGAGGCCTCACAGCAAAGCAGTTGCCTTAAGTTAACCAGTTACATTCCAAAGCTGAATTAAATGGAGATGATGCTTTGAGAAGAAATTCTGAACAAGAAGGGCACCAGAAAATATTAGAGGTCAGGAAAATGCTGAGGAAAATGTCAAGGACATTGCAGACAGCTCTTAGAACAGGGAAGAGGGACAAAATACACTGTGAGAGCCTGATGTGGGTGCGTAAATAATGGGATAACTTGCATTTAGGCAAAATGTACTCCTAGTTACATTATGGCAACTTACCACATGTCCTAAATGCACGACAGTGCATTAAGCAACCTTAAAGTAGTTTTAGAGAACTGGATCATGAATCTGTAATTATCACTGAGCACATAGCATTGGTTTGTAATGAAATTGATATAATCAACTTACAGTGCTGACTGCTTACTTTGCAGACACAAAGAATACCTATTTTATTCAATTTAACAGTAAATTTGCAGTTGGCTAATGAAGCAAAAAATAGAAACCAGAAGTATATTATTCTTTCCCAATGAAGTAAGAACCAGGTTGCGAGAAGCTGATGCCATCATTAATTATGATTTAAATCTGGGGGTAACCTAGCACTACCTATAATGAACACATGCTAATAAAACTCTTCATATGGCTAATGAAGCAAGCCAAACTGAGAAGAGGAGTAGTAAAGGAGCAAACACAACTAAATGCAACTGTTTGTTTTTGGACAGCAAGATCAGCAGAGTGATGATGAAACGACAGCCTGAAATCCATTTGCTTTGGAATCAGAAAGGACAATGACCAGAAACCTCTACATAACTCACTAACTACGGAAGATAATTCATTTATTTAGTCAGTTAAAGTTACTAACATTTGATAACGCCTTTTTGCATATGTAACCAAGCACATTCAGCATAACTTTACAGAACTTGCAACTTCAAAGTGTTGCATTTCGTCACTGTCAAAATGCAGTTTGACACAAATCAAGGGTGGGGAAGGGGAAAAGAGGAAACAAATACCAGTCAGCATTTCTACCATCGTAATGTAAAAAAATTAGAAATTTACGTAACTGTAACAAGCTGTATGGTAGTTTAAATGTGAGTACAGTGCATTTTTACAGATTGTCAGAAGGAAGAATCAAATATACGCAAAAGCTGGATCTAGTTGCAAAATAACATTTTAAAGGTTACAAATTGAAACAACCTCTCAACATAAATCGTTACACACCTACCACTTAGATAACCGATAACTGACTCTTCAATCTATATTGACTAAAATCAGCAATGTTATATAAACTCAATATCCACTCTTGAAACAAAGAAACTGCAAAGTTTCAGACAGTATAACACAAACTATGAAATATTTCAAGACTGAATTCAAAAGTATTTCATACTGAAGAAAAAGACAGGAAGATGCATGCTGCTTTATAATTCTCATTTAGCCTGTGTATTTCTCAGGCAACTGGGTAAAAAAGCAGTATTTGGAAATCCTACACAACAACTGTATTAATACTCCTGTTAGAAGCCCCAAAAAATTAAACCATGAACTCTGCAGACTTGCACATACAAGAAATTCAGAGAAATTTCTCAAAGGAGCAGGCAAGAGAAGCAAGCTAAGCTCTGAAACCATCATTAACCAGAGCAAGAGAACCCCACACAACATTTTTTTTTCCCCTACAGCCACAGAGACTGAACTGCTCCCAAATCTGGTAAGAAAAAATATTAAGATAAAGCAGTTACACCTAAAAAGGTAACTTAGCATTACTTTAACCATCCCAGTGTTTTCTTGTGATTAAATGTTTTACAATGGTTTGATTCATGGTATAAACAGCTTTTGAATCTACATGAAAACAAATGGTTTTAATCATGATTTGTAAGTCTCTGTCAAAAAGAAAATCAAGAGTAGATTATAAGGTCCTTTTTTTTTTTTTTTCTCCTCAGGATATCTATGAAGGTTTCCAGGAATAGCCATTGTTAAGGAATCTTATCATCTCATGTAGGACTGTGACAGCAGCACATGACATGATTATTCTAGTCAAAACTTAATAGGAATTCTAAAACAAGGTTGGCCACTGACCTATGAAGAGGCAAAGCTTAAGGCCAAACTGCCACGCTAGTCACAACCCAAATAAAAGAATGCATGTAGACAAAAGCAAGCGAAGAGAGGAATAACAACCGTAAGAACAGAAAAAGGCAAAATTCTTTTCTTCCAATTTCTCCATCCCTCACTTTTGCCGACCTGAGGCATTCTCCCAGCAGCAGATGATACGACTGACCCATTTTAGAATTTAACGAGAAACAAAGCCTCTTGATTTAAAAGTATACAGCTTAAAATCTGGATTAAAATATTACACTTTAAAGACATAGAACTGTGGAAGTATTTTTCAAGTCACTGCCCGAAGAGTAATTCTACCAGAACCATCCCATCACTTGTTACAGTATAGCCCCATATTAAGACCTGAAATCAAAGCAAAGGCTGACATTGTCAACACACCAGGTATTTTCCAATACATCTGCAGAGGCCACTTGGCCCTGTGACCAGCAGCCATACCCAGGCAGCACGGCTGCTATCTGTGCAGCTTACAAGTACTCAGAGCACATGAATTTCACAGCCCAAAAAAGTCAGCTCTTTCTGACTGAAAATAAATAATATTACACTCCACCAAAAAATTAAAGAGAATCAAAGCCTGACGTTTGTCTGGCTTCATGATTACAGAGTAGCAGTGGGGTAATATCAATCAATCTATCCCCAAAAGAACAACTTACAGTTAAATACATCATGAACTGAGAGCTTAACATATAAAAAGTTCAGAAATATCATACCGCTTCAAAAGAGTCACAGCCTATCATTATAAAGGAAGAATATAAAACTATTTTATTGACCACTGTTCACCAGTATTTACAATAAAGTAAACAATATACAGTCTGATAACATTCAAATTACTACAAAGTTAATTTTCACCTGGTCTTCTTGGGATCATGTGACCCCAAATACTAAAAAGAATGAATCTACAGGTGTAAAGGGCTAGGTTTGGGTAAAGAAGATACATGCACATCAACTGTATAGAAGACTACAAAACATCTGTGAGCTTGTTCAGACATTCATTGAGATTCAATAATAACCATGGAAGTTTATGAATGTTTTATAAAAGCTTTTACCTAATATGGAGGAAGTAGTAGTATCAAATGCTCTCCTGTGATAGATAAATGAAATGAGTTGCAGAAAGCTTTTATTTACTTGCTGTTGATGCAAAACACACTACTTCAAAAAAATATCAAATTTGAATTTTGTTAGAATGTATGCTTCTCACATTGCTAATAAATCAAATTTCAGGTTTTAATATTCATATATATATAAAAAAAAGTGATGCAAACAATTATTGTGCTTCATCTTCTGGGCATGAATGCCAAGTTAGTCGTTCTTCATAAAAAGCGATTACGATCTGAGGACACTTCACGTTAGCTTCTTTGGCCAGCACCAGATCTGCCTCATCAGAGTCTTTCCTGATGGGAAAAGAAGGGAGATTAAAAACAACAAAAAAAAAAAAAACAAAAAACCATAATTACTAATTCTCTTAATTAACCTATATTTATAGCAGGGTTCTTTAAATTATTGTAACATCAAATGGATTTCAGGAAGAGTATGTTTTCATATAAATGTAGCAGCTCTTGATATAACATCATGAAAAATATCAGCTAGAAATCAGTTTTCAGTAATCTTTTCATTTTAGCTATGAAGAATTTCTTTGCTAATAATAAGATTTTGCAGCTGATACCTTCCTTCACAAGTTTCTTTTTCTATTCCAGGGGAAAACACTGTTTAAGAGAAATTATTCCTACAGTTACCAAATGCAGGATATAATGAAGTAAGTAAAACTACACTAATTTTACTTTAAAGCATAATTGAACTTCAAAGTGAGACTTATATAATTAGAAGTTTATGCAAGTAACTGCAATTTCTGAGCCTGTCTTGGAGTAACAAAAAAAAAAAATTCCAATATAACATGCTTCAGGCTCCTTTTTAAAGAGTATGCTGATTGTACAAGCGAGCTCTATGACTACATATTCATACCTATCTTTGTTGACTGCAATCAATTACAAAAAAACTAACCCACTACGAACTAAAAAGAAAATGCTCCTTTCTTGTTTTCCTTTGTGTTTTATTCTGCCAGTTATCATTACAGAAATTCAAGTAGTCATAATCCACATTTTCAAACTTCTCTCAGTTCCATGTATTAAAGAGAATTTGAAGTCAGAAGGCAGACAACCTTTCCAAAGCACTGATCTTCAAGAGTCTAAGCACACTGCATGACAAACCAATTCTCTGGAGACTGCTCAGTTTGACACCACTAAAGAAACTAGGCCTTTCTAAAAGTTGTTGAAAACTATAATTCTTATGCCAGCACCACAGAAAATCAAACTCCAAGCAAGTGTTAATTCAACCCTTATATTCTCAATGCTGGATGAAGAAAAAAAAATTACCCTGCTTCTCTACCGCAAAGACAAGATGTCTTCTGCTAACATCGTAGCTAATAGAACTGTTTTCCTCCTATCTTCCAAATAACACCAGCTCCCCCCTGCACTTTTCCCTGTTACAGGCCCATAATGACAAACTTCTTCATATTGTCTGTTCTTCATCACAACTTCAGCTTCCTCCACTAGTTTCTTCCAACTCTCTATCCACCTGATTGCACACAAACAGCAGACACTAAGTCTGATAAAAGGTTGTCTGCCTAGCAGCTAGAATCAGCTTATGTGAAACATGTAAAAGCAGAGTTCTACCTGAAATTTCCCTAGCAAGAATGCTACTCAGATACATCTTTTCCATACAAATGCCAGTTCTAAATTCCATTTCTATGATATCGAATCAAGAGAATCTAAAGTCATTTTGGTTTTGGAAGAAAGGGGGACTAAGTACTAACTAATTGTGCAAGTTTTGCTTCTGCAAGAACACATGGTTAATAAATAAGCAGACGGCCAGCTTCTTTCTGTTTGCTGAAATGAAGTTGTCTCATTAGCTAAGTGCAACTACCAGCCCTCCCTCAATATGGCTCAGAACCGTGGAGGTAAGACTTACCATTTCATGAGGAACATAAGCTCTCCGCTGCTATCCGTAGCCCCAATTATTCTCTCAGGATCAAGACCCCTTGCAAACCCTCTCGGTTTATCAACCTATTGAGTAAGTTAAAAGATCATTATCTATCATCATCTAACTATCCTTTTATTCTGGCATTAGAGCTAGATATACACATTAATGTGTGTGTGTGAATCAGAACAACAAAATATAGCATTACATAATTATAAAAGCTATTGCTACATATAAAAGTTGTCTGAAGATGATATGAATTTTATATTTTTCTTGACTGACCTTCAGACCTAGACATTCAGATGCAGAGTAACAATGAAGGACTTTTACATTAATGGTTCTAGCAACAATTTCTGAAAACTCGGTAGATGAATCAAGTGGTCTCAAGTCTTTATAGTAGATAAACAAGCATGGCTAATGAAACAAACTGAACAGGCAAAACAAAAAAAACACACTCCTGGCAGCAGGCAAAACATGTTCTTTTCAGCAAAACAACAAACCTGGGCACTTAGGTTGGCTTAAGCCAACTGTGAAACTGCACCCATAGGGCACACTTCAACTCTTCTTGGCTCACTGAAATCACATGTGTGGTAAGCAATATGACTGCTTGCCTCTAGTTTCACAATACCTTTGTGAGACAGTGACTGCTACCATACCAGGTGAAGCCATAAAATTAACTTCACACAGAAACTAAAATGTCATTTGTAGCATTTACCAATATTGCTTCTGATGCCTTCCAATGTCACCTAGTAATTGACAGCACACATCCAGCAGCTGTCTTCAGTAAACCACTGACACTGACAACCAGCTTTGATTTACATTGTTAGTTTGAAAGTTTAGAGAGAAAAATGTATACCGTTGAACATAATATAATAAGCATATTATTTTGCTCTTACTAGCACTAAACTTATTATATTGTTGGCACATTTAAATTGGAGGTGAAACCCAAATATCCATGAAATAGTAGGTTTTCTTCAGTCACCTTCCTACCACCATGCCCAATCCTAATTTAAGCAAGTGCTTGGTCTTCCCACTTTGCTATCTTCCCACTCACCTATTTAAAAAACCATAGTTCATACAAAAGCCAGAACAGAACTTCTGCTCGTTCCATTCACGACCATTTTACTCTAACACAAACTGACCACATTGTTCATTAGTAACTCTCAACCAGTCTTACTTTTGATTATTCAGCAAGAATCACAGAACAACATCAGGGCTTCTGGTCATAAAAAGGAAAAATCAATCATCTTTTACCCACCATTTGGGCTCATTAACTGCTATAAAACATTACACTTTCCAAACCACAGTTCCAGTTCTGCGATTCTTAGATTTAAGACTATGGTTATTCTAGTTCTCCAAGTCACAATAGAATTTTGGGGGTAGAGGGTTGGAGAGGTAGAAAGAAACAAAGGAGAAACAAAGTTTAGCACATGAACATATACTTACAGAATCACGTTTTTTCTTTGATTTACTATCATCAGATTCGCTATCTGACAGTGATTTTCTTTTCGCACCATCTGTTTTTTCTTTACCAGCTTTCTGAGAGTTCAGAAAAGCTTCAATTAGCTCTGGACAATCTAAGTTTTCTTCAGGCTCCCACGTGTTGTCAGCACTGAAACATACATACATTTATGTAAAACTAGGAAAAGAAGAGAAGCGTACAACTAGCTACATGGCTCACCCTAAGGAAGTAATTCCTTTCCTCAATATGTAAGGTGTCTTTCTTAAACCAAGGATGCTTCTCTAGCCATCTGCCATAGCCTTCGTGTACTACTTTTGATGACTGAAAAAAGTAAGCTCTGCTATGCTGAAGAATATTGCTGAATTTTTCTTAAACTTGAGATAAAGAATAAGCAGCTCTATTAACTCCTATGGTGTTGGTAGAAGCAACAACATGCAACCCTCATCCTACCTGTACATTTAAACTTAATTCCTGGTTCCCCTTAAGACTGACCATGCAAACAAGCTGTTTGGTAAGAGCATAAACTAAGACCTCAGGAGAACAGAACATACACAATCCCCACTAGAAATGACAGAAATAGATACATATCTAAGTTTCTATGCATCAGAAATACTCTCAAAACTATCATCTGAGCACTGAACTGTTTCTCACTCCTCCAGTTGTAGAGCTTTTGGAGCCGGTCCAGAGGAGGTCCATGAAAATTATTAAAGGGGTGCAGCACCTCCCCTATGAAGACAGATTGAGGGAGCTGGGCTTGTTCAGCCTGGAGAAGAGAAGGCTCAGGGAAGACCTGATAGCAGCCTTCCAATACTTAAAGGGAGCTTAAAAACAGGAGGGAAATCAACATTTTACAGGGGAAGAAAGTGATAGGAAAAGGCGGAACAGTTTTAATCTAAGAGGGGAGATTTAGATTAGATGTCAGGGGAAAACTTTTCACTGAGAGAGAGGTGGTACACTGGCACAGTTGCCCAGCTGTGGATGCTCCATCCCTGGAGGCATTTAAGGCCAGGTTGGATGAGGACCTGGGCAACCTGAGCTCATGGGCAGCAGCCCGCCCATGGCAGGAACTGGAAATGAACGGGCCCTGAAGTCCCTTCCAACCCAAACTATGCTAATAGGCTATAATTATAGGAAAAAAAAAGGCTCCATATCCAGAGCTGGGTACTGCAATTGTTCTAGGTATGTATTTTGTTAAATAACATTTTACACCATCCATGAATGTTCCCTCCAACAATTAAGCACCTCATCAGAAGTCCTCAAGCACTAATATATTGCCACAGCGCTACTGCACAAACAGGATGCCTACCCATTATTTTCAGTTACCAAAACTTTAAGGTGCTAGAATTCAGAAGGTTGCTTTGGGAGATACGTATATGTAACTACTAATGTTAAAATGCTAGGCTTTAGTATTCAATGCACCCCCTTTTCTTGGCTGATGGAAGCACTGTTGTGCTTACAAAAGGCCCTGGATAGACCAAAAAATACCTTTTCAGTATGTCTAATGAAAGCAATCATGCCACAGAATTCCTTTTGTAAACTTACCTATTTGAAAAGCAACTAAAAAAAACACCCTTCCCCCCCCCCCCCCCAAAAAAACAAATTCACAGCTTCAGAGCTGCTTGTTTAAAGCCCTGCAAACATTATTTCTCAGAAATAACATTCATTCCTCTGCATATGAAAGTATACCTATTTTATGACAACTGTCAGCCTAGCATACCTTGATTGATATTGACACAAGCTAGATCAAAGAGCAGTGGCAAAAGAACAATCACTGAAGGCTTTGTATAAGGTTTTGGAACGTGACCAAGCACAAACCCTAAGCTACCAGTCTTCTATTTTATTGTCATACTTGACTGCTCCACCTGAATAGACATTTATGCTGTCCTTCCCTTTCAGCTCTTTAAAGCGTATTCCCACCATCCAATCCCCCATCCACACAGTTATTTCAAATAAATGGTTAATATTTAGCATTGTACCAGAAAAAATAATGGTAATGCCTTACTCTGTAAATCCTTTCCACTTCAAGTAGTATTCCACCTTTCCATTCACAACACGTCTGTCCAGGACTTTCTCCACAACAAATTCTTCAGGCTCTGCCTCTTCAACTTTTTTACCTTTGCCATTTTGTTTCTTTCCCATTTTGTGCTACAAAAGAAATTCAGAATGCCATTATTCATTCTTTTGCTTTACATCGTTACTTCACTGGCCAAATCCAACTTTGCTCAGTAAACAGCAAGGAATCATGTATTTATTCACACTAGAGCCAGAAGCTTGGACTTGTTTCATGTTAGTGCATGAGGTCAGGTAACCTGAGCAAGACATGGTAATATTTTGGGGTTTTTTTTTCTTTTTTTTTTTGTTTTTCTTTTCAGCCACTTAATGAGATACCCAACATAGAACACCAGTTTTTATAAAGGTGAAATATCTTTGTCCGTACACTCAGTGCCTCCACTCCCCTTATAAATTTAATTCTCAGAGTGCTACATGCTCAAAATTTTATCAAGCTTCTATAAGTTAACTCCATGCCTGTGAAAAGGCGGAGGGCAAGAAACAGCATGAGGCAGAAGTAAAGAAAAGTAATAAGGGAAAACGCATCAAACAGAAAAGGGGTGCTACTAAAAAAAAAAAAAAAGTGGTTACTACCTTTTCCAAAAAAAAAAGAAAAAGCTGATGGGAGCAAAGTTTACAATGTAGCGCTACCATAAACAAAATAATCAATCATAATCATAATTATTGAACAGGATGCATGCCAGGAGCAGCGAACTACTGTAGTCCCTTCCCACTATCAGCCACGCACCAATGTAACTAACATTCAAAGGGATGTCAGAAAGGTGCAAACGTTAAGACAGCTACACTTAAGGTACAGCACTTAACATGTAATTAAAATTTTGCTAATTTAAAATACTCAAGAGTTTCAAGTTTACATTTGATATACTTTAAATAATATTCTTCAAGTTCTTAAAATAAATATTACATCCACATCATCCTCAAGGCATTCCCAGTTTAATAAGGCACAATTCAATATTGATAGAAGGACACCTTTCAGAATTTCCTTGTTTGCAATCTGGAAAAGGTCAGGACGTATCTATAATCTTGTTGTATCCCATTTCTTGAGCACCAACAGACCAAAAGCAGTCTGATGGCCATTTTGGATTGCTCTTTATAGGAAAATTGTTAAAATGGCAGCCATAAATTAATGGGAACAGTATTAACCTCTGAGAGCACACAGTCATGCAGCACCTTAAAGCAGACAAAGCTACTTCCTCACTAATGCGCTTCCTACATGACAGAAAGAGGCAAGCAGAAGTCATGGAGCACCTGCCTTTACTTTCTGGCACTTTTCTAGACCTCTCTAGAATGAGGGTGGGTTAGTTTGAGCATACTGCGAAGCAATTTTGAAACTGATTTTTAGACTTTGCAGAATTTTTCCTTGATGTGATAAAAGGAAGGAAAAAAAGTGTCTGTCAGACACAAAGAAAACTCTTCTTTTTGCAAAATGAAGAAGCTGACCTGCCTTTCCAAGCCTACTCTTTGTGTTCTTCCTTTTTTTTTTTTTGCATTAACTTCTTCTCCCCCAAACACCTTTACTCTCGTTAGCAACCCATGAGCTGAAGGTACAAACAGCAAAGATGAGGAAAAGGTTCAAATTCTCCCTTCAAACAGCAAGTTTCCATATATGATTATACATTGTGTGACACTTGTTTTGACTTGGGAATAGAAAAGAGATTATTTAAAACAGAGCATGTATTTCCACTTTGAAAATAACTACCTGCACATCCCAGGTGTATATTGAACCCAGTACTCTTGTCTGAGAAGTACCAACCACACTGGCTTTTTTTTGCCTCCACAGGAAAAAAAAAAGAAAAAAAAGAATGCAGGACTGAAGGTAAATGAACATAAACATATGAAAACATCCACCTTGTCTATGAAGGCTGCTTACTGCAATAAATGAAAGTATTAAAAAGAGAAATGAGATGAGAAAAACGGGGGAAAAAAAAAAGAAGTGAGGAGAAAAAAGACAGACTCACTATACCACGCTAACATCCTAATTACTGGTGTTGGGGCAAGCGGGCTACAAGTGGAACATCTCCATCTGTGCTCTCCACTCGACTAAAACCCTTCGGTTCAAAGGAAGGCTGTTTTCTGATAACTGTTCTCAGCTTCTTTCAATCACATCACCTAAATGTTTTAGACCTCTGTATCAAAATAACTTTTCTCTAAAAGAAACACAAATTCTTTAGGACTTTAAATAGTACATAATCTTCCACAGAAGAAAATGAATACTACAGGATCTGATCCTTTATCTCAAAGGTCAGTAAGCAATAACAAAATCAAGGGTGCGTTGCTTTTTGCTCTAAATATTAGAGCTTTTGCTACATCTTCTGAATAATGGTACTTTCCAAACACTTCCTGAGCCTTTTTAGCCTACTAAAATAATATTTGACAGCAGAGCCTGAAGAAATACTGAAGAATGGTAACTCCTGAGATTATACAAACCAATGTAAATCTCAGCCTGGAGGTGAATGTAGCAGCAGCTGACCCAGAACGAAGGGCAGAAACATCCACCAGATCCCTGAAGCTCCTTTCTTTAGGGTTACCTGTTCTAAACCTTAACACGGGCATCTAAGCACTGGATGCTCATCTGTGGCTTGCTTCCTGTCCTGCATTCAGAAATCACATCCAACAGACAGAGATGGTTTCCAATGGGTAATGACTCTTTCTTTGAGGGGCAACATTAGAACAGAGACGTGACATTGCGATGGAGTGTTTCACAACACAAGAGGTAACAAATTCAGAATTACAGTTCCAGAGCTACGCTACTCCCAGTATACCTAAGTTTTGCATTCAAATATGCAATGAAGCAGAATTAGTTACGGTTCCCATGGGAACCATAACTGATTTTCCTGACCTGTGCAGCAAAATTCTGAACATCATATCAGAAATACTGCAGTTGCAGACACTTTCCCCTCCCTGAGGCATTCCCTCCCTGGGCTGGTAACTGCTCCTCTTCCTCAAATTAGGGAAAAGTGGACAATCAATTACTAACAAAGTTCAGACATTCATCTTGAGGAAATCTTTAGAACGGTTTGCCATCATATAATGTCAAACAAGCACTGCACTTTGAAGCCAGGAGTTAATAAGAGTTTTTAATGTACCTCAACCTGGGTCAATTAGCAACCATTTTAGTAATTTAAGAACGGGCCTTTTGAGTGCATTATAAGTCCATTGTTCTGCTATCCAAACGTCCAATTGCATCTATGCATTCTGCTTCAACCTCAGATGCATCTCATGCTATATTTCTTCAGTTCTTCCACACACACACATATATGTGTATATATATATTTATATATAAAGTAAGTAGTTGAATTGGCAATTAAAATAATTTTTCCAGCAACCAACTGCCTTTAGAAGTTCATATTTTAACGTCAAGCAAAACTTTACAGGGACTTGAGAACCATGAATGCATCATTAAAATATTTCAGGAGGGGTTGACATCTGATAATTTCTGCTCCTATGAAATTCAAAGAAACCGTTATTTGGTAAAAAAAAAAAAAAAATTTCAAAGGGCATCTTAACTACACCACATCATTTCCCAGTAACGTTATTTTTCTTCTGTAAGGACCGCCTTTGCTCAATTTGTTCTTTTTTTTTTTCTGAATAGACTAGGAGAAATTAAATGAATACATGATTTTACTTATTTTTACATAAATGATGAATTACGTGGTATCCTGAAAGGAGGCTAAAAAAATCCTTAGTGCTTTCTACAACAGGACAGATGAAACAGTGCACAGTCCTTTTTTTTTTTTTTTTTTAATCCCCAACAAGTCTCTGTAGAAATGGCAGATTTGTTAAAGCCAAAGAGAATGTCCTTTCCAGTAGCCTTACTTTCCGGACCTGAAATTTTGGTCAGAAAAATGCTGGGGAGGGGAGATGTGGATGTATCTTTTAAATGGAGATGCCAAGTTATAAGTTTGAAGAAAAATATGTTGATTAAATCCTTACATACTTTAGGTGTGCGTGAACTTACCAATGTAGTTTTATTGGAGGCCATTTTTATTGCAGACTTGCAGAGCTTTTACTAGAAAAATGCATGACAATTAAAAGGAAGTTTACGTTACTCAAAGAAAGGCATCCCAATACAACATGGTCCTTGTTCCAACCCCCATGTATTCACAGCATAGAACACTTACAGAATGGATTAAATCCAGGACAAGAAGCAGCTTACTGCTTTGTCCGGCATAACCCAGTAACGCACCTTTACCTAGCCGGGATAAATAGTGACAAAGTGGTAGATGGGGTTGAAAAAAGGTTTTCCCAAGGCCTTCTAAGGCACGGAGAAGGGGGAGGACCATCAGGGATGCTTAATTCCTTAAACCCAACAGAACAGGAGCTCAGATTCCAGCAGTTAACTGTAATATAGCTTTAGCCGTATTAACTGTGGATCTGGCGGGGAGCAGCTACACATCTGCAGTGTAGCAGAGCACCCACCGCTTTCAAAACTGCGAATATTTATTTTAATGCATAACGCTGCCCTCCGATTCTCAAGTTTGCACCAATTAAGGCCCTGCACCGACGTGAGCTCGGCTAAGCTGCACACGCTACGTTTATCCTAGGCAAGCGAGTCCAACACCATCCATCCCCTTCACCACCGCACCTCTCACACCGACCACCTCTGTAAGCACGTTTCGTCCCCGCCCCGTTCCAACTACAAAACTTCGGCTCGCACACAGGCCCGGGCACGGCTCGCACACGGCCCCGCAGGGCCCGAGGGCTCAGCCCGCCGCCCAGCGCCCCGCTAGGGGAGGCCTCGGCAGCCCCACGCCAGGCGGCGGGAAGGGCCGGGCGGGAGCTCCTCGCGTCCCCGTCGGAAAGGAAGGAGGAAGGGGAAAGAAACCACAAGAACACTCCCGAGATACCCCCCCCCCCAAGGAACGGAGCCCCGCGGGCCGCCGGGAGGGGGGAGGAGGAGGAGGAGGAAGGGGGGGGGGCAGCGCCTCGCCATGCCCGCGCCCCCCCGCCCCGCCACGTTTCCCCGCCGCGGAGGCCGCCCCGGGCGCTGGCGGGCGGCTTTGTCTGCCCGGCCCGGCCCCGCCGCCCGCCCTCCCTCCTCCCTTCCTTCCCGCAGGCCCTCCCGCCGCGCCCGCTCCTCCCGCGGCCGCCGCGCTAAGGGCTGCGGGGGGGTCGGCCGCACCCCGCGCTCCATCCCCGCGTCGGCGGGGAGCAAACGGGGGAGCGGGGAGTGCCGCCGAGGCGAAGAAAGAAGGGGAGAAAGAAGGATACAGACTTCACTGCCGCTCGGCCGCGCCGCTCCCCCGTCTCCTCCCGGCTCTCGCCCTGCGCGCTCTGAGCGGCGGCGGCGGCGGCATCCGAGGGGCCGGGGGGGGAGGGGAGGGGGCGGGGAGCGGCGCGGGGCGGGCCGGGCCGGGCGGGCGGCGCGGGGCGGGCCGGGCCGAGCCGAGCGCGCCGGCGGCTGACGGGGCAGAGCGCACGACGCCGCCTACGCGCCAGCCGCAACCTCCTCCCGTTGTCGCCGCCAGCACAGGAGGGGGCCAAGACGTCTGTCCCACGGGGGGCGAGCGCAGGACCGCGCCAGGCGTCCAAACGGAGGAAGATGCCTCGCGGCGACAGAGAGAGCGACTGGGTGAGGGTGGCCGGCGGGCCGCGGGCGGCCGCCGCCATCATGGCCGCCACCGCGAGGGCGGGAGAGGGCCCGGCCGGGGGGCTGCGGCGGGCGGGAAGGGCCTTTGTTGGCGGCGGCGGCGGGAGGTGCGTGCGGGGCTGAAGGGAGAGAGAGAGCGGGAGGCCCGGCACCGTGTCGCTGCCGCCGAGCGGCAGCACTCACCCTTTCTCGCCGCGCGTGAGAGGAAAGGGGAGGGCGCGAGGAAGGTGAGCGCTGCGTGGCTGCCGGCGGAACGCGGCTGGCCGCGGCCGGGCCCGCTTTTCTCCACCGAGCCGAACTTCAGGGTTATCGCTTCCCGCCTCCCGCCCGGGCGGAGGGGGCCGCGGCGCTGCGTTGTGCCGTGCTCCCGCCCGCGGAGGGTGGTGGGGGTGCGGGGCCGCTGCGGCTAATTATAACCCCGCACTACGAGGTGCAGTCTTCGGCAATTTCCGGAGGGGGTGGGGGGGGGGGGAAGATGCAACGTTGTGCCAGCGACGCTCGGGTCGCTTCGGATCCACTCGGGCACGTATTAGAGAGCTCTTCCGCTGTCGGAAATTGCCGAGTGGGTTGGGGAGTCCGTGAGCGCTGCGTCTTTTTTTTCCGGAAATTGCCGAGCTTGAGCCGAGCGCCGGTTTCGTCGGCGTCGGCTGATTCCGGAAATCGCCGAAACGAGCCGATCGGGTTGCCATTTGTGTTTCGGCTGTTTCCGGCGGCTGCCGAAGCGGATAAGCTCGGCGAGGAGGACTCCTTCGGCTCATTTCGGAGACGGCCATTAGTAACGGCGTCGATGACTTTTTATTAGGTGACAAAAACACGGAGGGGCATTGCACAGAACCGCTGCCTCTCAGGACTGATTTAGGCTCTAGATCCGAGCTATTTTTTAATTAAACTCCGGAGGCGCGGCCGGGTGGAGGAGGAGGGCGCTCGCAGTGCGCGGAGCTGAATTTCAAATTACGTAACAACTGCGGCAGCCATTGCTGAGGGCCGTGCGCTGCGCCGGGCAGGAACCGCCACCATGAAGAACATGGTACGTGTGGGGGGCGGCCCGGAGCTCCATTTTAACGGGGTGCCGCTCGCGGTTCCGCGCACGGAGCGCGTTTTTGCGGGTCTGAGGGTTACGAGAGGAGTGTGGCCGCGCTCAGCCGGCGCGGACCCGGGAGGCGCTGCGGCTGTTGGGCCGCTCCGCGCGGGGGAGGGCAGCGACGGGGGAGGAAGGAAGGTTCTGGAAGCTGCGGTTGGGGCCGGGTTGCCGCTGAGGGGAGGCGGACGCTGCGGTTCAGCCGAGGGCGGGTTGGGTCTGTCGAGGTGGCTCTCGGAGCGGGTGCTCTCAGGGCACGGCGGTGGAGGTCGGTGGGAGCGCGGCCCGGGGCGCGCCGTCGCCCCGCGGGCAGCAGCGGCGCCGCCGCCGGTAATGGCGGCGGAAGGGGGAGGGGGAAAATGGCGGCGCCGAGAGCGGCGGGGGAGGGGAGGCGGGAGGCCGCGCCTGCAAACTGACACCCCGCGTCTGGCTGCGCGGCGGTGCTGGGCGGGTGGCTGCCGAGCAGCCCGAGGGCTCGCGTGGCGCCGGTGGGCGGTCGACTGGGATCGGTTTCCCGGCAGTTGTCCTTCCCGCCGCGCCGCGCTCCCTGGAGGCGGCGGCTCCGGGCGCCATTTTGCTCCCTGGCTGCGGGGCTGCTCTGCTGATCGCCGCCACATGGCGGAGCCGCCGCCGCCGCCTCCCCGCTTGCTCCCTCGACGTCAGGCGGCGGGGCGGGCCGGCCTCGGGCTGGGGCGCGGCGAGGCGCTGCGGCGGGCTGAAGGAGGAGCAGCGCCGTGCTGGGGATCCCGCCCGGCTCCTGACTGAGGATGCCGGAGGGCTGCTGAGATTCTCACGCGCAGTCTGTCCCTGCCTTAGAAAGCGTTACGGGGGCATCTTAGGAGGTTTATCTTGTGGCTTCTGTATTGAGCGTGGAAGGAAGAGGCAACGGGTTGTGTTTAGTGTAGGGTTTTCGTCAAATATCGGAAAAGGACTGTAGTTAAAATAGCTTATAATCGTGCACGTTACAGCTGCAGCGTAAACGTGCAGTTATCATAGGCAGCTGGGCCCTGGCCAGGGTCGTGGTTGGAGACTCGCAACTAACAATGTAAGACAGTGCGCACGTGTGGAGTAGCACTAAAGATATTTTCATACATTTTTAATTCGTGTAGTGGTAGTGACATTGCCATGTCCTGACTGTGTGTATGCCTATGCCTACCTTTTGCTTGGTTAGGGCACATACTGGTGTGGCAGTGCATGACGGATGAGTGTATGATGACATACGAACTTGCAGCTGTTCTCTTTATCAGTGATGTGTGATGCATTTTTGCTCTCTAAAAAGCAAATGTGGTTATTATGGTTGGTAGGTAGACTTCTTTAAGTTTCATTTTCAAATATGAGCTGAATGCTTAATGGGAAAATCGATATGCCATTAAAATTTTCCAAATTCCCATCTTTTTATCCTAGTTCTGCTGTTTGACAGACGTACATATGGCAGTTGATTGTGTAGGGAAAAGTGTTCCCATGGGCCTATGGAACCAGTAGGTAGTGGTTAATCTCGAAGCAATTGAACTGAAGTAGTTGGAAGAGAAGGGCATTTGTGCTTTTTAAGCACTCATTGGTTAATAGCCTACTCAGGCAAGAAATGATAACACAGCTTCCAACATGTAGCTTTAATTCAAGACTCGAATGCAGCATCCTTTCCCTTATTCTGTTCAAAAGATTCTATGAAGGGAAGCTTCACGTAATGCATGTTTGTTGTGTCAAAACTACCCTGCCTAACTTCTCCCATCTGTACATCAAAGGGACAGCATTAGCTTTCTTTGTATTTCTCAGAAGAAAAAATACTTTGAATCTACTTTGAGTGTAATGCTTTTGAGTGACGTTGAAGTAACTGTTCTCAAACAGCATACTTATTTGGAGGTGGAAAAGGAATAGTCAATAGTCGTTCCATTTCTTCTTAGCTGGTAATACAGCTATGCATTTTTAACAAAACCGATTCAGTAGCATCTCCGGAATGTCTTCCATGTTGCGTAGTTCTAGATCTGACCTGCCTCCAACAGCTTCAGAAAATGTGTGGATTGGCTGAATGCTCGTTGTTTAAAAAAAAAAAAAAATCCTTTTTAAAATGACGAGTATAATGTTGACATAGTATTTGCATTGGAGTTCTCTTGGGAGAAAGCTTAGCAGGACAGTTACCTCCTTCAGACAAGATTCTGAAATTCTGCTTTTTGTTAAAGGGTCTTTTTTTTTTTAATTAGCTGTTTGGCATATGGGATAACAATATGTATCATTCCCTGGTGCTCCTGCTTATGGAAAAGAACATTTACAATACATTCTTAGTATATGAAGTACTTGGGGAGTTGAAAGGTTGTTAGTTTCTGCATTATAATTACCACGTATACAAAAAATGTGAAATATCTTCTTATTGGCCTTGAACTTTTTTTAATGATTTACTTGTTGTCATAGAAATTTCTGCTGAATGAGCTCAGTGAAAATTTCTTTGAGAAGTGATTAAGTCTTTTTTTGAAAATACAGTTCATACACTTAATGGGAAATGTGAGGAATTTTTTCTACTTAGTTTTGATGTTGCTGATGTTGGTAGGGGATGCATGTACTACTAATTCCAGATAAATTTTATAGATATTCCAGCGTGCTTCATTTGACTAGTGATGAAATCTGAGTCAGTGACCTAGAACACTTTGATTGTATTTTTTTATTACTTAATGGTTTGTGTAAATAGCTTGATAGTATTGATGTATGGTAATTTGAATTATATATTTTTTAAATAAATGATATCTGGAATAAAATCAGTATGAATGGACTCATGTTTACCTGTAGCGAGGACACTTTGTTAGTTTGGGGCATTGTTTTTTTTTTCTGATGCAGTTGTAAAAAGTTTTCTATTATCTTTTCTGTGGTAGAGGGAAAAGGAGCAGTTCCGCAAGCTGTTCATTGGCGGCTTAAGCTTTGAAACAACAGAGGAAAGCTTGAGGAATTACTACGAGCAATGGGGAAAGCTTACAGATTGCGTGGTAAGTTTGGCATGCTAATGCACAGTGATGATGTGGAATGTGTAAAAATTATAGTGGGGGGAGCTGCTTGTTTAATAGCTTAATATAAGAGAGAAAGTTTAATGTTAAATTTTGAGTTCCTGCAGTTGGTTCAGGCTTATCAGTCCTTCAAAGCTATAAGCAGATTTCCTCCTGTACACTGCTGATAAAATGCAGTTTGTTTCCTGTAAAATCTCTCAGATTATCTGTAACCGCTGATCACAGCTGTTCAAAATTAACTGGGGTATCATTGCTTGAAATGCATTAGGGAGTGCCAAGTGCACTAGTGCATCAGCATCTGTGTAACCAGTAACCTTTGGAAGAAAGCTTCTACTTTGGTAAGCAGTCCTGTTGAAGCTAGAGAGGAGTGGCTTTCTGCAGTCTGTGATTTTTATATACTTATTATCTCTACTGTAGTTGTACTGAAGTTGTTCCACCGGTCTTGTTTTCAGAACAGTAAATATGCATTTCATAATCTACGTTTAAAGAGCGTGGTCTTCAGAGAGGTAGAAACAAATGTTTGATTTTTAGAGAAAGATACGTGTATATAAACATGAATTGTTGATACCGATTACTTTTTGAGTTACTGGTAGGGTAATAGAGGACATGGACTCTGGTGCCATGTGGATGCTGCTCATGTATTTGGTCCATACAACTTGCTGCTTCATACGTAACTGTATTTGAATTAGGTTCTTGTTTTCTCCAAATGTTGTTGCTGTTCAGTTTAACATGACACATGTAGAAGTGATTTAAATTTGTTCACTGTTTTTAGGTGATGCGGGATCCTGCAAGCAAAAGATCAAGGGGGTTTGGTTTTGTAACATTCTCCTCAATGGCTGAAGTTGATGCAGCCATGGCTGCAAGACCTCACACAATTGATGGAAGGGTGGTGGAGCCTAAGAGAGCTGTGGCTAGAGAGGTAAACACAGGATTGAAAGAAGATCCTTTTTCATGCTTTGAGAGACTACTCTGCTTTTTGGTTATGCATTCTTACTTCAAACTGTCTCTGAATTTGTTGAAAGGATCTGGTTGGGACACTGTTTCCACATCTTTAGTCTGTTCATTGACTGTTACTACTATAGTAACTATGTATTAGTCTGGTTGTGAATTATGTCTGCAAGGGGTGCTAACTGGGATCTGAAAGTATTCTTAGCTGAAATGTGTTGGATGTCTGTAATTATGCAAATTCTAGACCATCTATTCTCTGGGATCATTACTGTTATTAGATCTCAAATTAGGAAACTCTTGTTAATCTTATGAGTATTTCTGTAAGCTCTATAACAGAAGTGATAAAAAAAATAGCACAATATTAGGATCTGTGCTTTCCTTCAGTGGTGGTGATCAAAATCAGCCTAAGACTATTCATGTTTTTGCTCCTTGCACATTTGATTTTAAAATCCAGGCTATAAATTAGATGGGCACACAGTAAAGCAGTATACCTGGGTTACTGTAGCACTGAGATATTTGAACAAATGCACATTCTTGTTAACTCGCGTTCTCTGCATTGTTGGAGGATTTAGCCACTTCAAGCACAAGTTGACCCAAACTTTTAATGTTTTTGGACTGATGAGCTGCAGCTGAATGAGGTGTCTTGTGGTAATTTCCATTTTCCCCGAACTAGAAGTGGTACCCTTGTTAGTGATCCCAGTTTTCATTCAGCTTCCAGAAGAGTTCAGGCTTGATTAGCACTTATAAAAATGTAACTAAAACAAAGCAGGACACGTGCATACTCTTTATACCCACAAAGCTATTACTGGGCTTTAGGGATAAATCCTTCCTACTTATTGCAGTTGCTTAAATACTATGCTCAAAACACTTCAGTTTTTTATTTTAAAGGTATGTGGAGAGTTGTATTTGTTTTAGTGCAGAGCTGTGGATGTGCTGTAGTTGAAGGAGCTTTGCAGTTAAGTGGAATGCAGGCTTCGTTGTCATTGGAGAGGTGGACAGAGGAAGTTGATGCATTTTTATTTTAAGTTAACTAAAGCTTTTTTTTTTTGTTATTAAGGAATTGTTCAGTTGGTCTGACAGTTTTCTCTAAGTTTATTTAAAGGGTTTGCATTTCTATATATTTCATTATACGTAATAGAAGCACAGAATGGCTTGGGTTGGAAGGGACCTCAAGGATCATCAACCTCCAACCCCCCTGCTGTATGCAGGGCCACCAACCTCCATACCTGATACTAGACTAGGCTGCCCAGGGCTCCATCCAACTTGGCCTTGAACTCTTCCAGGGATGGGGCATCCACAACCTCCTCTTCTCCCCTCCCCCCCATCATTTTTCAGTGCATTTAGAACTTTCATGTGGGTTTGGGGAGGACAGCTATTACCTTCCACCCCACAAAGGTTTTATGGACATGCACTGAAAGAATGAGAGGACATGCACTACCTCAGTGTCTGAAAATCTTAGCATTCCATTCCCGACATTCTGAAAAAAAATGATTTGCTAAATTGCTTTTCTTTGTGGTAATTTAGAGAATTCTTTTAATAGGAATCTGGCAAACCTGGTGCTCATGTTACTGTGAAGAAATTATTTGTTGGTGGTATTAAAGAGGACACCGAGGAGCACCACCTTCGTGACTACTTTGAGGAATATGGAAAAATTGACACTATTGAAATAATTACTGACAGACAGTCTGGTAAAAAGAGAGGGTTTGGATTTGTTACATTTGATGACCATGATCCTGTGGATAAAATTGTATGTAAGTAATCTTCATCTCGCTGCTTTATTTGATAACATTGATGCTTACAGTCACGGTACTTGTGTGAAGCTAAATTTAAAATAAAGTGAATGTAATATCATAGTTATGGCAAATTGTGGGGACAGGTATTTTAAACAAATAATCTAGCACCTAATGAAATGTTTTTTAGTATTCATAATTTTTAAAATAACAGTAGGGAGTGTGTATGGGCCAATTTGGAATGACTGCATTTTTGGTAGCTTGAGATTCTTGTTGTTGCCAGATGAGTACTTAAATGCTTACAGTGTTTTGTTTCATGTGATTACAGTGCAGAAGTATCACACCATTAATGGCCACAATGCAGAAGTAAGGAAAGCCCTCTCTAGACAGGAAATGCAGGAAGTTCAAAATTCAAGGAGTGGGAGAGGAGGTATGTTCAGTTGATGCTTTTTTGTTTTTGTGCACTTCTCACGATTTTGCTGCTTACAAATGTTAAATTGTTATAGGGAACTTTGGTTTTGGTGATGCACGTGGAGGTGGTGGCAACTTTGGTCCGGGACCTGGGAGCAATTTCAGAGGGGGAGCTGGTAAGACAGGCATGTTTATGGCACTTGTTTGTTTGTTTACATCATCCTTCACATTCTGGGTAATGGTAAGCTACTACTGTTTAGTTGAAATGCATCTCCAAGTGTTACAGAATTTTTGGGAAAGATAACTTTCAAACCTGTTGCATAGTACACAAATAGATGACGTAGCTTTTCATAAACTCAAGTGATTCAATTTTTAAATGATTCTATTACAAGTTGAAATTAACTTAAACTTGGTAATTTTGGTAAGAAATTCACCTATTGCTTCTCTGTAATTACACGCAGTGCTCAGGAGCTTCACTGTGAGGGGTTTCTTTATTGAACATTTAAATTACATAAAAGCCAACGAGGTTAGCTATGTTCAAAATTAACCCAGTACTTCACAAATGCAAGAAAGTAGGAGGTGTAGAGAATGGTAGATATACTGTTTCACATACATTTTACCCAAGTTCAAGTGTGTGTACTTCAGTAGTCTGTGAGATTTGAGTCTAAATGTCATATGGTTTAGATAAAAATCAGTTTGCTACAGGTGAATTGAAATACACATTTTTTTTTTCCTCCAACAGATGGATATGGGAGTGGCCGTGGGTTTGGTGATGGGTATAATGGATATGGTGGAGGGCCTGGAGGTAAGTTTGCTTCTGCTTCTATTTTTATTTTCTTCTTTCACTTAGAACTGTTTTTACATTCATTTGCTGTTTGTGTAAAACTTAGAAAGTGCCATAGATATTTTGTTGGCTTTAAGAAACACAACTATTGGGTCGCATTACACCTGACATGGGAAATTGTATAGTTATGTCATGAACAACCATGCCCTTCTCTTTACGACGGTAGCAAGTTACTTCATTGATGCTTTTAGGCAGTCTGGCTAGTGGGCTTTAGTCACAGTTTAGTTAGAGTGGGAGTTGGGTACATATCTTCCTAAAAATCCTACCCTTTTCCTTCCCCTGTAGACTTCTCAACAGAAAAATATCTGTAGAATTTGGTTACCTCCTACACTGAAAAGCTTATTTTAAAGGATTATATTGTCATAGGTGGCAACTTCGGTGGCAGTCCTGGTTACGGAGGAGGAAGAGGAGGATATGGTGGAGGAGGACCTGGATATGGCAACCAGGGTGGGGGCTATGGAGGTGGCTATGACAACTATGGAGGAGGTAACCTACTGGCTTCAAGTGACCAAGTTTCAATTGTAAATTAGCGCAAATTGTATGAAATCTGGGAGGTGTGTGGTGGAGTAAGCAAGTTTTACAAATGGAATGAAAAAGCAGCTGATATCACATGCTGCTGGACTATTTCTATGATTTTGTCTTTTAATTGTGTAATGATAAGAACTCTGTGAACATTGTAGCTCATCCAGACATGTCTATTCTTGTATTGATAACTCAGGCAATTATGGAAGTGGAAACTACAATGACTTTGGAAACTACAACCAGCAGCCTTCCAATTATGGTCCAATGAAGAGTGGAAATTTTGGTGGCAGCAGGAACATGGGGGGACCATATGGTGGAGGTATGTCTTGATATGCTTTGGAGCCAGACTGGGCAAGCTTCAGTCCTTTGGGGAGATGGGAGGGTGATAGGTAAAAATTGCTAGCTTCTACAACAGATGCACAATACCCACGTTTGTTCTATGTAGTATATGAGCTGGCTGCAGTTTTTCGTTGATCTCAAGACTATAAAGTTTGTTTTGGGGACCTCTGCCTCTTTTCCCTCTAGAATATTAGAAAAAACATCATGCAGATTCCAATCAGTAAGGACTTGCAGCACAACTTGTAACATCCGCTAAACTTACTGGGATTTCCCCTATTGCTTTCTTGTTCTAATGTCACCTTTTCCTGTCATTTCCTGCTTTTAGTTGTCTAGATGTTATTTAATACGCTGTATAAAACTTGTGGAACAGAAACCGAAACAAGAACCCCTTTCTTGTAAGGTTCAGTTTGCAAGTAAACTCTACCCTCATGGTGAGGCTCAAAACTATGCAGTACATCAAATTACATGTGGCCCTGTTGAGTCTTCTAGGATTTCAGCATGTAGTTGTTGCAGCGCTTTCTGGGCATTAGTAGAACATAGTGAAACGTTAAAAGCTGTGGATATGCCATCTTTGGAAGTAAACTGGATGTATATTTTGGTAGAGTCGTTACAAGTATTCTTAGATGGAAGTGCACTGACTTAACTGTTGTTTCTCACTTTTCTGTAATTGTAGGAAACTATGGTCCCGGTGGCAGTGGAGGAAGTGGTGGATATGGAGGGAGAAGCCGTTACTGAGCTTCAGCAAGCTTGCCATGGGTAAGTATGTTTTTAAGTGCTAAAATTGCAGTGATTCGTGAGAGTAGCTGCAGGAGTTAAAAATTTTTTTTAGGATGTTATCTTTCCTATAAAAAATGGTTAGCTGAATAATTTCATAACCTATTTTTTTACTCTTTACTTCTGTTGAAACAGGCTTCACTGTATAAATAGGAGAGGATGAGAGCCCAGAGGTAACAGAACAGCTTCAGGTTATGGAAATAACAATGTTAAGGAAACACTTATCTCAGTCATGCATAAATATGCAGTGGTATGGCAGAAGACACCAGAGCAGATGCAGAGAGCCATTTTGTGAATGGATTTGGATTATTTAATAACATTACCTTACTGTGGAGGAAGGATTGTAAAAATGCCTTTGAGACAGTTTCTTAGCTTTTTAATTGTTGTTTCTTTTTAGTGGTCTTTGTAAGTGTAGAAGCATTCCTTTGATAATGTTAAATTTGTAAGTTTCAGGTGACATGTGAAACCTTTTTTAAGATTTTTCTCAAAGTTTTGAAAAGCTATTAGCCAGGATCATGGTGTAATAAGACATAACGTTTTCCTTTTAAAAATTTAAGTGCGTGTGTAGAGTTAAGAAGCTGTTGTACATTTATGATTTAATAAAATAATTCTAAAGGAAATATTGTGTAATTTTAGATTTTTTTTTTTAACGTTGTAAAATAAGGAAAGGAGTGGGTAGTATAAGGTCCCACAAATAATACAAAGCTATTGTTGTACATGTAAAATTAAATGCTGGTCAGAAAAAAAAAAGTATGTTGTCTTTAAATGATCAGGTTTAAAATATCTAGATAACTTAAGGGATATCTCTGCAAGGAGAAACACCTTTTTAGATCTTTTAGATGCTGCTTCTTCAATGGCAAGGAAAGGAAATATCCCCAGCGAGGTACTCTTCCAGGGACACAGGTCTAGTACAAGAGAACTCTTGAAAACGTCACTAAGTTCAGCCAGTCTTAAAAAGCTGCGCTGTATTTCTGCAAAGCTTTAACTGCAATAGTATAAGGATGCCAACGAAGGCTGAGGGAGTAGAGCAAACTTAGTTCTAAGCTTCAGTTAAACTTCTTTAGGTAAGATCTTATTTACTTTTTTTCTTTCTTAATGTTCCAAAACTGAGAAACTAATATTATGTGACAGTATTCTTTCAGTATAGTGATTGTTGTTATGTAGTTTAATGTAGCAATGAATTGTGTTAACAATTATCAACTGAAGAGAAATATGTGAATCCTGTTTTCTTGTATTAAATTTTCTACGTACAGATTTCTGTGAATTTCAGCTACTTAACATATTTTTTTCCTACTGGAATCTAGCTATGATATGAATCCTGGACAAGCATAGACTGCTGCCACTGTACTCTGCTACAGTTGAACAAATGAGACCTGCAAGTGTCCATTAGTAAAGCTTTGCAAGGGTTCCATCCCTGGTGTTGGTAGTTAAAATGGTAGGTCACATGTTAATTAAATCATACAACTTTATTTATGCATCCTGCAACATTTTATTTTTTCTTGGGAGACTATGCATTATGGTGGTTGCAAGGTAATGCAATGAAGGTAGCGCTGTGCTGTTAAAAATGAACTGTGTTGTTATGTGTCTTGTCTACTGTAATCTATAACGCGTTTCATCCTGAAGGTTCCCAAGTAACTTTAGACTGTTTACGTGTAAGGAAAAAAAAATTGCACCACAGAATACATCTGCCTCTGTGAAGGAATGTGTCGTCCATTCTTGTAACTGCATAAGCAGTTCTTTAGGAGGAGAAGTGAAAGCTTCGAATGAAACTGCAGGTGGTATTTTATGAGTGTACAATGTAATTACCTAAATTGGAATTTGGCTAGAATGATGAGGTTTCCACCATTTTTTATAGTTCTTGCAGCTAATAAACCTTAGTGCCAAATTCAGTCAGCCTTACTCTCATTGCATTGAATGTTTGATCCTCAAATTATCGAAAATTTGCCAAGTAATGAGTCATCTGAGTAAGGGTGGCATACTCCATACGATCTGGTTTTTAAACAAAAACCCACAAAACATTAAAAAAAAAAAAAAAAAAAAGCCCACATCCTAATTTCAAACTTCCATTGCTTTTGACAGGCTAATTACTGAAGAACGTGGACTCAGCTAACAACAGTCCTGTTCCTTTTGTGTTAGACACACCAGTGAACTGCTTATACTTCTTTTTAAAAATGGCTGAAGTTCCCCTATTGGTAATTTGGTTTAGACATATGTGATAAACTTCTTCAGATACACTTTTTTTTTCTTTGGCAGGAAGGTGCCATGCTGCAGGTAACTAATGAAGAAGTGGTCAACCACAGAAACGCTTCAAGAAATAAGAAATTCTGTATCATCAGAAAATAGTTGTTTTTGCTGCCTTCATTAAAAACCTAGAGGTTAAATGAATACTGATAAAATATCACAATTAGTACAGCTCCCTGTAATGCTGGGTTTTTTTAAATGATAGTAATAATTGTCTTGTAAACATTTCGAATAAAACTCAGATTCGTTAGGAGAAACAAATTACTAATGTTAAAATAGCGAACATTCTGTGAGTTGAAGGTTTAACTACATATTTTTATAACTTTCATAGCTTTAAAATAAAGTATTTTTTATACCAAAGTAGTTCTAGTGTAATGCTTAATAAAATTTAGTGTGTGTCTAACATTAAATAATGTTGATTTGCAGCTTTTAGAACCTTTGACGATTTGAAATGTGCCATTTTGAGGTGGAGTTAAAAACCAAATTTACTTGGCAAGTGTATGCACAGAACTTGTATCTCTGAACGTAGGCATCTGTTCTCTGTTGGGAGAAACAGTGCTGCAAACAAAAGAAGCTGATTTTTTTGCTTTTGGATGCAATTGCTCTAAAGCAGCTATCTGGCTGCTTTCTTATTGACTTCAAAAAAAAAAAAAAAGCCAAACCAAAACCTACTCCTTTCCCATTAATGCAACTTACCACTTACAACAGTTCATCAGTAGCTTTATCCTTCTTACCTATAAAGAGCTTTTAGTGTCAACGGAGAAAGATTTAATGGAAAGTAGACTTCCTGCTGTACCAGAACCGTATTACTGATGGTTGCATCTTCAAACAACAGTCATGAGCTTGGGAAGCTCTAGTTGGGAATATATTTGAAGGAAGGTGTTTGTTTCAACCTATTACTTGCTTACATAATTTATTCTAAACTTGACATGTCTATGCCTGGTTTCAGTAGACTCATGTATTTAACCGTTATTATAACCCAAAAACACTATTTAAGTATTTAAAATGACTTTTTTTTTTGTATGTTAAGTTGAACTTTGAAATATTTGCATAGGTATCCACTGGGCTGCAACGGAAGCAGAAAATGAAGATGTGAAAAATCTGCTTTACTTTCCTCTTTCCAATAGAATGAGTTATAACCACTTGATTAGGAATTTGCCTTTTTTCCTGGAACTTTAGATTTAGTTAATGGACGTTTTTCCTTACAGTTGACAGTCGACATTCAGATCACATAACTGCAAAAAAAATACTTCAGAAGGGAATAATAATCCTCTCTGCTTGATATTTACACTCTTTCAGTAGTTTCATATTTACATCATTTGCATGGAAAATGTATGTTGTTTTGATCCACTGGTGATGGGAGTCTTCTTGGGGGGTGAGTGGTGGTGTGCAAAAACAAAGCTATTGGATGTTTGAAGTCTTGAAAGCTCACTGTTTTGCTGTTAAACTTCTGCAACTATTTCTTTTTGTGGTACATTCTTAAGAATTAAGGCAAGATAATCACAATGTTGGCTGATGAGTCCAGCACAGGAGCTATCATCTTGAGTCAACCTAACCGAAAACACAATTCTGAACAAAAACTACAGGGATCAGTTACTGCTCCTTAATAATACGTATTTATGAGAAGTAGGTTTTATGTCCCTCTGTTCCCTTCTTTTGAAGATACGATGCTGTGGTTCAGGTACATTGCAGTTTCATAAGAAAACAGAAGATTAGGTTGTCAATTACAGGCTCAGCTTGTCTCAGCAAGCCCTTTCTGCAGCAAGGTGAATGATGTGATAGACAATGTAACTTGTTGGTAACTGTTGTGGGAGGAAAAAATGCACACTTGTGTGTCTGAAGTACAGTGGATTGACTTACATGTACAGAGTGGTGGTGAAGATAAGTTAATGTTGGGGTACTGACATGTTCTGTTCTCTGTCACTTACAATGAAAGCTGGATTTAATTGCTTTCTCTAATACTTAAAGTGATGAAAACTCTATAGGAAATGAGAGAAATTGCACTTAATATCGTGTTGTATGTTGGGAGGAAGAGTGCATTCTTTTAGTTTTGATGATTGTATGTGAAATCATGTTACTTGGATGGGACAGGGGGAAGAGGTGGTGAAGCCAAACAAAAACAAAACTCGGTGACTGTAAAGAGTTCTGTCAGCTGATCTTGTTTTGGTAATTCAGCCACACTGGAGAAAGGGGTTAACTTGCTGAGAACATAATGATGCAGTATGCTCACTCCCTGTAACTTCAGTGTTTTGATTCATTTTGCAAGCAGAGTGCACAATACAAGTGAAGTCCTGTAATGGTGCTGTCACTATTTTCTTTTAGATGAGATGATAAATTCTCATTCACACAGTAACAGATCTTTACCTGGGAAACCCCCTTCATGTTACACTGATCTGTTTTGCCACAAGTCATACCTTCCCTTTTAACAGTTCTCTTGCTTTGCAGCTCTTAGTGCCTATTAGAAGCAGAAGTTTGAGTGTTAGCACTTAGGGGAAGGGACAAGCACATAGTCCACCACAGAGGGTGTCTGGACAAATCCCTGTGAAGTTGTTGTTCTCCTAGAGTTTTCACCAGTCAAATTGGTTTTCTTGCCTTCTTGCGTACTTGGTCAGTTCTTAGGCATGGTATGATGATTTATTATAGCCTCTGTCATCACTGAAGCTACAATGCATTTGCACAGTACACACCACAGTCATAAAAGTTCACACAGCTGCATGTGTCGTCTTGATACCTGATTATCCAATAAATACAAATTGGTGGTGGGTGTCCTGTAGTCTCATTTATAGGCCTCTTACTCTGTTCTCAAGAATTGTTGTTTAGAGCTTTATTTTCCATAACTACAAGAGGATGTATTTTGGAACAAAAAGGTACTGAGCTTTTCAAACTGAAGTTGATAGTGAGGCAGTTACATTGCCACATCTTCCCTCTTCTAGTCCTTTTGATCACATTTAAAGTTAGACTTTAAGCTTTGTACAGGAAGTCTTACTCTGAAGAAAGTGAGGTCTACCAAATAAAACCACGGCATGAAGCTAAAGCTACATTTGGTGCAGTACTGTTAGTGCCCAGCCAAAGCATGTGTGGTGTTAAAGCAGACTGCCATGTTCTGTGAGGGGTTGCTTACAGCGTTCCTGTGTGTAGTGGTTTTTCTTTTGTAATGCATTCCAATAAAGTACTAAACCTATGTTTTAACTAATAACTACTCTGTAGTGCCTGTAAGTGTTGCTACCAGTGTAACAAGGAACAAACATAAACCCACCACCACTCAGTGCTTTCCTTCATACATCTTAGAGGTGACCTTTTCTAATCTTGTACAGACATTGCAGTTCAGTAAAAATACATTTCACAACTTGGGTGTTAAAGACTAATCCAAAACAATCTCCAAATTAGTAATTTAATGTTTTGTTGCTCATTTTCATTTTGAAGTTGTCTAGCGATTTTCAATGTAACAAAGGTTTATTTTCATTGCTCCTACACATCATTTACTTAGCATGCCCAAATAGCTTCCATGGTCTTTTCTTTTAAGCCTTTGTCAATATGTAATAAAAAAAACCCCACAACTTCGTACTTAAGAAATTCCTCCACCTAGTTAAAAAAAAAAATAAATTGATTTTCAATAGATAAATTGTTACAAGATGGGAATGCACTGGTGGTCTTAAGTAAAATATGCGGTCATGTATTGTTATAGCTATGTAAGTGCTAGAGCCAAATTCCTTTTGAATCTTGGATAGGAAAAAACTAAGCCAGTGAATTTCTAATTATGTTAATGTTGAGCACATTACCAAAGTTGAACAGAGGAAGGTAATTAATGGGTCAGAAAGCACTGTCCAACCTAGAGATTCCCAATGCCAGGTGTTCCAGCTGTAAACAATAAGCTGTATGGAAAACATTACTAAGGATCCTACAATGGAAATCATATAAGCTGCCACTTGAGTCCTGAAAGGAATATAGGGAATCACTCTATGGGTAATGACTGCAGCTATGAGCTGCAGAAGAGGGAGCCTCTAATTAAGATGACAACTGGGTTTTCTGGTGAAAATAAGCACACAAACAATTGTATAATAAAACCAGAAGATTAACAAAGCAAACAAAATGGGTTTTCTGCTAGTACTGACTGACCTAATTTGCAGTGTTTGTTTTCAACAACAGCATCCCTGTTTGCACTTTACCCTGTATTTACAACTGTAATCTTCAGCTCGAAACGCTTATTAACTACTAGTATTTAAAAACTTAAGTGTTGCTTTAGAGAAACACACTGAGAGCTGCTGTGTAAATACAAATTGGCTTTAGGTTTCAGAAAGGGAATCATTAGCTGAACTAATTAAGTTGTCTAGCAGCTCCATCTAACACTGAATATCAGGTCACGTGAAAGATCTTTGTAGCTTTCAAATCCTAAACAAGTTACTGAGAAAAGAATTCATGCTGAGCCAATGAGAGATGCTGTAGAAGGTGGACACTAGCTTGTTTAAATTCTTCAGCTAAGTTTTATTGTATTGATTTGCTCACAAATGCAATAAATCCATTAATCAGGTGTTTCCCATATTTACCTCTGCCATGTTTGTCGTCTGTGACAACAGAAGCTGGAAACAGTCCTCCAAGGAAATCTAGTTGTTTCAGTTGCCCTGTAACAGAAAAACAAAAAACAAAAAACAAAAAAAACCACACCCACTTAAAGCACAGTTATCTTATACAAAAGGAGGTTAAAAAAAACAACAAAACCAAGTCCAGGAGGAAACAAAGCATAATACTGTGAAACACAGTTGCTGACCCTGCCATCTAGTCTTCTCTCTGACAGACAAGTTGGGTAGAATAATAGCAACAGTGCTGTACTCTGTCCCAAAAAAGCAAAGCCAGGCTTTCCTCCTCTACCTTCACAAAGCTCACAAAGACTAAATCATTAGTACATCCTCACTAACGTTACATAATCACTTCATGAGGCACTGAATAAACACAGAAGTACTCAGGGACCACCCCTTCTGATAAAACTATCTGCAATGCAGTTCCATTTTTCAGATGTCCTTCTTTTGAGCCACTATAAGCTAATATACTTTCTCAGGTACCCAACTCCCAACTTTCTCAAGTTAACTGACTGACTGTAGCAACAACCGTCCTGCCAACTCACAACTTTGAACAGGGAGCACTGCTGAAACTCACTATGATATTCTAGCTTCTCTGAGATTCAAGTATCTCAACTTCACCTTCTCCTCCACAAGCAATTCCTTTTCTATCATCCACACTCTCATTCTTTCTCCTTATGCCTGCTAATCTCACCTCCTCTCACATACACTTCTCACACACCACCTGCATCCAGAATACCTGCCCCTATCTCCAGATAGCAGCAACATGCTGGTGTATGTGAGCCCTACAACACTCACTTCCCTTTCCACTGCTCTTGGCCACCTGGGTGACTTGGCTTTTTTGAAACCGCTGTGCCTTCCTCAGCAAACTGCAACAAAAATCAACATTAACATTCAAAGACAGAAAGTACCCCAAGTGCATGAAGTTCTTCTCTTAACCCACTTTTCTGACACTGCCCAGTCCTTCGCACATCCTCTTTCTAAATCTAGCTAAGTTCTGGCTAATGTGGCAGCAGCCACCCAGGAGCCAAAGCTAGTCTTATTTACCTATTTGTAGATGACCCTCCACAGCAATATTGCCAGGCCGTAGTGCCCAGAAAATTGAAAGCATTAAAAATAAAAGTATTCTGAGCTAAGCACACAGCTCAGTGTGACTGCTTTCACAGGGAGAAAAGCCCCCAGAAAAAAAGCCTACTGTTTCTCCTTACTTTCAGCTTACCAAAGCTTTGATACTTTCCAAGAAAGCAAAATAAAACCATGTATTTCAAAGCATTCTATGAGTACAAATACTTCAAAGGGTGTCCAAAATCTGGCATGATTCACCCCATTCAATACTTTTTTTTTTTTTTTAGTTCTGTAAGATTCTGCCTCCAACTGCATTCAAAGCATTACACTTGCAAAAGATTTTATCTATCATCCTCTAAAATGCCCTGCCTAAGTAATTAGCACAGAGACCACAGTATTAACAGTAAAAGTAATTAGCCTCTGTGTCTTTGCTTCCTTAACTCTTGTATTTTAAAGTGTAATGAACAGTGTAAACTGTTCATTATTAATTAAGGCAGACATTCTTTACACTAGCACAGGAATTCAGCTCTCAGAACAGGCTTCAAAATCTGTTGTAAAAGACACAATACATCCACACAGCAAACTTCTTGGTTTGGGTGAGGACAGAGCCTTCTTTCTCTGTCCCACATCAATTTGGAGCATGTCCTACCTGCAGCATGATAACCCAGCACAGCAGCTGCCGCCTTCACTCAGGCACTGGCTCTTCAGCTGACATGGGTAACATCAGTGTTTATGGGTTCAAGCAGTTTGGAAGGGGAGAGTGTTTTTATACTGGGAGAGTCAGGCCACAGATAATAAGTTTTAGTGCTACCTAGTCCGTTCCTAGTAACCCATATCATTTCTTAAAAGACAAAAGAACTCATCCAAATTTTATCCTCCAGTTCTTTATCTGTCTGTACAAATATATTGACACAAATAGCTACACACAGGGAGAAAGGAAAAAGAAAGCCATTTAACCAAGCAGGGCAACTCTCACAAGGTCTTGGGCTTAGATGCTGTACCACAAGCTTCTTGAGACTGACTATGTATTTGCAAATAGTGTTACCATATACATAAGACTGATGCAACATCTTGAAGCACCAAGACCTCCACGCATGCAATTCTTACATTGCTTTGGAAACTATGTCCTATTAGTCTTGCACATGAACTTGTAGCTCAACTTTACAAGTTCTAGAAGTGTTGCCAGGCAAATTTACAATGAGAGGCCTAAGGAAGTTACAGCCTTCTATTGGCATGAAGCATAGACTGCATTCCAGTTTCTGTGTCTGTGGGATAGCTTCTCTCTTTTCTCCACTGGTATCACACCCATATGCCAACTGTGCGTGATTTTTTCGTGTATATTTTATTGCTTTTACTGTGCTTAAGATTATAATTTACACCCCTACATAGAGTCTCAATCTTACATTTTCCTTAAAATGCATTTATTAAGAGATACAAGCATTTAAAGCACACAGAAATGTCTGGTTGTTTTTTTTTGTTTTTGTTTTTCCCCAAGTGTTACCTGTATGCACAGGTCCATATGACCTACTAAAGTATGACCTCATTAATGCAACCTACTTATGAGAATAGGACAAAAAAGGGGAAGCAACCATATTTTCAACAGTGGATGTCATCCAAACCTGTACAGGACACACCATCAGCACTTAAGGAGTAAACAGTGCCTCGATCATAAATTCTTTCTTTAGGGGAAAAAAATAAAAAATTGCAATTTATCTGTTCAGCCAACTATGACAAGGAAGTCTAAGTGATAAACAAACACTTTTGTACATGGGAAAAGAGTACAATGAGAAATAATCAGCACAGAAATGGTTCACTCTTGCTGTTACTATGTACTTCCCCAGCAAAAACGACCACCGCAGTCCAAAGTTTGGGGTTGCAGCATTCTGCAAATAATTGTACCTGAATCAGCAGCCTTCACAGCTATGGATGATTTCAGCCTTGCATTAACTGACTGACACAATTTTACCTGACTATTCAAAGCAAAATTTTATGATCTCCCCACAAAAGATCTAACTTATGATTCATGTGGAGGAAACCTGGTACCTTAGTCTCAATCTTAAACATCCATGAAAATCAAATCTCTAAGATTAGAACAGCACAGAGGTACTAAATTAATATCCTAGGCACATGAGCAAGTCTATGAGGGCTGCTCCAAAAGTAAAGCTTCCTATCTTATTAGGTTGGCCCATGACATCAGAGGCAACTGTTGTTGATACGGCAACAGAGGTTGAACCTTTCACCAATATCCGGTTACACACAGCTGCCATGTGACAGATGGCAGCAGAGGGGCAGCCTGACAGAATGGTGTCTGACATGACTGCTGATGAAACAGGAGGGTGACACTCAATTCCTGCACGTGGAAAAAACGTCACTCACTGACATTCATCAACACTTACTGAATGTTTGTGGAGACCAAACAGTGGCTGTGAGCACTTAATTAACCCAGGAGCGGATGAATCCAGTTGCTAACTTCTCAGAACTTTACACAACCACACAACACGAAGGAAAACAAAACAATCACTTTGATCTGTTTACACAGAACAGAACCACACTCTGGAGTCTATCAGGGAAAAAAGAAAGGTTAAGAATAGCTTTGGTCTATTTATACAAGAGGCAAAATGGATGCCATAAATCAGCTGAAATACTTTGAAATTCATTATACAGATGCAATAACATTTTGACAGCGCAAGACTTATTCAAACATACAGAGGTCATCTTTCAAGCTAAGATCAACTTTTTCCTGTGTTTCACTTTTTTGGAGCTGTTATGCACTTGGAAAGAAGTCTGGGAGAGATGTGGTTTTCACTTAAAGCCCATTTATGTCTTTGCTCAAGAACTTAACATTCCCTTGCCTTGGTTCAATCACTCTTTCACTTAAAGAAAACATGCTTAAGAAAGAGCATTTTGCAAAGAAACGAACTCTCTCCACAGAAACAAGCAATGCCTTAGAGTTAGGGTACAAAAGCTAGTTTTGTAACCATCTGACAAGATCAGCTGAACTAATGTTTGGGGGAAAAGAAAAAAGGAAGAAGGAAAAGTTAAAACCTACCATGTGAGATAAATTTAGCCTTGCTTGGGTAGATGCTTCAAATCATAGGAAGAACCAGCTATTCATAATTGCTCAGTCAAACTTGAAAGACGTCAGTAGTTCAACTTGAGATTTCAAGACACAGCCAGTATCTGAGCCAAAGACCCAATCACCTAGGCACTACTGTATCTTCTGTAACTGCACAGGGTATCACAAAAGTACTGGATCAAGTTATTCAGGCTTAATGAAACTTTGTGCCCATGAGTGATCTGACTTGGAAAAGCAGTCCCTGAAGCTGAAGGGCTCCGCTAGCCTTCGAGTTACAGATGTATACAACTCTTCCACAGGATTAGGGTTCGAGCAATCACCTGCAGACAGAAGTGCAGTAGGGACCGCACCAGGCATGACTGAAACTGGCAGGCATTTACTGCCTACCTTGAGTACGTAGTTTGAGATTCTACACTGACAGTACAAGCAGATGAAGTGAGACTGGGGTTCAGCCTTGGCACTATCCCCAAACTTGGAATGACAGCGAGAAACGCTTCTGGCAATCGTATTTACCAGCCTGTGCCACACACGTACCCTTCACGAGGTGGCTGTGCTGTTACACTGACAGTTGACACACACTGCTGGAGAAACGCTAACGTGGCAGCAGAAACACATTCTTGAGCTGCCTACGTGCCCACATGAAGAAAAGGAAGACAATTCATGAGGAAATGCCAAATCAAAGCGAAAGTCCTCATCCTGCAGTCCTGACCCGCAGGTCACACACGACGCCTCCATCCTCAGTAGCACACAGGGCTGGTATCTCTCGTGGTTTCACTCTGTTCCCACGCCTCGAAAACAACAGTCAGCTCCTCGGTGAGCGAAACGTTACGCTGTTACTCACAGCGCTGGTTGTCTCGATCCCTGCTGCTGTGCAACCTCGGCGCGAGGAGGAGCCCACGAGGAAAGGCTCGCGGTCCGGCTCTGCCACGCCCGGCACTCAGGAATCTCTCCTCACTTCCCGGGAGCCCCGCACAGAGGATCAGCCCTTTCTCGTCCCCGCAGCCCGCCCGCCCCACGCCCACCGCCTCACGCCCACCTCCCTCACCTCCGGCAGGCGGGGCGGCTCCCCCTGGCGGGCCGGGCACAGCCGCTCTCGGACAGCGGCGGCCACGAGGCGCCCGCTACGTCCCCAGCCGCCGGCGGGCGCTAGGGTCGCTCCAGGCGCAGCCCAGCGGCTCCGGCTCCCAGCGGAGCTCGAGGAGGCTAAGCGCGGCGGTGACTCGGGGGCGGCGGGGCCTCGCAGCCTCCGTAGCCGCTCCCCTAACGGCCACCCGGGGGCGTGGCCTCCGCCGTGCGGGAGGTGGGGCGAGGTGCGGGGCTGCCCGCCCGCCCGTCCCCCGGCTTGTGGGTTGACGTTCGTTCGCCTGATAAAAGAAAAGAAAAACGCTACTACTTACCGTTTCAGCCGCTCCCAGTGCCTCGGAGGAGTTTGAGCAAAACCAAACTGTACGTGTAACCAAATACAGGGGACTCCCCCTGAGGATTCACAGGACAAGTGGAGGGAGCGCTGTGACCAGAGCGAGTCCTCACGTTCCACAGTATCCAGTGGCGTTAACCCCTCTTTCTTTTTTTTTTTTTTTTTTTTTTTTTACAGCAGAAACACTTTTCATGTTATCTTTCAGTTTGTAAATCAAAATTCCTAATCCATCACAGCGCCTGAGGAGCCTCTGCGTGGCCACTGAGAGCCACTACAGGGCGGCACTTCACACCGACAGGCACATCAGCTTTTCCAGTAATGTTAACAGAAGCTGGCAGGATTTTAGCTGAGCTGAGTTTTGACTCCTGGTCCCTAAGTTAACTGCTGAGGGACCAAGACCTCCATTGGGCTGGCCTCCTACTTTAGAAATCAACCTCGCTCACAGGAGATCGTACAGTGGAAGATTTGGAGACACCAGCCGGGTCTCTCTGGCTCCCAGAATTCAGGGCTTCAACATTCTGCACTCAAAATGCATCCCATAAAGATGGCTTTGGTGTCAGAGAGCTCCTGTGTCTCCTGTCTGTTCTACAAGCAGTTACTTTGGCTACAAGGGATCATCCCCTCACCCTGGGATGTAAAGTCAGTGTTATTTTTGTGCATATTTGTTACAGTATGAACACTTCTTTCAGCCCAAATCCCTTAATTAAGAAGTCTTCCGCAACCTCTTAATCAAGTTCACCACAACATCGACTGTTACATTTGACATTACCTTGCTTTGCTCTGGCTCATTTATCAGGGAGAAGAGGCAGCCAACTTTCATAATTCTGACTAAAAGTTTGATTTGCAACAGTGGAAGTATTAAATGAAAACAAAGCCCTCTTTACTTTCGTTAATTTGTAATAGAGTAACTTGACAAAAGATGCTCCTCAGGTGGAGAGGAGGGTTGGTCTCAGTGGCATTTGGTCCCACAGAAACATCTCTGCTCTGACTCACTAAGGAGCAAAGCCTGCATATTTGTCCCTGTATAGTGCTGCAGGTGAGGCTAGGTTACATTTCAGCTGTTTACAGCTCTTAAAGACTATAGCATCTATAGTCTTTTATTCCATGCTGCTTCAAGTGTTCTGCTAGTCCTGTATCCAGTCAATCAAGTAAGAATTTGTTTTTTTCTTCTTTACTGATTACTCCTAAGGACAATTTGTTTTGTTTAATAACATATCTGGATATATTTTTTTTACACGTGACATTTCATACATCATTTCTGATGGTTTTAATTTAAAAAGACACTTCCTTTGAAATGTAGTTTTAATCAAGATAAGCAATTCCTAGGCAACAGTCTCTCAGAGAAGCAATAGCATTAACAAATGCGTTACTTAATTACTAGGCATTGATTCTGCTATGTTAGATGGTTGCATTATTCCCTAGCATGTCTTTTTGCTTCCTTCCAACATCAAACAGGAGCAATGAGCTCTTCAGAATAGGAGTGTTTATGGTAGAGGCCAGGCAATCAAGTCAAAATCTCTTCAGCAGCTATTTACAGTGATGTAAGCAATGAAGTTCAGGCTTTTATTCAGGGTAGACACAAGTATACAAACATCAAGGATTTGTCTCCTAGGTTTAGACTCCAACCACCCTCCTATTTTATTATCTGTAGAGTTTCTCACCATCCTATTGGGTTGTCAATCTAACCATAGCCCCCTAGCAACAGTTTCATTACTTTCTTTCACAGGTGCATCTGTTTTAATTTTTACTTCCATTACACCATTTACAGCATTTTCAGCTTAGAAGCTCCTACAACCAGTACTGGCTTTAACTATTTTCTTGCAATTCCTTCCATGCATGAATGAATTCAGCTACCAGGCTTAGCAACATTAGCAATCAAAACAAAGAAATAAAGAAAAGACTCTACCAACTTTCCAAACACCTCAGGTACACAGAGATCTGATCCTTCCATTAAAAAATAAATAAATAAAATAAAATAAAATAAAATAAAATAAAATAAAATAAAATAAAATTTTTAAAAAAGCATTAAAAACCAGCAACATAAAACATGAAATTCCCAGCAGGGACACTAGCTGAAAGGCAAAGAAAAGAAGATGTGTACACAAAAAAGTCCAAGGATCCAAGGAAGAAATCTTCTAAGCAATCACCAATCAGAACTAAATAGACTGAAACACAAAAAATAAAATCATTTGACAGGAGTAACAGGAATGTTGATTTTGTCTGGGAACTAGGAGGGGAAAAAGACAAAAGCCATTGTTTAGTCCACCTGGTTAGAACTCATCAGTAGAAATGAATACATTTCCATTTATTATTTCAGATAAAGCAGTTGCTTTCATGATAGTGGCATCTGTGGGATCCAAGGATATTTAGCGTGACAAGAGGTCCTGACTTACTTGAGGCACTCAACATCATGATAATCTTGATAGTCTGAGGCACTGTAGTACTGTTGGCTACTGACTACTGATGTACAGGAAAGTAAGGAGGGGTTGGTACTATCAAGAGTTGCTTCTTGGAAGAAGCAAAGCTTTTTAATACAAATTTTTCTTTTTACTTATTGATGCAATAGTATGTCAGGATCGATTTATCACGGAGATTGTAGAATGACTGTTTAGCAAGACAAGATGGTTCAGAGTTCAAGGGAGATACTGGATTGTGTTTTGCAGACCCAGCATTTAGGAAGATGGTATCCAGCTGGCAATAGAGTTCACAGCTAAATTACAAATACATTTTGACTCAGTTGGATTTTCTGGAACAAGAGTTACATACTTCTAAAACTTGCTCCAGCCTTAAATGAGGTAGCAGTTTTAGGAGTATAGCTTCGGCTGACGATTTCAACTGGAATGCAGTAATTCCTCCTAGGCAGAGGCATATTGCTGGGTCAAAGACTGACTCTTCAGCATTTAGGAATCCACACCTGTCAGAAAATATTTTGTTATGCTTGGAAAGAAGACTTCAGCCTTGAGGTTTCTTATTTAAAATATATTTATATTATTGACAGATGCTTGAGCAATTCTTGAAATTTATTCCTGTTCCATACAGCAAAAATAACCACCTCACTCTCTATTCCCACTGTGTCAGATGTTGAACCACCTTATGAAACTGTTAATTTAATAATGATTCTTTCTTTCCTGCCATATCTGCTGCTTGGGTCATTTAAATGATACCAGGGAGCTCTTGACTTCATTTTAAATAATATATAGTTTTTTTAAGCTACTCTTTGATGAGGAGAAAGGAATTAGATGCTGTCCGCTAAATTACAGCACTCTGTAATTGCAGTTAGACTAAGCATCAAAGGCCGTATTCTCTTTCATTTGCACCCACTGAAATCAAACCTAAAGTGTTAAACTACTCTAGATAATAATAGTATCCCCTAAGATTCAGAGTGTTACAGTGTCATCTTCATAATGAAAAGTATTATTTTTCAGGCAGGGCACCTCCAGCTCAGTTAATAACACTTTTGATTCTGTTGGCCCTGAAACACCACCTGAATTTCTACACTAAAAAGCTCAGCTGCTCCCTGCATTTTTATATCTGTGCTTTGACTCTGCATTTCCCATCCTTAATGGGAAAACATCACAAAACTATCCAGTAAAAATCTTTGTGCTTGACTCAACGTAAGATGCCTGATTTAAAGACATTGTGGTCACTGTCAGTCTGCTAATTTAAGTTTCTGTAATCTGAAATACGTAAGGGGTTCCTAGGTTGGAGGGAATGATCACTCATCCCACAATACTATGTCTGCATTTTGTCCCATCACAGGCACAGAGGTACCCTCTACCTCTTCAGGTTTGCGCTGCTCCAGCTATGCAGATTGGAAGGAGGTGTATAGAACATATGTTTTATAGCTGCTCTTTTGAGTTGAGGCACAAATGTAAATTTTCCTGCCCCGCACATTCCTGCCTGTCAGGATCACCTTCAGGTCCTTCATGAATAAAACAACTACTCTGAACTGGAGACCAACCTGGTGACTGAAGTCCTTGGAAGGGAAATGGGGGTCTGGCTGTCATGTTTTTCTCCTGTTCCCCAACCTATTTAGTGTGACTTTGATGCAGCCCAACCTCTGAGCTATTGCCATCAGGACAGTCCCTGCTGGAAACACAGGTGACCTGTCTAAATAGGAGACGCAGTGGGGGACTCGTAGTGTTAGGCAGGTGATGGGGCTTGGTCATCCTAAGGGTTTTTTCCAACCTGAACAATTCAATGATTCTCACATACTGTTTGCTGCAGTAGTTTGTGTATTAATCTATTGGTTCCCTTATTCTTTATTTTGTAAATTTGTGTAAAGGCTAAACCAAAGAAATGTTGGGGATTTAGGATTTAGAAGAGGAAAAGGAAGGGGGGTGGGGGCGGCATAGATGTGGAATGGAAGAGGGTAAGAATGACAGAGAAACAGCCCTGAGCCTCTTCAGGCAGATGAGGAGACATTTTGCTCTGCGTTTGGCACAGGCATAGTTAGCTGTTACTTAAGTTTCATAGTCATCACGAGATATCTTTCATTACATCATGCAGTAGAGTGATACAGAGCCATTGGCAAAAGCATACATTCACAGGCATGCTTACCAAAAATACTGAGACTATGCATGCAGCCATGTATTTCAGAAACAGTCCAACTGGCTCTTCAGTGCTTTAACAAGGGCTTTTTCACATCAGCTCTGTTTACCATACGGTGACATTTATTGCTTTTGAGAAATGTCTCAAAATATTTTAGGAAAAGAATTTAAGTATTGCAGTGACATGAACCAAAAAATCAGATTTTTGGTGCCAGTGGTGAGAAATAAAATCTTAGTGGTTTGGTGGTAAAAGAACATAGCATAAACCACCAGATTTGGGGTGCCCTGTAACCAGCACCACCGGGCCTCTTCCTTTCAATGACAGACACGTGTCATTCTCTAATTTATGCTGAGTGATTGGTATTTCTGAGGAGATTGGTACTAGAAGAGATCCCAGGAGACCTGCTATTGGTGTCCCATGTGTTCTCTGAACCTGCAGTGGGAGAGGGCTAAATGTCACTGTGCCCATTCTATCTGCTGTTGCCAAATGGGCAGGAGAGCACTCCCAACTGTGTCAAATTCCTTATTTGCTTTGCTTTTTTTCCTTTAGACTTTAAAATCTGCTCCATATCAATCCCCTTATTTAGCAGCTATTTTTTTTCCTGGTTATTATTATTATTATTATTATTGTTTTTGCTTGACTATAAAGATCTCTAACTTGTTTGCTCTTCTTCCAGTATTACTCACATTTTCTTGGCAAACTTGTAGAAGGAAATTAGGAAAAGGTTATGAGGAAATCAGAAGGTGCACTGTGACTCACTCAGTGGAAGCAAGATGTCCGATTCCAATAATTTTTTTCTGACAAATTTGAATCTAATAATTCTAATAACAAAATTATTCAAGACGGATAATAAGGTTATTTCAGGAAGGTTATTTCCACTTGCATAAAAACCAGGCAGAGAAAATCCGATGTACTGAAAAACATAGGTTGCCAAGTTCATAACCAACCTTTAATTTTATGCCTCACTTTTTATATTTAAAATTAACTGGATGTGCATTCTACCAAGAACGATTACGTCTAGATAATAGCATAGAGGTCCAAATCTGAGGTCAGAAAGCAAATGTATGTTTTCCTCATAGGATGGCTGAGTGTCTGAATTGATCCTATTTGCCACTACCTGTAATTTTGTGCCTGCAATTAAAAGGAAGGAGCTTTCCATCCTCATACTTATTTCAAAATTTGGTTCACACAACTCATTTATTAAAACTGTCTCATTTGAGTATTCAGCTGCACACAATGACACCAAAACCCAAGGCTGGACATGCATGACCAGTTGATGATACCAGAATAGTACATCAAAGAAAGCGTCTTGTAGATGACTGGTCAATAAATCTGCTTGACAATTTAATTGGTGTAATTGATAAAATCCATATAACTACTAGGGAGGAAATTAAATTACTTTATACAAATCAGATTGGGATTTAGATTAAAATTTTCTGGGTCAATTCTGTTTCATGCAAATTATATTATGGAGGACCCCCTGGTTGGAACACATTTATTAAGCTTTCTCATAAAAAGTGTATTAATTCATGCAGAATAGCAGAACCTCGTATCTCTACTCACAGTTTCTCATGTGGTCTTCAATTCTCCACATCTGCATGCATAAAAATGCTGCAGTAACCACAAGCAGAATTACTGTTTTATGTTTACATGATCAGACCGTGTCTTAGGAGACACAACAGGTTGTAGTAATGCTGTAATGAGAGTGTTAAAGCACTCTTCTTCTGCGTTGTTCACAAAGGCTTTTTACTATATCAGTGGTGAAGCTTTAGGACTTCGTTCAGTCCTAAATTAAGAGGAAGGTGGCAGGAGGAATGGAGGCCTGTGGCTCGCACTCTAAAGGTTGAGATAATAAATAATTACAGCAGCTTCTTCTAGCCTTAAAACCCACAGTAGAAAATACAGTAGTATTGTTGTTTGGGGTTCTTTTGTTTTGTTGTCGTTGTGGTTTAGTTTGTTTTCTTCTATTCTCCAAGCTTGATGGAAAGCAAAAGGATAATTTGCTCTTTCTGTTATGTAGAAGGAATGGAATGATTTTTGCTGATCCAGTTGTTTCTGTGACAATGCTTTGGGACCATCTCAGTGCCTGAAGGAGAGGTGCGATTTCTTCCACCAGCTCCTGGAGTTCTCTATTTCTAATAGAGGAGACTATTGGAAGACGGTCAGTGATTCCAGCATGCAGCCTTGGAGGAACTTGAATACTCACTGACATGAAAGCATAGATGCTTATGAAGCTGTTGTCTGTCCCTGCTCTTTAAGAGCACAAATGGATGCTGCTCTGCTCCCACAGCCTGCTCCAGTGAGGCTGCGCTGCAATAAAGAAGATGCTTTTTGTGGGAACATAACACCATCTACCAGTTGTCAAGGAAAAGCAATGGTCAGAGGCCTGCTGCTTGTGTTTACAAGACTGCATAGCAGCTGCATGGTAATATTGTAATCAAAGCTGTTTGGACAATCATTGTTATGCTGGTGCTGTTTAGCAGCTTGCTTCCAGTATTGCATTACAAAAATTACATATTTCATATAATCAGGTCTGTCTCTTACTTAATCATCCTACTCTATGTATAAATCTTTAAAATGGACAGGTCTATAAATCACATGCATTTTTCATTTACCATTTATTCTAAGCCAGGCAGTTTCTTATTTAAATTGCCATATGAATAAATCTAATAATCCTTATTCACTTACATCATCTCAAACTTTAAATCTAGTTCTGACTGAGGTCATAAGTGAAACCAGTATTAAGGGCAAAACTAGCAGCTGTAACAACTATAATAGCTCACCAAATTATATTAACGGGCTGAAATAGCATTAAAAATGAGGAAGAATTGAATTACATTATTAAAGCATGCTATGCTGAATCAGGCAAACATTTGGCCTAAACAGAGATCCTGAATGTGCATGTGCTGAGTTTATCATCACACCAGTCCATATGTCCTGAAAAAATGAGGAATAAAGACACTTCTCCAAATATGTCTATTTATAAACTGTGTTTGTATGTGGTGTTATGCAGACTTTTTAAATGCAGTAGCTAAATTCAAGACAACTGTCCTGACAGCTAGTGCCAAAACAATACATCTTGGTGAAGGATAGGCAGTTTTGCTGGTCTTCCGCAGAGTATGATTCTGAGCCTTTTGTTCAGCAATACAGGAGATCCCATGGCAGAGTTTTCAAGATTATTCCTTTCTCTTCTGAAAAAAAAATTAAAAAATAGAATTGCTACTTAAAAAAATAGACTGACTTGAGCAACCTACCTGTCTTACAAACAACTTGCCAAAAAATTATATGGAAATTCATGCATACGGGAAATAAAAAGATTTCTTTTGTGCAGGAAACAGTCATGTGCCCCATGTTACTATATGATGTTTTTTTTAATTGTAGCTTATGTCATATGATCTGAGTTATGAGAAATGGTGAAAAAAAACATTCTTTGTGTGCTTTTGCTGTAATGTTCCTGCCAAAAGACAGCATTAAATAGTTGCCATGATTTTGTTCATTTTAGCCATATAGTTATGACATTCTGTTACATTTAAATTATATTTCTGCAGATTGGACACCAAGGACCTGCATAGATGCTGGGTCCTGAATCCTGGAGGGGAACACTGGGTCCTTCTAGATTTTAAATGTACCTGATGGGCAGAACAACATCTGTGCATACAGATGAGACACTGCAAACATCTGCTGTTCTTCTCTCAGCAGCACTGGCTTTGTAAGCTGTTCATGACAACCTCGACGAAATTATATTAAGTCTTTGCACTTCATTTTCTCTCCTACAGCACCGATATTTTCTGTGACTTTGGGAAGGCTAGCAGCTGCTAAGGTAAATCCAGCACAAAGGAGCTGGTGACTTTCACTGTGAAGTATCTTCAAATGGTGAGATAACAGGGCAGGGTGATCCCCCCCACCCACCTGCCCTTTCAGCAGGATGCTCAGGGCTGCTCCCACATGTGCTGCTCCACGGAAATCAGATGTGAAAAAATGTGTACTGCTCCATCCGTCTGCCAATCTGTCCTCGCACTTAAGGATGGAGGGCAATTTTGTGGACAAGCATCCTGAGATTCAGAGCTAATTTACTTTTAATGATGCAGAGAAACATTTTGGGTTTTGGAGTGAAGGCATGGAAGGAGCAGCAGTGCTGCTAAGAATGTCTATGGAAAATAATCTCCTTTTGAATCCATCTGCAATCCTCCATGAGCAGAGGGTTAACAACCCTTTTCCTTTCAACTGCCACAGGAAAAAAAAAAATAGCTTGAGAGCTGCTGGGAGTTCCAGTTCTCAATTACACCATCCTTCAGCTGAGGATCCTGGCAGAAATCCCTGTTGGACAGGGCACGGAGTTACATGGAGCTTTCCCTGTGCATGGAGGGAGCCTGAAGTGCCATCTCCTGCCTCAGAACAGTGAAATCTCCACTGCTCCTTTGAGGGCTGCATAGCCCAGAGCTGCTCCTTGCCCTCTCTTGGCAGTGTGGCTTAAAAAGCTGGGCAAACCAGCACAGCCAGTGGCCAGAGGTATTCCTGGCTGTAAAAGTGGGAATTTGAACCCTGTGGCACAGGGGGGAAACCTTCAGCCTTGTGAGGCTGCCCTAGTTCAGCCTGGCTGTATGAAGAATGTGGATCAGGCTGGGGAGACCCCATGCCCACTACAGGATGGGTCAAACTCAGCAACAGTGTAACTCCTCCAGCATAACACCTGTTCATATAATAATATAATAATGCATTGTGCTTCAACCAAAGCAATGCATTTTGTGCCAAGGGTCTGGGCATCATTCAAGTTCCTCCCAGCATGGTGATTCACATTCAGCACAAACAGGGATATGATGCACTGTGCTGTTCAATGTCTTCTATGTCTTAGTGTCAGTGATTAACTTTCTATAAACTCTGACATGCCCCTGCATTAATAGGAACAAATGAAATCACAGAGCAGTTGAGCCCGTTTAATTACAGGACCACATGGTACAATTTCAAAATGAAAAATGTCTGTTGCTCCCTTTTATTTTTTTTTAAACAAATAGATAAATACATTCATGTCAATGCAATGCCTTCATGGTCTGCCAGTAAACGTAGCAGCATTGGTAGCCAGGCTTACGGAAGATGAATGTAATTTCTGAGCTATTTTCTTGTATTAATTGGATGCTCTAGACTACAGTTTCCTTCAAATAAAACACAGGAGACCTCCCCCTCTGGAAGAAGTTGTTAATATTTTTGAATCAACACACTGTAATCATGCTCTGTACCTTTAACACAATATCTAGCAGCACCTGCCAGTCTTCACTGCCAAGAGATAAAGAATGGTGTTCTGTGCTGTACGAACTGACAGCAAAAAAGGAAATGACCAGCTGATGTGAAAAGTCTTCATTCTGTCAGACTTAAAAATGCCTCTGCTTTGTATCCTGTCTGCGTCTGCACTCAAATGCTGAACATACTTTTAGGAGCTGTATAAATAAATAATGTTCTTATTTGATGATAGTTTCTGGAAAGGCTCATTTGTAAAGTAGAGAAGTGGCTTCACAAAGATAAGTCATAATCTCCCCTTTGACAATCCCTGTGATGGGTTTAATCTATAGCATAAACTCCTTGAGACAGGGATTAGCTTTTGAATTTAGGTCACTACAGCATCTAGCCCCTAACAGGTCTGATTCCTAATTCTACCATGCTCTGATTCCTGAACTCTGCTGACTGTGGCAGTTCTTGATCAGTGCTAGCAGACAAAAGTGTAATGCAGATCTACACAACCCATTACACACAATTGGCCAGGATTATTAGTTATTATTTAACATCATTGTTCAAACAGATTGCATTATTCCAAATATCAGCAGAAGCTAGGTAAAGTAATCAATGTTACTTTATTGAAGATGAAGAAGAAGGAGAGCAGAAAAAAATTAATTTTGTGAGGGCAGGAATAAATGTGCGAGATTAGAGAATATTAAAAACCAAACAGAGCTCCACATCCAGCATGAAAGTTAGCGCATCTGTTTTGCAAATAAAATTTGCCTGAAATTGTCATACATTCTTCAAACAGAAGAGCTAATGGCTTTCTTTCAATGTATACACTTTTTTTTAACCTAAAATTTTGTTGTCTTCAGAATTAGAGGTTTTTTTCAACATAAATTAAAACATCCGATCCCATATTCCTCTGATCACAACTTGAACATAATATACACACAAAGGTTTGGGTCACAGGCTTCACAGCTTATTTCTCTTTCTCTGTTGCCACTCTGACAATCATTCATATTGGGTTCTAACCAACACCATGTCTTTTCAAGACTACATCATCCTTTGGCTGCCTACATCTCTGTGTGGAAGTCTTCTGGCTAGTGCAAGGTGTCTACTGCCCATTGCACTGCCTTCTGGGATAACTTTGGCCAGGTCTGCACATGACCATTCATGGGTCATTAGCACTGTAAAATTGCTTGGTTTTTTTGTGAGCTTCTTATTTTGACCAAGAAGGTCTTGTAGACAGAGTCATCTGTACACGTCTGAAGTTATTTATTCAGACCCTCTGAACAAATTTTTGTATATTCACAAACAAAACGGATTGCCAGCACATGATCTTTACTGGCATAGGTTATACTAGCAAATCTCTTTTAATGGAGATGAGGTGTAGAATTCACCTAATTCTCTCCTAATGCTTTCCTTGTCTCTTCTCTCCATTCCTCACGTCCTCCCTATACTCAAGCCGCATTTTGCACTTGGATCAGCTACCCCATCATTAAGCTAACTCCTTCCTTGCTTTCAAAACTCTCTTCAGATGTCTTCCTTCCATTCAGGTTTCACTCGGTGTGCCCTTTGGCACTACCTGCAACAACCTTCCCTTTACTTGATCTGTCTGTTCTTATCCCCTGTATTTGAATTAAATTATCTTCTTTGTGGGCCAGAGGTCTTGCTTCCAATGCCTCTAAAAAGAGACGTTTTCATGTCTGGTACTGCAGAACTAGCAGCATGCAAGCCAAGAAGAAAATGTTGTCAAATTCTCTTCTGAAATTTCAGCTGTAATTTTGCTGTTGGATAGGCAAGCTGATACCATCATTTAAAAGCTATCAGTGTAATCTGCAGAAGCAACCTCTGCCCCAAGCTCAGCAATTAGAAAATGGGAGAAGGCTGCTTTCCATAAATGTGTTACTATTTGCAAAGATCTAGATACAGGAATGAGTAGCTAATTAACACATATTCTCGTTAAACAGCCAAACCTACTGAACAAACCCCTGACTTGAAAAAAAACCTAAGAATAGGAGGTATGTCAATTACTGTAATGCTTAAGTTATGCATACCTTTCAAAATCTTCTATCCGTGTCTCAGGTGTTTCTTCATAGGTGGTTTCTGCACTTCCTCTAAAAAGCAAATTAAAATGTTGCATTAGTTCAGTAAGTGTTACGCCCAAGAAATTGCTATTTGTTACTAAGAATTAATTAATTTGCACTATCAGCCCTTGTCATGCAGACCTAAAAGGAATTTCTGTGCATCAAACCCTGAATCTTGCTTCCAGAAGTGAACCACACATACAGGAAAATGCTCTGCTTCTTTTCCCCAGCAGGGATTCAATTATTCAAAAGACAATAAATGTAGAACACAAGCAGAGGAAAACTTTCTCCTTCAGCAATTGAAAGAAAACCTTTCATATCTGACTGTATCAGTAAGATGCAGATTGCAAATGATTATAAGAACCTTATAATCAACACATCTGCTACCTGCAAAAGTAATCACTGTACAAACATATAAGTATGCAAAGAAGGGGAAAAAAGATTATATATTTTCTACTCATGGCTTACAACAGGGAAAGGCAGGGGTGGCTCTCTTGCATGGCAGAGCCTGAGGGCACAAGTTTTGAAGACCACTCACTCTCCAAACTAAGCAGGTATATAGATTATTCTTAATACAAAGCCTGGACACAACCACAATGGGATTTGAAAGAAAATAGAGGTGCTCCCTTGTTCACCTGCAGAGCTCCTACAGATCTAACCTCCAGTACCAGCCTCCCCTCACTGGACTCGGCTATGTGAATGCAGGTGTTCTCATGGTTGAGATCTTTGTGCTGGTAAAACAAGATTTAATTTGAATATTAAATTCTTTAAAATCTGACCACACAGTTGAATGTCTCTTTCCAAAGCTTCTCAAAGTGACATGTCCCTCCGGGAGGTGGTTTGCCATTGATATTTCCATCACTGATGCTATAAACATCTTATTTCACCAGCTGCGTAATAATCTGGACAGAATATGAAAACTGCCAAGTCCGAATGCTTGGAATAATGAAGAATGTTTGGAATAACAAAGATAGTTAAAGCACAGAAACAGTATTGCCAACATCAGGCCCAGCCACCTTGGACTCTCCAGCTCCAAATTCAACCATCTGCATGTGAAAAATAAGTGCCAAGTCAGCTCTAAGTCCTGAGCATCAGCTTCTCTGTCCTGCTCCATCCTGGGTCAGAGCTGCAGTAGCTCCGCACTCAGGCAGGAATTAAGCCATGCCACACACTGTGTCTCTAAACCATCATCACTCATGAGTGCTAATGACATTTAATATGCTTTGCTTCTATACCATCTGCTAGCACACTCATATTCCTCACAATATGCATTACTGGGGCATGGCAGAAAGGAGAGGCATCAACCTCCAATTCCCAGAATCTATTTTTTTTTGTTCTGTTTTGCTTTATTTTCTGCAGGAATTTAGGACTTTTTTTTTTTTTTTTTTTTTTTTTTTGAGTGCAATTAAGAGTCTGATTACACTTATTCTGCTTGCATTTAATAATCAGTAGGAAATGCTTAATATCTCTTTTTGGAATATTAATGCATATGGCTCTCCATGTGAAGGTATAATAAGGAGAGACAGCATTAAAAAAAAAAAAGGACAGACACCAACTGAATAGGAGACCAAATCTCATGGTTACTGATTGGTTCAACATCTGCCTAGAAGGTCTGTCGTAACACTGCTGCCAGATAAGACCATCAATTAAATATTAGTCTAGCAATGGCTTTTGGAATATGATCTTCAAAAAGCTAGGCTTGAATGACAAATTTTGTTATTGAGTTTCTGGACAGATGGATTTTCTGTGCCACTACTGAATCAGTGTTGTTTGAAGGCATCCTTAGGCATCCAGCTCTCCTGGCAGGCTTTAAAGAACTGCAATCATTAGGCAGGATTCCTTTTTTTTTTTTTTCTTGAGATGTGCATCTAGAAAATTATTCTAATGCCATAATCAGTCATCAAGAAGTACACAACTGCAATTAGCAGCCAACTTGCGGGATGTCACATTTCATTGTTGTGGGAAGAAATTTCAGGTTTTGGCACTAAAGGGATACCCTCAAATTTGTTAGCTGATATAAAGATCCTAACATATCTCCAGTGTGAGTCACATCTCAGAGCACCTTGTCTTCACTTCATCAGTGCACTGCAACTTTTATTAGGCCGAGTAAAACTGGTTATAAAAAGCTGGAAAAACTCCCCCAAACCCTTTTCTAATTTAAGCTGGGTGAATAATTTGTCCCAGATTTTCCACCTCCTTTGTTTGCAAATTGTTCATAATGACAGTTTTCTTGAAACTATTTCTTACTAGAAAGTGGTCCATGGCATCATTTATTTCCACTCCTCTACAGATTCTGCCATTCTCTTTCTGATTGTATCCTGTTTTTCTTTTCTTCATTTTCTCTCTCCAGACTCTAACTACACTTGATCTACATGCATCATTAACCACCTCTGTACACACTGCCTGTCACTGAATTGTGCTCAGGTTCTGCTCTTGCTGTTCTTTGCCCCTTCACCTGTGGAGTCGCCCAGACCCGTGCAGAATGAATGCAGAATGCTCTCAGTTCAGAAGGGGAATGTCTTGTGCTTATATAAATCAGTTTGTACACTGATAAATACATACTTAGGTGCAATGTAATGTAAAAAGAGCAATCCCTCATGGTTCACCTTATTCTTTTCCATTTAGCTGCTAAGGTTCTCTAATGATTTTACTAAAACTGCTTTATACTTTTCTTCACTTATACCATTCCTTTTTCCTACTTCAGTAATAACCTTTTCTTTGTTTTTAGCAGAGCAATCACTTCCATAAAGCAGCATATTTGCCTGAGAAGGAGTAACCCAGACATCACAGAGATAGTAGGAGTTCATTTGTATTTCTTGCAGATATAGAAATGTTATTAAACTGCAATGTTGTGGTATTTGGATGTTCAAAAGTTTATGGCTTCCCAAGCCTATTTTACCCTTTTGAGGCCCATACAGAGACTTCATTCCCCATGCATGATGGATCAGTGCACAGTAATTCCATGTCTGGTGGCAGTGCTGGATGTTGGACCTGGGTCTCATGGTTTCTATCACTTGGCATCAGCCCTACCCAACCTCCCTTGATCACATCAACCAAAAGACTCTCAGGTAGCTCTATACGTGGAAGCTCTGTTCTTCTCTTCTAACCTGGAATAAATCCCTTAATTGCAGGTTCAGGCTCTGCAGAATGCCAGAGCTGCCAATGCTTTTGTGTAAATGCAGCAGGGAAATGGGCATGCTTTTCAATTGGCCCTAGGAGAAAATAAAAGCATGTGAAAAACGAATTACATTATCTTAGGCTCTGAGAAAAGGCTACTCTTTGTTTTTACGGCTCCTAGGGATCCTGCAATCTTCTGTAACTTTTGCTAGAAAAACCTAGATAATGATGCTGAGCATGGAGAATAGGCACTGAAACATGGTGGTGTTTCCTTCTTTAGGGCAGTGGTTTCCATGAGTAATAGATGGCTGAATAGAGAAACAAAGTTTGAAAGAAACAGCTTGGTTGAAATTACTTTAAAAGAGAGCGGAGAAGCAGATGTTAGATCAAAGTACTATCTGTGGTTCATAGCAGAACACAGCTGTGTTAGCAACCACCCCATTCCAGGGAGGTTTAGCAAGGATACATGTGATGGGCACACAGAAACAGCAGAGCTGATCCAGGGCTGCAGCAGGCTCCAGGCTGGACTTAGCTCTTGTTTCCAATGAACTAGAAAAATCAAACATATTGTTTTTTGTGTGGTTTTTTTTTTTTCTTTTTTTCAGACACATTTGACTCCTATAAAACCTTTGACTGTCTTATGTATAGCAGTGATTCTAATATGATGCTGAATCTTGTGAATGGTCACAGGTTCCTTCTGTGTATGGTACCCAGAGGTTTTGCTTCACAAGTGCAGCAGTGATGTAAAAAACAAAACCCAGAAAAATCTGTCATCTCCAAAAATAAGTATTTCAAGTGATGGCATCTTTATTGCCATACAGCAGGTGGGGAAACCCTAGGTGAGTTGGCTTGAAAACAACAGACAAAAAAAGTACTTCTATTTTCTGTTCCTTTATTACAACCCCTCCTGAAAACCTGAAAGTCCTAACAGGTCTGTTTGTCTGCTTTCTGTATCAGTGTCCATCTAACCTGTGTCTATTGCCACCTCACTTCTAGATATTTGCCTTGACCACATTAAAAGTTATCAGTGATCTCATTTCTTCCCTGCTGCAAATCAGGGCCATTTCAGATAATGCTTTGTGAGCTGTTGCATTATTTAGTGGCTGGTGTCACTGGAGTGCTTCTAGGTTTTAATCAAGCATTACAGTACAGCTACGTGCTCCAGAGAACACAAAGCCATTGGTTTCTTTCTTGGGGTTTAGCTCTGAAGACAAAAATAAACCTGAAACACTCTGGTGAAGTATGCAAAGCTTTGTTTCCTGTGAGGTAGAAGAAACAAAACCAACGCAGCCTCACTGCTGTGGGCTGCCTACATGCCTGGCTTCACTCAGAGTTGATCTGTCTGCTTTCCTAGGCAGGTGGGAGCTGCCAAAAGGCACTGGTTACTTGGCAGAGCTACTGGCTATTTCTTACCGTCAGTACCTGACTCCACCTATTCTCATGCTGGGACTTAATGTGCCTTACAGTGACAAAACATCTCATCAGCCAGCTCAATCTGATGTCCACCAGCTTTGGGGCTGGTTGGTGTGGACTCAGAGACCTCTTCCACCCAGCACAGGCACTAGTATTAAAGGACAGTCTCTGTGCTCAATGTCTTGTCTGTCACGCTGAAGAAAGTCACCAATCCATCTTAAGCACATTTTTTTGCCTCCTCTCTTGGGAGTCTCCCCATTTGGCACTGAGGGAACAGCTTATTAGGCCTAGCTTGCTGCATGGCATCAGAGGCACAGCACCATAATCAAGTGACAATAATCTAGTGCTAATAAACAAACAATAATCTGGCATCGCTTTGAATTATGCAGCAGTGAAAAACATTTATTTTTTTATACACGTTTATGGCAGCAGTTCTACTCATGCTAGGGGTATACTTAAATGACCTGTGATGATGTAGGCACAGCACAGGATGAGTCCCACATTGCTTTACAGTGGAAAACTTCTAGAAATCTCTTGACCAAACTTTTCACTTCTTTGTACCCAGTGTCCTCTGTCCACCACTGGCCTTATTGTGTCATCTGTTCAACTGAGTGAGGTGAGTGATGTTGTTACCCAGTGACACTCCCTCTCCCTTAATCCTAAGTGGGTGAGCGGGGATGCATGGCAAAAAGGAGAAGTTTGGGTTGGGCCCATCACTAAGGGTTCTGCTGCACATCTCAGCACTAGGAGAAGAAGCTGTATCTCATGTACTGTGTTCATTTTTTTCACTACAGCAAAGACATCGAGGCCCTGGACTGTGTCCAGAGAAGGGCAATAACACTGTAAAGGGTCTGGAGCACAAGTCTTATGGGGAGCAGCTGAGGGAACCGAGGTTGCTTGACTGGAGAAGAGGAGGCTCAGGGGAGACCTTAATGCTCTCTACAGCTACCTGAATGGAGGTTGTACTGAGGTGGGAGTCACCTCTTCTCCAAGGTAACAGTGATAGGATGAGAGGTAATGGCTTCAAGTTGCACAAGGAGAGGTTCAGATTGGATTTCAGGAAAAAAAATATTCTCAGATGTGCAGTGGCATTGCATTGGAACAGGCTGCACAAGAAGGTTGTTGAATCACCATCCCTGGAAGTGTTCAAGAACTGTGTGGGTGTGACAGTGAAGGACACAGTGAGTGGGCACGGTGGGGATGGGTTGGTGGTTGGACTGGATGATCTTAGTGGTCTTTTCCAACCTTCATTATTCTGTGATTCCACGATTCTAAAGGCCCATACATCAGACAATTTGTGGATAAGATACCGCTATGTGTATGACTGTTTCACAAGAGACACTGAATAAGTGAATGCACAAGAAGGAAGAACGCATCCTACTGCACAAGCCAACCCAAGTCTGTAATTAATTATGCATATTGTACTCAGCTGAAATGAAGGAGAAAATTCCTTCTGGAAGCTGAAGCATGCAGAGATGCACAGCAGGCATTTATGGTAGCCTCAGACATAAGAAATGTAACAAAAATACCAAGCGGGTCCATATGGTTTGAGTAAAGAACAGCATGCACTCTGCACTGAGGAACACATGGATGGAAGCAGGTCTGGGCTGACCAACAGCTGGGCACAGAACAAGTATCCCACAAAGTGTGCCACTGGGCAGCCAGATAGATCTTCTGGGCCTGGTTTTAATTTCACTCACTGACTTGCTCTCAGGGAACACTCAGGTAGAAACTCTTCCACATCACTTGCGACCCTGAATCTGTCTGCTACAACAGAAGTGTTTGGGCCCCAAATCAACAGGGTCTGAGAGAGTGTCATTTCCTGGGGACCCCAAGCATCACCGAGTCAGGCTGTGTCAAGCTGCAGGTGCAGCAGAGGTGACTGTCCCCAGGTGTGGGTCATGTCCCTCATGGGAGACATAGGCATGACAGAAGTGCTCCTAGGGCAGCCCAGCCATGTGAATCTGAAAGCAGTAAATGCTTGTGAGAATATCCCTGACTTTGTAACACTTGTTTTAGGAAGGAAGGGAACTATGTAGGTTGCTTTGAAAGTAAAGTCTCCCGTTTATTTCCATGGAAACTAAGTCAGATACAAAAAACACAATAACATTGTTTGATAGAGCAAACTTTCAGCTATAAAACACTATTTTTCAACATAGTCATCACCATTCACTATGTATTTTCACTAGCAATAAACAATTGTCTGCATGCCACACTGGTAAAAATCTTCAAGCCATCCTGCCATCTGGACATGGCTTGTTTTTCATATTGCTGTCACCACTGTCTCACTGTGCTCACATCCACTGTTTGGTCTCCATAAACACTCAGCAAATGTCAATGAATGTCAATTAGTGCAATTTCTTCTGCAAGGAGGGATTCGTGTCCACTCCTTTGCTTCACACACACTTCCATCTCCGCTGCCATACTGTCAGACTGCCCCTCTGCTGTCATCTGTCACACGTGTAACAACATGTAATGGGATATTGGTAGGAAGGTTCAACCTTTACTGTCAAACATATATCTGCCTCTGACACTGCAGCTATATACAAAACAGCAATTCTTTGCATTCTGCTTCATAGTAAACGTGACATAGTCTCACCTATACCAAAGGGTACTGCAGAAAACATAAACTGAAATACAGAAAAGCATCAGCAAGTTATTGATCTCAAGTCTGCAAGATCCTTTAAACACACTGGCCAAACCCATTTCACTGCATATTTCACAAAAAAAACTGGCCTCCCCTCTGCCTCAGAGTGGATATGACCTGACACCAGGCAGTGGCAAGGGTTTTGCTGCTCACTACCAGTTCCCTACCCAGGAGACCTGCAGGTGGATCAGATAAGGAACCGACTGTACCCCCCAAAACCAGACACTGCACGTGCAATCAATTACTTCTTACAAATGCAGTAGGCAAGAATTCAATGAAACCCCTCTCCCAACTCAAATATCTTTTCATTCCGAGAGTGGCAGTTTGAGAAAAATCTTTGCAGTCAAGAGAAGGAGGGAAAAAACATTTTTTCTTGAAAAACTGCTGCTCATCCAGGTGTAGAACCAGCATTACAGGCCTTGGTAGTTGCAGACTAAATCAGCCAGGTGGGAACTCTGCATACAACACACGCGTGTGTAACTGAAAGGACCAAATACTCTCAATGGATTAAGAAACAAAGCCAGACTCAGGTTACCAGACTCGTGAACAAAGAAGTGCTGACTACATTTTGATAATGAATGTATCTGGTGAAACTGCAGACCAAGTGCAAGTGTTGCACAGAGACAAAAAGGACAAAAACTGTGCATAACTGCTCACTCCACTGTATTAATTGGTACTGGAAAACAAATACTCCTTAATGTATTGATGTGAAATGGAAACTTACTTCTGCAATAAATTTTAATTCGTCAAGATTTCATCAACCAATGATTCCTCCCCTATCAGATTCCAGCTTAGCATTTTTTGCCTACCCATTTTTCCTTTTGGGAAAACAAATTTTGAATATATAACATATGAAGATTGAGATGAGGACATTACAGTCAGTCCTGATACATTTAGTCGCCTTAGGGGAGGCCATAATCGAGCAGTGCTTAGCAGCCTCAGCCAGAAGAATGAGCCTTATAAACATCAAGTGGTATTTATTTCTAAAGCAGTTTGTTTTCAAAGGGCTATTTTCGATAGACATTGTTCTTGGTACGTGGAGACTGCAGAAAACACATGCGTCATTTTTTTCATGGTAGTGTAATAGATGGTGATGGAAATAAAGGCATTTCTATGGGGATAGGGAATGCATCTCAGCTCAGAATCACACATCATTTCATAGGCGAATTTTTGGTCTAATGAAAAGTAGATGATGAATGCATGGAATTCAAAGAATGTATTTATCTTGGAAGCTCTTGGGATCCTGTGCTTCTTTGGAAAGGCATATAGCATACTTTCTGTTGGTGCTGCAGGATAGGACAGGTATCTGCGAGCACTTGCGAAAACAGAGAGGGGAGGACTGGAGGCACTTAAGATTACAATTCATTTTAAGGACTATTAAAAAAAAGAGGAAAGGAAATACATTGATGCTCTTGAATCTTAATCACTACTGAATAAACAATTTTATGGCAAATAATTCAGAATGCGCTACCTGGTGGGATACACATATTTTGTTGTAATTATGATGTTTTCTTTAGGCGGTGAAGGAAAAGAAGCAAGAGTAGGAAAGCAGCAATATCCCTGCCAAACTGTGCGCCCACCACGCTCCAGACAAAACCAGGAGCCGTGCCGCTCCCGCGCCTTCGTTGCCAGAGGTTTTGTCGGCTGCCCTCTAGTGAGGCCGTGCAGTGGCACAGCCCCAATATCTGCAGTCCGCCGTGGGTTTGTCCCCTTGTCCCGGTCTGCAGCATTTAATTTGCGGCCTTCTGTCCCACATCAAGGCGATCAGGCAGTGGAGAAAAGGGGGAGCAGGAAGGAGAAGGGGAGAGAGATGGGTCTATGGGTATTTCTCAGCGTTGTCATCAAAAGTCAACGCCCAGGCATGTGGTCTGTATTGGTGTTGGGGGAGATGGGTTTGGACTGCGTGATCAGGAATTTATACAGTGCCGTTTGCTCACCACCTTCAGCAAAGGATGTGTTTCAAGAAACTAATATTTCACCGCACTTCCAACTGTGTTTGCAATAGTCACTGTTTGGCACAAATCCTCTACCACAGCAGGCCAAATGCGATTAAATGGTGTCAGATGTGAGGGAAAAATAATGAAATTTTTCTTCCATAAATCATAAAATCCCAAGTATTTGCAATCTTGCACTGGTCTTGTAATCCAAAGCCCTGCTTACCTTGCTTTATCTTTATGAAGGTGATAAAGAAAAAGTAACGCAGTGTGCTTGATTGTAAATTATAATTTTATGAACATCAAAAATGCAAACTTGCAAAGCTTATGTTCATGTTTATGTGTCCACGTATTTAAGTGCCAACAGATGTTCAGTGATCAATAAACTCAATTTATATACATTATTCTGTCACGTCCCTGATCATAAACACAGGCTGGGAATGTCCAGCTTCACCCTGAGTAAGAAGGATGATAATCAACTCCAAAGATATAATACAGGCTGCTATTGTAGTAAGTTTTATTTCAACTCTAGAAATAAAACAGGTGATGATTTTCATTAAGATTGCTGAGATGGAACCTGTGAGTTCAAGTCTAAACCGTGGGACTATGGAAACAGCAAGTGGCTCAGCTCAGCTTGTGCTGGGCATGGTGACTGAAAAGGATCTTGTTCATTGTGGTAAATTAACAGCCTCCAGTGGCTTTAAGCTCTGTAACAAGGTGTCCGTGAATGGTAGGTGGTGTTGGCATTGACAATGATAAGCAAAGATGCATTAATCAGAGAGTAATGATCAGCACAGATATCATAGGAAAACACGTTTACAGGACTGACTCCCCAGAATTGCTGTATGTAAGCAAAAAGTGGAAATCTGTGGAACAGTATAATGCTGCATGTGAGCTTGAGCCCACCCTGAGTGGAAGAAGAAACTCCTGAAATCAGATGTCTATCATGTAATAGAAGATGGGTTCACTTAACTTTAAAAACTGAGCAAAAAGGACACTTTTCTGCTCTTCATGTGTTAGATAAGATGTAAGAATGAAAAAATAGAAGCAAAATAGGAAAAGTGATGCATTGTCTTGGTTTCTCCTGTGTTTTGTCCACTGAGATAGCAAACCCAGCAGAATTAGTCAACTATGAAATGAGGCCAGCCCATTCCCCCTCTGCAGTAGAGTTACCGCAACTGGAATTTCTGGCTTTTCTGAGCTGTGCACTTTTCCCCTTGCCTGAGATAAGAAAGCAGCGTTTGATCACTCGGGGATGTTGGTGCTGCTGCTCCAGCAGTGTGCCACGCCAGCAGGGTGAGGGTGCCGCTGCCGTCCCCTTCCAGTGTGGACATTGGACAACCCTGCCCTGCGTCAGCCCAAGATTTGCAATCAGGAGTAACAGGTTCAGCCAGCCGCCTTCCAACTGCAAGCTCCTATAATTGCACAGAGTTACGAACCCCAGGTCGTTTTTTTTTTTTGGAGTTACTTATCTCCATGAACTGTCTTTTTTTTAAATATAATCTCAAATTATTGTCTCCTTTGCAGGAACACTTCCTTTTCATGAGTAGCTGTAGTTTAAATTTAAAAAAAAAAGTATAGCGTGTAGAATTAGTCTATAAATCTTTGCAACTGCTGCATGTCCAGAGGGGCATCCAGTCTGATAATCACCTTGCTATCTACTTAAAACTGTTTTTCTAGATGTAATGGGGCTTATGTTATTCTTGGTTAAGACTGAGTCTGTGAGAGCAGAGCCATTAAACCTCCAGTTGTAAATTTTCTTAGTAAAAGTCTCCCCTGAAACGTGGCAAATGGTGGAGCTCAGAGATGGCTTTGTTCTCACTGCCAGTGGTTTTTTTTTTTTTTTTTTTTTTTTTTTTTTTTGTATATTCTTCTGAAAGGGTGTATGTTGCAATTTTTGGTCAAAGCTTTCATGTATGGGCAACGCTCATATCCAGTTCTACATAACGTCTGTCAACAAATGCTCTAACAATGGGGAAAAGAATTTTCTGCCAATGTGCTTTTTCTGGCTTACCCAAGTACAGCTCCTCTCTGATTCCAGCAGAACCCACCAATGGCATCTTGTGTTAACTCAGAACTGGTGTCTAACTAGTTCTGTGCACTGAGGCAGTATTGCTGGTTGCCCTTTTTGTATGTTTATGTGTTGCTTTTTGTCACTATTTTGTCACAATCTGACGTATTGTTCAGATATTTCTGTCTAACCCACCTTCTGTGGTATGATTTTTCTATATAGCTCTGCTGCCACACATGCTCGCACATCGATAAGGGCTTTCTTGCTGCAATGAAACCACATCCTTTGCCAAACGCAGCAGCCCCTGTTCCTGCAGAGCACCGTGTGCCGCACACCGCCGTGTGTCACGCTGCTCTCCAGCCGTGACCTTGTGTTGCAGAGGCGCACAATGGAACAGGGCGGCAGCCTGTGCAAGGAAGAGCTGGGGTGAAACCCAGGTTGCTCTGCAGAGCTGGCACTGCTGCTGGCCCAGCTGTGAGCTGTGAGCATCCCACAGTGCGAAGGCATGTTTCACAACTTGCTGTTTAGAACTCGCCGCGGTTAAATGTCTCCTTGTGCCACGCTGCTTCTGGCTGAACTGCTGCAGGTGCTGCGTGCGTGTCTGTGTGTGTGACCGGTGTTCATGTAGCATGTACAATATTTGCAGGTGCCTTTTCGTGAGATTCTGTTGAGATAAAGGCAATATCGGAGATATAATATACAGAAATGTAATGCCATTTAAGAAGTCTTATTCAGATACATTTAGTTTTGCATTTGACAAGATTTGCTCATGCGTAACCCCAAGAACTGTGCATCATAGACAGAATCACAGAATATCCCAAGTGGAAAACATATCTCATCTTTTCACATGCACAGCTTTCACTTATTAAACTGGGCAAAAGCTATGTACATAAATCACGGTGTGAATGCAACAGAAAAGGACAGGACATAGAGCCCAGGAGTGAAATAAGATTTTCATTTCAGCTATCATTTCTGGGTGTGCTGAGATACATCTGGAAGCTGTAGCTCTGATTTTGCCTGTGTTTGAGAAAGGTGTGCTTCTCTGCATGCTTTGCCGAGCCCCTGTGCTTTGCTGTGGATCTCAGTGGAGCAGCACACTGGGAACATCTTTCCTTGAGCAGCATCCCCAGGTCAGCCCTGATGCCCACGAGGTTGGTGTGCGGGGCTCCTCTCATGGCTCTGCAGCTCCACGTGTGTGTGCCCACGAGTCCCCTCCAGCACCGTGTGCCTCCCCGGGGCCTTCTAATGTAAATAATTGCAGGTAGTTGATAAACGGGTACTTGGCATTGTGTGGGCGGCAGGGTTTTGTTAGCATTTCCTTTGATCGTTTTGTAAGGAAAGTGCTGGTATTTACCTAGGAGGTGCTCTCTGTATTATGTTCGTCTATTGGGTCTGAGAGTAAATCTCCAGCTGCAATGTCCCCGAACCACGGACGTGCTCAATGCTCACTGTATCTGGAAGAAGTCACACTGCAGAGAGATGTGCCATCTGCAAAACATTTCCTAAAAGACTCCAGAGGGTAAGGGACTCTCATTTGAAAATGCATTAATTTGGGAAATCAACGAGTCCTTCTTTTGATCCTGAGTTGCCTTGGGCAAAAACATCTGAGCTTTCTTTTAGAAAAACGCTTCTCCTTCTTTTACACAGCTGCCTCATGTTTTAATAGTGAAATTCATTCTATGTTTTGGCAAAACTTCTAGGGATGAGAAAAAGTGTAAAGCTCCAAGGCAAAAAAAAGACACAGTTTTTCCTTTTCCAAGCCCTTTACAATAGAGTCCATAATTTCCCCCAGTTTCCCAGTTTGAAGGTGGTTGGAGACCCAGAACACTGTCGAACACAACCCCACAGGCTGCACATGCAGTGGGGCATTGACCTGGCTGCATTGTCCATGCTCCTCGTCCCCACCTTCTGCAGGTTCTGCTTTGTCAATGCACACTGGCCAGGTAGCAGGTTGGCTGCTTCCTTGTTGCTTACCTAGATAATCTTCGAGGTACTTTTCAGCCCAGGTCATTCTATGACCTCTCAGTCTCAGAGTATTGGTATCACCAGAACTCGTGCATGAGCACAACTCTGAACCCAGCTCTTTCAGTTTCTGGGTCAGCACAAGTCATGCATGCAGACCCACCGCTCTCTGAGCCCTTATACAAACAAACTGACACCTGGGTTAAGACTTCAGCCCAGCATCTTTCCCCTAAGCAACTGGCTCAATTCCCTGTCAGACTCTAAGCAGCTCCACATGACAGAGGATCTACATCCTGCTTCTTTAATTCATCCATATTTCTCCAAATTTACCTGAGATTCCTATGAAAAACTGTAGGCAAGTGACCAAACTGCTCTTACGTATGGATATTGCATTCTCATGGTGTTGTAATGTCACAGGACCAGCTCTGCAACTCAGCATGCAAAACCAGCAGACAGCTGCGCAAGGTTTTCTGATGCCTTTGGTATCCTTCCAGGTTTCTGAGCTGAGCAGGCTTATGGGGAGTTCTGGTGGTGCAGAACCGGCACAGTGTAAGTGGCAATGGAAAATGGAGTCAATGGTCCACCTGAGAAGTGGGAACAGCAGCAATCAGACTTGATCTTCAGACTAAGAGGATCATGTTGAGTTCTTCTGTGGTCAGTAGAGAAAAATAAGTCCAGCTGGGCAGTGACTGGGAGGCTCAATGTCAGACTGAGATGAGACATTGAAGTTTTCAGTGGTTGCAGTTAAATGAGAAGCACCAAATAATGGTTTGCTTCTAAATAAAACTCTTAATGACAACAGCCTCAGTAGTCTTTCTGTTCCCAGCACAGACTGACCCAGCCTTTTGGGAAACAGCTTAGAAACTGCATAAAGAAAAGCTCCTTCCATCCAAAGTAGAGACACCTCCGTATTCGTCAAGGTACAAAAATTTGCTGATACTTTACTTCTGTATACAGTCCTACAAATCTTCTGCTCACATCTGTTCATTTGGAAATTGTGTGGTTTCTGCAAGTTCTGCATAGCACCCCAGCATGCAGTCCTGGGAAGCACAAATTGGCCCTTCCAGCAGGTCTCATGCTCCTACTTATCTTATGGAGATACTTCGCCCAGAACTGAGCTTCAAGGTAGCAGAAATGTCTTCAAAACTCAGAGGAGAGGGTTCTAACTTTTGCACTTTTTTCATTCCCCAGAAGAAGGAAGGATAAAGACCCATCATCTGCACAAAGTAAATACAATTTTAGGAGATTTTATCTAACCAAAAGTTGTAATTTATCTGGTTAATGTCATTACCAATGGCAGTTTGTCCTTTGAGTGGAACAAATGGCACATGCTTGTCCATCTCTATGATCCTTATTTCCAGTATTGCAATACACAAGGTCCATGGGTAGGATCACAGCTTGCACCTTTCCAGCATTAGGTCTTACACTCTATAGCCTTCAGAGAGCATTCAGAATTTTTAGCCAACTGCCTTAGAAAGATAGAAGTCTGTAAACCATACCTGTATGTAGTAGATCCTGGATTTATTCCCCCAGTAAGGCTTGAAAATAAAACGAAAGCAGTGCTGATTGTGGCAGAAAAGAGAGATTCTACCCATGCTGTTCGAAAACTCCAAAACATGAAGGATTTATTTAGAAAACAGATTTCAAGTTGTTCTGGATTCATTCACCCTCCAGTAGCTTCACTTCAGGACATCAGATGGCTTCATTTCCTGGCATGGAGATGGGCTGGCTGACTCAGTAAGAACATTTGATCTGAAGTCCCAAACATCCTGATTCAGAGCAGAAAATACTCCACAGAACACACACGTTCTGCAAAAGGGAAGAGATGAGCAATATGGTCCCCACTGTGTCAATTGCCGTTGTGTTGATCACCAAGTCCTGGTGGCTTCTGGAGCAAAAGGAGCCAGGAACAAGGCTGAGTGTGCTGAGAGCTTCTTGCTGGCAGCCCCAGACAGCGGGACCTGGGGAGATGTGTTTTGTGGACTTCTGAGACCTGCCTGAGTGATATTTCCTTGGCATCCAGATCCTACATAAGGGTTCAGATGAGGCTTCCTTACAAGCACCTGGCAATACAATTTGCAAGGAAAATTTTACCTCTTAAAATTTTACTTCAAAATATGTAATCAGTGAAAATTATATACATTTACTGCTTCCTCAGTAGCTACCATGCAGTCAGAAAGGTGAAGAACTTGCAAGGTCTATTTTCAATGCTGGCATTTCCATGAAGACAAGTTTCCATAAGGCCTCATTCAAAATACAATTCTGTGTCTTGGCTTCTGTTTAAATCCTATTTTTCATTGTTCTTTTTTTTTTTTTTTTTTTTTTTTCATGGAAGTTTAGTGATTTGCCTGATGTTACGGATGGTTTTCATTTCTCTGCAGAGGAATGAAATGGGATGGTGTATAGAACGTACTTGGCAGCTGAAACTTCTTTCCAGAATGATGCATGTTGCTCGTAGCAGTGCCTGGCCTTGTGCATATCTTGGGAAGCTGTCCCCTCAGGACATTGCTACACCACTTTTGGTGACTGTGGCACTTCCATAATGCCATGGGTCTTGGATTGGGCACTCCTATCATGCTGAGGGCACAGGCAGACTATCTATATGCATTGCCTCACTGAGAACAGCCAATTTTTACCTGTCCCTCAGTTACTTTAAACCATGCTTTCTGACCCTTACTTACCATAAAAGCCATATCAAAATCTCCTGCTTCCCACTTGGGCTGGTTTAGAAGCTGTGCTTAGGAATACCTGAGTAAATACCCAAAAAAACACTCAGGTGAATACCCGTGCTGCAGTCCAAAAATCTGGGTGAGCAAGTGCTGCTGTGCTCAGCCTGTACTGCATGGGTCTGTGGGTCAAGTGAGCGTTCTCTTAAACTAAACTGTTTACCTTACACACTTAAGCATCATTGCAGCTTCTAACAGCTCATATTCAGAGGGCATCAGTTATGAACACACTCTCTAAAGTTCATGAAACCCTACTGTAAGCTGGCACAGTACCAGCTTGCTGTGCAGCCCATGCAGCCAAGCAGCTGATGGAGTTGGTGACAAGGCACTTTGTCAGCTCCCAGCCAGCTCTGGAGCTTCTGCCACTCAGTTTCCCAAAATTGCAAACCAGCAAGACAGAACACAGCCCCTTGGATGCTGTATCTACGTGACATGGCACAAAACCATCTCCCTCTTTTAGCCATTTGTTTCCACCCCATGAACACGCTGGCTTATCCCAGCACAGCTATTTGTGAAACTACATTGCGACCCGGATTGGGGAACAGATCCAGGTCAAAAATAACTCAGCAAAAGAAAAGGTTATTTTTAACCTCAGCTTCACGAGAGGCTGTGATGCCAAGGAGGGGGGTGGCTGGAGGCGGTGCTGTGGAGGAACTAGGAGGAGCTGATGCTAGAGGTGCAGGCTGGTGGTCAGCAACCTGGACTCAGCTCCCATGGCAGTCTTGGCGGCTCTATGAGACAGCTACAACAGCCTGACGATGGCCCAACAAAATAAAGAAAAATTCCCTGGTACTCCCCTTCCTTCCACTGCAAATTGTGAAACTTGAAACATCCAGCAGTTGGTGGGACCCCATGCTCTCACATTTTTGAGCAGTTCTTTGGCACTGACAGGTCTGCAAGACCTAAAAGAGAAGGATGGCCTCAGTTCTTCCTGCAGAGGGATGCACATCAGGATCAGCTCTGGACACTGACTTACCTCCGTGTGAAACTGCAGTTGGAAGTAAAATAGACCCACAGTCTGAAGAGCTGGTAGAGCTGGTAGAGGATCCTTATTTCTAATTCTGCTTATGCGTTTGTGTGAGCTGCTTTTCCAGAGTTCAGAGATAGCTGGCTGCAAGCATGCTTCCCCTTTAGCCTTTGAACACACTATTAATGAAGTGATTTTTATCTGATGTATCTAACAGGCAGGTATTTCCTTCCTGCCCTTCCCCTTACTCTCTTGGAATGACTACATAGCTTCTTTTGGCAACTGTACTTCATATACTGTGTTCAAAGAACTATATAAGAGCAACAGCATGACAGGCAACCCATAAAACATAAAAGGGCTGCTTGTATCATCCCGCGTGTCAAGTTAATGTTACCCTCTGGCCATATGCAACCATTATATGTAACAATCATTAAAACTGCTATAAAGTGCTCTGTAAAGAACAGCCTTACCATGGCTTAGAAGACATAAGGGATCTTCTCTCTGCTGCCTGCCAAGGTATTACTGGTACATTTATCCTCAGAAAATGAGCTGCTGCCTTCTCAAAGTAGCAGGAAAAGCTCTCTAACTTTTTTTCTGTTGTTATACCAAATCTAAATGGGTTTCAATGGTGTTTCTTCCAAATTGCCAGGAAAATGAAAGCATCTGCAGGTGTTAGGAAGTGAGCTTGTTTCAGAAGATAGAGACCTAAATGGAACAAAAAAAAAAATGCTGCTTTGTATGGGAAGGGGAAGTGTATGTGATCACTTAACTACAAGGTAAAATTTATTATGGCAGCTATTACAAAACCAGATGTTGGAGCACACAGTTTTAATACGGGTGTAAAAGATTTGAATCTTGTTCGAATACACTGATAATATATATGCATCAATAAGGCAGGCCTGTCTAAATAAGCACAGCATCAACAGAAGTACAGCTTGCAGGGACCTATGAAGATCCTTAGTTGTTCTCCTTACCCACCTGGATGGTTTGTATAACTGAGACTTACAGACTTCCAGATAGAGTTCAGTACTAATCTACTGCTAGAACAAAAAAAGGCTTTTTCTAATGCCTAGCTTTATTCTCTCTTCATTTTAAGCCCATTGTTCCTTGTTCTGTCCTCCACAGACATAGGAAACTGACTGTCCAATTCCTTTTTGTAGTCTTCCATAAAACACTTCAGGACTGTTCTCTCACTCCTCAGTTTTCTTTTCTCTAGATTAAACATCCCCAATTTCAAAACTTCTATACCAAACTCTTTCCAATTAGTCCATGTCTTTCTTGAAACTCATTTCCTAAAAACTGGGCACAGGCATCCAGCTGAGGTTTTATTAATGCTGAGTAGAGTGGAAGATTACTTCAAATGTCCTACAGACAGTAATTCTCATCATCCATCCCACTGTGATATTTGCCTTTTTCATAACAGCGTGATCTTGCTGACTCCTATTCAACTTGTGATCTGCAACAAGCCCCACATCCTTTTTTGCAAAACTCTTGCCTACCCAGTTACTCTTTTGTGCTGTTAATCATTCTCGCCTAACTGAAAATTCTCCTCCTTATTGAATTGCATCTTATTTCTAGGTAATTTCTTTTCACTTTGTCAAGATTGTTTTGAATTCCTTGCCTTCCGTCCAACCCCCCAGGTTTGCATCTGTAATACTAGCACGTGCTCATTTTTCTGTCCTACAAAGCAAAATGCTGAAAAGTTCTCTAAGACAGATCCTTTGGAGATCTGTATTTCCAGACTAGTCTTCTGGACAGTTTTGTCCCCATAGTTTGACAAGTCTATTTCATTCTATTTTCTTACCCCACCTATCTAGACAGTGTCAAAAATTTTACTCAAGTCATGACACATGACAGTGATTCTTCCTCCCTATTCAGAAGGCCTACTACTTAACAAGAAATTAAATTAGTCAGGTGTAATTTCTCCTTAACAAATCAGTGGCAGTTATTTATCTCACTCTTTTACTCTAGCTGATTGCAAACAGTTCTGAGATTTTTCTGGGAACTGAAGTTAAGCCGAGCCAATCTCTGCTTTTAGCCTCCTTTATAGGTAGTAGTGTCTTTCCCTGGGTGGTACACAGGACAAAAGTGGAGGTTGTATTTAGTATCAGAGAATGTCCCTATTCTGCAGTGTAAATTATATCTTCCTCTTCTGATACCACGTCATATGAACATCTCCATCTTCCAGTGATCACATTGCTCTGCACAGATAGTGAAGAACTGGGACCCAGATGCATTTTTGCAGCTTCAGTTCCTCTCTCGGCCACATTTTTGCATGCGTTAGAGTTCTGGCGTAACTTAATGGAAGCAAAACTTGCATCAAACTCTGCTAAAGACATTTTACTTCCAAGTACTAAAGCTCATGGAGATCAGAGTACCATGAACCACAGCTAAACTTGTAGTGGGACATATTTGGGGAACACATCAAAGGCTTTTTTTTTTTTTTTTTTTTTTCTGCTCCTTACCCTATTGAAACAAAGTCTCATAGGCACCAGCAGTATCTCCAGTCAGTAAGGTTATTTCTTTGTCACAGAACCCTAACTCTTCTTACATCTACCTGGGAGGAAAGTTTACCTTCTGCTTTCATTCTTCCACTGCTGGTGTCTGATAAGCCTATGTTAGGAATGCACATTAAATGAAAAGTCCTTTTGTCTAAGCAGCTTGCCAGAAACAACAGACTAAGAGGTGATGCATGTGATACACCACAGATGAAGCCCTGATACAAATAAAGCTAATAGGAGTTCTACATTTGGCGTGGGAAGAGTCATAATGTCACCCCTAGCAGACTATTTTATACTGATTACAAAATGAAAGTATTGAATTGAATCTCTATCCACCAGTTGTCCTTTGTGCAAAGACAGATGTGCACTCCACCCCTCAAAGATTGTCTACAAACTTCCTCCTGCCCAGGGAGTGGTGCTTGGTAAGTCTCCAGCTATCAGAACTTCCCTCTGAAAATTATTGACTATGTGGCTCTAACAATTGATAAATCCACCATTGTTTCATCCAAACTTTGTCTTTGTTTAGAGGCCAAAAGAAAGATTAGGAAATGTTCTTGCATTGATTAAGGAAAAATGATAATGTTTAAGTGGGTGGAAACTTGTAACAGTCAAAAGAATATCAAGGCATCTGGCTTTCATATTCTACATTTTGATAAAGCAGATGATATTTTTAAGGGGAAGAAAAAGGAGCAAGTCTTTACTAACAACAAAGTATAAGATACATTAACTAAGCATAATAACTGGCAAAGCACATTTACAAGAACGTCCCAGACAGCAGTGTCACCCCACTCCCATTTTGCTTTCCATGTTCTAAGCTGATGACACGGTTCTCCGCTCAGGGAGAGGTCTTGGGGACATTATATAAAGCTAATTTTATGGCTTATGTTTTGCTGTGTTTTCTTCACACTCCTCATCTCATTCAGGAAAGTAATTGTGGATGAAAGCACAACAGCAGCTGCACTGGGGATGTGTCAGCCCTGCAAATAGATATTTCCAAGCACCATGAGCGTGGTCTCAGCCGTGGAATACATTAATTCATTGCACTGTGCTGGCCTTAGGGGATCTGGCCTGAAGTTTAGAGAATACCACCACTTTTGTGAATTTGCAATTATTTTCTTAGCATCTGCAAAGCATGAACTCAGCTTTTTAAGTAGGGACTGTCTTATCTTCTGTGTACAATAACCACAACAAGCCTACTGACCTAAGTGGAGCCTTTGCTCTGATGCTGCTGTCATTCATCCCAGTTGTGTTGCAGACAAATAAATAATGATGATGTGGATGACAATATGGCTACTGGGAGGTAGTGTCACAGCGGCAAACAGAATCTCAGTTTCTAAGTCCTGATGTGAGCAAGATATGATCAATTTTTTTTCCCCACTGTTTGTTTTCTCCGCCATCTATCTGGAGAACTTCAATATCTTCAAAGCCTGTTCCTGATGTTTTTCTCCACTCGTATTTATTTGGTCTTAAATTACAAAAGAGCACAGTTAACATGGGGATGATGCACATAACAGTGCTGTCTCTGTTAATGTGCTGCCATAAAACTTGGTAGAAAACTTCAGAGACAGCGGAACAGAGATAGTTCCTGCAGAGTCCTGCAGAGATCTCTAAAATGCAGCTGTATTCCTACTAGAAACTTGTGTCTCTTCCATCCAATTCTGATTCTTCTGTATTGATGCTACCCACAGAAAAGAAGAATTATCTTGATAGTCTGGCCAGCCATGTTTGTAATTATGCATTCATCCAATAGGCTATAATTTATTCAGATATCAATAATTGGCTCTAAATGTCTTTTCATACCATCTAAAAGAAAGTTATATTTAAATAACCTTCATAGGCATCAGTAGTTCTATCTATAAGCCAGGAGATGTGCATTTTTAATGATGCATTCCTCAGTGGCTCCTCGGCATGCCCATCTGACACACTTTGCCTACACTCACTTGAATTTCAGAGTCTTGAGATAGGGTCTCTGCCTCCAACCAGGTTAAGGGTAAATTTATTCTGGGACTTCTGTACCCAGTATTAGATGAAAGACACTGGTGTAGACCAGCTTGGCTCAGGACTGGTTTATAGGATTGGGACATGGTTGTAAGCAGGTTTTCTCTCCAACTAATGTTTGTGAGGAACTTCAAGAAAGGATGAAGAGGACTGTATGTACTGAAATCTCTTCCCCCGAGGCACTCAGTGAAGATCCTGAATTTGTCTAGTCATACGTGGGAGAAGCAATGGGGAAGGAGATCCGGTGTTGAAGCAATAGCCCATTTCCTAGGAAGTGACAGAGCAGAGCTCATTTAAGGAACATACACAGAAACTGCAGGCGAGCGTCCACAGTCTGCTAGTCATGACAAGAGAGTAATTTCATTCCTTTTCCAAGATGCTTATGCTCAGTGTCCAGTCTGCAGACCTCACTGCTTGATTTCCTTGGTCATGCAGTGATGCTATGACTCAGATAAAACAGGATGATGGGGTGGCAGGGTGTTTTTGAAAAACAAAGACAGAAAACCAAAGGGGAAGGTAGGAACTAGAAAATGATGAAAGCTAAGAACTTGAGCAGTTCCTCTTATCATGCACCCTGTCTCGTCTGGTAGATTTTGGCTGTGACCTGACATTCCACTAATTCCTGAACTCCTGTAGCCACTTTTCCCTTCAGCCATAGAGAGATTTCAATGACCTTAGCTCCCATGCAGACTATTAATAGAGCATGGATCCACTGTCACAGTGAAGTGACAACAATTGCTGGTGCCATCACTGGCCTCTATCAAAGAAGGACATATGATGGTCCTGGAGACAGCCTCCTGGGCCAAAGCTCCAGGTAGCAAATTCTTAGTTCAACAACTGCTATGCAGTGTTATTAGGAGGGGATTTAAGGGAAACACAGGGTTCTTTCTCCCCTTTCCTGAAGGCTAGGGTTGGTTTAGTGAGACACAGACTTTGGAAATGGTCACTCCTGATATATCATAGTGGATATGTATGGGGGAAGAAATCACCACATTCCTTGTCTAGTGATAATTTTCAAATTAAAAACTACATTGTTTGGTCTGCACAAATTGTATATAGTATGGGTATGGGTGGGAAGATTGATTTGAAGTAAAATTTCTTGCTCTTTGTTTCTTTGCCAGCAATTGTTCGTTAAGAAGAAGCAGGGAGGGCTACAGTGTCTGCCAGAGAAGGAAAGCTGGGCTACGTGGCTGTTCTGAGCTGGCTTACAATCCAGGAGCTCCTGAAGAGCATAATAAAGGTTATCCATTGTGGAAGGACATGAACTTTACACAGCATGAAAGGTCCTCAGCCTTTGCTACCGTGTGCAGTTTGACAAATGATGCAAAGATAAAAATAACTGATATAAAAAAAATCGAGGAAAGTGTTACTAGGATACCAATCATTCACTGGAGGACAAATCAGAATCCAATGAGTCTGTAGGTAATGATAATTACAGTGCTGTGTAAGCATGTGAAGCAGGTTACCAGCAATCTTTCCATTTGCTGGGGGATGCCCAGCCGGAATGCCAGGCTCCAAAGAAAATTTAAGTTTATGTTAGACTGCTTTGTCTTTTTCCTGCTGTATGTGTTCAAAGTAAGATCCTTTTCCAATACTAGTTAACAGGTAAGCTAAGTGGAGTCAGAGTGAGCTTTCCTTCATAGCTGCTACACCCAGCCTGTATAACCCAGAACCAGCACTCTGCAGCAGGGTGACCTGAACATGGTCTGGGCCCTGCCTACGTGGCAGAACCACAGGGAGAACACAGAAGGGCTTACAGCGCCCAGACAGCAAGGTCTGTCAGGCCTCTATAAGCAGCTCATTCACGTGACTTCATAACTAGGGTTCTGTCCCCATCAACAGACCCAGATCTACTTTGATGGTGATGAAACATTTCTTCTCAGCCTGCCAACCTCAGGTTGACCACCATCTTCTCCATAGCTAATTCACTGGAAGTCTGCTATGGAGACTCTCTCATTACCTCTCTAGAAGAAGCCAGCTCCGTCTCTGTCATGTATCTCCATGCTTTCTTACCTCTTTTGTTGATTTCTTCTGGATTTCCTCTAATTTGCCAACCTTTTAAAATAAGCTAGAAGCCAGAAATAGGACTTCTGCTGACAATTCTTAACTCTCATATCTTTCACATATTCTATATATTTCTAAATACATTTCCAACATTCCATTGTTAGCAAATACCAAGACCCTGGTGACCATCTGTGTTTTCCTCTATAGATGATATACTTTTTAGAGTGCTTTGTAGCACTGAGGTCAGGTCTTCTGATCATCTCTGTGAGTTGCTCAAGCAAAAAGATCCTCATGCATTTCTTCTTCCCTGTGATTTCGTTTTCTCCAGACCTCCACCAAGACATCCACCTTGTTCTTTCCTCATTTTCACCATGGGCAGTCAAGAAGCAGCTTCTTAGCTTTCCCCGAAGTGAAAACAAGCACATGTATCCAAAGGCAGGGCTGCATCTTTCCCCTTTTGCCCTCCTTTCTTTATTGAAATAAAAAAATGTATGTGTGTCCAAATTCCAGGTCTCTGATTTGTTCCATTGGGTCTTTATAGTATCTATTACGTCGTGGCTTTGTCTGTACATGAAGACTTAGAGTTTTCCTGTTTTATTCAACATATTCCTGATACTCACACACAGCCATCCATTCTGGATATCCAGTTGTTTGCCCTTTTGTTCTCTCTGATCCTCCTTGTGTTTTTTTGCTAACAGTATTTCTCTGAAAATTGTTAACAAAGTAATAACTACTGCCAAGCGAGGATATAGGGGTGGCTTTGTGATGTAGATACTGGTCAGCAAGGAACTTGACAGAGACTCCACAATTATTGTAATTCCCATTTATCTCTGGACAGATTCCAGATGGTAACAGCTTTCAGCCTCTGCCAGCCTGGGCTGGAGCAGTTTGCCTGTATGTGATTCTGCATGTCTGTCAGCCAACTCTGAGATCCAGTACAAAATCTGGTGCTGAGAGGGTATTTTGATACTCGTGGGAGCTGCCTGGATTAGGAACACGACAACTAGTTTGTAACAGATTGGAAAAAAAGAGGGATTATGATAATATGGATAGCATTTTATTCACAGAAACAGTTGTAATTAAATGCAAATTACTAATGTAAATCAGAAATGTATTTTTTTACATGCATGTGCAAGCGTTCCCTGAAAATCTTAATAGAGATTAAAGGCAAGCTGGAATTGCTCATACAAAGCATGAGAAGGAACGGTAGCCTCTCCTGACGTGTGATGTGTTTCTCAATGAGGTGTCATGTTGTTGGTTTGTCTGGAGCAGGCAATGTGCAGCCTAGGTGGTAAATCACAGCTGGAAAAGCAGCTCTGATCTGCCTCTCACTTCTCTGAGGTGGCTTAGCCCTATTCTGGGTTGGACAGTTGCAGAATACTGAGCTGTATGTTGGAAGACAAATGAGTGATAAGCTGTTATTTGTTTCCATTTAGCACACAAAATAGCATTAGGAACTATGCCCAGCAGTAATTCAAATGCCCAAAGTATAAGGCAGAAGCCATTCACTATAAATGCACCTTGTTTGAGAAATCCGTCCCACTGAACTCACCTCCTCAGAAATCTTGCATCTATAAGGGATCCTTGCAAAGAGCTGAGGACATGCTGCATCACAGCACAGCAGCAGTCAGGAGCTGTGTGTGAGCCCTGTCCTGAAACTTTCCACAGGCACAGCCAGCAAGCACTTGCTTCTGAGCTACAGCTTATCTTAGCTGTCTGGACAAAACACACAGTCTTGTTTTAGAGATACTCATGGCAAGGCCAAAGTCATAAAATACTTCACATCCAGGCCTTGAGTTGCACCTGGAAGGAAGAAGGAGATGAACACTGTTTACAGAGTGGCATGCAGGTTTTGAGAGCTGAAAATCGATAATTTGGGCTTTAAAGGATCAGAAGCCCTCCCAACCAGTTGAGCTACTCCCTGTAACCAGGAAGCTCAGAACAGGACACCAGATATATGCCTTTAGTGAATACATAGAATGAGCCTATTTGACTCCATCTAACTTTTCTTTCAAGCTAATGTCTAATTAGAAATGAGAACCGAGTGTACTTTTTGACAGAGGCATTTCATGGACATCAAATGTGTGTAGCAGCTCTGCTCTGAGCTCCCCAGCTACTGAAGGAGAGGGACAACATGAGCTCTGCTTTATTATTACACAGTATGGATAATGACACACTAACCATATCAAAAGGAGCTTTGTAATCATTGGCTCTGGAGCTTTTGTGGTTTTTTTACATTTAACCCACAAACCAATTTGGTGTATACTGGCACATGGTGGCCATATGGAGGGCAGAAGGCACTGCTGCCTACCACAGGCGAATGTAATCTGGAGAATGAAGTCGTTTTCATGTGTTGAACAAAGTTCCACCCACATCATAAACTGCCCATTCTGCCACATCATAAGCTGCAGAAAAATCACATAAATCTTCACAAGGACTCCACAGGACTTCAATCAGATGCTGTCTTTCGTCCTGTTCCTGAACGCACTCTGAATGCTTTAGAATACAAAGTTGCAGTTACATGTGAGATATCAATGCAATCTGGCACATAACAGTACCATATACTGGTAGAGAAGTGTTGAAAGGCTCAAAAACTATTTTACTGCAATGAAAAATGTTAGAAACAAATAACTGCCTGATGAAGATGGGTGGATGAACCATGGACATTAATGGAAGATGCTAATCCATGCTTTTTTTGGTAAACATATCTTGTCATCCATTGACTCTTGGGGACGAAAATTTTAAAATGCATCCAAAAAGTTACATATATATATTCACCTTTGTGCTGATTCATCAACATCAGCACACACAAAACACCCTCACCTACCCACCTACACAAGAGTGTTTGTGTTTGTATCTATGTACATATGCATGTGTGTTGGGAAAGGGTGCTGTAGGACTTGCCCCCAGGTCCCATATGCTTACAAATACTGTGAGAAAGTTTTATGACTTTGTTTTTTTTTTTTTTTTCCCCCTCCCTGAATGAGGACTGGAATGAAGACAAAACCAGCAAAATGGTTTGAAACAAAATTAGCTGTCTCGCTGATTGTGCACTACATTATAACATGAATGTCAAGGGAATTTAAGCACATGGAAGAGTGGGATTTTGTTTGCATTGCCTAAACAAATATTTTTTTTAATGGTATAAAAATAGGTGGAACAGGAAGATAGGCAGGAGCATTGTAGAAGAAAAGCCTGTTTGTGCCCAATTCACTGGAGAGACTGTTAAAGAACATTTTATCATAAAGAAAATATTACCCTTGGAATGACAGCAAGATCAATGTCAATTTAAGTTGCCTGTCCTCTTTCCTTCTAGCCACTAAGGTTGGACTTGCCCTACACTCCCTATGACTGGATGATTTTACTTCAGAAAATGCCCTCCTCCATTCAGGAATCCATAGTTATTTCCTAGTCCTGGCCTTACTCCTTGTTTTCCTTTGCTAAGGGCTGCACTAAGGACCAGACGAAGGATCCTCTTGCATTCTGCTGAGAAATGTGGGAGGAAAAGCATGCCTCATTTGTGAGCTGCAAACAAAGTGCTTTTCCCACTGCTCCCCTGCAACATAAGAAATCTGTTTTGAGCAGGAATGAGCTGCTTGTGATTAGGACCTCTGTGTGCCTCAGAATTTTGACAGGCTATTCTCAAACTCATAAAATTAGCAGAGTGCTATGATGAGACCTAGAGAGCACAGTCCTTACGGTGAAGGACTGCAGGGAATCAGTGCCAAAAGAAAACTTTATGAAGTTTTCATCTTCCTCTTAAAGAAGTTAACAGAAATCTTTCTGGAGGATCTTAATGAGAAAAAAAAAAAACAAAAACACTCTTTGGTTGGGCAGCTTTACTTAACTCCTTTATTTGGAAGCAGCTGCAATTTTACTAAATGTTCTATAGACATCAAACTAAAATCTAGTGCAATTCCCCACTTAATGATAGGGAACTTAGCTGGAAGTAATGGAAACTTTTGGATTCATAGAATATGCCTCATTTACTTTCTGATATATTTCTTTTTAAACACACTGTTCAGTTATTGAGATTATTTAAATACATTTCATGTTGTGTTGTACTTATGGATTTGGCAAAATCATACATTTCCCAAAAAAAGACACACTGTAATTATGGCTTACAGTGCCTATGAAGAGCTGTGCAGCAACTGCAAATGACTCTATCAATAAGTGATCACTACATCAATTAGCATTCTTACCAAAGAATTATTTGCCCTACAGCATAGAAGAAATGCAATTCTTTGTGGAGCTGCATGCAGGAGAACATGCATTGTCCAAGCTTCTCATGCATGCAATCTTGGGATTTTCCAACAGCCTGCAAATTGAGGTCATGGGTGCATTCACAAAGGAACCACAGCCAGAGCTGTATCAACAGAAACACAAATACATGAACCAAATAATGTCAGGCAAGCCCATTTTACAGCTTCTGTGCTCTCCCATCCAAAGGCTGAGCGGTGTGTGTGTGTGTGTGTGTGTGTGTGTGTGTGCGCGCCTACTCCATGTGTGTGCCAGTGCTAATGAGCCTATCTTGTCTCCTGTGAACAGTCTGTGCTGGGGTTGGAATAGATTTCCTGTGGTTCATCAGAAGAACTGGCAAGCAAACAAGGCTGATATGTGTAGTTCAGATTTGTGAGGATTTCCTGGTAAGATTGTTTTTTCCCTGTTCAACCAACTATCAAAGCCATGGCAGATATGAATACCCACTTTCTTTTGTTTGCAGTTGCAAAAGCTTGGCATTCACTGATGTTCCCTGGTGGTGCAGAAAGGCAGGAGCAGGGGGTTGTTGCAACAGTTTGGCCTGAAGATTCTCCCTGAGGACAGAGCAGATGGTGATTTTAATTTGTGCCCTGCAAAAGGTGAGAGCCACAAACCAGTCCTGAGCAGAAGTGAAAGGCAGACTGACCATCAGTGCTTTGAACCTAAGGTGCCAAAACTTCGTTTCATCTCTTTGAGGTTTGGACAGGACGAAGATCCTTTCCTTTGAATAAGGAAATATTGGAAGTGGAAACTTTTGAACCATATTTTTTAATAATTCCCAGGAGGTGCAGAGATTGTACTTCCTCTTCCAAGGCTGTTACAAAAAGCCCCAGTGTTCTGGAGGAGATACAGATGGCTTCTGAAGGCTGGTGGAAAGATTCTTGTTTCAGGGGGGCTCCTCACCAGCCTGGCATGTCTCAGGCAGGAGATGGTGTTTTCAGTATGATCATGGAGCTGTGAACCTTCTGGAGAACCCAGGCTCCTTCCTGGGGAAATAGTGATGTTGCACAGCCACACAGTCTCTGAGGGAGCTAGAACAGGAACAGCCATCTCTTCCCTCAATCCATGCTTTGATGCAGAGACTAGAAATGAAGTAAATGTGGTAGGGAAATTGTGATTTTTATCAAGCAGGTGTTCACTGGCTATTTCTAAATCAACCACTATTTAAAAAAAATGATAATAAATATAAATTACTACCTATGATTTTATTGCTTTGGCTACTTAGTAAGTTTCAATTAATACTTGTGCTTGTGCATGTAGGGGCAAAATGCCTACAAAAACCTAAAAAGCAAGGAAATAAATTAAAAAAGAAGGGACTTCCCAGGGAAATTTACCTTTAATTCCTGATCACATCCATTGATGCCCACAAATGTATGGTTTGGAGGAGGATGAGAAAAGCTGTTCCCAACATCCTACCTGATTTTTCCTCCACCCTCCATCTTCTTTGGCTATTCAGTACGTAAGGAGAGTTCTTCTTCCCCAGATGCTCACTGCAAGATGCTCCCTCAGACTTCCACAGAAGACCAGTATCAGCCAATGACAGCATTTCTGACTCTTCATTAAAAAAGCTCAGAGAAAAGTGTGCATGCAGGGAGGAGGGGGTGACTTTCTTTAATATTCTTTGCACACCAGCCAGTCTGCAGTTGCCAGTTGCCTTACTGACACTTATTCATTAAGTTTTGCCACATGAATTCTTTCACTCATTCTTGAAGGTCATAAATGGAGATTTTTCTAGCCTGAAGAAAAAGTTGCAATCAAATACTGAGGCTACAGGTAGACGTCCGCTGCAGAAACAGCAGCAATGGCATAAGACTCAGTAGCTTTCACTGCAGGAATGGGCCATGAAAACGCTTCCTCCCTTCACTGTGAAGGCAACTGGTTCAGCCCAAGCTGCTGGTGCAGGGCAGATGGAAGACACAGGTGACTGGTGACTGCCCCAGCCCTTGCTGCGAGAAGTATTTTACTATAACACAAATACATCTTAGCCTGTTTATTTGCCTTCTTTTCACAGTGTTGCGGCCAGAAGATTGTTAAGTGGCTTTTTGGGACAGGTTTGAAATCAGTGAGATGACTTGCAGCCACTCACCAACCTGAGCAGTATGACCCTTGCTTTCCATTCCTAGGACACATCATTCAACAAAGTTGGGCCTTTTATGTCCAGAACCCATTGGCTGCTAAATCTCAGCCCTGTTCCTCCAGGATCTGCCTACACACTTGAGCACAATCCACACTGAAGTTGTTACAAACTGATTAAGTCATGGCTGGTGGTAAATTGTACAGAATTTGGTTGTTTGTTTGTCTCTGGCTGAGATTCTTATATCAGGGGCTTTTACTGCCCTAACAAGGAAAGGTTAAATTCCTTCAAGTCTTTGTCCTTGACACTGCTGTCACTTTATTCGCAATCTATACAGATCATATCCCTTTGTAAATGTCATTCCAATAGTTCTCCTTTGCATGATTTTATTCTGAAAGACTCCAAAGTAACGCTTGTTGGGAATTTTCCCACAATATATTTGTTTGTATCAAAAATGCTGACTAGCAGAACTGCAACCGTTTTGTGGGAAAGTATTTGTTCCAGTAAGGCTTCTCAGATTCAGTATTGAACTTCTGGAAAAAAACAGTGAAAAACAAACTTTCCCATCTTTTCTTCAAACTAGATGGCTGCTCAGCGCCGGGGCACTCCCGAGGGGTTTGAGTCCCTCCAATGCAGCATGGCAGCATTTTTCTGGGCCAGTATGTAACGGCACATGAGCTTCAGATGGGGTAAGAGGGACTGCTCTGGCTGGATTTTGGTCTTTAAGCCTGCTTCTATCAGCAAGGTCCAAATTTTATTTCAATTAGAACAAAACCAAATTTTGAAACCTGTATTGTTTTCCAAAACGTTAATGTTTCGTAGACACTCTTACACTAAGCCAGCACTGATAGCCTCGGAGATCCATTAGTATCTTCCTAAAATGCAAAGGATAGGGTTGCTCTGGTTGGGATCTGTAACACCTGAATCTCTGTGTTTTGTAGAAAACACTTGGGTTTGCTGCTGCAAATCTCTACACTGTGAGATGCTATGAGCAAACTTGCAGCTAATTAATGTAATGACTCATGCACTCGATACCATCACATTATGCACTGATAAAGCTTTTACTAAAGTCAAGAGAAAATTTTCCGCTGGACTTAACTGAAAATATGCTATGCTATGCTATGCCCTTGTATCTTGACTGTGATACTGGATCTTGCTTTATTTCGTGATGTTCAGATGCTACCAAAATTGCATTTAGATCAATCACTCATCTCTATGATGACAGACAGAGATATCAACTCTATTTTTAGAGAGAGAGTGAGAACTCAGGAAACCTGGCTTCTTTTCTCTGACTTTATCGCTGACTTGCTTTCACTATAATTATTTGCTCACTTTAGCAAATAATTGTATGACTCTACGATGCAAGGAAATGTAAGCGCTAGGAAATAACATTTTGGTTAAACACTACATGACATTGCTCTTAACCTCCATTTACTTAATAGTGATTTCACAATTAGGATATTATTATGCTGTTTTAATGCACATTTGTTACAATAATGAAGTACAGAGTTACCTAGATGCAACACAAATCATATTTAATCAAGAGCAAACAATCTCAGATAATAACCAAGAACTACAATGATATGCCACCAATTTCATTTGTATCATTTCTCTTTTATCAATAAATAGTGTTACAAACTATAAATTGTTATATATATATATATATATGTATAATATTTAATTGTTATATATATATATATAAATTGTTATGTATATATAAATTGTTTGCTTTTGTTCTGAAATGTCCTGTAATATTGATTGATGTTTATGACTATGTCTTTACTTGTTGGCATGAATACCATAAAAGTTCTCTGGCTAATGAGATAATTAATTTTCCATCCCGCATAACTCTGGTTTCAAACTACATTTAGATAGTAATTCTTATAATACGCAAATTGTTTTAAAATGAAAAGCAAACAAACAAAAAAACAAACTGCCCTTTCATAAAACTGGCGGAGAACTCCGGGAAAACAGAATCTTTTCTTCATCAAAGTAAATGGTATCATAGACCTCTACCACCTTTTAAGCTTAAGCTAACATTCTGGAAAAAAATTGTTCCTCCTTACTTCACAAAAAGTCACAGCTGGATTCTTTGTCTCACATGCCCCCACCTGACTTGTGCAATACCCACCTTCCTGAGTCTTCTTGGTCAGAAAGATGCTGCCAAAGCAGATGGATTCTTAAGGTAAAATTCAGCCCTAAGTATTAGTTCTTAATCTTCAGACATAAATTTTGCCTTGGAACAATAAGTTTATCATACTTACATGTGGAAATATTGTAAAATTAAGTCAAAGTATAGTATTTCAATATATTGTTCTTCCTATGTTTTTACACCACTGTTTTTAATGTATTCCTGAAATACATTAGGATTTTACTACTTCTCCTGACAGTGGTAAGTGCATAGGTTCCCAACAACTGGTAATACTATAGTATTACTACCATTCCTATTGCATTTGATTTCTTAATGATGACTGAAAATAAAATGTTGAAATTAGTGGTTTTCTGTAAGGGAAAAAAAATCTCCATGCTTGAAAACAATGAATACTTGTTCATAACAGTGAGATATATAAACGAATTAGAAATATGGGCCAGTGACTGAAGAAAATCAACTGACACTTAAGAAATTCCCATGCAGTAAGCATCTGTGGGTAATAGTATTTTACATTTGGAAACCATTTACATCAGCCATGTCTTAAACCAGAGTTGTAACTGGAAGCTGATGCTACAGCTCCAGTCCTGCAAACCTCCCCAGCCAGGGCTGCCTGTCATTGATGAACAATAAACACCTTTGCCTTTTTACATGTGGGCCCCACCGCATCTCTGATTCTTTGTGACATTCGGCACAAAGACAAACAACACTCACGCCTGTGCACATTGTGCAGGTCTGTATTCACTGCTGCAGGGGGAGGATGTGGTAGGTGAGAAATAGCCGCTGACAAAGGCAGAAGATAAAATGATTAAGGAATGATAGAGCTGTACCAAGCCTCCCTGACGATGTGAAACCACAGCCAGCTCACACTCATCTTGACTCCGCACCAGGGAATGCAGTGGTTTCATATGTCATTTCAAGAAATGCTTTTGCTACATTTTAAGGAATGATGCAATGATTTAAAAAGCAGATAATGTATCATAGGGAACACTCTGCCTAAAATCCCAACTCCGTGAAAATCAGTTGTGGTTGCTGCTCTGGTTTTGTGTTGTACGTTTGCTATTTCTCCTCCCTCCCTCGTTGTTTTCACTCGTCCCCAGTTACAGAGCTGTTTGATACATGCTGTTATACCAGGACTCAATAAAAGCACTGCAAATGGTTAATTATGTTCTCAGAACACAAGTTTGCATCAAATGACAGAAAACTATTTTTTATTTGGAGAAACAAAAATGACTAATTTCCCCTCTCAACTGTTGTTTAACAGACACATGGTGGGGAAGGGGGAGAGGGGGATTACTAAGCTCTAAAAATGGGCTGTCCATCTGAGGCATGTCTTTATGCATGTCGCATGAAATGCGTGACATTCTGTTGGATGTGACTTTAAAGCAACTCTATGCTCGCTATAGGTTAAACACGAGAACATAAACACCTACATTAAATCTGAAACAGACAATAAAACAAGAAAACACATTTCCATTTTCTGACTGACCTCAATCTCTGAATGAGGACCCCTGCATGTTACATTAGCAGGCTGGGCTCCATTACACCGCCACATGCTCTGCTCAATCTACTGAAATATTGATTTTTTACAGAGCACACACACTGTAAAATCAATATTCCCATACATGCGGCGGTGGCAACAGCGTAGCCAAGGCCAACTCTGCGGCCTAGCACAGGGGAGCACGCTGAGGGGCCAGGGATAGAGCAGGAATGGGAAGACAGGAAACAATCCATCCATGGCAAAATGGAGCGGGATGGGATAGGGCTGAGGCACGAGCGGCGCAGAGAAGGCACAGGCAGGAAGGCAGGAACATGCTTCATAGACACAGCAGAAAGGCTCGCCCAAGACCTGCAATTTCTGGTTCTGCAGACAAAGGAGCTAAAAAGAAGGAGACAAAATTAAAGTATATAAAGGTAAGAGATTCTTCTGAGATTATTCGTCCCCTCACACTATGCTTTAATTTTTTCCGGATATAAACTAAAAAGAACACATTTTAAAATGTTTTTTCAGATTATTTCCCTTCCAGATTCTGAGATGCCAGCACTAAGCTTGGCTTAGCAGGGATCCTGCGGCGAGGAGGGTGGGCCCCTCCTGCTTGGGCATCCCGCTCTGGGGCAGGCTGCCACTGCTCGCCCAGGATTTCATTCAGGCCACACCTGGGCCTGACCAGCAGCCACCCCAGCACGGTGGGTCGCTGGGCTGCTGGCTGAGGAGCAGCCATGGGCAGCGGCAGGGCTTGGGTCTGGTCGCCTTAATTCCACGTACGAGAGAAAACGATGGTAGGAATTGTCACCTCTAAATGCGTACGTACTCTATAATAATTCAGGCTGTTTTGTGCTAAAGTGCACTTTGGAATCCGTGCTTTTAATGGCCACGGAAGGCTGGAGAGCCAGCATGCAGAAGCAGCCAAATCTCCAAAAAACAAGAGAACCAACTCAGGAGTGTGAAACTCACTTCAGGAAAGTGATCCACCTGAGTCTGTGTGTCAGGCACGCCGGGGTGAGGGAACATGCCCGCAAGTGAAGTGTTACACTCCTCTCGGGATCCTGCTAGCTCGGGGCGGGCACCAGAAACACCCGTGGCTCTCTCGCACGCGCGCTCCACAGCCACACGGCCGCCGCCGGGGCTCAGCCCCTCGGCCGCAGCGCCGCGCAGCAGGACGGCGCTCGGCACGGAGCCGGGCAGGATGCGCCAAGTTTCCCCGAGTTACGGCACGGGGCCGCGGGCACAGCGCTCGGAAGCCACCGGCACGCGGCGCCCGGCCCCCCGCCGCCCCGAGGCCGAGCAGGGGCCGGCGGCAGCCCCGGCGCGCAGCCTCTCCCTCGGCACCGCCCGCCCTCCCCTCCCGTCGGCGCTCCCTCCCCCCGCCGCTCAACGGCCGCAACTGCCGGCGGCGCGGCCCCGCCCGCGGGGGGGCGGGGGGCGTGGCCAGCGAGGGGGGCGTGGCCTCCGAGCGAGGCGCCTTGGCGCGGAGCGGCGACAGCAGCCGTGACCTCCGACCCCGCCCGCCGCTGGCCAATAAGAGCGCGGCTCGTCCCCGAACCCAAAATTTCCACGTCGGCAAAAGTCAAGATGGAGCGGGGCGGCGCGGGGCGCGCGGACGGAGCCGTCGTGGCCGGACGGGACGCGAGGCCGCGCCGAGGCGGGCGGCGGGGGGCGCCGGCGGCGCGGGGCGGACCTGTTGCGCGCGGCGGTGCGGCGGAGCGCTGCGCTGCGGCGGAGGGGGGCGCCGCTCCCGCGCGGCGCGAGGGGCCGGGGCCGGCGGCGCGGCCGGGGGCGGCGGGGGCTGAGGGGCGGCGGCCGCGCGCTGTCAGCCGGAGCCGGCCGCCGCCGCGGGGTTGGGGCCGCGGGCAGCGCCGCCGCTCCGCGCCGCGCTTTCCGCCGCGCTCCTCCGTTAGCGGAGGGGTTCCTGCGCTTCCCTAACCGTGCCCTCTTCCTTTTGCAGGACGGGAGCCCCGCTGCCCGCGCCCGAGGAGGATCCGGTCTCCTGAAGCAAAGTTCTGTGACACTCAGACTCTGGTTACGATAGCAGTCAGTGCACTACAGAACTTTGTCTCCGGGGGCTGCGGCGGCGGAGCGGCTCGCTCAGGTGGACACGTCACTGCTCCGCCGTGGCAGGCCCGGGGAGCGCCCTGCCCGCGCCCGGCCCCGCGCTCCGATGAAAGCTGTGCCGCTGCTGCCACGGGGCCTCCCGCGCCCTGCTGCCGGCGGTGTCGGGGGTCGAAATAGCGCGACGTCTGGGGCTCTGCAGGGTACCGGCGTGCGGTCGGCGCCCGACCTGAGTGCGGGCTTGAACGTGACACCGAACGTGGTGCTGCCGGTGGAACCGAGCCGGTTGGTGGGTGTGCTAACCTGCCGGGCACGGCTCCTGGTTGTGCTTTGTTGTGTGTGTGACAACTGTAGATGAACTGAGGGCTGGGGCTGGAGGAAAACTTCATACTTACAGCAAAGAAGCTGTGACATCTTGTTCTATTGTAACTTGTGTGTAAGTTTGCTGTTTGAATGCTTTGGCATGGCCTGGTGGCACTGAGCTTTCTTTCCTCTTTACGGACCTTGCAAGCCCCCAGCTGCTGTCAAGTAATAGTTACCTGAATCTGAGCCTCTGCTTCTTCAGAAGTTGTGTGATGTGCCATGAGCCAGTGCTACAGTGCTTGGTCCTCAGCCCATAGGGAGGGAGTGCTTTGGAAGGGCCAATGGAACCGGTGCTTATTGATACAGTTCCAGCGTTCTGTACTAGAAACTTGTCACCTGTGTTACATGGACATAGGCTTTAAGGGCTGGGAAAGGCCTAGCTTGACTAAATTCCACCTCAATTAAGTTGAAGCTTGGCAGCAGTACAAGAGCGGCCCTTTTCTCTTCAGAAACTTTGTGTGGTTCTTTAATAGAGAAATACAATTGTGGATCTTTGAGATGGTGGGCATCCTCAGCTGGTCAGCTTTGAACATAGAGTAATAGGAAAGGCAGGAATTGCTGAAGAATGGGTGGAGTAGGTACCACCATTTCTAAAATATTAATCATTATGTACAGTAGAATTAGTGAGTGAGGCTCTTTTCACGGTGGCTGCATTCTGTGGGAAGTTAGTTATGCTGCTTTATGTGTGTGTGTGTGTGTGTGTATATATACACACATATGTGTGTGTGCTTGTCTGTGTATATATATAAACGTTAGGGGGTACATATTCTGTTAGCTCTCTGTAGCTAATCATCCCCTTTAGGCTCACTGGAAACCTAAACTAACTTTTCTTTCCTGCCCATCTGAACGTGGAAGGTACAGCTAGATTATACAGTTCATGGAATTGAGCTGGAAGCTGAAATGCTATTCTAAGTACATGTTTTTTAGCTCAAACTGTTTAATCAGAGGGTAGGTAAAGTGAGGAGCACTTACTGTATGGCAGCCCATGTGACCAGCTAGAGCTATATTTGGATACTGGAGGTTTAAGGAATCCTTTTTGCTAACCATTTTTGGCCAATTGCCTGCTGCTTTATGTTGTGCAGTGTGTGACGTCTGCTAAAAAGGACTTGGAAGTGTGGTGTCCGCAACTGTTTAATCAGTGCGGTTATAGGGAAACACCTTGTATTGCTGGGGCTGTAGTCCCACTATATTTAATTTAGGGGTGGTTCCTGTCTAATAGGATATGTAGTGCAAATTGCAGCTTTTAGTTTTTGTACTACTAAATAGACTTTCTGAGGGCAGTAGATCTTAAAAAGACTTTTCTCAGATTTGCTGGCTAAAGCTGTAGATGATTATAGATCTGAAAACCCACAGAAATGAGCACATGTGTATTCCTTCAGGGTAAATGTAGCACGTTCAAATTTTAGCTTAGTTCAGTGTAACTTCAGCCCAGTTATAACTTCAGAATAGGGATGAATAAAATGTTTGAATCCGGCAGTGGTGGGAAGAAAGAGTTCATCGCTTTTGGAGCCTGTTCTCTGCCTGTTTTAGCTCCATGCTGCTCAAGCTGGGTAGCTGTGACAGCGAGGTGAGTACAGCTTGGCCTCCCAGTGGCCCTTGGCTTGTCCTTGCCGCATGCCTGTGACACACAGTGCCTCCTGTCCTACGAGTCCTACTGGAACAGTGACCTTTTGGTGGCACTTCTGCTTTGATATGGGAGATCACGTGCCCTTAGGGAAGGACTAAAGAGCTCTACACTTCTGGTTTTGTGCTTTATTCTTGTCTTGAAATGTGTTGGTCATAATGGTCCTGTGGCAATGTAGGCTTTCTGGCCTTTTTATGACTTTGGACATCAGAAACATATACCAAAAGCAATGTGCTGCTTGGTATGCGCAGGTTTTGTTTTACGCTAGCTCTTGTGTGAGGCATGTGAAAGAGCTTGAGGTATGTGGTTGTACCTGGGGCCTTGTGTGGGGGATAAAGGGTTCTGTCTTATCCTTTAAGAGTGATGTTTGTGGGAGATGATATAGGAACAGGGAACAAAACAGAAAACAAACAAGAAAACAACACCCCGTAACTGGTGATGGTATTTAAAATAAAATCTGAATGTCAAACTACATAATTGCATTGATATGACTTATTTTCCAATGGCTTCTTGGCCATTTCTCTGAGGTAACACATTGCTGGAGGCACATCTAACCTGCTTTACATTTTAGTCCTTTTTGAAAACCTGAAGTGTCTATTTAATTGTGTCCCTTTCTTAATTGGAAGAGCAGCAAATGAGCATGCTGAGTAAATCACACATTTCCAACAAGCCCTTCATTTGAAGGGGCAGAGTCCAAAGAAATTATACCAACCTATTTATTATTCTGGAAGCTGGAGAACAGAAAAGGAGCTTGCTGTCAAATACTCTGAAAGTGAAAGCTGAACGCATCTGGTATGGCCCAAGGGAACATAGACTGAAGGCAAGCTGCACAGCCTGTGGGTACTTAGTTTCAGGATGCTACTGGGCATGATGCATTGAGGACAATTCTTGTGACTTCCAAAGATTACATTTTGTGCTGGTGAATTTTTAAGCACAAATGTAACACTTCCATCTGTAGCCTAAAAATGCTGTAGAAAGTGGTGAAAAGAACAAATTTTGTACATGTGCTTTCATTGAACTAAATTGTACTGCTTTACAAAAAACAGAAGTAAACTTGCTGACTTCTAGCAACTGTATGATAAACAATTTATAAATAGACCATAGGGTCCAGTGAAATACAAACAAAGTATTGGAAGTCATGAGCTGACTCCAAAAAGCAGTAAGTGACACTGGGATGTTTATATCTGTTGCCTGGGCAGCTATGTTCAAGAAACATTTCTGGGTCCAGTCAAACTGAAGCACTGCGGAAGCTCACTCAGAACAGGCTGTGTGACTGTAGCTGTATTTCAGTGGGTTGTGGAGTTCCATTTGTTTGGCTTTCGGCATTAGCGATGGCCCTTTCTCTAAGTCTTAAGGAAAGCAGGATGGAAGTGCTCTGCGGGATACATGTTGCCCACACAAGGCTGTGTGTGCCAGCATTGTCAGCTGCAGAATGGGAAGCAGAGCTGCTGCAGCCATGGGGTACTTCAGTAGTACCTCTTGCCTCATAGCTGGAGGAGGCCAAACTGCTTCTGAGGCACTGAGTTGAGAGTATGTGGGTTCTTACTGCAAACTGGAACTGCAGTCCCAAACTTATTTTCTGCTTTACTTTGGGAGGGAAGTAGGATTTGCAAAAAAATTTGGCAAATGTCATTCAAGTAAGGCTATTTTCTTGCCTTCTGTAACGGGCTAGAAAATCAACTACAGTTAATTGTGCTTACTGTACTCCAGAAATAACCCTTTATGTGATTGAGCTTTATTTGCTGAATTACTGGTGCTAATGGTATTGAAAATAGCTCAGTGCAGCTGAACCTATATTTAAGGCACAAGGTGTTGCACTGAAACCTCACTGTAATTAACTGCAGACTGAAGGAGCTGGAACTTGGCTTCATATAGCCAACACAAAAGTAATTACATGCTGGATTATACCAGCGTAACTTCACAAGTAAGCATACAAAATCCTGTGCTTTATGAATAAAAAGCATTTAACTGCTGATGTATGGTTGAATGGTTGCCACTTTATTTTGATTTGGGTTGGACTGTGAGGCAGTACTGGCTTTCTGTGCAACACTGGTTTTACCCAGTTTTCATCTGATTGCTCTTACCTTTTCAGTTTTGAAAGCTACATCTTTGTAGCAACACTCTGCCTTCTGCAGAGCTGCTGTAAATGCTCTTCAGCTGTAGTAAAGTTCTGTATTTCTGATTTTTTTTAATAGAAGTCTCACTAGTGAATGTTGGGCTGCTCGTACATTAACATCCTTAATGTGTAGTAGTAAGTCTGTAGTTCCTTGCAGAGCTACTGGTTGTGAGAACATCACTCACCAGAGACCCACACTAGTGAGTAACAGTGTGTTTAAATAGTCCTATTCAGGCAAGCAGAAGTCTCTCTATACTGTGCATTTTGTCAGCTGAGCGACTTAGGAGATGTTTAAGTACAGGTGTGAGCAAATAATACACCACATGGTTGGGAGCTGTAGCACGGAGTAGTTAGTACCATGATCTGCTTAAGAAGGACAGTGGAATAATCTGTTGATACTTGTGGTAATGTGAGAAGTCCAGAGTAGTAGAAGCTTCAGGAATCAAGAAGTATTCCACAAATAAATGGGTTGATCTGAAGTGGAGAGAGTTGGAAAGTGTGCCTGCATTGGGAATGTGGTGAAGGATCACTGATAAGAGTAGTCAGGGAAGCAGACCCTGCTCATTCCTCCAGCCCAGTATGTGAGACCTTCTAGCAGCAGGCCTCAGGGTTGCTAGAGCTGTCCAGGTGAGTGCCGTTGTTCTTGCCATATTGACTGCCAGCTCCTGTGAGCATGTCCCCAAATCCCACCTGACTACAGTAGCTCCTTCAGGTCCTGCTGCCCTGGGAGAGGTACGGAACGGATGGTTTCAGTTGGAGGAAGCATACTTAGATATAGCAATCAGCTCTCATGCTTTGGTTTTGTTTTCCAGTCGTTATACCCAAAGAATGATTTTACCTTTTCTGCTTGCTTTATTCCATATCTGCTTCTACAGCCGTTTATGGCAACACAATCTTTCATTAATGAAGTGGGGGAGCAGAGAGGAGGAAGGGTTACAAAAGATCGGTGTTAAGCACATAATGATCAGTTTTGACTGCAGGGTGTTAACTAGCTAAGTGTGAAAAGCAAAAGTTGAGTCCCATTGGACGAAGGTACATGCTTGCTTTAACTGTCTGAAGTAGTAAAACAAGGGATTAAATGTTCATTGAAGAAGGATTTTTACTTCCCTGGGTAACAGTTAATCTGTCACAAGCAGTGGGCTTTGCTCTTCAGTCACTTGTGAGTGGAAGCACTGAAGCTTGGAGACCTGTGTAGAGCTTTCACAGTGTACAGAAGGGGCCTATGGCAGTATGGAAGGGTTGGGGAGGTGAGGGTGACAGAGCCAATGTGGTGCCACTCACCAAGTAGCGTCACATAAGTGTAAAGGCTCCAAATAATAATGGATATCTGTTCTGTTTGCTTTTTGAGACTCCTCTTATTTTGTCTCCAGTTGCATCTCTGTCCCCTGCATCACTGTTAAGACAAGGAGCTGATGGCATAGAGCAAGCTGTGGAGAAAAGGTGCATTTCATACTACTGGCTTTTAAAGATGAGCTCTTGCAGTCCTTGCCTTGAAGAGCAAATATATGGGAGGACATTTGCTCTGCTGCTGCTGAGACTTTGACACAAGTGTGCTCTCACACAGGTACTGCTAGAGGGACTGGGAGGAAGAAGGCAGGAATGGCTGTGTGAGTGCAGCTAGGAAGGAGGCAGAGGGTGGGGAGCAGAAGGTGCCATGAGTTGCCAGAGGAGCAGGATTTGGGTTCTGCTCTGAACTTAGATGTCCATGTGATTTCCATTTGGTAAATACTTCCTGAGACGTTAAACTGCCAGACTGTATGTTGACCAAATGAATTGAAGAGCTTCATCTGTAATTGCAGTGTACAAATGGAGCCCTTACCTCTTGAGATGCCTTAATAAGTACCTGAAATGTAATGTGCATAAAATACTTCGCTTGCATAACATGTTACTCTACATTTCTGCTGTGCATTAATTTGAAAAGAAGTGGGCTCCAAATCCTGAATTCTCATGGCTTTTCATGATAACATAGCAGTCCATTATTTCAAATACCATTTACTAAGCTAAACCAGCAAGGACCGTCAGTGCTCAAACAGTTGTTGGGGAAAAAAACCCACTATAATTAACTATCTTCTTTTAGAGAGAAAGAAGAGACTGTATGGAGTGCTGCCAAGAAAGTAGAGCTGTTCTTAACCCTTGCACAGTAAATAAAATCAATATGAGTAACAAACTGCTAAACGAGGCAGGAAGGCTCATGAGCTGCAAGGGGTGCAAGTTTTACACAAAAGCATTGTGACTGTTTGAAGAAATACAACATGGATGGTGAAAATTTGGACTTATGAGCTGGCAGCCCCAGGCAGAGCTGAAAGGAGGCACTGCATGGTGGTCAGTCGTGCCAAGAGGAAAAGTGAAAGCAGACATGGGCAGTTGAGGGCACTGCTCTTATGAAGGATGTTTGCAAAAATGTTTGGAAACAACCTGTTCAGCTGAGGATCAGTTGTAGGCTTAAGAACAGGGTGGTCTGGTGGAATGTTAATTTTGTAGTTTCATTGAGTGTGGTGTTTTCCATGTGGGTTTGATTAAGCAGTGAGAATATAAATACAATGAAAATTAAATCTTGTCTTTAAAAGATTTCCTTCTTGAAATTGTGTGCTCCTGGCTTGGAGTTAAGCATCCAGTTCTGGGTTACATTTCTGATCTATGGTTTACTTGTGTGAACTGTATTGTTTAAATTTGCGTGTTAAATTTAGTTATAATTGGAATCAAGTGAACAAATGGGGGGAAATGCAGTAAAGGCAGGTCTTAACTGCATGTGAATGAAGCAGGAACAGGTTGGTGTAGCTCAGAGCCAGGCTTGCAGCACTGAACTCTTCAGCACCTTCTTCAGCTTTGCAAGGGCTAGTTCAATGGCCAGCAGCATGATGGGGGAAAGCTGTTGAAAGCACAAAATGTTTGCATTGCAGGCCTAGATTTATCTTACTCTCAATTCTTTTAACTTTGTGCTCACGTTAAACCAGAAGCTTATTGCTAGAATAATGTTAAAAGCACTTCTTATGCATGAAGGTGAACGTGCCGGTGACAGTCACCGCTCCAGCTGACCTGGCAGTATGCAGCAGAGGCACTGCTGGTTAGGTACAGCTTCCAGCAAAATGCTGCCACTTAGTCATGCTCAAAGTTACTGAATGTGAAAAGATACCTGAAGAACTCAATTTCTTCTGTCTACAAATTGGATTTCATAGCCCCAAGACTGAAATACTTCCCAGCAGTAAGAATAAAAGGCATTTGTGAGAGGAATTGCTGTTGGATCACACATTCTAAACTGATGCTATTTATTCTACTTCATGAACTGTTTCTTGGGAGAGGAAGAATGTAGGCACATATATTTAGATAACCATATATCATTTAAAGCACACTTATATATGTATATACATAAGTATGATTTTAGGTTTTGTTGTCTATGTTGCTTTTTCCAAGCATGAGGCCTACAGAAGGGCATCTATGGACACAGAATTTGCTTCACCAATATCTTAGTTCAGACAATGCATGTGATCTTTTATAAAAGAATTTACTACACTGCCTGCCACAGAGAGACACTGGCAGGCAGGAAGGCTGAAGGAGGAATGCCCACATGTAGCACCAGGCACATGATAGCAGAGGGGGCAATTTCTTCTGAGCCTTTGTGGTGATAAGTCCACCTGGTCCAGGGAATATCCTGGAGATATCTGGAGAACAGAAGAACTAAAGGATATTTTCACAGGCGTTTAGGGAATTTTCATCACTTGTGCTTCTTTTAGTAAAACAGTTGGTAGTAAGTATGTTTGGTGTTGTGAACCATTGTGAAAAACAGGAAAACTCAGGAGAGTAATTTACTATCTAGTCAGTAGAGACTTTTTTCAGAAGTATGCGAACATTCTGATTAAACAGGGAAGAAAAGTTAAATGTAAGAATATATGCACAAAGGATGTGCTATGGGAAAAGACACATCCGATTATTTTACAGTGCTTGAAGCATAGAGTTAGGGAAATGTACTTAAGCTGAGGTAGAGCCAACATTTCTGGTTTGGGAGAGTGTTGATGTGTCCACTTGGCTCAGTCTGGTAGCTTCTCTGGCAGAGAGATGCCACTGTCAACTGAACATCCTGTGTGACAGATATGGGGGGAAAACTAGGTGCGGAGGCTCTGAGCAGCTTTGGAAATAGCTGCTGGGTGTGAGGCACAAGCTGTTCAAGTTGCATCTGTTTGAATCATCAATGTGCAAGCAAGACTGAAGATGCCAGATATCTGTGAGTTCCACCTTTTAATGCAGAACAGGAGAAGCTGAAGGTATGTGTTAACAGAGCCAGATGCGGCACGTGAGGGTTGTTTCTGGGACTGTTTATTCTTTACAACTCCTTGACAAGAGTTTGGAGTGAGGTGAGGGTTGGCTTTTTCTCCCAGGTAACAGCGATAGGACAAGAGGTAATGGCTGTGAGTTGCACCAGGGGAGGTTCAAATTGGATATTAGGAAAAATGTCTTCTCTGACAGTGGAGATGCATTGGAACAGGCTGCCCAGGGAAGTGGTGGAGTCACCGGAGGTGTTCAAGAACTGTCTGGAGGTCTGGTGGGTTAGCTGGTAACCAGAACAAAGTGCAGATGTATTCAAACAGAAAGCAGCTTTGGCTTTAATCCATAGGTGTGAGAAGTTGCATGCCTGTTCATGAACGAAAGTTATCTGAAACTCAGTAACACATTCCTTGTGCTTGCCCAAATGAACTGGAAAATACTTTAACAAATGCCTGAGATGCAGGTTGAATATAAACAGAGAAGAGACTTAGTGTTACAAATGTACTCTGTGAAGCATCTAACACAAATGCTATGGAGCAAAATTTGCACCTGAACCAGATACCTACCTGTTCTGTGACAACCTACCTTATTTTGAGGATGCAGCATGGGCAGTGAGCAGGGCTGCAGCTCTGGAGCAGGTCTTTCAGGAGGTAGATGTGGCTTCTATTGCCAGGATATGCTGGGGAGCTTATGTGTGTCCTGGGGTTTCTTCCGAAGCTGGTTCAGCAATGGTCCCATTTGTATTAGGGAGGGATAGTCAAAGAGCATGGGAAGTCAGTCATGCATTGATGACCTCATGCTGTGTGCAGGCTCTTGATGCAGATGATCCAGCCTTCTCCTGATGGAACTTGTTGGAGGTTTTATTCCTGCTCTTTTCTGTGCCAGAGCCATTCCTGCGAGGGGCCTCCCTGTTAAAGGGCTGCTTCTCAGGCTGTACTGAGGGACTGGGGCACAGCCTTTCACAAGGAAGATTGATTCAGATGTTCTGTTGTATCTTGTTAAAATTGTTAACGTTTTTGCTTTTCAACACTCACAGTCCTAACTAGACAACGCGAAAGATTTAAATACAGTGCACTTAAATGCAAACACCAAAGGAAAGAAATTGAGCAGACACCACAGGGGTTAAGCATGTGCTCTCTGGGAAGAGAAGGAATGGTAACAGGTAGCAGCCAAATGTGAAATGACTGCTTTTGGCCTGCAGCAGTTTGGCACCAGTGCATTTGAAAGGCAAGATGGAAAGGCTGCTGCTAAATAGTTGCAGTAACAAGACAATATTGAGTAGGGCCATGGGCACGGTCTGCACCAGTAACCCTGTCAGTTCATGGATGTCTGTTTCATACTGTCCCTGGTTAACACATTGCTCAATATGCCAGAGGTGGTCGTCACTGGGACTTTTCTTAGCAATGCTGTGATGCTCCACAGTTGATTTCGTGCCAGCTGTTGAGGCCCACTTTGGAAAACTGGTGTCTGTGTGCCATGCCAACCCAAAAAAGGCTCATCTCAGTAGAGAAGCAAGCCCCCTTTTGAACAGCTTTTGCTTCCAAGGCTGCTAAAACTGGAGAAAAATGCACTGTGAATAAAAGGTGTCACTGTATCAAGGCCCTTGCTTGCGTGTCCAAACAATGAACACCTACAAAAGTAATCCTGTTCCAGTGCTGCAAAGACTTGCCATCCCACCATAGCAAGGGAAAAGCAACAGTGAACAGTGGCTGACATATTTTCATAATTACCAGAAAAGGATTGGAGTAATAATGAGAATAATTAACCTATGAAAAAACATCCAGAAGGCAATTAAGCAGTGCTGCAGTCCTGCATGCTTCTCATGAGTCACTGCCTATGGCACTGGTCACTTTTTGGATATGTGTTTGTGTAGTGCCCATCTTCCTGTGTAACTAAGGCTTTCTGGTACTGCTGTAGGAATAACACCAGTGGTACTGATAATAGCAACTTTGGAACTCAGTGATAAATAAAGTGATTATCTCCCAGTCTGTGGCATTAAAACCACACATCTTTATTGGCCTGGCTTTATTTTGTGGTCAGCAATCAAAATCAGTATTAAGTGAATGTTAGATGTTATTAAACTCATTATGCAAGTGGTGAAGTATCATTTCTCCTTGAGCGAACTGAGAGAGGATGCTTTGGGTCCTCTGTTGTTGCAGTGAGGGAACCTAATAGCGCGTATGACTTCATGTCCTTCAGCAGTGTGGCAGGACTTCGGACAGCCACCAATAGAGCCTCTCTAAGAAGCATGGCAAGAAGACAGGGTGCCCCTCATCAGCCCTTGTGCTGAGTCCCTCCACCAGTGCTTGCCTGAAGTCAGCTGAGGTCCTTCAGGAAACCATAATGACAAATCTGAATTTTCCGGTTTTTGACACTGCTGTGCCTCCCTGCTTGCTCCATGGGCTGGGAACCAAGTGCATGGAGCAGGCAGAAGCACTGCCCTGGTCCAGCTGGGCTGGGTCATCACCAGGACAAGGACCAGAACTGACCCTCAGAAAAGCACCTTAAAAGGCACGATATTCACCAGGATCGAGCAGCAAACAGGAATGCAGGATGCCAGATCCTGGCCGTGCCCACTTCACACAGCAGCCAACGCCACCAGGCTTCTCCCTCCCATGCATTCCCTTGGTGAATTCCACTTCTAATATCAGTAACGTGGCTGGCAAGACATTCTTGAATTAATTTCCTTCTTTCAATTGTTTCTTGAGGGTTTAACATACCTGAGGGGCCTCTGTCCCATTAAATTGCCCTCATAACACTCTCTACTCCTTAACTCCAGACATATAAAAATTGCACTTTCCCTTTGTTCAACTGGACTGTTTCTGTCTCATAAATTAAAAAAAAAAGGCATTTTCGTCCCTACATGGTGTAGAAATCCTCCCAGCAATTCTAGTCATTCAGCACTGAAAAGAAAAGCTAGGGTAAATATGCAGCAATATTGCACAGCAGAGGACTCAGAATCAGCCTGCTGAAGCTGACAAGAAAGATGATGTAGGAGCTCATGTTCTGCTTATCTGGAAATGTCAGTGCTTGATAGGAATCACTCGGGGTACTTGAAGCTGGTTCCATTTTACAGAAACTTACATTAGCAACCCACACAGCACAAGGCTGAACGAAGCAAATGGCTGCTTTCCTCCTAAGCTTTCCAGCCTAATTTGTGGAGAAGATGCTTTGCTCCCTCAGGAGGTCAGACAGCATATTTTCCAAGGAAACTCTAGGAATATGGAAAAAAATGCATCTGAGAAATCCTTCTACAGTGCCAGTACTTTAACTGCATTCTCGCATATGTAGGCTGTTGGTTTTCCTATGGAGAAGAAAGCAGTTAATCTGCAGATGAGGCCTCCAAAGAATGAAGACTTTTCTACATTATGACACAGCTGCATTTGAATGAATTCCAAATTAAATTTCAAATAATCTACTTTGAATGTATCATTAAGCTAGGAATTGCTAGGGATTGCCTATTGATTAATAAATGGCAATACTTAATAAAAAGGAAGGAATTCCCAGAAGGAACATTAACTGTACTCCTTTTTCTTACAGTTTCTTAGCTAAAAAGACTGCTGTCTGTATTACCTACAACATATCTGTGTAAGATCTTAAAATTTTTGTTAAGAAAAGCAAATGCAGTGCTGGATGTTATGCCCATCTTACTGTTCACCTTCAATTTTGAAGAAAAAATAATCAAAGCAAACTTTCACATTCTGTAAATGGTATAATCCATCATCCTACTCATACTACTGCATGTGTGGTTGCTGTCGTGCATGCTGATTTAAGACACTGATCCATCATTTCTTATTTCCCAGCCTGGCAAGTGGCCTGGCCTGAACTCTTTGCCCACATTCTGGGAAGGCACCCATCAGACCAAACTGCTCTGTGCTCACCTTTGAGCTCGGAACACATCTTTCTGAGCAAAAAGAGCTTAAATCTATGGTCTGAACAAAGCAGCTTGCATGAGAATGTGAGAAACAACTACTCCATCTCAAAATATGCAAAAAATTTAAAAAATAACAAGTTCTATGAAGCATGGAGCAAACACGGCTGGACTCTGAGGAACCTGATCTAGCTCATGTGTCCCTGTTCACTGCAGGGGAGTTGGACTAGAGTAACTTCAAAGGTCCCATCCAACTCAAATGCTTCTGTGATTCTATGATATGCCTGAAATTTCCTGAGACTTCAGTCAGTGGTCAGCAGACTGAAAACGATGGCTAAATTTCAGGAGATCTGGTTTGTTTATGCCCTAGGTGAGGCACTTCGAACTTTTCTTCATGGCTTGGATGCTTGGTACATTATTTCAGACTGAACCTGCTCCTTCTACATGCAGAGAGTTAGGTCCTTAGCAGCTACCAAATCGGTAACTGGTGGAGGTCTTTAATTAATCACCTTCCATCAAGTGCAGTGTTCTCCTTCTGTCAGTGTCTGATCTGGCACTGTGGGCTTGGTGCAGACCACTGAGGTGTGGGATCCCTGCTACGCAGGATGCGCTGATGTGTTCACATAAAGATTGCTTCAGTGCTATCTTATCATCTCAGCGTTTCACATCAATCTTTCTCATTAGCAATCTTTCTGAATGAATGTGGGAGTTTGGGAAAGCTGTCTGTGGGAATGGTTTATTGTCCAGGGCAGGCACTGGCAAGAGTCCTTGCTGACTGCACCTGTAGTGTCCCAAATGAACTCTGTAGGTCTGCATGTTACAATACATAGATTTTGTGCATGCAATGATGTTCATATTTGGAGGGCTGAAGACAATTATTGTCTTCTTATGGTGGGCCTTGCTTTTGTATGTCTCTAATAGGAGCTTGACTTTTAAGATATGACCAATGTGATTCATTTCTCTAATCTGTAGAAAAGGAAATTCTGTTACTTCTTATTTTGGTCATTCATCAGATCCTGGCATCCTCAGTATCTCCTATGGAATCACTGCCTTAAAATGTTAGGCAAAATGAGTTAATCTAATCTAATAAATTTGGAATAGGCCATTCATTTGAAGCAGATCCTAAAACACTACTGTTTTACCATATGAGTCTCCAGTTTTTGCAACATGATTATAAAATTGAGAACTAGCAATGACCTCCTAAAGCACATCAGCATGCAGAGTAATGAGGCCAAACCAGTAACAGAAACAGCTGCCCTTCTGTCTCTCTTTCTAGATGCACCAGAGCTTGATGCTACATTTTCACTCGGCAGCAGCCACCCACTTTTGCTGGGATGGTATATTTCATCCATAGGGCAATGCAGGGCCATTTCCTTCTACTCTTCCCTTTGCAGCTAATGCCAGCACAGAGCAGAATTATTGTGTTTTCTATCTGGGAGGACTTGTTGGTGGAGAGAATCAGGCTGAGCAGGACCAAGGATATCACAACACCATCCTGAGACCAGCAGAAGCAAACCACGTCCCTACCTACAGCCACGCTTCGGGGATGAAGGCTGGGTGCCAAAGAGCTGTCATCAGGCTTCTCGGTGGGTTCAGAGCTGCTGAATCCCCTCCGTAATGTCTTCAGCATTTGAAGAGGAGGGGAGGGATCACCAAAGAGGGATGCTAAAAATTTGCCCAGGGCAGTGATGGAGGCATCTGTACCAACAGTTTCTCTTCAGACATGAAAAAATTGCCTGGTTCTGGTGCTGGCTTTTTCAGAGGCAAGAGCAAGCACAGTAAGCATAGATGCTTGCTGCCTTTCAGCAAAACTGTTCAGTTTTGATATTTGAACTTCAGTTTTGATTTCCTAAATCTTCCTTTTCCCAAATACAGCACTGGAAATTGTTCTCTAAACTTTGTAATTCTCTTTTCGTGATTCTCTTTTCAGCAGATCTGAGAAACTGTTATCCCATTTCAGTGAGAATTGTTATTCTACTTCCTCAGACGAAACTTGTCTCCAGTAGCTGCAGAAAGGCAGGCAGTGCTCAACTCTTGGATGGAAACGTCCAGACATTTTAACAGCACGTCTGAGACAGAAAGGCTATTGCTTAGACCACAAACATTTGTTTCAGGGAAGTGATATGAAGCTCTGTGATGCTTCATCTGAGAAGCAGGAAGTGTTGCAGTTGGAGCAGTATGGGCTGAAGAACAGAAGTGTCAGTCTTTACTGGCTAAGAGCTACTCTCACTCTCCCAAACCATCTATCTGGTGACCTTTCATCCAACACTGTTAGCAGAGGGGATAGCAATCTACTGGGCAACTGTTTTGTGGAAACACAAAGATGTCAGATAATTGCTGCTCTCCTAATCTGCCTTCTAAGGCAATTCAAACTCTGCCATCTACCATTAATATCCTGTATGTTATTTTAGTTATTTGTTACTCCTTGAAATAGATTGCAATAGATTGATGTATAAATAACTTTTGTGATAACTGTACTGTCTCTTTCTGAATTTGACATTTGGAAAGAAAAATCAAGCTTCATACAAACTAATTCAACTATAGTTCAGACTGTGATGAGAAGAAACTGAAATATGTTTCCATTTAATTGGGAGCAAAAAGCAGGTTTACTTTGCCTGTGTTTTGTGTGAATATTCAGATGATTCAAGGAGAAATGAACAAACACGTAGAAATATGGAATTATCCAGGTTCACATACTGTTCCTCACTTATAATTCCATTGCTAAAAGTCCTGTTATCCACTCAGAAAGGAAAACCAATAACCCATGGATAATCATGCATTATAAACTGCAAGATAATGAGTTATTGTCATGAGCAGTTTGTTAGTCACACAGATTCTGTACTTCCCACTTTGTAAATATCTTGTAATAAACAAAAAGGCTTTGCAGGATTTTGAAAGGATTTGCTAAACAAGAGAGGCAACAGAAACTTCCTTAACTAACTCAGAAGAAAGGGCTGAAAGATGCCTACTCTTCAGAGGCTTACTTGAATATGTTTAGTCTTTGAAGGGCTCCAGCCCTTGATCTCTCCAATGAGTGTGAGATAAGCTACCCCTGGCCCACTGGGCAGGGATTTGGTGGTCTGAAACTCTTCAGCATTAGCTGAATTCCGATCAGCTTGAACAGTCTCCAACAGCTGTTCCAGAACAGTACTTCACTATCACACTGTCCTGTATGTGCTAAGCAGGGATCAAAACCACTGCATTTCTTTTCCACTTAAGCCATCTTGTGGTCCCTCTTTCTATAGCAAAAGTGTTATTTTGGGGAGAAAAGATATTTATCATGGTGTATATTTCGGAAAACAGTAATGGAAACTGATGAGGATGGAAGCACTGTGGGACTGGACTCATTGCTACTTGATCACCACGTTCTTCTCTACGCCTGTGGAATTAGTTGGCTTGTTTGGATGCAGTCCCTAGTAGACCAGCAGCCTACACATGCATAGAGTGCGTGGGTCCATGTGAATTGATTTTGAAGTGAAAGGAAGAATTGAACAGAGGGGGACTTCAGTGTGCATCACAGCCAGCTGAGGCTTTGCGGTATATTTTCACAAGCAAAGAGCATTCAGGTGCTTTTAGGTTGAAAGGAGCTTGGAGCGAGGTGGGAATTGGCCTTTTCTCCCAGGTAAATAGTGATAGCTCAAGGGGTAATGGCCTTAAGTTGTGCCAGGGGAGATTCAGGTTGGATAATAGGAAAATTTTCTTCTTAGGAATAGTGGTGCTGCACAGGCTGCCCAGGCTGGTGGTGCAGTCACCATCCCTGGAGGTGTTCAAGAACAGTGTGGATGTGGCACTGAGGGACGTGGTTAGTGGGCATGGTGGGGGGGAGGGGGTTGGTGGTTGGATTTGATGATCTTAGAGGTCTTTTCCAACCTTAATGATTCTATGATAAGTTCTATCCTTACATTTTGGAAATATACGTGACACAACTAGGATGAACAGCAGCAGTCTGAAATGAGGCGAGCCCCTCACTGTCCACAAACTCTCTGCTCTCAGAGGGGAAAACATGCAGGACAGAGGCACCTATTGATGGTGACTTTCCACTTGTAAGCAGCAGAGGCCTGACAGCAGTTGCAGAGCTCCAGAGGTGATAGAAGTGCTGTGAATGAATAAGCACGAGCAGGGAGAGTTTGGCTGTACAGTCAAAGCTGAGGCAGCAGAAAAAATTCTCCTGCACTACATCTGACACGTGCCAAACTCCAGATTTGGCAGGCAGTGAGGGGTGTGTTCTCCAAAGGTTTATTCATTAGGGTTCCCTATGGGCTGCTCTCTAGGCTGCCAAGCAGGTGGGCAGGGAGCTCTGGCAGATCCCAGCCCCTTGCCATGGACAGTCTTCACCATTCATTATTGGCAGCAATGGGAAGGAGTAAAGTGCTCACCTTGGCCCCATGTTGAGCAGTGTGGGGTTAGTGCTTGGTGTGCAGTGCCTCGGTGGCACAGACAGTGCCTGGGGAACTTCCAGCCTTGGCTTAAGTAATTTATCAATGTAAAAGCAAACAACTGTCATATTTTCTGTTTATTTTGCATTTCTTAGGGTCACTGCACAAATTTCTCAGCTTGGTGATGTCTGTGCTGTGCTTGGTGATGTCCCGGTGCAGCTGTCCTCCTTTCTGTCCTCCCTCTTCACTCTCGTCTGCAATGCGGAAGCACCTGAGCAAGCTTAACAACATGATGGCAGCACCTTGCCCAGTGCCTACCATGCTGGCCAGAAACGGGGCTTGGGGAAAGTCCAGCCACAGACTTTCACTTTGCTGGTGGGGAGATGGGCTCTGGTTGAGAGTAACACAGATCACAGGAGACAATGTACATCATCACACAGACATCACGTAGCACCACCTGATTCTTTCTGTATCACAGTGGGAGTCTCACGTTCAGATTACAGGTAAAACAAGAAGTGTTTCATCCACCGTGAGATCTCTTTTGGGCTTCCAGGCTCCTCCCTCAGCTTCTACTGGGAGTGGCAAGTCCTGAAATACGGAGGAGAGACTTTCTGTAGCTCTTGCATTGCCAGTACAACAATGAGGTCTGTAGTGGCTGCACATCACACAGAAAGCACACACATCAATTTCAAAGGGTTATTTATGAGGCCAAGGCTTTGCTTTATGTTGAATCTGGAATAGCATCATCTCCTGCCCGGCCCTGCTTGCTGCCCACACTAAGAGCAGGCTCAGCTCCATGCCCTGGAAAAATTTGGCTTTCAATTCAATTTGTGACTTTATTAGAAAAACCAAGGCTCACAAATATGCCAGTCAAACTCGAGCTGACTGCCCGGTGTGACAGCAAGACGCCAGTGCCCCAAGCTCACAGAGCACTCCATTAGGGCATCCTGAGCAACACTGCACTGCGGAAACAAAGCACGCCAACTGCATCCCCCTGTTATCAACCAGCAAGTTAAACGTAACTCTCAGTTACAGAATCAGCACACAAATCAATATCACGGGTACGGAACAGAAGTGGACAGCTGGGCTGTGCTGTTCAATTCATCTGAAATTGCAATCAGCTTACGAAGTGCCAGACTTAAGCCACGTCAAACGACAACCTGCAGTGGGTGTGAGCGCCCTGATTCCCGAAAGGCATCGGAGGAGAACCACGGCAAGCCGGCGGGGAAAAAAAAAAAAGGCAATTACTCGGCACTTTTCAAAGCAGTGCTCGGCTTTACTCTGCCGCTGCTAGCTGAAATAAATAGGCTTCGTGCAACCACGGCTCGTGGACTGTGTTCCTCGGGCTCGGGCCTTTTTAATTAATTCTGAAAGTCCCGCTGTATCAATACGGGATGCATCTCTAATCTGCATCGCTCTTTTTATTTTTGCACGAATACTGTTAAGCCTGGGCACTGCTGAAGCCACCGCCTCCGGCCGCGACCACCATCTTTCCCTGGGGAAGCGCAGGGCGGGGCGCAGGAGGCGCTCAGACCCCACGGCCGTTGAGCGGTCCCACAGCGCCCCCTGCCGGCCGTTCCGCGCTCCGCTCCGCTGCCATGGCGGCCGCGGGGCTGCCGTTCCCCGCTGCGTGCCCGGGGCAGGCCGTGGCCGGAGCCCTCCGCGGGCTGCCAGATGGCTGCGGTACAAAGGGCACCCCGCCTCGTGTTTGCGTTACAAGTCACTGAACAAACGCATCGGAGCTGACACCGCGCCAGCTTTGGGTGCATGAGGCGTACCTGCCCTACCTGGTGCGCTGGGGTTTGTGGCAGGGGAGCCAGCCCTCGAGGTCCGCTGCCCTATAAATCGCCTCTTTTATTTCTCCGTTGCGGGAATGCTGCAGGTTTATAAAACATTTAAGAGCCTGTGGTTAATGTTTCATCTGCTCAGGGATATCCCGCGGGGCCAAACTATTGTTTAATCTTCTACAAAATGAACCGTGATTTATACAACATTTTTCCAAAGCATTTTTCTTCTATTAGCTGCACCGTTGCGTGTCAGAAGCAGAAGGCAGATTTATCTACTGCTCGTGCTACCCGCATCGTACATAATGCCGTGTGCATTCACTAAAAGATACAGAAGTAAATGCTGTGCCTGCCAAGTGAGGACGTACAGATGGAAGGCTCTGTCTCCAAGGGGATTTGGATCTGGATCAACATCCAGCAGCCACAGTGGTCAGCGGAGCCTCGGTAATGCTAAGGGTCTGAGGCACTCGCTGCTTCTGAAGGAGCTCAGTGTGCCCAAATGCCATGGAAACAACAGAATTTTGGGATGCCTTGTGCTTGGACGTTCCCAGGTGGTTCAGGCTGGAGACCCCAAAGTGGGACACTAAAATCACCAGCTTCTTTGGAAGCCTCATTTAGAAAACTGACAGTATCACCAAATTCAAGCTTGCTGCATTTGTCAGAGTTTCAGAAAGGACTGCAGAGGTGGTGTGGCCTAGGGGCGCGTGTACTGCTGCCTCCCACAGAACTCATCTCCCAAAAGTTGCAGGAGGAAACCCTCTCTCTGCCCAGCCTGTGAGTTCTGAGATCAGCATTCCTTCTGCACTGTGCCTCGTGCTCAGACATCCATAGGTCCAGCAGAGCCCCCGGCACCCTGCAGCCATCAGAATCCCAGCAGAAAAAGCCCCAGGGCTGAGCCAGGCTGGCTCCACGCAATGCATGGGAGTGAGAAATAGCAGGAAAAAACTGGGGTTCAGCAACCACAGTCAGGGCAGTCTGCAGAGGGAAGGAGGGCAGTGATAAATCGTTTTATTTTGTCACTTCTCGAGGGACGTGTTAAAGAGGAAGTATGTTTATTATCCCCAATCAGAAAATAACGATGTGACTCAGGGGCTGAGGTTGAAAGTGCATATAAATAATTTAGTGTGGAATATATTATAGGGATACAGCGTAATTATCAAAAGCAAAACAAAGAAATGAAGAAGAAGCCACTCCAACATTTGCATTATACGTGATGAGAAACTGTTTTTTTTTTGTTGTTGTTGTTGTTTTGTTTTTGTTTTTAATTTATGTATTTTGTGTTGTTTTTATTTGACAAACAAAGAGGAAGCATTTGGTTCACTCTTCTCTCTTTTCAAGCCTACCTGAGAAGCTTAGACTTTTCTGCACGGAGAAGACAAGTGGTGAGGAAAAAGAAACAGCGCTGAGCTGAGAACTCTATTCTCTCGGATATTAAAATGTTCATTTTTTATACATTAAGAACAAAATCGTTCCAGTAATAAATCACTGTCTTACTTTTGGTTTCTTTGGTCATCTAAATGACCCTTATGGCCAAACCACAATCTCAGCAGTGGAAGAACTGTGGGGAAAGAACTCTCTAGTTCTAATGTAGGTATATAGGATACCTGTACTACTGGAAATGCTGAAGTTGTTAGAAAACACTTCTCAAAATGTCAGGAAGAAAACCCACATAAAGATGGTCTTCTTCCCCAAAGGGGAGGATGATCTTTCTTTGGATAACAACCATTAGGCATAAGGATACAAATGGTAAAGATACTCACTGGTATCACAAAGGTATTTTTAATTAGGACAGAAGGAAATGGGTGTACACACATTCATGGGGTGAAAAGGAGGGGAAAAATGCTGGAAAGGAAATGATACATCACTTTTCCACTGAAATTTCCCCATATGGTCCTTGGGGGCTTTTGGATAAAAAAGATGGATCCTTCTTTTTTCCACGTCTTGTAGATGGTTCCAGACAAGGTTAAAGACCTGAGGCTTCAGGCTCCCACAGGGCACCTCACCAAAGGGAGCCCAAAGCAGGTGCCCTGCACTCCTCAGCTGGACACTGCTGGGACAGGTCGGCCCTGACCCATAACCTATCTGCCAGAGCACCACTAAGCCCTATCAGACAGCTGGCACTGCACAGGCTCATGTAAACTCATCTGCTGGACAGCTTGTTAATAAAAATGACACCAAGTCAGAGCTTAGTTGGCTAAAATACATACTTAAAAAAAAAAAAAAAAGTGTAATTCTACACATTAGACTGTATTATTCATGGCAGAAAGTACAAAGTAAACAGAAGTTCAAGAACTAAATTTAGTCCTTCTTTCTATTTATGCAGTTCCACTAATTCCATCTGCCATAGAAGAGCTCTGTGCTTGGTCGTGAGAGGAAAAGAATAATTGTTTTCCATAGTTAATGCGCTCAAGGCATATTATGATATCCCTACAGATAACAACAACAACAATAACAAAAAAAGGAATTTGGACCTGAGTAGTAGGTACAGCGATGAGAAGAAATCTCATTGTGAGCAAAAAAATCTTTCTACTTGGTTACCACGCAATCTAATCCTGACAGTGCACCCGACTTGAAAAATGACATCCCCATCTCCAAGAATTGAAAGGTGGCAGAAAATGCAGGCACTCTGTGCTTTGGTCTAAAGCAATTATGAGCTCCTCACAAGCTCGAAGACAAGAATTGATTTTCATTTCTAGATTATCAAGACGTGGGGGCAAGCAGGTCAGGAAATCTGCCCCTGTCTTGACCTTGTGAATTGGATTGTTCTCAAACCTGTTCAATATTGAAAAGAATTGGTTGGGTGAGAGGGGAAAAGAGCAGGAAGGGAGACAAAATCCTCTGGCATATTCTATGCCCAGCAGTATCTAAGAATCTTTTCTTGTTTCACTTTCTGATCTTCATTATCCAACCTATAGGCAAATATGTTTTATTGAAGGGCGGCCCAGAGCCCATAAATGGCCAGATCTGATAGAGGTGACTGAAGCCGCAGACTACTGAAACTGGGAGGCATAAAAACAAGCATAATCCAGCTTTATAGGAGATAGGTTTCTTTTTAGATCTTTCCTGTGCGATGCGTTGGAGTTTTTCCCACCACTCAGTTGATCTGATTTTTTTGTTGTCACGGTAATTCAAGATCTCAAAAGATTGAAAACGTGCACTGTTGCTTGGATTCCGTGGAGCTGTTGCCCTGAACTGAGGTGTCAGACACATGTAACTGTGCCTTAAACTGAAATACAGTGAAATCCTTCAAACTCAAGGGTACAGTGACCATATCACTACTTAGATTACTTACAATAGAATTACTGTAACATTGTCAGAGTGTATTCTTTATTCTCACTCAATTTGAAACCATTGTTCTTTAAAAAAAAAAAAAAAAAAAAAAAGTAAGATTTATGTTTTAGATAAACCCATGCTTTTGCTTTTTTTTTTTTTTTTTTTTTTTTCCCCCCACTAGGAAAGCGTATTATGGCTACACCAAGTAACACAAAAGTTAAACAATAACTTCAAGGAGTAGGCATAAAAAAAATATAAACCTCTTAGAGGAACTGGAAGCAGCAGGAGGTCAGTATTAGCCCAAACACTAACCCAGCCATTCAGATTAATCAGTTCCGGAGTAGCAGTGTCCCACTCTATAAACTGTACAATGTGCATACAGTCAGCCACTGCTGAAATATTGCCACTTCTGGCAGAAATGCCACAGCTGCTTAGCAGCCCACATCGACACAAGCCCTCAGAGGAGAGAACGTGGAGAAGACAACCAAACCTCCAGCCGATGTAACTGCAGGCTGCTGTGACAAAACGGAGCTGGTCAGTGTGAATTGCATGGCCACAGACAGTCGACTTCCCAGCTGTCAGGAAAACTGTGTATCACAAAAAGGAGATGGAAAGAAGTAGGCAAACCACATATGCCTTTCAGCCCACCTCGGGCAATGGGGCATCAAGGAGCACCTGTAAACGTGATGCTTTCTCAAAGAATCCAGCCAGCTGACAATTCACAGTGCCCAGTGTTTTCACCTCAGCTTGAGACTGACACGGATCCCTGAAGGATCAACAGAAGGCCACTTTCCCTTTATCCTGATGTATTACTGCCCTAAGTCAAGCAAAGATTTGAAACAAAATGTCCCAAAACAGATCCCTGCCTCTGCTAAACTTCTTTGCCATCCTCCTGGTGTAAAAAGCTGAAGTGAGACTATTTACAAACAGACCACATTCAAAATAACAGATGAATGTGTAAGCGTGATCCTGAATTTGCAATCATTATGTCTAGTTTGTAGGACTCTAACCAGGAACTGCAGGCACAATGGCTCTGCATACATAAATGCTATAAAATTAGAGCAGACAGCTGGCAAATCATTAATTAACAACAGCAATGGTTTCAAACTAGAGCTCTGGGGACTCCACAGGAAATAGGAAGTACCCTGGTCCTGCTTTCAGTTATGCCTGTGACCTGGTTTCTTTCCCATAAATAATAATGAAAGCACAACCTATGTCTGAGCCACGTTGCACACAAGTGCCCAGCAGCAGCCCGTAGGATAACACAAGGGCTGAACACATCTCAGCACAGAGCTGTCTCTAAGTATGCTCCAACCTCAGGCAGCTGCAGAATGCACTCTGCAATCCTATGCATGCAACGCCAGATATTTAAAGTAATCACAAAGACCATGAGAAAGAATTCAATTTTTCTTTTTATTTAAAAAAATTAAATTTTGTTTCTGTGATACTGTTCCCTACTTTTTACATATTAGATGATTCATATTGTTTCCTGGATTGTCCCCAGGAGTATCACACAAATAGAAGTGCACATAAATGCTAAGCTCGTATGTAAATGAGAAATAATCTCAAGATTTATCTATGAACTCCAGCTTCTTTTAGCAAATTAATTCATTGACAGCAGAAGGGTTACTGTCTCTCTGCAAAACATATGAGGGAAAATGTTGGTTCACAGCAGATTTATTTCCACAATAGACCTAACAGGTCTGATAATTAATATAGTTCATCATGTTGTTCTCGAGTTCATGCCAAAGATTAGATTCCCTGTTAGCACAAAATATATCTGCAGGGAAAAGGCAAGGAGAGCAATTTAAAATGCGTGATATTTACTCCTGAGGATGAACACTTCTGTAGCAGCATCTCCATATTCACAAGATGGAAGCGATAAACTAGAAATTATGCACTAAGTGAAGCTCAGGGGAACGGGCAAAGAGCAGCTATGTTATGGCAAAGGAGAGAGTGGATGGCCTCAAACGTGTACTTTATGCCATCCTTTCTGCCCATCCAGCCCTAGCTGCTCTGGGTGGGCAGTACCGTGGGTCCCTACCTTCATGGAGCCAGCCTATGGGCTGCTGGCAGGGCTGGGCATGGGTTTGCACACAGGGAAAAGCCAAAAGCTTTGGGTTGCCCAGGACTAGAAAGAGGCTGCATATGGGTACCACCAAGCCGCCCCTCTCCCAGGTCTGAGGGTCCCTGTATCTCTTTGTGGTTAGCAGATGGCAAACTGAGTCTTCCTGCCTCCATGGGAAGCATCTGCCCTTGGCATTCCAATGGGCAGCAGCTCCCTTGTGCCCTCACAGTCACCACACAAGTGCTTGGGCTGGCAGAGGAGAATGCAGTTTTGCCCTTTCCTATTATTTCTTCTGTTGGTATTGAACAGGATTCCTGATAGTCAACAAACAAAAAACCCAAACCCACATATTTTGGCTTACTGAAGATGCTGACTGACTAAAATCCATTGCTAAAATATTTACACAACTCTCTGTTTAAACATTAGACGTGGCCCATGGCCAAGAAATGTAAAGCCATCCATCTCCTGTTTGGAGGGAGCAGTAACCTGAGCTTAATGCAGTTCATGTACTGCCAAGATCCCATCCATTGCTATCACTTCCCCTACTCCCCTTCCTTCTTGTTTGTTGTGTTTTGTTGCCATGTGGTTTAGGGGAAGGACTGAAGCAGTACTCAGGAGCTGTATTTCAGTGTTGTCACAAGTCCCCCAGTCCTCCTGCAGCAGATTAAAGAATTATTTTGATGCTCTGCTTTCCCTGCCCTGGTGAGTAGTAAAACTGCTGCTCCCATGGGTGAAAGCAGCCTCTGGAAGTTGGGCAGGACTCAAGAGGCAGCTCCTGATGCCATGTGAATTACATCTCATGTGACAGGAGTTTTGAGCATCCTGACCTCCTGATTACATGGCCAATAACTCTTGGTTTCTGTCCCAGGAATGGCCAGGACAGCACTCATATCCATAACCACATAACATTTGCAGACTTACAAGCATATTGGTCATTTTTCAGAAGGTTAAGGTAAAGTGCATTAAACAAGTTTCCATTATTCCAGAGGGTTTGAAGTGAACAGTAAGGATGCACGCGTGAAAGACATAACCTTGAGTGGGTAATTCAGAGAACTGTGTGTGGCTGTGTGTAGAAACACAGTTAAAATTATATAAAGTGAATAAATTGCCTGCTTTGGGATACTCTGCACTCACACCACTGAATTGCAATAGAATTCCAATTAAATAAAAATATTGAAGGTGAAGTTTCAGAAGCTCAAACCATGGCATGGGAAAAAATCTAAGTGAGAAGGGAGTTGCAAGTGTCTGAATCTGTTCCGTGATTCAAACAGCAATAGTTTTTGTGCCACTGTTAATACTCAAAAGAAGAAAAAAAAAATCCAAACAACAATCAAACACTGGGCAGTTACAGCAGTGTGTTTACATGGGCTCTTTTCCCTTCCATGCCCACTTAGCATATTTTCTCTGCTTTATTTCAAAGACTTCAGACTGTGCTTGTTGCAGGGAAATCCAATTTCGATGCACCTGTGAAATTATCTCTGATATTTCTGCTTTACCTGGTAAATGCTTTTTTTCCCTGCAGAGGAACTGTGCCTCTGGGCATTTCCTGCCCACCCTTTCTGCCTGTGATTTTGTAGCAGTCTCTCAGTGCGGACTCCTCTGTTTCCAAACAATGTTTTGTATTTCTAGAGAGTTTTCAGCGGTCACTCTTGGAACGTTACAGACAACATCCTCGTTCCTGGGCTAAGACTTAACCTATTTACAGACCCGGGGCAAGGGCACACACCTGCTGCATCCCCGGGGCTGGAACGGAAACTGGGTGTTAAATCTTGCTGCTGTTCTCATCGCTGGGCAGCGTATCCTAGAGGTAAAGCATTCCTGTAGCTCTGTAGCAATAAGCAGCAGAGTTACGATCTCCCTGGGCAGTTCTCTGCTCTCCCCTTCTTCTCCGTAAGCATCAACTTATACGACACGCTGGAATTAAATCAGTAAAGAAGGAAAGAAAAGATGTGTCTCTAACGTACGTGGGGCAGATATCACCTGCAAAATGTGTCTTCGAGCAGTTGTACAAACCATGCTAATAGTAACAAACACATGGAAAACACAAACCAAAACCAAACAAAAAAAACCCCACAACGAATAAAAACCAACGAAAGCAGCAGCACCACCCCCCACAGAAAAGAGCTCCCAGCCATTCCATGCTTATTCACTCTTCGGGATTACATGAAATCTCACATGACCTCAGTGGTCGTTTCCAAATATTAATGATTCTGCGATTCTGTGAAATACTGTGTGTAATTTCTCTGTGTAACCCAATGTCTCGGAGTTGCTGAGAGAACTCCCATTTGCATCGGTTGGGATCTTTGCATTTATTGGGAACGGATGCTGGATGAAGCAGGGAATATGACGGTCTATCATCTTGCTAAAAGAAAACATATAAAAGCACAGGCAATCAGAAAAGCAGCCTATACATTCCAGTGCTCCTTTTCAGCCAGCTGTCAAGCGACAACAAATAACGCCAAATCAAGCAACTATGGAGCTGGAAATACAAATTTTCGTTGCTGCGGACAGCCCTGTGGGGCTCCTACGGCCCCGGCTGATACGGCACCGTGACAGCGGCACGGCACAGCGATACGGGCACGGCACAGCGATACGGGCACGGCACCGTGACAGCGGCACGGCACAGCGGAGGGCGATGCCAGCGGGAAAGGCGTTCAGAAAGGACGCGGAGCGGCCCCACGGACGGCCAGGAAAGCCGCTTCTTCGGGTGCTTTCGTTATTGATCTGTGATTTGAAAACCGGCACTCTGAGAGTCCCCTTCGGTTGCCCGTAGGGAGATTCTGTCACCGCGGTCACTTCAGGGGAAGCTCTCGGGTAACCACACGGCTCGCATCACCCCATCGCCTCCTCAAAAAGCTCAAAAAAAAGCCCTCAAAAAGCCCCGATCCGCCCGCAGCGAGCGCACCAGGGGCAGCGTTGACGGCTTCAGGAGGGCGTCGTCTCCTGAGGCGGAGGCGGAGGCCGCTCCTCCCCGCTTCGCTCCTCCCCGCTTCCCTCCTCCCGCCTCCCACCCCCCACCTCCGGGGTGCGGCCCTCAGACCCCGCCTGGCGCCCCGCCTCCTGCCCGCCCCGTTTGCCGGCACGCCTCGCGCTGCGTCACGCCGCCCCGCCCGGCCGCGGGGTGGAGCCGCCCTCACCGCCGGCCAATAGCGGCCCGTCCCCGCCCAGGCCCCCGGAGGCGGTGCCGCCCGTCCAATGGGCTGCGAGGAAACCCGCACCGCCCTCGGTTCGTTTGCATGCCAAGCTGCCATTGGCTGCGCAACGCACGAGGAGGCGTTCCGTTAGGAGGCGGGGAGGGCGGTGGGCGTGCTCAGCCGCAACCCGAGACGGCGGCCGCGCTCGTTGGAGCAGCGTCACGCTCGGGGCGGAGCCATTCAAATTTAGAGCCGGCCCCGCCTCCCCGCCCCGCGCGGCCCCTCGGAGGCGGGGCGGCGATTTGCATAGAGGTGGAGCGCTCGTTTGCATAGAGGCCGCGTCGTTTGGGTATGCATGAGAGGCGCGGTCAGGCACCGCCCCGCCCCGCGCGGCTCGCAGCCTCCCGCCGGCTCCTGCGGCGCTTCCGTCGCGCTGCCGGCGCCGGTGTGTGGTCCGCCCGCCCGCCGCCACCCGGCCCTGCCCAGCCGCCCTCCCAGCTCCGGGACAGGGCCAGCTGGCAGCCATTAGCGACCCCGTTCCCTCTCGCTGATCTCTATAATCTTATTAGTTTAATGGGTCACGCAGCTCGGGGCCTATTTCCTATGGATCAAAGGAAAGCAAACAGGGATATCCCCCCGGGCTTCCTCCGCCGCCCGCGGGGCTCCCCCCGCTCTGCCCGGCCCCGGCCCCGGCCCCGTGCACTGCACTGAGCAACGGGCGGCTCCCTGCCGCGGGGCGCGGAGCCCGGAGCCCCCCGTCGGCACAGCGCAGTGCGCGCGGTACCCTCGCGTATAGCCTCGCGCTCCCAAAGGGCCGTCAGAGGGGGAAAAGCTCGGATTATGGGCGGCTTTTGCTATAGGTTCCGCAGCAAACCCACTCTTTTCCCGCGGTGCCTTTTGGCTCGCGAAGCATTTAAGCCATTAAGGACCCCGCTTGTTGAGCTATCGGAGGCGATAAACTGTTCTTTCCGCTCGGCAACCAAAGCCCGGTACACGTCTGCACGCAGCGCCTCGTTGCCGCTGCCTCAGTACCACCTTCTGCCCCGCGCACTGAAACCCGGGTGCTGAGCGCAGCCTTTTGCCCGCACACCGCACACGGACATCGGGAGCCGCAGCCTGCTGGAGAGATCAGCACCTCGGCCCGCAACGACCCGCCCGCGGTTGGGCGTATGGCAGTCCGTGCTGTACGTGTGCCCGCAGGGTTGTGGGCACACGGGTGGGTGCGCACTGGCATCTAAATAAGGTGTTTTCCCCCCCCTCCCTTCCAACGTTTTCTACCTCTTTTCTATGCGTCACAGCAATATGCGTCATGCTGATCATTATAAAAATATTGTTTAGAAAAACAGCAACTGTTATGAATGTAAATACACACTTAAGGGCCACTTAGGAGGCGGCAGACATCGCGGAGCTCTCCCTGACCGCACGCAGACTCCCCGTGTGCTTTTTACCGTATTTTCTCCTGGAAACAGATGTGTGCTTTATTTCAGCCAAGGTTCCTGCACACACCCCCCACCCCCACCGGCCCCCTTAACCTGCTAATTCCCCGACTTTATTCGTGCCATAGACAATAAAGCCATAAAGCTGCCTGCAGAAATTTGTTTGCCGTAACGACGTGTTGGCTGAGCCCCGGCTTGCAGGGCTCTGACACTCGCCCAGATCAAAGCGCCCCATACAAACCCCGCACCGCGGCCCCCTGGCCCCGCTCCCCACCCCCGTGTTTCGGGGCGGTGTCCCCCCGTCCCGCGCGGTTTCGCGGCCCCGCGCCTAATTGCCCGGCATTAGTTTTACGGCCAGATCCCGGCTCCTGAAAAGCAGACTGAAATGACGTGTTACAGAAGCGATACCATAAAGCGGCAGAGAACACAATCCCTCCCCAAACACGTTTATGGGCTCGGGCTGCAAAGATCACAGGCTCCGGGTTTTCCCTTCGGTGTAAAGGCTGTCCCGGCACGGGAAGTCATTTGATAAGCCTTAAGCTCTACTTCATAACCTTTACAGCTTGATGGAGCTTTCCAAATCTTTAGCACGCCGTAACCTTTCCCAGACAGATCGCCAAACAGCATTTCGGTGTTGGGTTTACTTAACGCGAGGAAGTGAATTTTCACGGTGCCCGCACCGCCGCCCCCCCCGCGGGGATGGATGGATGGATGGATGGATGGATGGATGGATGGATGGATGGATGGATGGATGGATGGGTGGATGGGTGGATGGGTGGCTGGCTGGCTGGATGGGTGGCGGTGATTTATGACATCACCGCGCGGCTCCGATCCGCCGGCCGCCTCCGATTGGCTCTGCTGGAGGGGGGGGTAGTTGGAGGGGCTGTGATTTATCGCCGCGTTCGAAGGGTAGGAAGGGAGATGAACTGTCCGCCCCGTTTGAAGTTCACGGTTTGTTCTCCTCACGGTACTCAGCACGGATCAAAGGCTGCGGACGCCCTCTCGTGTTTGCTTTATTTGCAAAAGAAGGAAAAACGTGGAGAGAGAACGAGGTCTACGGGGCAACTACAGCACCCGGCGGGAGGCTCCTCGTGACGGAACGGCTCCGCCCTGTGACATCACCGGAATGCTACCGGGTTCTGCGAGGAAAGGAAGAGGCTGGGACAGTCTTTATTTTTTAAATTAAAAAAAAAAACCAACACCGAACAATCCTAAACACATCCCCCTTCACTGCGGCCAGCTGCAGGGAATGAACAGCCCCGGAGGGGGCAGCCTCCCGTCCCGCCGCAACGTTTCCCGCCGGCGCGTAAATCGCCGATCGACGCTCCACGGCCCGCGCGGTGATTGGTGTTCGCCGCCGTGACGTGGCGAGGCGCGTGATGACGGCTCGGGGCCTGCAAAGGGGCGGCCCGCAGGGCGGACAGGTGCCATAGTGATCGGCTGCGGCTTGCCGCCCCTACGTGACTGCGGCCGGCAGCAGTCCTCCGTCTCGGAGGAGCGGTTCCCGTCGCCCATGTACTCGCTCTGATCGTGAGACACGCACACACGCGAGCATCCCGCCAGTGGCTCACTCTGCCTTTCCGCCCGGCAGACGCTATGACGTAGCGCTGACACGAACGCGCTACCGCGGCGGTGCCGCGCTGTGACGTGCGGGTCTCCGCGCCAGCGCGCTCCGCTCCCACGGCGGCGCGCCCGGCATGCAAATCACCGCTGATTGACACTACAGTAGGCAGCCAATGGCGTTGCGCTCGGAGAGCTATTGGCCGGCAGGCTTCTGACGTGCGGAGTGACGCGTGCGATCATGCCATCCAATCCTAGGCGTGCATGCAAATGAGGGAGGTAGGGGGGGGACGGGGGCTGTGGCAGCGGGCGCCGCCCCGTGGCTGCGCGGGGCATTGCAGCGGCGCGGAGCAGGGCTTGTCTGTGCCCGAAAAGCACGGCGGAGCAGTGACTTCAGCGGTCTGCGAGGCCGAGAATGCAATTACACCTATATACGCTTTATACACACACGGTCGTATACACGCATGCACCTTTAGTACGCAGTTTCGCATGTCATTTTACAAATAAAAAGGAAATAAATGCTCCAAATGCTGGGCACGTTCTCTATCTCTTCCTCTTCCTCTCCCTAAGCCCCCGTCCTCTGGGTCCCGGTGTTGGCCCCCCAGGAGCACCCCCAGCAGCACGTCCACCAATCCTATCCCTCTCCCCACCTCGCTTGCACAGGGTTTGCATTTTTTCCATACTGGGGGATCCTTCAGCGCCTTCCTTGATTTTTTGAGGTCTCTGGGAGCAGATGGGACACTTGGGGGCTTAGAGTACACAGTTTGCAGTTTGAAGCACTTTTATCTGGCTTAGGAAGCAGCGTGCTGTGGTTCTGTAAGCAATGCACAAAAGGTGGCTTGGAGCTGTGTGTGTGTCCGAGGTTTGGGCTGTGACAGAACCCAGCCGGACCTTTTGTGCCAAGGAACAGAGCAGTTTTCTGCATGTCTTTATTTGCATTGTGTGGCTGAAGGGAGTGGAGCTGTGCATGTGTGTTCGCAGGGAGAGGCTGCAGCCTGTGGGGAAGCAGGGATTCCTGAGAGCCCCCTTGAAAATCCCAAGCTGACATTCCAAGAAGGAGGAAAAGATCCTGATTCGTTTCCTTTGGAGATTGTAAAGCAAAACCCAAGCAGAGTTAGAAATATAAGCCAACTGAAAGATCTCCCAGCTGTTGAGCTGCTGCCTCTAACCAAGCCCCATCTCCCTCCCTCTCCCTGGGCCAATTTCCCCATTGTGTGCTTTCTTTCTCAATAAGGAAGGTTCCCTGGAGAGCAGCTTGCTGGAATTCACTCCCCAAAGTGCTGACTGCACAGCTTGGTGCAGTGAGAAAGGGGCCTGGGGCCAGAGAGGAAGCAGGGAAAGAGAGCTGGATCCACAGCTGGGGAAACTGCCCGCTATGATGATACAAAGAAACAAACCCACACCTCAGTGCATGAGACTGAAAACCCAAAGGGCTTTGAAAGAATCTCTCCTCACATCCCCAAACCATCAGAAATGAGTAAAATAGGTTCCCCCTCTGTCTTCCTGGTGCACTGCTCATTGCCAGGCATTGCCCAGTTCAACTCATTTTCTCCTTCTCTCTCACCCTGTACCCTGTGCCCTGAGCCTCTCCAGCCCTTACCCCACATCCCACCTTCTTTCTGGCCCACTGTTTCATTTTGTTGTAGTCAGAGCGCTTTTCATGTGTAAGATTTTGACTGCCAAGCTTGTGCTTTTTTTGTCTGCTTTGTGACCACTGCGACTTGAAACCACTTTTACTCCACAGTGTGTTTGTTTCCATAGCTCAGGCTGTTTGCCCACAATGGGGAAACCCTGAAATCCCCCCTCAGCTTTCCCTTCTTTGTGAAGCTAAGAGGCTGCACAAGAATGCCAGAAAAAGCTTCATTCACACCCGGAGCAGCATCTTTCCTACAAGCATAAGGTCTGCTAAGCCAACGAAGGGCGTACAAAGCAAACAAAAAGAGAAAAATGAGGGTTTGCAAAAGCAAGCAAACAAACAACACTAAGAAAAACAACCAAAAAACCCCACCACCCACACACCCTGGGCTGCGGTTGTTGTTGTGACCCGGGTTATTGCCTCCCACATGGACGAGGTGCTTGTTGGGGTTGGTGCGTGTGTGCTGATTTGTCTCCCTGATTGGAAAATGCTACGCAGTTTCCAAATGCTGCCCCAGAGCTATGGAGAGCACTTGGGATTCGGGGGTGTACCTGTGTAAATATGTAAGTGTAAAATGCAAACATATGTGTGCACATAGATATGTGTGTGCGCGTATATACGGATGTGCGTGCATGCATATGTGTGTGTATGTACGTGCACTCATCCATCTGCGAGGCTCGCAGGCGGCCGAACCAGCCCGTGCCACCGGATGGCAGCAGACACCGCGGAGCTGGCGGTGATGCCCGGTTCTCCGCTCCCTGCCCCCGGCTTCGGGCTGCTGGGATGGCCGCTGCGGCGACGCGGAGTTTCATTACAAGGGAGAGCTGCTGGGAACGTGGGTTGGAAGCAACTGCTTTCCTGTCGCAGTATTTCTGCGGCCATGCCCCCGTTCTTGTGGCCTTAGCAAGGGAACGAGTCCTTTTGAAAACATTTGTACAGCTTGAAAATGACTACAGTTTGAAATGACTGTAGCCAGCCTGTGGACATTCCCATTTGTTCCCTTGTATAAAGCAATAGAGCAATGCTAGAAAAGCAGAGGGCTCTCGTACTGTCAGTAGATGCAGGAGTGGTCATGGATTCTTAAGAACCCTCAGGAAAATCTCTGCTTTTTATTCAGAAGACAGTTCCTAACACAAAGTAGGCAGTGGGTGCATAAAGTAGGCCTGCATCTTTTCTGTGGATTTGCAGGTGAAATGTTCTAACCAATCCATTTTGCCCTTTTGCTGTTCAGAACTGTAGGATATCCCAAGTTGTAAGGGACACATAATGATCAGTGAGTCCAACTCCAGGCTCCATATAGGACCACCACAGAACGCTGTTTTTTTCGGCTCTCTTCAGCGTCAGTCATACGATGGAGTTTTGGGGCCCCACAAAGCTGCAGAAGGCAAATTAGCCTGTTGCTTTCTGTTGGTGTTTTCAGCAGCAACCTGCCTGTGAGCCTGGTCATCATCTTCCCTCGGGGCCCAAGACTTATCCAACCAACTACAACAAAGTTACAGGCTGAAATAGCACCAGAATTACCAAAACTCAAAGAAAAACATAGTCTGAGTCATTTCAATGGAGAGTAATACTCCAGAGCAAGTAGAAGGGACACTGTCAGTGATCTTACAGTGCTCTTGCAAAGTTATAGCTCACTGATCAGTCACAAAATAAATGAGTGGAAATTTAAATTGTTTCTTCTAACACTGTGAAAAAGCTCAAATGTTTAGATCTCGTGTGTGCTGTATAATGTAAACGCTGTTCTGGAGAGGTTAGGCACATTCCCAACGTTGCATTGCGGGATCCGAGTGATCCCAGAGCTCAGAGGACTCTGTGAATATGCATGGAGTCCATAACCTGTGACTGAAGGTCCTGATCCCTGGGAGCCTGCAATAGCTGCTGGTGACATGGTAACCGCAGTTCCTGTCATGTCAGTGATCGGGAGATAAAAGGCCATTGAGCCGGGGATGCTTGGAGCTGAATGGGAGCATTGCAGCAGTTTCAGAGCCAGTGTCTCTATACATGACATTCAAGACAGATTCTTTCTTCTCTTTTTCAAAACAAAGAAACAAATGAAACAGGAAACAGTCAGCAGAGAAGCTCAGATGCTTTCTTATCCTCCTCCTCCAGGCCTGGGTGCATTGCTCTGTGGTCACAGGGACCATGACAAGCCTCACTGTGAGCCTGCAGCAATGTGGCTGATAGTGCAGATGGTGTGATGCATGGGCAAAGAAAGGCCTGTGCTCCAGGCGTGCTCTGGCCTTATTCCAAACACAGTTGATAAGCAGCTTTTATCATTTTGCCTATTGGTGGTGATTTTTCCTAAAGGTAACATATTTTAGTTTGAACATTGCAAGTCTCATTCTTCAGCAGCCACAAGGACTCTCTGAACATTTTGTATGTGCTGTCATCTAAAAAAAAAGTCATCCCAAAAAGCAGACATTCAGTATTTTCTTTTCTACCCAGAAAAATGAGCCAGGCTCCCTGCAAACGTATGTGCCCAGTGTGTCAGAGCAGGACTGTGCATGGTGCATGGTTGTATCCACAGGGTCTTTTTTCCTGACATCTCCAGTGATTACTCACACATCAGGAAGAACCAAGATAGAGCAGTTCCAGCAAAGACTGTTACTACAAGACAAGCTAATGAAAACTGCAGGCTCTAATTTCACTCCTGATCAGGGTGCCTGTGGCTTTGATATCTCAGGCCAGAGTTGCACTATGTGAATGAAATCAAGGGAATGGTATTGACTTAGTCCGTTTGGGATATCTGTCCCACTGCGTTCTTTATCTGTTTGCCAACATAAAGCCTTGCATGGAAACTTACGCACAGTGCTTGGATGGTTTCTGGATAAACTGTGGAAAAATGTTTCATTTATTTTTTGTGACAATAAGGGATTGGTCCTGTTCCTATATTTTCCTTATGTATTAAGTGGAAACTTGGAGTAAGAGGAGATGATTTTGTTAAGGTCAGAAGCCCCTCTCATTGTGACTAGCTGTGGGGTTATAAACAGAAATTCATTTGGTATGAAGATTCTAGGTTTCAGCTCTTGGATGAAGGTTGTGGTTGATGCCAAAGCTTTGAGCTGCAGGAATGGGGGAGCAGTAGGGGAAGAAGTGTTTTGACATTTTCGTTTTGGAAAACAAAGAAGCCATTATTATGGGAAACTGATTTCTTGTAATGGTACCCAGAAAATGGTCTTCCTCATTAACCTGAAATTTAGAAATATTTCTCCCTGGGCATGTCAGAAGCATCAGTAGAGATTTAGGTATGACTCAGATATTCTGGGAAGGCACTGAGCATGGAAAGCAGCCATCTTACAACTGCCACTGAGAATAGTATCTATGAGCTAGTAAGTTTAGATCCATGTGTGATGCCTTTATCTTGGATATGAAAATTTGGTGGCTGAAGGGGAGTCCTAGAAGCCCAGTGGATGGGCAGAGAATCAGCGTGCTTCACATTTCTGCACAAATGTGTCTCACTTTAAAGGCTTTATGTCTGTTTAGATCCTGGGGACAGGACTAGGATATGCCATCCATCTTTGTGGATAAGTAGGAGTAACTGTGCTTTTCTTGTGGATGAGGGGTGCTGGGGAATGCATTCCTGTACATATCCATAAGGAGGAGGATTAAGATGATGTGGAATGAAAAGGGGCTTTCCAGAGGGTTCAGAAAGAAGTGTTTTCTCCTGGAAATCTACCTTCAGAGATGTCTGAAAACACATAGGGGCTGAGGCAGCACCTGCTTACCTACAAACTCCAGCTTAAATATTTGTGAATGTGGCATTTTTTGTGTGTGCCCTTTTTCCTCAAACTATTTGTAATTTTCCCAAGCTCTAACATCATGAGTTTCCTGGCACGCTGACTATGCATCTCCTGGAGGACTGCAGACACCCCTCAGGCACTTTGCTCAGCACAGGCTGCAGAGCTCTAGGAAGGAGGGATGGGAGGTTGCTGGGGTTCCCTTCCCCTTCCCCTTCCCCTTCCCCTTCCCCTTCCCCTTCCCCTTCCCCTTCCCCTTCCCCTTCCCCTTCCCCTTCCCCTTCCCCTTCCCCTTCCCCTTCCCCTTCCCCTTCCCCTTCTCCTTCCCCTTCCCCTTCCCCTTCCTTCTTTTTTGTCCTTCTTTTTTGTCCTTCTGAGGGCCTGTGCTTATTAGTTCCGTGCAAATTACCTATTTATTTCTCCTCTTTCCTACTTCAAGAGCTGATTCTTCTGGAAATTGAGGTGGAAGAGCCAGACAGAAAGGGCAAACTGCACCATCATCCCAGGGTCAGTGTCTTATTCTGCCCCATGATAGAAGCTTCTGTCTCCCTTCTCACACTGTGGCAGTTTGGGAGCTGAAGACTTATCCTGAAAACACTAGCAAAAGTCTGCTTGTGACTCATTCTTCCCCCCTGCCTCTCTCCGTCAAGTCTCTGCTTGAAGTGTTTATCCTATATTTTTTTATTTGGGCTGATTATGAAATGCAGTGATCCACTGGAATGCGTTTTGCCTCTGAAGTGAGCAATCTTCAGCACTGTAGGACTGCAGCATATCTCTGACATGAACTTTCAGGTTTAATGTAGTGATATACTCACGGGCTTTTGGGCAGAGCAGTTTTCCAAACAGACAGAGTGGAGAGAAACTTAAAAAAAAAAAAAAAAAAAAAAAAGTCCTCTTTTGCATAAGAACTGGCCAATTAGTGGTTTGGACACCCCTACCAAATACTGAACAGAGTGGATGGAAAAGGTATGTTCAGCTTGAGTTTGATTTTCCCTCATCTTGTAGCTTTTGGCAGGGCCTTGCCGGCTCCCCACCGGCCCCACTGGCTTGCTCCCTCCAAGGTGGTGACAGCATGTTTTTCAGCTGCACCAGAGGCTGCAGACTTCATGTCAGACTTCAAGATACACAGATTGATAAACACGTCTGCCTCCAGCGATTGGCAGCATTCTTTCTGGAAAGGAAAACAAAGAAAAGGCTTTATATAAACATGCAAAGTGGTATGGGGGTACATGGGGCACAGCACAACACAGTGTTCAGTCCTGTCTGAGCCCTGCTGCTGGGCTCTTGCTGACAGGGCCTCAGCAGGGAGCCTGCTCATTGCCATGGCTGTCCCTACAGTCAGCATGGCCACCCTGCTCTCAACATGACTGTTCTGCCCTCAGCACAGCCACCCTGCCCTCGTCATGGTTGCTCTCAACATGGCTGCCCTGCTCTCAACATGGCTGCCTGGCTGGTCACTGTGGATGCATTGCTGGCTGCCTCACATGCAAAATGGCTACTTCTAGCAGCCAGCCTAGACATGGTGCTTTCCCATGGGAAGAGACAGCTGTCCCTGAAATAGTTAGTGGAAAGAAAGGAAATATTTTACTGTAGAGGACACAAGAGGCAAGGGCTATATGTGAACTTCTCTGGGTGCCTGTGCCCATAGCCAAGCCATGATCACGACCAGAGGAGCCTGCCTGGCTTTAGGTCAATGCCTCAGCATATGAGGATCCTAAAATGAAGTATTTTAGATCCACTGACTACTCTAGCACTGATTAAACTCTTATTTAGAATGAATAGAGGTGCCTGTCAAGCACATGGTCTCACTGCTTGTGGGCAGTAGTTTAGCATGGAACTTGACAGTGAAATCTGTGGGGTGGTGGATTTTATGCTGAATACTATAAAGACTGTTTCTTTTGGAGATGGGTTTACCAACAACCTTGTTGTGCGTGACAGAATTGCAGGCTCTGGCAACACAAGGGAGATTACGATGACAGTAGCTAAATATGATTCCTATGAATCTGATTCCATATAACTTGACACTGTAGCTTCTTCCACCATTTTGAAATGCTCTCCAGAAGAGTCCATTTACCCTCCTTGTCAAGATCACTGATGTTATACACAGCCTATGGAAGTGAATGTAGTAAAAGTCTTGATGTGACAGCATGGCAGCTGGGATGGCAGAAGCCGTCCTTGGTCCCAGAAAAATGCCCTCCCTGCCTTCCTTCTCCCCTTCTGCTGTATCTTACAGAGTACTTAGTGGCTGGAAGCTGGCTGGGACAGGGATCATCTCTTGGTAAACACAAATGCTTTTCAGTAGTGTTAATAATGATGTGAATCCCTTGTGCTCTGAGCACTGGCTACTAGTCTTGACTGTGGTGGTTTTCGTGCAGCTCTCAGTCAGCTCTCCTGGGAGCGATGGAAGGAGGGTGGATTTCTCTTAAAAAGAAATTGCAGAGTTTGGCCAGTACTAGCCCTGTGCCAGAAGAACAGTAAGTTTCCATGTGTGCTTTTTAAAAATGACATCAGTTTTAGCTAATACAGCCTCCAAATTATTATTATTATTATTATTATTATTATTATTATTATTATTATTATTATTATTATTTTTTTTTTGACATGGTAATAATACCGTGACAGACTCAAAGTTTCTTGTCTGTTTGCTAAGAAAACACAGAGTGGGTAATATATACGAAATATATATACGAAAACCAACCCAGCTCCTCAGAGCACATACTCTTCTCTTCACCTTTTTTTTCTGCGTTGCTTATACTCTTCACCTTTTTTTTTTCTGCATTGCTTCACCTGATCACTGTTGTTGACTTCTGTAGCAAAGAACCTCTTAAATCTGTGTTCAGCCACCTCTCAGGACTATTAAAGAAAATTGTGGGGCTCCTTTGGTGCACTGGAATTTGGCATAAACCCACTCTGCAAATACTGTGCCTTCTCCACTGTAAATGCTTCTGTTAAAGGTGGATGGCATTCTCATTTTGCAGACAAGACCAGATCTGACAATTTATTCTCAGGAAAATAGGGGGTGCTTAAGCTATAGGCACTGGTAAGAATCTTGAAAAAAGCCCAACCAGCAGAGTTAAGAAAATAAAAACCTAGAGCAGATGTCAGAAGTCCCTTCTTTTCATGCTCTATCTCCCTAAGGGGGGAAGAAGAGAAAAAAATCCTGCACAATTGCAGCTTAGAAAAGGAAATGACTTCCTGTTGGGGGTCTTCCTTTACATTTTGGAATGCTGTCTGCCATTTCCCAATTAGTTAGCAGGGTGGACTTGGGCACAGCAATCATTTTGCAAACGCATTCTCCCTCAGGTCTCAGGGTATTGAGAAGAGAGATGCAGGGGAGTTTTTGCTTCCCAGCTGGGTACATGTGGCACACTTCGCTTTGCAAATGCACATTTGCAAAGTTTCCTCTGAGACTCATGATTTTCCTTTCTGAAGTGGATGGGGAACACCAAGTTTGAAGGGCAGTATATGTTTAGAATATACTGCTCCTTTTGTATATTCTTCCCTTTCTTAAATCAGTGCTCAATTTAAAATGCACCAGCTTGAACAATTCAGTGCAAGGGAGAAAAATAACACAGTGGGGGGTAAGAACAGAGTGTAGTTTGATTCTCAGTCATACTAATCAGCTGCTTTTACAACAGACTGCAATATGTTCGAGGGACTGATTTATCCCTCAGCAGTGTAAGGTGACTTTAATAGAAGGCTCCTTCCTTCCATCCAGAAGCCCTCATCCCTCGAATGACTTTTATTCCTATCAAATATCTTTCCTTCCTATAAATTCCCCTACACAAACAATACTTTCGAAGCAATGGGGTTGTGAATCACGCTTGTAAACCACTGAAAGCTCTGACCACAGTTTGGAATAGGAGCATGTGAGGATCAAGGCAGTCTGCAGGCACTGGAATGTGACGTCTATTCCCCTCTCACATCCACACAATTAGCAAGGTCACTGTGCCTTGCAGGTTTACTTCTTTAAAAAAAAAAGTAAATTTAAAAAAAGAGGAAAAGCATGTCAGCTATATCCTTTTTTTTTTTTTCTTCCTTTTTTTTCAGATTGCTGGTGTGGCTGTCAGTTGGTGTTACCTGTTTGTCAAAGGAACCACACTGGAGTCAAACAATAGTCTGGATGCAAATAAGAGAAAGGATACGTGTCCTGGATTGGTAAACGGAGCCTCTGTGTTTTCTGTGACCTCTTCTTCCTCAGCTGATTGTGGATCATAACGATTGCTGCCATTTGGATGGGAATAATTAACGAGATAAATGTAGGTTAGTGGCTTGTGAGCAGCCAAGGGCAAGGCTGCCTGTATGTTTCAGCTCAGCCTAAACCATGGGGGCACTTCCTTCCTGAGTCAATAGTGATCCTGTAATGCTAACAAAGGACCCCCATTGATCATTGCCCTCTGATAATTGCTGCCAGTGTGAGCCTGCCTCTCACAGCTTGTTGACATCTCTGGACAATTTAACTAAGCCCCTTTATAAGGTCTCTGCAAAAGAAGCAGGGTGAGGTCTGTAATAGTGCAGGTCAGGAATGTAAGGACAAATAAAGGTTTTCCCTAAAAATACCGGGGTAGGGTAAGCATGGTGTTCCAAGCTAAGCCACTCCTGTGGTGTTATATGAGGTCTCAACATCTATCTTTGGCACTGTTTTACTTCTGTTTTATCTGACTGAGAGACCTGTCCAGAAAGTGGCATTTCTGTCTCATGGGAATTTGCATGTGTATGTGCAGAATATCAGGCACTGGCCTGAATTAGACCCAAACCAACATTTTTTAGGAGAAATTACACTTTTCCCCAGTCTGGGAGTTGCCCACATTCAGAGTGTCTTTGTCCAGAGGTGTTCTCAGGAGTTTCACTGTGATATTTCTGTCAGGTTACTGAGGACTGGTTTGAGCACAGGGTACATATTTTTGCATTGGCATGCTTTTCCATGGATTATCCTCATATTTTCCTTGGATTATGCCAAGAAAGTCCTTTAGGGCATATCTAGAGATTAAGACTTTATATTCCAGTAACATCCTGGGTAATCAAGGCAGAAGCCACCAGAACCTTGGCTTAGACAAGCAGTATTGCAAACTAAGATACTTTGGATCAAACGAGTGAGTACCAAGAAATTTCCCACTAGCTGTATTGCAAAGCTTCCCTGATGCCATAGAAGCTTCCACCCAAAATACAGTCTCCTTAACCGGAAGAGAAAGTCTTATGGTGGTACGGCATATAACAGTATTGGAAACAGTATTGGAAAGTATCTGTCAAGAAAAGTGTCCAATTAGCAAATATCAGCACTGGAGCTCTTTGGTGCTAATCACTGTCAATACACCAGAGGCTCTTAGCTATCTTTTGCTGTCATTTCCACGTGATCTTGCTCTTTGTTCCATTCAGGATCCAAACCTGAAGCTATTCAGCCAGTGATACAAATGCTGTAGGTACCTACAGCTGCAGCATTTGTCATATCTCCAAGACACAAACCTCTCACAACTAACACAATTTTCATCTTCCACTATTATTGTTTAGCTAACTGAGACAAAAAAAATCTTCCTTCTAAAAAATTGCCCTTCTACATTCTTCAGGAAAACTGAAGAACAGAGTACTATTTCAAATTAAATTCACAATGAATTGGTTGGGAAAAAAAAAAAGCAAAAAGAAAGGTAGATGAAATCCAACCAGAAGCACCACAGTGACTTCTGCACAGAAGCAGAGTGGGGAAAAACCAAAATTACTGCAATGGCTGATTCATTCAGTGGCTCTGTGAAGGAGAAGTGTGCTCCAGGGAAGTGTGGCCAAGGAAGAATTGGACATCTGGTCTGCACTAGATGCTGTCATGAAGTAAGCATATGGCCATGACATCATTCCAGCTTGGGGGATGGAACATTGGTCAGGGAGGAAATCTTGCTCAGAGGTTGGGAATTTTTTGTTTGTGTGTGTGGAAATTTCATTGACCACATTTTCATTTGGGTTAACATGTAATGCAATCCTCTTGCTATTGATGGTTGTCTTGCATCTTATGTATGCGCAGGTTTGATGTTCTAGTAACACCAGATGACACTTTACCCTTTACAATATTGTTGAATCGATAAATGTAGACCTTGTTTATTAAATACAGCTGACTTTGTCTTGCCAAGGACTCATGTAAAACAGATCTGGGTAATACTGGGATTTAGTAATGACAGCTTATATTAAAAGAGAAGCATAAGGCTGAAGCTTTACCACAGGATATTGGTTTTCTACAGGTTCTAGTAGGGTAAGATCAGTGTTTCATCTTGCCAGAGTGGATAAACAGAATAAAACAGCTATGTGCTGCGTGGAGATCTTTTGAAGAACGCTGAAAAGTGAAGGATTTTTCTCAGCTGTTAGAAATCCTCCAGTGATTTTGAGAAGAAATGCTCCAGCACATGTGGCCAGTAGCTGCCATTCCCTTCCTCTCGCACTGTTGCACAGTGAACCGGTCCCATCTATCTGCTGCAAGTAGCCCTTTGGATTTATGTTTAGAGGAGGGCTTGTTGAGTTGTTAGGTGCCCTGCCCTCTAGTATCTTAGGTAAGGTATTTCCCATCCCCAAAACAATGTCAGTAAGTTGCCATGCTCCATCTTGACTTTTCCTGTTTTACCTATCCAGGATTAGCCTCACTATTAAACTCTGCTGTCTGGATGCCTGATCAACAGTCAAGGTTTCTACTTTGCTGCGATCCCATAGACTTGGTAAAGATCAGTACGGTCAGAGTAAACACCTGTACCTCAGCAAGACCCTCAAACTCCAGCTGGTCCGTGAGCATGTTACAATGGTTCTCTATAGTAACTTGCACACTAGAAGAGCTTTGGTGTTGCAGCAGTTAGCTGTGTCCTCTGAATCAGTCCTCTGAAAACTGCTCAGAATCTTGAGGCAAATTCATTAGTGAAGATCCAGAGTCAAACACAAACATAAGTCATGTACAGAACATCTTGGTCAGGCTTTCAAATAGTTGAATCCCAGTTCCCCAAACGATGCCATCATGTCAGTCTAGCTCATCATGCTTCTCTGTCAAACTGCTCCAAATGCTTCTTGGAGTTTATCATAGAATCACAGAATTATAGGTGTTGGAAGGGACCTCTAGACATCATAGCGTCCACTCCCTCTGCTAAAGCAAGGAACCTGCTTTATAGACGGTCATGCAGGTAGGCATCCACACGGGTCTTGAATATCTCAGGAGAAGGAGGCTCCACAACCTCTCTGGGCAGCTGTGCCAGTGTTCCATCACTTTGACAGTGAAGAAATTCTTCCTTGTATAAAACAACTCCTGTGTTATTTTGTGCCCATTGCCCCTTGTTCTACTGTTGCTCACCATTGAAAAGAGTCTCCCCCCATCGGTTTGACTCCCACACTTTAAGTGTTTATAAATAGTGATAAGATCTCCTTTCAGCCTTCTCTACACTGAAGAGTCACAGGTTACTCAGCCTTTCCTCAAACGGGAGATGCTTCAGGCCCTCAATTATCTTTGCTGCCCTCTGCTCAACTCCTTCTAGGAGCTCCCTGTCTTTTTTTGACAGGAATGGAGTCCAGAATTGGACACATTCTAAATGAGGCCTCATCAGGGTAAACAGAGGGAGAGTATCACCTGATAACCTCTATGGTTTATAGACCATAAGATTTTTTTTTATTCCTGCAATTTTTTCATTATTTTTCATTTTTTAGATTAGATTTTCTCCATCTTATCTGGTTCACTCCTTGTTTTCTCCCTACCTCGCTGCCTGCCTCAGTTGTGGCATCACAGGGGTTAATAAGACAGTTTGCTGGAAAGGCATTTTAATTGGAGGAGCAGATACAGAAATAAACAAGAGCTAGAGTAATTCTCCTGGCTCCTACTTTCCTTAATGCCTCCAACTTTGAGCCAGTGCAAGGTATCATCACCCACCTCGTGCAAGGCGGATCTTTCCAAAAAAGAAATCCCTACACAAATTTGTTCAGGAATTCTCACCTCCTCCCCAGCCCTGTGGGTTATTGCAAGAGTTGATTTACTTTGCAGTGGAAATTTTTGCAGATGTCCGGGTGTTTCAAAGGGAGCTGAAGCCAAAGACAGAGCTCTGATGTTGCCTGGAGGCTGCCAACTATTTTTTCACAGTCTGTCTACATACCCTGTATTTCTCTTCCAGTCCTGCCTCACCTCTGGGGCTGGGGTCCTGACAGGAACAGAGGAACAGAAAATTTGCAGTACATGAGGCTCTTGGTCAGCAGTGGATGGTGAGGGGAGAGAGAAAGGAGGGGTATCACCTGGCTAATTTAAGTGGCAATGCAAATGTATCAGTCACTGCCCAGGCCTTCAGCAGCTTAATGCGGGCCTCAGTATAGGCAAGTCTTCAAAGAGGTACAAATAGTTACTGTCCTGTCTCTTAACTCCTTCCTTTTTGCCTTGCTTAGCAACTTGCTGAAGGTCTGCATTTTGAGTTCTTTCCCCTAACAGCCTCTCAGATGGGACTCAGCCCCCTCAGTACTTGCAGGAAATCTCCTACCAAGAGACCTGAAAAGCAAAATCTCATTTGATTGATCACTTTCAGGTTTTGACAGCTTTTAATTTTTGCCATTGTTTTTGGTCTCTGACTGAAAGAAGTTTGCTACTTAGCTTGACCTATTAATTTTACTTATTTTCAGTTCTGTGTGGACGGACGTGCTGTTACCAAGTCCACGAGGGCATTATAGGAGCCTGAAGTGAAGACCAAGAATCCCTTGACACTTGCTGACCCAGGACAGGATGGAGCAGAGACAATATGATGCAGAGATAACCAAATAAGTCAAGCTACTTGAAAGAAGATTTGATTCTGTTTAATAAAATCACAGACTATGCTCAAATCCTGAGTTGTTTTATCTTAATGAGATCTATAACTATATGGAAAACTGTAATCTGTTCCCAATTTTCTGCATTACTTCATTCATGGAAATTGTATTCTAAATATTAAAAGAATATCATTTCTGAAATGGCACACAACATGATGGTTTTAAAAGTAAGCTACCTGGTCCTTCTGGAGGACTGTATTTGTTGGCCTTAGTGTGAACCTCATTGACTGCTTGGACACTGCAAGCAGATCTTGGATACTACAAGCAGACCTTAGCAAGCATACAGAACACAGCCTGAAAATCAAGAAATGATCCAACATAAGGCCTTTTCATCACCAGAACAGTGCAAGAAGCATGCAACTCTCAGTAAAGAAAGGAAAAAAAAAAAAAAGCAGTCTACTCACAAAACAAACATTTGCCATCTTTGTAGGCAAGCAAGGCCTTGAAAAAAAAAATAAATTTTTTTTTAAAGGCCTGTGTTGAGCAGGTCCATGGTGGTATTTGAAGCTTTCCATAGAAATATAAACTTTTGGCCTTTGAGTCCTTCAACCCATCTTGATATGATTGGGTCAGTCAGAAATACCAAACCTATGGGGAGAAAAGATGGAAAACAGAAGACAGAAAATGGGGAGAGAGGAGAGGGTCATGCTGAGGATGAGTTTCTATATGCATTTGTGTTTTGATCAAAGGAAAGCACTCAGAAAAGATGCAGATATACTTACCTGTTTAGTCTCCATCACAGAAAATGCAAAAAATCAGATGGCCCATGGACTGATCGGGAATTACTTTCTCCCTAATCTCAGTTCCTTTAGATCACTTCAGGTGGACAGTCTGTAGATGGGATAGAAATGAAGGTTTGTGGATATCAGTTTTAGCCCACAGCTGGCCCACAGCCTCTGTTCCACCAATCTCTATTTCTGCACCATCAGTAATCCAAAACTCTACTGAAAATCACATGGTTGTGATAGGCCTCAAAATCTGGCTAGTCTGCAGAGCATTGCACCAAGTAAAGTATGGGGGAAAGGTAGAAAACATCAGTGACAGGGTAGAATAAATGTTGCATTAATAAGTGCTGCATTTGTATACTCTTGTTTTCAGGCCACTGAAACCTAAACCTCCAGACATAACTGGCTTAAAGAGGCCTGCAACATGGACATCATGCAATTGTTTTTCATCGAAGTTATTTGGGTAACATTCTTTGGGGCATATGTTTGTTCATGGTGCTTGGTATCCAGATGGGACTGAGAGTCGTTAACCACCAGGGAGCATGAAAAGGAAAGAGCAGAATATGTATTATTCCCAGCATGGTGGCTTTTAACCCCTTGATGAAGGGAGCCAGAATTTCCTGAGGCTTAGGAGGCAATTTTTGTGCCAGAGCTGAAAGAGGCATGGAGTTCATTTTATTTTCAGTAGATTTTATGAGTTGATTACAAATGAATTCCATTGCATTCTCACTTGTATAATGGCATTTTTTTAAAAATCCTGGTAACGTATAGCACATATATCCCAAGTGCACAAAGGCTACATGCATATCCATCCAGGACAGAGCACCATTTCCTTCTTCCTTGAAAATATTTAATATATTTCTAATATGGTCTACATTTTGGTTTTGCTTCCATTTCTTTTCTAAGTGCAGTTCAAAACACTGATGCATATATATACATATATATATGTTTTCCAGCTTAGAGTTTAGTTGTATTAGAGTTTTCTGCAGTTTTGTGCTAGTGTTTAGGACTACCCAGGAAGCTAAAATTACCTGTGCCTACCCCCGTTACCACTTCCATCCAGGATCACTTTAAAAGAAATATAGTTCCATAGAAGCTTCACCAAATCTCATCAAAATGAGCTTGAGTTTTTGGCTTTGCAATGAAACTGAAAGCCCAGACATTTTCTTCTGGTTTCATCTTTCATAGGGACAATTCCAAGCAGCCTGAGCCCTTTGAGAAGTGCCAGGCTCCTAATGAAAATGAGCTGGAATTGCTGGTTGAGGTATCATGAGCAGGCGGGAGGGGAAAGAGTGAAATTCTGCATTACCCAGAGCTTGTGCTGACAGATGAATTAAAATGTAAATCTGAGCTAAGATTTCCAACACCAGAGCATAAAGTTAAGCTTCTGGGTTTCTCCTCAGCCTCTTAAATAAATCCCAATTTTAAGAAGTCCTCACCGCCCCAGCATTCCCCAGTAGAAATTTAACAGGGTTTTAGGAGCACCCTGTTATAAAAGCCTTGTCCCAGTTTTCCAGATATATGCCACAATAAATCATAGCATGTTTCACAGTTTAGAAGAGGAAGGAAACCAAAGCTTTCAAAGTGTATGAGATGCTGTTCTTGTGCTCAGTGTCTTTGCAGTGCATGAAGAAAATGTTCAAATCTACACCAAACTGAAAGCAAACCTCAAAACAGAACCTCAAGCAAAACTGGAAAGTGCTAACTGAATTGTTTTCAATAGAAAAAAAAGAGAAAAAAGAAAAAAAGAAAATAGTCACATTTCCTGGAGTAAGTCCCCAAGTTGATAATTTTAGGAAGATACTTTCCTTTGAAGACTTGGAGACGAAAGGCAGAAATAAGATCTCAGCTTGGAATCCAGTGATTCTGTGAGGGAGCGTACTACTTCTCCTGGACTTCTCATTTTGGACTGAAATATATGTAAGTTTCTGAGGTTCATCTGGTGAACCAATTAAACTGATTGGAGTAGTCCTGCTGAAAAGTGTTGCTGCTCATTTGATCTCTTTGCCTGGTTAAAAATTCCCTAAGGAAAATATCTTCCCTTCAAAATGTGGTCCTGGCCACATTCTGAAGTCAGTTGCCTCTGAAAATTTCTGCCTGGCTACCTTTCAAGCCAATGTAAGGCGCACAACAAATGATGTGAGTGAGCATTTTGAATGAAGCCAGAATATCTTGGGTCACATTTTTTGAAATGGGCCAAGACGATTTGCTGAATCAAGATTCAAAAGCAGTTAGTTCTGCCTTTTAGGGGGCTAGTGAGAAACTGACTGAAATAACTGAAGGACTTCTTTTCACATGTTGCATGGATGGCAATGAGATCTGCCAAAGTGGCTGCTCTGCAGCAGGGCTTGAATAACATTTTCTCATCTCTCATTCCACTGGGACGATTGATCCACCAGGGTTTGTTTTGGCAAGAATTTGCCTATCGTGGAATGTAGGAGAGCATGGGAGAGCCTTCAGCAGCAAGGGGTGGGGATGATGCCAATTGTGATATATTTAGTAAAATATCTGCAGCACTATAAACATCAGAAACTAAGATTCCTTAAAAAAAAAAAAAAAAAAAAGGAAGGAAATGTCATGAAAATGTGCAAATAATCATTTAGATGCCATCTTGTATGAGGTCTTGTGGCAATGGAAAACAGACTTTACACTTTGCAAGAGGAGAATCCATTGTTTTAAGACAATTAGTCCCATCCTAGCCTTCTCAAAAGTTTCTCATGGATAATCACAAGAGAAGTAACAATAATCTTAACAATGTAAGGAGGATAGTGTTTTCAGAACAAGGCAGATGTCAAGAGCATTTTTAAACCAGGCTGTAATCACCCATCCCAGCAACAGGTTCTGGGGGAAAAAGTGTTTGTGTTGAGTTCTGAAAAGTCATCAAATGTTTCTTCTTGTGAGGCTGGAAAGAGCCGAGCATATCTGTGCCATGTAATACCCTGAGCTGGGAGCTCAGCATTTCGGTTTAATGTGAAACAGCCTTGTGTTCACTTGAGCATGCCAACTGCTGCTAAACAACACTGGGCAGTGATGCAAGTCCTCCTGTGCAGGGATGGGAGGGAAGAGCCTGGCTCTGCCTACGGCTAACTGGAGCCAGAGGCTGACTTGGCTGCGCAGGTGCTGGAGGAGCTGGCGACGGTGAGTAGAGTCTTTGACACAAGTCCTTGGATTGTGTGTACAAAGCCACAGCTGGAACATAGAGGCTGTGCCAAACCTTTTTTGAGATGAAGAGGGGCTGCTGCTGCCTGAGCCAGGAGGCTTGTGCTCAGCTTTGAGCTGGAAGCTGCTTACTATCCACATTTGGTGTTGCCTTCCCAATGCTTGACTTTACAAGAAGCAAAAGCTGACTCTGCTCATGGGTTGTCAGTTCATACTGGCTAATAAAATCCACACTCTACCCACAGGCATTGTTGGTCAATGTGCCTCTGCTTATGGCTGCATAAAATGATACCATACTGTTTGGCACAGCTGTACACAGGGGAATTACATTTAAATTCGCCCATAAAAGAACTATTACTTTATAGCAATATTAAAAGAGACCATTTATGAGCGTTAAATATTTATTTAAATATAATCCTTACCATGTGTTGAGTGGAAAAAAGCAGCAGCCTGGGGAATAAAAAGGGTGTACTCAGTATGAGGAGTTCTAAAAGCCCTTCCATTTTTTTTTAGATATTTTTTTGGGAGGTCTTTTGATAAGAAAGGAGTCTGGTTGGCCAAACCATGCAAGAAACTGCTTATTTGTTTATTTATATGGTCATATTGATGCATAATATTAACCACATTTAGTGGGTGAATTGTGGCATATGAACAAACCAAAATGAAAGGGCTAATACTCCTCCCTTCCATATGCTTCATGCAGGGTAAATGTTATGGTCACACGATGTGGAAGCAGGTATACTCCCCATCTCCCCATTCACACTATAGCTTCCCAATCTGTTTGTTCATGCTACATTTACCAAACATGCCATGGTTTATGCTTTTTCTCTAGCACCCACCAATGCTGGCATGTCCCTTGGCTGCCCCCCCTACAAGCTCACTGGCAATTGTAAATAGCAAATAATTCCTCATCAAAACTGTTTTTCATCAGGGAACTTGCTTTTGATCTCAGTGAGTTCCTATTTTGGAAAAGTTTCATTTTTTTTAATTTTTTTTTTTGTTTTGTCAAGAAAAGGAAGAAAAAATTGGGCAAGCCAAAACATTTGTGTGAGAAACAGAAATTGTTTTTGGAAAGAGAATAGCTGCTGGATTTTCTTTTGGTAAGAGGAAAAAACCAACCTGCACTCTTTTTTCCTTCTCTTTGTCAATTTTTTCCAGATGAAAATTATTTATCCATCTCTTCTCATGGCTGTGAAATGGTGTTGGAGGCATTCAGCCAGGCCTCTATCAAGAGAGGCAGAAGATGGAAGGGCAGGAAAGACTCCTGCAGCTTTTTCCTCTTTAGAGCACTCTTTCAGGAGATCTCAGATCTCTCTTTGGAACCCTGGTGCAAAATGCAGCAGTTGCCATCTTTACATTTAAAATCTCTAAGACAACTGGGAAGATCTTTTTCTATTGACCCAAATAAATCACATCCCACTAATCTAATTCATACTGAACTGTTTAGGAAACAGGTGCATCCAGCTCATCTTATTATCTATGCAGATATTCAGCTAAAAGGCTGTGTACAATAACCATGTCATTTTTATTTAGGAAGGCAAATCTTGACAAGGTATTAGCTGTAACAAGTTTTTTTTTCCTCATCAACCCATGCCTGGAGATTTTTTCATTCCTTATCAGAAAATAACAAAGCATGTTATTCAGTGCAAATAATAACAGCCCACATAAAACACAAAGTGGAATGCAAAGGAGAAAGAAGCATAATTGGTGGCTGATGTTTATCCTGTAGTAGTGATGTGTTTGTATTGTACCCTTTGTCATGTTCTTCTTGTAGCATTCCTCCCACTGTTCACATCTTAACAAATGTTGCAGGAATCGAAGGGAATATAGCAGAAAAAGAGAATAAAATTTACTTCTCTGTATATAAATAATTAGAATTGGAGTGGGACATAAACATGGGTTAAGTAGGCAGAAAGGAGAAAAGAGTAAATCTCATTGAGCATTATGAAAGCTAGTCAAAGAATTTCTGAGTGCAGTGTTGATAAATGCCTTGTTATTATTATTATTTTTTTAAAGCTAAAATCACCTTCTTGAATAACCAGCTATTACAAAATTGAAGTAGATCAGTGGCAGTCTTTGAATCTGGCCTTAAATCCAGAGTGGCTCTACTGAAATCAGCGCTGATACCTCTGATCAGATGGTGACAGAAATCGGGCTGAGCCACAGTCTTAGTTCACATTATTTCAGGAGGAGTAAATCTTAAGCATGGAGTACTTTCTGTCTCATTCTGTGGGCTCCCTCCAATGTTTGCTTTCACCTTTACTTAGGCAGCAGTTATTCCCATCAGTAGGACACAATGGATGTGCTCAAAAGCAGCAGAGTGAAGCAATAGTTAAAAGTGCTGCTGCAAATGCATCCAGTGCTTTCAGGAAGATTAATCTGAGTGAAGTACCCGAAAAGCTGGAAAAGCCTCAATATACTTCTGAATGCACATATTCATTTGGAGCTGATTGCCATTCCTCTGGTGCCCTGTAAATCCTCGAGGAATGCAGTTGGGGTCTGGGATCTTCCGCAAAGGGATTTGGAGGGGTTGTGAACAGAAAAAGGGAGGATTTGTCTGACTTTTATACAACTGACGGTTTTAATATTTTTAATAGAGAAACTTTTGGTCTTACATACATACATTAGTAAAGCTATGTAGCTTGAGAGAATCCTCTGTGAACCAACCAGTCTTGTCAGTTGTGGTTATATTCAGTATTCATAAGTATTCACCAGAAAATTTAGATCGATAGTTTTCAGACTAGATATTTGTTAATGAATCTGTATTATTTATTCTGTTTGTCTGATTGCATAACTTGTCTTTTCTTTCTTATTGGGTTACTGAAACCTTCTAAGAGAGGAATGAAGATGGGAGAATGGTAAATAGAGATAAAGAGTAATGAGTTTCTGTGCTCATGTAGTTGCATTCTCTACAAAATCTCTACAAAAAGGAGTCATATTGAGATAAAGCAGCCCATGTGCCACCTGCACAAGTGGATTTTTATACTTCATGCCTATTGTGTCATACACAGAATTATCTTCTCTAACTTTTACAAAGAATAGGTTAATTTAATCCTAATTAATCCAGGCACAGTAATGAATGTGAATCAAAAATGGGACAACTCACATTTTCAGCATTAAGGCTCAGATGTGTGTTAGGATCTTGAGCTATCCTGTAGAAACATTAGACAAAGAATAGGTTACAGAGAATCTATAGGAAAAAAAATTCTGAGTACTCTGATGCCGTTGAGTCAAGTTATCTGACATCTTTTGGTATCAAAACAACTGTTGATGCAAGCGTAAGGACATTTGCTATGTGAACTGTAGATTCCATGAGTTTATGTAGATATCTGAATGACCATGGAGTTAAAACTCTCAGTGGAGTTGTATTTCTTGCACTGTGTGCTTCTCACTGTTGCTGAAGAGTCAGTTTTCCCATCATTATAGTGAAACAAAACAAAGAACATTGGGTTTTCAGAAGTCTAGATTTTTTTCCTTTTTTTTAAAAAGTGGGATTGGCTTAGGGATGGAAAATGAAGATTTGCGAATGTGTTCCTGTTTTGGCAAAATTGTCACTGAGAGGGAGATTTCTGGTTCAGAATAAAATTTCTGGACAAAATGTGAAAGAAAGGGAAGTCAGAACACACTGTAACCTGGAGGACGTTCCTGGCAGTTTGGTGAGCCTGAACTGTCGTGTGGGTAAGTCTTTGGGAAGGGTGTTTTCTGGTCTGTGCCATGTAGGCAGCTATACTTCAAGCAAATTATAGAATCATGGAATTGCTTGAGCTGGAGGGGACCTTTAAAAGTTTCCTTGTTCAGCTTCCCTGCAAAGAACGGGGGAACCTACAGACACATTAGGTTGCTCAAAGCTCTGACCAGCCTGACCTTGGATGTCCTAAGGGATGGAATGGGACTGAGAACATCCTCAAAATGGAAATTGAATATGAGATTTTATGATTCTGGGATCAAGATCGTTGTGACACTATTTGTAAAGAAGGAAAGAGGGAGAAAGGGGGAAGCTGGGGTCCACCTGAAATGGAAAAAAAATTTGAAACTTTTTACATTCTCAGAGTATAAGAGAAATATTTCAACCCATCACCAGTAATGAAGAGTGACCACACCAAGCAAGCTTTGATCCCTAAGCTGACAGAAACTTGATAAATCTTATCAATAACATTCAGATAGAAATGAAAACACATTTGTTGGAGAATCAGTTCGTCTCCCAATTGCATGGTAAGATGCTGCACTGAGACAGGAGCATATTCTGCTGTTTGTCTCTTTTTCCTCACCGGAACAATACAGGTGCTCTGCAGCATTTCTGCAAAGGCTAAATATAAAGACAGATCTTGCTTCTTTGGACCATTGGACTCTTGCTAGGAAAATAAAAGTAACTGATCTTGTGACTCAAATATAGCCTGGAAGGTTTTTCTTTTTAAAAAATATTTATTTATTTAATTTTAACAGGACTAATTAAGAGAAAACACATTGTTAGAGTTTTGTCATTTAGTGCTCTGAGGAGTTTGGACTTTCATGTAAAGATTTTTTTGCCTGAATTGACTGTTTTCAAATTGAGTTTGACTAATGATCTTTCAGAGAAATCAGACCATTTGTCATCTTGAATGAGAGAATGTAACTGGTTGCAGTCAATTTTATTTAGAGATTTTCTTTGTTCCCTTGCTTCCTACAGGCACTGTGTCATTTGAATTTAATTCCCTTGAGGAGAAAACAATAAACATACTTTTGCTGATCTGAATATCTTCCTGAGATGCAGACGCTGTTCTGCTTGAGACATTCGCACCAGGGGAGGTTCAGGTTGGATATTAAGAAAAACTTCTCCTGAAGTGTGGTCAAGCACTGGAACAGGCTGCCCAGGGAACAGTAGAGTCACTTTCCCTGGAGGAGTTCAAGAAAAGGGTAGATGTGGTACTTAGGGACATGGTTTAGTGGGCGATATTGGTGGTAGGTGGATGGTTGGACCAGATGACCTTTGTGGTCTTTTCCAACCTTAATGATTTTGATTTTACATCTTTGTACATCCATTTTGCGTGTCCACTTACAGAGTCGAATATACTTACCGTATGGACTGCTTCTCATGATGACTCCAAAAAGTAGTGAAGATTTATTGCGCAAAATCATTTGTGGAAGTGCTTCCATTCTGAAGAGATACCAAAGACTATTTTCTTCTTGTTCTTATAGTTTCAGATGATCTGCATAATCATTGTTATCACATCAGATATATCCCACTGTACATCATTTGTATGTGATTTGTGCTACTGAAAGGGATGAAATGGGGGAAGTTAAATTCTGTGAAATATTAAAGCTCTTGCATGTGTATTATTTGACCTTGGCTTAGAAGAGGGCCAGTGAGGCTTGGTATATAGTGGATAAAGCGCTAGCTTTCTTCTTGGAGTATTTGTATTAGAAATTTGGATTATGGTTCAAATCACAACTAGAGACCTAAATTAAATGAAGCTGTGTTTTCATCTGAGTCCCCCAAAGGACGATAATCCAGATCATAAAATATACCACTTAAACTTTGGCAGTCTTCTATTCTTAGGAAGCTTTATTGCTTTGTATTACCTTAGCTCAAAGATAGTCCAGGACTCAGTTCAAGCTGAGGTTACTCGAAAAACAGTTTGTATTTCTTCCGAAAGCTGGCCTGTGGATAACTGGAGGATCTAATAGGGTCACAAAGCAAGCCCACATACCTTTCTGCTGTATCTTAATGAAATATATTTTTTTGGCAGAAGCATGTGTCAGATCATTCCCTCTTTAGCTAAAACATGGAGCCAAAAGGAGGTGGAGAAACCTTGGGAAAACTGCTCTTTGAATCCCTAGAGCCAGAAGCTTTCTGACATCATCACTGATGGTTCAGATATTTTAAATGAATCCAGTGCAATTTGGGATCTATGCATTCAGAAGGTCAGAAATGACAATCCCACCTGCATTTGCTGATTTCCTCCTTGCCTGTGGGTCATAGCATGGCAGCTTGCCTCCCTGCCTGCAGAGTGACCTTTGCAATCTTCCTGAGCCACAGGGTGAGCCATGGGGCATGTGTGCTCCAGTGATGGGTGCAAAGTGGCTGAAGCTCTTCTAGATTTACAAGGGTTTCGCTTTAGCCCTCAGCATTGACTGCTGGCTGCATTTGGTGTCATGAACATGAGCTATTTTTCATGAAGTGCCTGGTTTCAAAGGAAATCTGGCTGATATATCCTATAGCATCTCAGAGACAAATGTGTTATCAATACAAACACCTTTTCCTGATGATTGATCTGAGGATAGTGGCCCTTCCAAAGTGAGAGGCTTGAGTGCACTGTGAATTAATACCTAACACCAGAAATAAAGGAAGAAGGTTCATGTGAAAGTCACAGATTGTGTATGGATCCCATCCAGGTGAAATTCCTTCTGGTTGTTTTAAATGTAACAACAACTGACATTAGTAGCATTTTTTTTTTTTTTTACCCTGAAGGTGAAACACTTTTCAGACTGTAGCTTAAAACCAGCTCTTAGTTACACAAGTGTAAATCTGTGCCAAATAACTCCGGTGAGGACGGCAGAGTTATTGGGGATTTACACGAGTGTAATTCTGAGCAGAGTTTGACTCTCTGTGGGTATAGATATGCACTCGATTTATTACACCATTATGCTGTAAGCAGGTGTTCAGGGACATCCACTGGGGAAGGAAAAATATAAGTCCTAACTATAGGTCACTTCATATCCCTTTCCTCAGGCCTTCTGCATTTCCAAATCAAAGCACAAATCAACGTGAACTACTGGGTAATTGTCACTCACAGCCATGTCAGCTTCAGCACTATGGAAGGCAAAGGGAAGTGTCTTTTTCCTTCTTTTCCTTTGGTTCCCTTCTTTTGCTTTTTCTCTCCTTCCCCAGCTGCAATGTTACCTTGATCAGGGCTGTCATAGCAGCAGATTGACCAGAATGCCTGGGTTAAAATCCTGGGGCCAAAATGAACATAAAGGAGGGTCAGCAAATCTTTAATAAGTGTAAGCAATCTAGATACTCTTTTTAATGCTTCCATCAGCGTGGAAAAATTCTTAAGCCTAAAGAAAGGTTAATCAAAAGCAAGGTTTTGTGTGTGCTGGTCACTCATAATTAATATTTTTAGCCATTGCCCTTATTTGCAATACATTTATCCCCTTGTGTCCCATCTTCTGTAGCTCTCACCTCTGCCCATTTTGCTTCAGGAAGGCTTTCTTTCCCACCTCACACTGATGGCATTTTTGCCTAGGATAGCCAAAAGAGCTCACCTAGCCACCAGAAATAAAATAATTCTTGAGGATTCACTGGGAAAGCAACAAAAGGCAAAGATGTTGACACCAGAGCACAGAGCCAGAAAAACAACGCTGCTGGGCCCCTCCAGAAGCAACCGAAAGCCAAGATCTGAAGCTAATTTGAGAGTGGCTTACAGCCCTTGACTTTTTCATCCCAACGCCTTCACGGTGTGGCTGACGTGGGGTTGAGACTGACACATTCACAGCATGCATGAACTAATTCCCCCATCTGACTTCATGTGTTTGGTTGACAGGTTATACTGTGGATTTTATTAGACTGTGATTTAAATCGCAACCCTCCCATAGTTGCCAGGTTGTCCAGATGCTTAGAAATGATAATAAATTAGAAATACTTAATGCTAAAACTATTTCATATCAAGCGAGGATAGAGACCTGTGGCTGGAACACTGTGCCATGTCTGCTTTTGCCTTAAGCATGTTGTAGGATGTTTGATTAGAATTTTTTGTTTTACTATTATATTTTATTATTTTCTCCTTGTTTAATATCCTCAGCGGTTGGAAAGAGACTCAGAACCCGGAGCATTTCTTTTCAGTCCCGCTTGGAGCACTTCATGCCTCTGGGTATAAACATTACCTGCAAGATATAGCGGCTGCAGCAGTCTTCAGAAAGTGAGCTGGATTCGTCTTGTATCTGACAGAGCACTGCTGCAGCTGTGCCTATATTTAGCATATCAAGCTACTGTCTGCGTAGGAACAATTTTTTAGGAGTTCATTAAATACAGTGTAAACCCTGCACCAGCTGTGTTCACCCAGCAGTGTATGGCATTGCTTGTTACAGCTGAAGTTATCTGAGTAGCTCTGCCAATTTCTATTCAAAAACACTTCTGTGGAGCTTTCCTATTCAGAAGGGAATAGTTGACACTAGATTCTTGCCCAGCTATAAGAACGGCACTGTTTCGTATTCTCATTTCAGATCCCTCGCTACACAAGAAATGCAGAGAGTGCAAAACTGGGTCTGTGTATACAAAGGAGTTTTATCAACACATTGTAATGCTAGACCATCCCACACCTCCACAGATGGGTTTTCTTTAGTTGATACGGTATTTCAGATAATAAATGGGATTTTAAAGCTCTGTGAGGCAGGGAAGGGATTCAACTACCTGTAGCTGAGGGAAAAAGGATAGTGGTGTGGACTTTGCTAGTGCAGGTAAAGTGTTCTGAGGGGGCAGCTGCAGGGTGAAAGAGGTGAAGCTGATGCTTGTTATCATATAACACTATTTCTTGACTTTTAGTCTTGAGGAAAAGTGCTTGCATACCTGTTAGTATTGGTACAATTTTGGAGCTGATGAATACAACTTACGGAGTTTGGACAGAACAGTTTGAACCTTTCACTCTTGTACACTCCCTGATCTCCTGGGAAGGACCTGTCTGATTATAAGGCATTAGCTTCAAAAATGATGTGGCTCTGGCACAACCAGTACTGGCTCCTAAATGCTTTTTCTGTGAAAACTTAGTCAGGTTTTCAGCCCTTTGTCCACAGACCTGTTTCCAGGCTCAGGATAGGGAAAACTCTTGTTCCCTTTAAGCCCATTAGAAGCCACTTAGCAAATCAAATATTCCATCCGTCCTCTAGCTTGATGTAATTTGATATTTTTTGTATGTGTGGTTGCAATTCCCTATTGATACTTGACTACTTGCAGTGTGTGTGGAGGGTTTCTTAAGAGATATTTATCTCTCGTTCCTGAGGTTGCTCAGGATGGAGGGCTTTCTTCAGTTGACTGATTTCTTCATCCCTCTGCTACAACAAGCTATAAAGAAAGCATGATTTCTTGTGAGCAAGCTGCTGGGGACTGGGCTGATGAGCCCCTGCCTGTTTGCAGCCAGGCAGGTGAGCAGTAACAGCCAGGCTGTGACATTCCTGGTGCATTGCTTCTTGGGCTCGTCTCAAAGCTGAGTGCTCTGAGGATTGCATTGCTCTGCTGTAAATGACTAGCGTGTTGTATTTAAGAACTGCTGAGCCTCCACTTAAGCTCCCTTAATAACATGTTTGAGTTTTGTTAAACAAAGAATGCTTTCCAAGGAATGCAGAATGTAGAAGCTCTTCCAGCCCGGCTGGAGGCCAGCAGGAGACCAGGTGCTCAGAAGATCAGAGTTCATGGCTCATAAGCAGCCCTCAGCTCTGGGCTGTAGCTGCTTCTTGTCAGGAGGAGCCAGCGTGGAGCCCAGGCTTCAGTCTCTCTGTGAGCAGGGATCTGGATGCTGAGACTGAAGCAGGGCTTAGATGCTATTTCTAGTACATGGCGGTGGGAATACATTGCTTGTATCATTATGAAGTGTATATATGTGCTTTCTGAAGGGCTTGGTTGAGAAAGAAACCAGACATGTGTTTATATAAAGCCTTTCCCTAAATTAATATACATAGAAATGAACTTTACTATATGAATCAGTACGAGTGGGAAGCTGGCAGTAACTAAGCTGGCCCTGCTGAAGATGCAGGGCCAGATAAGGCCACCCAGTTCATGTCCAATACCTTCTTGCAGCCCTGCTTGCTCTGCTTCTGATTTTCGCCAGAGGGAAAACAAAACTGTTAGTGAGAATGCAGTGCTTTTCACAAAATCTGTTCTATCTCTCTTGCAGTCCAGCATAGGAAATAATGGACTTCTAGGATAATTTTTTGTGGTTTGCAGGGTTGTTGTTAAAAACATATTTTATCAATCTGATTCCCATGCAGGAGTATTTTTATTAGACTCAATTATAGAGATTTCATGTTTTGTTCTCTGTCGTGTGTTGTTCAGCTCCTCTTTAAGAAGAGGTAATGCCCCATCTGCCTGTACACCAGCCCACCTGCACCTCCTAAACCTGCTGGCCATTTTGAACCACTGCAGACCTCACAGGATGCTTGTGTGGGTGCTCTTAAATTTCTGAAAACCAATAAATATGCAAAGAAGAAAAATCAGCTCAGAGAAGAAAACCTATAGGGCACCTTTAGCAATGTAGTGCTGCTCAGTGTTCCAGCTCTCCAAAGCTGCTCAACCACATGTGTCTCATCTGGAGCCAGCCATGTGCTCAGGCCTTAGCAAGAGGAAGGAGACGGGAGCTGATGGCAAACTGCACAGGGAAGGCAGAACTGTGGCCAGGAGGAGCCAAGGAGATTAAGGTACTGCAGAGCAGGGGCATAGGGTGCATACACCGGTTTTGTTAATTTTACTGTGTCTTGTTCAATTTCTGCACAGAAAAGGCTAATGCCTTTGTGAGGAAAGGACTGTAGGAGTAAGAGAAGACAAATTACCAACCCAGAGTTGATCTCTGGAGGAAAAAAAAGTGTTGAAGTGAACTCTGTTCAGTGCTGAACTATCAGATTCCGTGAATGTATCAAAACTTGATTAACTTCTGTGGAAAGGATGATATTGATGCTGGGTAATGAGACATCAGACATAAGAATATTTGTAAGAACATTATTAAAGATTTCTCCTTCCAAGAAATGATAGATTAACTAACAAAATAATCCATTTTATTGGACAAATTGGTAAGAAAAGTATGGTGTCTGGCAAACCTCCAACACCAATAATACTATTAGCAGCAGCTGTGGAATTGATGCCAAATTAAAAGGAGAACAGTCTGAACTCCAAGTGATGGAGGTGGCCTTCTGCCAGGAAAGGTAAGTATGAATGTGTGAGGAATGTTTTCTTCTTGTTTTTGTATTTACCTTTGGCATTAAGAAGTCACATAAGGGCTGTTAACATCTGAAGCGGTATAAATCTAAACAGGTAAAGGACAGGACAGACTTTAGAGGTATTTCCCAGCAATTCATCTTGAGCACACAGCTACCAACTATTCTCACCCTATGAGTGTAGTACCACAAAATAAATTACCGTGCCACATTTTTATTGGCATTTCATTAGAAATAAGATCCAAAATGTTTGTCAAACTGTATTTTCAAAAGTTTCTGAGAGTAGGTTTCAGGCCACAAAGGAATTTTTGTTTAGTTTGTACAAGAGAGTGGATTTGAAAGCTGTGAGGCATTTGGTTTTTTGCAGCAAAGATGCTTCTCCCCTCTTGTTGAGCACGTTTTCCCCCACGTATGCCAAAAGTCTCAGTAGGGCTCTGTCTTGAGAAGGGTGCTAATGTCTACAAGGGAAGGAGGTGAAATCCAGCCATGAGTAATAGATGTTAGGGAAACAGGTGAGAAATCACTTTTGCCTGATGACTGTAACTTCCCCACAGGCTTAACACCATCAGTCAGATCTTCAGCTGCCACAAACTGACTTCTGTGGAGCTGTTTTCCTTCATAGAAGCCTGGGATCTTGGCCCCACATTCCTGATTTAGTATTGATCCTAGCTCAGTCTGGGAGCAAACTATGGTGGGTGTTGAACAGCCACCTCCCAGAAGTTACCTGGCCCAATCCAGCAGGAGAGGACCAGGTTGTCTTTCATGAAATATCTTCAAAGGAAAGACTATGGAAATAGTCATGGGTGTGGGAAACAATTACATTATGATGGATGGGCACACTTCTAATCATCAATAAGCTCTGCTTGTCATGTCACTATAAAGACGTTTTCTAGACTGACTTTTCTTTCATGAAAAATTTTAAATCCAGTTCATTGAGAGATTTTTTTTTTTCTTTCCATAGAGTGTTTTTCTCCACTTTTTGTTCTCACTGCAGTATACTGGATGAAAAAGAATACTAGTAGATGCTCATTTCATGGAGAAACACAGGAAATGTGATTCTTCTGACCAGAACCCCACCAATCTTTCCTACCTTTAAGGAATAACCTTTCAGATTAGCTTTTTTTTTTTTTTTAATATTTTTCTGTTCTGTAAAATGTTCATTCTGGAACTATTGTGCGTGGAGAAGTTGTAGAAAATTGGGAACAAGGATAAACAAGATCAGTTCTGATCAGCCAAGAAATCTTAGGAAATGCTGCTTAAAAGCTTAGGTCCAAGACCCACTTTGAAATACTGGTGGAGACTGTGCGATGTTGTGATTCAGCTGTGGCAGATTTTCTGCTCATTTTAGCATAGGCAGGACCCCTAATTGTTCCACAGCTGTGCAGAATGTTTGTGACTTTTGAAGGTTAAAATAAATGTGCAAGAGCAGTTCTGGAGTTTCCTAGGGATCTTTCACCTGGGCAGAAAGATATGTGTATTTCCATCTCCGAAGACAGGACAGCTGCATCCACATTAGAAAGCTCAATTCACAGTTGCTAGAGAAGCAAGGAAGCTTGCAGGAAAAAATGATGTGAGATAACCGAGCTGTCAGCTCTGTGTCTGACAGTTCATGGGACAAATTATATGCAAAATCCTGACAATATGAAACTGAGGAACAAATACCTGCACGCAATATCCATACGTTCAAATTCAGATATTGGTATATAAAGAATTTATGTATTAAAACAAAATCATCTGAGATGAGCGAAGCTGACTCCTGTTAAGAGCAGGAGAGAAATGCTAGCCAAGCTGCTACAGAAAAATCTTTCACTACTATTTGCAGTCACTTTTATGTGATAGTCAAAATGTTTCTTTTAGATGTTGACAAAAATGTTGAAATCAGAATGCTGATAGCTGTCAATTAAATCATCAACAACGAATGAGACTTATTTTTATTAAGGTTGTTCAAAATGCTGTATTAAATGCACATACAACATCATGAATATTTGTGGCGTAACTGAATTGACAGTAGTCATTTTTTTCTGTAGTAAATCCTAGGCACTGATTCTGCTTATAAGAAAACAAAACAAATAAGTATACAACCTGACCCTGAATCTTTTTAATCATACTGCATCTTATTAACTAATCCCCCATTTTGTAAGCACATGATTCTGCCAGCAATATTTTCTCATTCTGAGCAGGATCAGAGGTATTAGTGCCAGAAGTCAACATACCAAGAAAGTGTCTGCTTTTGTTCCGACTTCACTGGAGAGCAAGAAGCAGAGTTGTACAGGAGAGCTTTCCTTCTGCTCCCCAGCCTTCCTGGATGGAAGTGGCAGAAAATTTGGACAGGACTTGGGTTAATTTTGGCACTCCCAAATACTTTTCCAGCCCAAGTCCAGTCTCTAAACCATGTGAGTTTTGACCATTCCTAGTAAGTTTAATCTGATCTAATCTGTTTTTTATTTGAACAGGATTTAATTGCATTTCTTTGTTCTTTGGTGACTTGATGCTAATCACATACAGCAGACTCCTTAGGATCAGTTACACAAATGCCTGAATCGCTACCTTAGATGATGAAAAACATCTGGGGAAGGAAGTGTAGCAAAAGAGAAAGGAACAAAGAGGCAGATGGCTGCATGTAGGGCGTTAGCCATGGTGGCCGGAGCTCTTGTAAAATGGCTCTGTGAGTTTCTTTCTTTGTTTAGGGCTTGTGGGTGTCCTGACTTCTGCCTGCAGTGCTGGTGTTGGAAGGTTCTTGAAGCATCAAATAAACTAAAACCCTAGCATTTTGGATCTGAACGTGGATGGTTATCAAGATCGCACTAGGCCCTTATTGCTTCTGTTGAGGGAGATTTCCTGCTTGTCTTAGCACTGCCAGCATTCCTAAGCTTTTGGTATCTATGTAGAGGGTTTGTGACATTCTAAAATTAGAACAACTGCAGAAAAAGAAAGTATGAGAGGACTCTGCAAGGGAGCCCTGCGACTTGGACATAAGCAGAGTGGAAATCAGGGGCAGGACAGTACTGTGAAGTCTACCCCTGCCTGAAGATTGGGCTGTTTAACGCACAGGCAATGTACATACTGTTAAATGTAGAAACAGAGTCTAACAAGTCAGGATGCAAGTAAATTGGACTGTTGTTCTGACTTATGTGGGAAACAGGTCTCTAATGTTGTAAAGAGAACTGAATGTAGCCACTGACTGAACAGTGCTTACACCATTTCAGCTTTTATTGATCTTTGCTTTCTCAATAGACCAGAGAAATGGCTTTCAGCATTTTTCAGACTGTGGATCTATAATGATTTTCCAGGGAGGGTGTGGGTAACTGCAGGGAGAATTAAAACCTATGCATGGGTTAGCTTTTTGTATGCTGCCTTAGAAGTGGCCCATCTATGCCTAAGGATCCAATGAATACAATGGAATTCCTTCAGTCTAGAAGAAATGCTGGTCCTGGTAAAGCCAATGACAAAATTCTTATGAGTTTCAGCATTGTCAGTACTGAAACCTCAGCAACAATTGCAGTGTTCAAGGAGAAAATAAAACCTTTTACTTCATGACAAGATGGGTGGCTTAACAATGTTGACAGATTGTCTTGCAGTAGTTAAAAAAAAATGGTGCCTGGGTTTTACAGGAATAAGCCAAGGAACTCCAACAGCTCCATCTCTGAGAAATGGCAGATTAAGCCAAGAATTAAACATAGCTCACCTTCACAGCAGTTCACAGTTCTAGCTCAACTGACTGGCCATGAACTGCTTCAAAGACATTTTGTGGGAAAATCAAAGTATCCTTCACAAATACCCATTAATATACTGACAAAGTGTCTGATATTGCCCAGTGTGTAAAATCTAAAACAAGATTGACCAATTTTCACAATATTTGAAATGAATGCTGTAACTGTGTCTAAACTCTACCTTACTTGCAAATGTATCAGCTTTCTTAGGAAGTCTGAAACACTAGTTGACTCTCCTATCTTATGTATGCGCTTCAGTACATATAATATTTAAATCACAGTGTGCATGGTTAAGTTTTACCGTATGTTACTTTAGCAGACAACTTAACTGGGGCTTACCTGCAAGCATTTTGGGATGTCAGCATATTCATATTGACTGCTGCTCCTGCATAGGTCAGCAGAAATGAGCACATGGAAAAACTCTCTTAAGGTAAGTTTTGGTATATGAGGCTTAATTAACGCCAGCAAATTGGTTTAAGTTGTTTGGGTGAAAGATGATACAAAACTGTACAGAAGGTCTCACTTGCATTTCAGAGCTGTGGGATCTCTGCAGGCTTTGGAATGAGCTGTGGTTCAGGGTGAAGCACCGCATGGGTTTGAGCAGGTGGAGTCTCATCACCTGCGTTCTCTGCTCTTACCACAGGTTCTTTATCAGGTTCAAATCTGGTACGCTGAGCACAGCAGACCAAAGGGCTGGTCAGGGCACCTTTTGCTGCGAGCTGTAAGTGGTGGTACAGCATATGCCCTGTACAGTGATAGAATATCCAGAGTTGGAAGGGACCCACAAGGATCATTGGGTCCACCTCCTGGCTCCACACAGCATCACCCAAAATTCAAACCCTATGTCTGAGAGCTCTGTTCAAATACTTCTTGATCTCTGCCAGCTCAGTGCCATGACAGCTGCCCTGGGCAGCCTGTTCCACATCCACCACTCTGTTGAAGACAGCAGAGAGCATTTCTCAGTGCTGCCCCTCTGTTCCCTATGAGGCCGTCGTGAGGCCTCATCTCCGCTCCTCTGCTCTGGGCTGAACAAACCAAGGCACCCCTGCAGCTCCTCACACACAATACCATAGAAATACCACATTGAATATGTGAGAGTACTGTTACCTATGAACTGCTTAGTGTTTTGCAGCGAGTCAGATCCAAAGCTTACATGGTCCACTTGAAAGCCAAACAAAGCTAAAAATTCAATTGAGATCAGCCAAAGGAAGGGAAAACATCAGAGACAAATGGATACAAATGTAAAGTTGCTTATGTTGGAGCTTGTCTGTTTTTTGGCCTGAGACTTTTCATTTAAATCTGCAAATTCTTTCTCAGGCATTTCCCAGGAGGAGTGCTTTCCCTATGCAGAGGTTTGAACTACCCAGAGGTAATAGACATACTAAGACTTTTACAAGTGAAAACTTGGAGTAGACTTAGAAATAAGCCAATACTTCTATTAAAACAACAACAAACATCCCCGCCAGTTCTGAGAGCTGTTAAATGACTGAGCAGGTAAGATGGCATGATGGACAAGCTGAACTGGCATTTTTCAACTCCATAAAAAACAAGAAGGGAAGTAGCTGATCTGAAAACCTGCACAGATGGTGCTGTGTTAGCTCCTCTCTTACAGAACTAATTAAGAAACTTTTTGGCAGGCACTGCACGTGAGTGCTTTATAAGACTCATTAAAGATCCTCTACTAAAAACATCTCCAAAGGTTGACACAATGGTAAAGAATGGTGCTCAAGAAGGCTGTGATGTTTCATTGAATTTCTGTTAAGATAATTGCACATAAAGTAACTAATTTTATATCCACCATGGAAATATTTAGATTCCTATAGCCAGAATAAGGGATCGTTGGAAGATCAAGCAGAAATAAATCTTCTAAATGTGCACAAGGGGTTTAATCCTGTTAATAAAAACAAAACTAATGGCTTGTGAACATTATTCATTTACAGTAGCCACAGACCCACATAGTATCAGAGACAGACCTAAAGGTATTCCTTGTACATACGGACAAGTATTCAAAGCCCTGAGACCTCTTTCTTTACTTTAGGAGCTTTCAAACACACACCTTATTCAGAAAATTGCTTGCATTTCTGCGCAGCACAGGATTAGCTGCGGATCTGTGGTCAGTGATTTTCTTCTACCAGCATGTAAACAGGAAAGTTCCCCTGATTAGAGGCACAAGATGTGGAGTACAGAGAATTTTGCTATCTAGCTAAGTTTCTGCATCCTTTAGCTGATACTTGATAAGTCCCACTGGGATTCAAGCTTGGAATTTGTAGGACACGCTGCTCTTTACTGAAATCTTGTAAAACAAGCTAATACGCAGCACCTAGGGGAACATGAAAAACAACCTGGTTATAAATATTTAAGCTTCATAATAAACTGTACACTAGAGGTAAGAAAGCAGGATCTCCTCCATTCAAGAGATATGTGAGGCTAGAAAATGTGAAATCATTACTGTATGATTCCAGAGATTTTGTGCCGTTCCATATCTGGTGGACAAGAGATAAAAATTGCCAAAAAAACCCACTCAGGATCATTGCTTCTGTAGCTCCATGCATAACTTAAATGAATGACTGTTTGCTGATTTGAAGCCAAACATTTCATTTTGCCTTTCATTTAATTTGAAAAATACCTTTAGTTCTTTTGAAAGAACTAATTTGAAAAATACCTTTCTAGTTCTTAGTTTTGCTCAGGTCAAAAAGTGGGCTCCGTGGAATTCTCTGCTGATAAAATCTAAAAGACAGCAAGGACCCCTTTGCAAAGCTTTGTTTTTGTAATTTCTAGGGTATTAATCTGATACTTTTTCCTATTGCCAAGAGCTAACGCTAGTGACTCGCTACAGTTTATACTATGTTTTCCTAGGAAAAAAAGTTATTTTTACTTGTGAAGAGTGATGTTGTTTAACGAAAACCACTACTTAGGGTGTTCTGCAATGGTGGAGGACTGGCATCCATGTACCACTTTTTGTTCTCCAGAAATCAGATCAAATCTCCAAGATGTGGGGGGTCTGTGGCAGTGCTGTGGCCAGTTGGAGAGGCAGGATATACTTGCTGGGTGTGATGAGAAGCTGTCTCAAAGTGTCTTGAGAGTTCATTCAATTGTGTTGCTTCCTCTTCCATCCATCTTCTGATCCATCTTCTCATATAGTTAATGCAGAGGCTCATTTTAAGTTTTTAATGTAGGCACATATTATCTTGTTTAAAGTTTAAAAAAAAAAAAAAAAAAAAAAAAAGAAGAAAGAAAGAAAGAAAACCATTAAGCAAATACACTGAAACAAAATAATTTGATTCAGTCAAGAAAATATTACACTTTCTTTCATGTTTTTTGTCCTTTGTAATGTTGCCAACTAACATCTTGTGCTCCCTTATCACTCTTTATTTTGAATTGACAGCCTGGTTTGCTTAGACATGATGTATGCTTCCTTATTACTTAGGACACATTTTAATGGCATATTTGGAATTTTTGGATGTTTTTCCCAATGAAAGTAAAGTTGCTATCACCTCCATGGTTTCAGTCTGATCATAGTTAGGATTTTTCAGGCCACACACAGGCCAACATCTTACTGTTGGCAAGAAACAGACATCTAGGCTCATAAATTATATTCATAAATATTTAGTGTAATCATATGTGTGGCTTTCTAAATAAAGAGGAGGAAAACCAAGGCCCGAGGAAATTTGGTAATTCTGAGGGAAGAATAATTTATTTTGTCAGAAAGAAAAACCTTCTACAAAATCTTTAAAACTATAATTTACTCCTGAGATTTAAAATAAATCATATTTTTGTACAAGTATAATATAAATGAAAATACTTCCAGAAAATCAGTATGGGCTTTGACCAACAGAAGCAATTGAAATATTGAACACTGGAAGTATTCAGTAATAGTGAACAATGCATGATTTATTATGCCAGGAGAGAGACTATCTAATCATATAGATCCCATTCTCAAGGGTGCAGTGCAAAAAGGACAAAAAGGACTGCAGTAGCAGTGATGGTGGCTTGTAGGAATAGTGCATGGCCTTTCTTCAGCAGGGCAGCACTGAGGAGAGAAACTCCCTGTGGGCTCTACTCACTTCCCTTAGGTCAGTTTTCTTGGGTCCTGCAGAAAATAACACAACTTTAACTTTCTCTTTTCTTTGTTTTTCATTTCTTCCTGCGCTTGGGTTCTGTTCTATACAGCTTTTCAGTGAGCTGCTGAACCTCTTCTCTGGAGGTCAGATGTGAGCTGGGCAGGGCTCAACAAACGCAACTCTCACTAAGTCACACTTGTCTTCATGTGTAATAAATAAAAAAATGACCTTAATACCTTTCTTTTCTGTAGCTTTGCTACCAGAATGATTGCAGGAAACAATCACCTGAATCATACGGAAGCACACAACATGTGACAGCACATTGCTTAGTGCTTTTGGATCAGTATAGCTTCTGAGAAATGCCAAGTGTCATTTGGAAGAGGTACCATCAGTTCCTCCTGACCTGACGTTTGGCTTTGGTTTGGCTTTTATAAGAAAGCTCATAACACCTCACTAGAACTGGGCTCTCTACAGTGCTGGATGTTGAATCTGCACTGCTTTGGCTGCCTTCATGGCATACAAAAAAATTCTACAATTTGGATACAGGAATTGACCCCAAGGCAGGTCTATTCCCTACAGTTTGAAAACTTTCTCATTTTAAAGTTCAGCCCAGTTTTCTAAAGCCTCTGGTGAAACCTCTCTTCTCATCTTCTCATTAAAATTCCCCTTTTTTCAATTTGATTACATTCCATTTCCTATTTTACACCATCCCCTATCCTAAATGCCCCTAAATTGTTTGGTCACCATCTATCATTTGGATAAAATATTTGTGAGGCAAGTTATAAAGGGTCAGTGGAGATGTCTGCATGCAGGACCCTGTCAAATTGCAGGAGTGGAAGAGTTCAGGAGACATATGTGACCAATTTTCATGGTTAGCTGATAGGAGCTCCATTGCCTGGGGTAAGAGCTGAAACTCATGCATCAGTGAAAATTATCACCCCCTGAATATCTGTCCAGATGTACACCCCTCATCTGATCCTGTATTATTTTCAGGTGTCCATGTCTTTGCCCAGGTATTGGAACAGAGGCTTTGAGACATGCCTTTGGAATATACTTCAGCCTCAGACATTTGATAGGGTTATGAGAAACCTTTTTTCTTTGCTCCTGCCACATCATTAATGAAATGAATTCAGAACATGCAAAAAGTTGGTTACTAGATTTATGGCAATGTAAACAAAAAGAGGGCAGCCTGCTCTGTGACTACAAAGCTGAGGGCAAGCTATGAGAACCATGCATAACAATGTTAACACACATTGAACCCACTCCACCTTAGTCTCAGAGTCTCCTTTTTTTTTTAGATGCAGCCATCAGAAACATGTTTATCTTGGAGAATAAATTACAGAATTTTCAGATGCATGATATCCATCCCCATTCATGAGATGCATATGCCTGTCTAGAGGATTCTAGGAGGATATTTTGAATATCTGTCGGGGTGGGATGAAGGAACACAAGGTACATGCTCTTTACTCTCTGTCCCTGATCATTATAACAATGGCCATTTCAAGCAGTACTTACAAACTCCTGCCATTTGGTAGGCTAGTAATTAGACTAGTGGCATTTCCCTTGGCTCCTTAATGCTATCTCTGAAATACGGTGTAAGAATGCAAATTATATATTTGAAGGGTTGGGGGGAATGAAGCTTTCTGGATCTCTAAGTTGCAAGGGATTTGAAGGTATAACTCAGAAGAAATTTTCCTTCCATGCTGGAAGGCATGACACTAGGATGAGATCAAAGGGAAAAGGTACTGCCTTCAGGCTTACACCGCTCAGGCAAAACTGAAGTGGATCCTGCTTCATATTAGTTATGTGGACTGAACTGCATAGCATTCAGCAGTATGAGCTGGATGTGAGACTTCTGTGCTAGGTAGAGAAGAACATGTAAAGAAAATAAGAATGCACAGATTTGGCTCTACTCATTATGTATCTATTCAGTTATATCTGGATTATTGCTATATGGTCTCTTACTAACACCAGAGGAGCCTCTTGGATTGTTGCAGAGCTGTTTCTCCTGATTCCCTGGCTTCTGAGCTCTGGCTGGGGTAATTCTTTGGCAGTGTCTGACAGTGACCAGTAGTGCTAGCCAAGAATACGATATCCTCATATCATGTTCTTCTGTGCTGCATTTACTATGTTTATGTTAAAAGAAAACACTTCTGGACTTTAAAACCTTAGACTAGAAAGACGAAGAGCATGTATTGGAGTTTCAAATGATACTCAAGGTTGATTAATAGTGCCCCAGGAGGTCAACTGAAATTTAGGGCTAGAGTTTCTAGTAATAGAGGAGAAAATTACTGAAAAGACAAAATTCTAATTTTCCTCCTTTAGACGCAGTAATAACCATTGTCAAGTTTCAGAAATACAACACCAAGGAGCTGTCTACTAAAGGAAATCACTGAAAGCCCTATTAGTAAAGTCATAGTGAACAGGGCTGAACAAATTTGGGGAAAGTGCCCTGGGGAACAATAAGAGGCTGGTGAGATGATCTGAGGGCTCTTTTGATCTCTGCTATTTTTCATTTTAAACCTTGATATTACTGCATCCCCAGAAATGAAACAGGAAAGAAGCAGGAAGATACTTGGAGGTATTGAAGAGGACAAAGAGACATCTGCTAATGTGAGAAATAAAGACAAATATCAGAAGGACCTTTGGACTGGAACAGGTGAATTTCTGCTGTGGACCTGTGGAGAGAGCTATCTTTAAGGGTAAATATCCAGAATAATCACCCCAGAGCCCAGGTCATGGGCAGAGGATCATGCTGCACTAAATTCAGTAGTGCTGAAAGTCATCTAATACTCGGGAAGAGGGAAGGGCTCATACCTTCACCTCTGCCTGAGGTCCCTACAATAAATCTGATGCTGACTTTGCCTGTGAATGCCAGAGATGGGAGGAGATGGAATGAAGGCAAGTCTTGTCACACCAGCACTCCTTATTTAATTCATGTAGCAGCTGTAGCTCCTGTCTCTTGAGGACTGATACCATTCTTCAAATTTCATACCCCAGGGTGAGGTTGCAGATTTGGTAACCTATGCCAGGGTGTGCTGTGGTGAGGTCCAGAGCGCTGGCTGCTAACCTCCCTGTATTTTCATTTGCAGGAAGCGCTTTGTATTCTCTGTGAGTGAGCCAGCACAGCTTAACTGGCGAGGCTCACAGAAGGAGTAAATCAGCATAGTGCTGTTGGAACTGCAGTGATTTATACAGCTGAAATCCTTGTGTCTGTATTTTCTGTTTGCTTTTGTAATTTATTGACTTTTAGTCCTTCTGGCTTGGCTCTGCCTTCCTCCAAGGGTATTGCACTGCCAATCCCACTTCATACTATTTCAGCACAAAAAAGAAAGTCACTCATCCTTTGGGGGTTATTTGGTGTCTAAGCAGTCATTCATCTCCATTTTGCTGTTTTGGAATAAGAAACTAAAGAGCAGTTGCATAATAAAATTTTTCAATATCAATAATCACCTGCTTCTTAGCTGTTCCATATAAGAGTCTTAGATCAAGGAGTTACTAGAGGCAATCTTTTGCTGATGAAGGAAAAATAGCAGCTTCATGGGAGGAGGTTCTCAGAAACTTAAACATTGAAATTTACTCCCACACAAAGGAACTGGTTACACTTAGAACACATTTATGAAGAGTCTTCTGTCTTCTGGCCTTGCATCTTAGTTAACTGAGTCCATAGGCAATCAGGTGAGATTTTTCTTTTTGACATGAATATCTGTGGAAACTTCAAAATTGTAATTGTTTCATCCGAAATTGTATCCAAAAAGACTGCGAGTGGCATGCGACTCAAGCAATAATTTTATCCAAGTATGGTGGGAGAAAATAAACTGCTATATACCATATTATAAGATGACATGGTCACTCATCCCTATTTCTTTTTAACACCTGTGTAGATACATGAGAAGGACAAGAAGACGTGAAAGATGTTTCAAGCAGAGATTGCGAGAAAGACAGGAAAGAGTCTGAGAAAGAAGTCTGTGATTAGTCTTGAAGATGATTAAACAGGCTAAAGCTCCCTCTTTGGTTGATGTGAATTCTGAACAATTTCCATAGGCTCACATGGATTTCTTTCAGGTCTGTATTGGTGCAGCTAAAGTTGGAAGCAAGGTCATAAATGTAGTCCCTCTGAAAGAAACTGTGAAATAAAACTATGTTTGATATTCACTTTTAGTCTCACTTATTTTTTAAATATTATTACAAAAATCTCAAAGGATAAAACAAGTAATTTCCGAGTTTAATCCCATCTCGTAGTCTTCTTGTCATTCAATAATTAACAAAAATCACAGATATATTATGAACAACCAGAGCTGGGCCTGATAGCATCCTGACCTGAATTTGTATCTGACTGTGTGCCTACCCATGTAATTGAAAAATTATCCCAAGTCTGATTATTAATCCATACATTGTTACAGTTTTGTAGAAGTGGCCTATAATGAGATGAAGATTTTAAAATAACATTACCACTGCTGGTGTCTGTGAAAAAGTCATAACATTTTATGAAGTTTTTGTTTCCCAGCTATTGATTGGTACCTTCATATTTAAATTCACCTCCTGTATGGTGAAATGATCCGGGGCACTTTCCTGGGAACGGTTTACCATCTTTCAGCTGAATGATGGGGACAAAACCTGAAAGGAGGTGTCTTTGTAAGTTTTCCTAGCAGTTCTAAAAGCAAATAATGTGTGCAGATTGAGTTTATTTGTGTCTTCCTCAATATTCTTCCACCTGTGCAAGGCTGAAAGAGGAAACTCAGTCTCTCCCTACACTCAGTAGCCACTAGCCAACAGTCCAAGTCTGAGACAAGCTTGCAAAGTAGCTTTGGCCTGAGGGTCAAAGAAGGCAAACAATTGTCTTTCTACAATCACATATGCAGGGAACAATCACTGTTGTCAAAACTTTTCCCTGTTGTGGTAACCACTATGTTCTTCAGGCTCAATCCATATAAAGTGAGATGACTGTGACATGCTACATGTCACAAGGTGCAGTTTCACATCCTGCCCATAGGAAAACATATTTCAGTCAACAGGGTTTCAGTGAATAAATGTTGGAAATTCTCTGAGACCAATAACTGTGTGGGATGAAGTATTATAGACTGATACTACCTGATTTGGTGATGGTGTCTATCTGATACCATCAGGATTCCATCCATCATTATTATTGCCATTAATAAAGACCAGAAAAATTGTTAATATTGTCATATAAACCAATGATAAAGGACACGACTCTGTTTTGATTAGAGATAGTACTGGTACATTCATACATCTCTTAAATCCCAGTACTTTGTATTGTAGAAGTCAAGTAGATGGAACCAGGCTCTTTTCAGAGCAAGGGGCAGTGGACACAATCTGGAACATAGTAGGTTCCATGTGAACATGAGGGAAAACTTCCTAACTGTGGGAATGACAGAGCATTGGAACAGGCTATCCAGAGAGGTTGTGGAGTCTCCTTCTCTAGAGATATTTGGAACCTGACTGGATGCCTTCTTGTGTAATCTGCTCTGGGGAACCTACTATAGCAGGGACCTGGACAAGATGATCTGTAGAGGTCCCTTCCAATCCCTATAAATCTTTGATTCTATGATTCTGTGACATAAAGATGTTTGTCAAGTTACAGAAGCAGGGAACATATGAGAACCATTTTACAAGAGTGAAATCTAAGGAATTACCTAAGGACACAGGAATTTTGTGAGGTAATATTTATAAATGTCGCAGGTGTTGTGGTAATTGTAAATTGACAGCCTTACATCATGCTTCTCTAATTGGCTTCGGATTCTAGTTTCCACACAGTAATCTTTACGTTAATAATTTCATATCCTGTAGAAAGAAACTTCTTTTAATTGAAAAAAAAAAAAAAAAAATCAGTTGGAATGATTATCCCTGTGTGGCTTCCTTTGCAGTTTGGAGTTGTGAGCTGTGAGGGCAGTGCTGTGGTGCTGGGTTGTACTACATCACTTTGTTTCCATAGCTAGCAAAATGACCTGAACTTTTGCGAGAGATGAAAATTCAAGGAACATACAAAAGTTATCTTCTTCACTAAGAAAATAAACCATGGCATATAACATCCAGCTGTTGTATACTCGGAGGAAAAAATAACTCCTTATATTAATTAAAAGTATGTCACTGAAAAATTTGCAGATGTCATGAAATGCAAAGTTGAGGTTCTTGTTAAGTCAGCTACATCTCTGTCCCATGTGCTTGTGCTATCAAGGGACATAGGAACAGGGAAATGGAAATGAAAGTACTGTATAAATTGTAATGTCATTTAACATCAGTGTCCAGAAAGCACGTAAATATATGTTTGAGTCAAGTAAAGTGAATGGGACCATTCATTCATTCTGTGTAAAAATTAAGGGCTTTCACTGGATCAAGGATTCTCTGTCCTTTGAGATCTGCAGAAAAAAATGTGCTCTCAAATGTGAAAGGAACTTCTATTTATTTTGTCTAAACTGATCTAGAGGCCAATCTAAAGACTTTTCTAGATTTTGGGAACCCTGCAGCCTTTATACCTTCTTTTGTACTCTGATCAAATACTTTTTTTTTGGTGTTAGTAAAGTAGTGTCATAAGATTTGCTTGCACATCTTAATTCATTAATTTCTTGGAACTGTTCCTAACTCCTTCGTGTTCCACTTTCAAGTCAACTAAAGTGCCCATGTAAGCAGGATTTATGCCTTTCTTACTAATAAAAGCATTAACAAAAAATCTATTTTCATTTAGAAAATTCAGTTTACTCAAACTCTTGGTGATGGGGCTAATCTTATGTGTAATTGTCAGTGTATTGAAAAATATGTGGCACACTGGGTCTTGTAACATGTACCTGGCTGTAGATAAGAAATGAGGTTCTTCATGCAAGAAGCAGTATCTGCAAAGACAGAGTACATTTAAAATGAACAACGATGGTCCCCATAGATTTATTGAATATGATTAATATGATTGGCTGTAAAAAAAAAAAGAAAAAAAAAAAGAAAGAAAAGGAAAGGAAAAAGAGTAGACCTCCACTCAAGGTCTCTAAGTTGGATGCCATGCTTTTGTGAGGAAAGTCAGATTCTTTTCATTTGCATTTAATGTAGTTTAGTATTTAAAAAAAAAAAATTGGATGCTGAGGAAAGCAAATTAAGAACTTGGAATTCAGGTGTGTCACAAGAGCGAAACTGAGTGCAAATCTAAATACAGATGCAGAACTCACCAGATCACAGGTATGAGCACTGCAGTTGCATTCTGTGGATAAGCTGACTAAAGAAATGTAAAACCTCTCACTGTATATTTTTGGCAACCGTGTAGGGGATTTCATTATCTCTAATGTGGGGCATGTTTTGGAGGGAGAATTTTCATGTACAATTGGAAAATACAGTTACGGAACTGGAGATCCTGTACCACCAAAAATATTGACATTCCTATGATTTATGGTTGCTCTAGAAAAATTCATACACTGTGAAGAAAAGAACACTTCTGAAGCATGGGGATGTCATGTAAGAAAGTGACAGTGATTTCAGTTGACCTGAAAATGTTCAGCAGAGGAATTGGTGGGTGGGTGCTGATGAGTCTACAGCTCTGTGGGCGAAGAGGTCTCATAAGCTTGGGCCATCTGGAACACGATAAAACACGGTGTTTGCCATTGTCCTAACACTTTGTGCATTTTGCTGTTTGACTGTCCATACTCAGCTGGAGGCTTTTGCTGTTTGTGTTTTGAGCTTTAGCTCAAGAGCTGTCTTTTTAATCATACATGTGTCTTTGTATCTGTACACCAGTTAATACACTGGGTTCCTACCATACAACTAGCAGCTCTTGGTGTTGTGGCAATACAAATAACATAGTTCATCCTAATTTTACTTGAAGCACTAGATGTTTTCCCAGGCATTTTTTGAATCACAGAAAAAAATAATTGATTTCATGTTGACTAAAATTTCAGGCATATTTTTCTAATTAAATAGAGTTGTTTGCAGCATGTAAAAATAAATTAAGATTTCCAAACTCTTTAGCTGGCTGGATCTTCCAAGGGTTGGGTATATGTCACTGACAGTTTAATGTTATTGGTAAAGAATAAACATTGTTCCATGATAGATTAACTACATAAAGTTGCCATGCAAATATTAAATAATTGATAGGGATTCAAATCTGAAGTAAATAAAACCTGACTTTATTTACTTGAGCTTTCTGTCCCTCCCTTAGAAAAGTAGTGTCTATTCCCTAAATGTGTTCAGAGAATAATGTAAATATATTTGCTGCTATCACATCCCTGTTTTGCTGCTGACACATGGTAAAAAGAAGCCTTGCAGGACACTCTCTCTTTTGTGCTGGTGTTTTTTTTTTTTCAGTGGCTGGATCAAGACTAACATGGGTGACAAAGTACAGCTCCCTCTTGCCCCCTCCTTGGCCTTGTTCAGTGCTTACAGCCACACTGATACTTTAGAATTTAAAAAGTAATCTCTGTTCCTAGAATTAATCACTTTGGTTTTAGGGAGATTTTTTGCATAATGTGGGAAGAAGAGTTGAACAACTGGGTCCTAAAAGCAGCCTAGGGGGTGAATAGGCTGTGTGTTCATCGATACCCATAGCACAGGTCTTTTGCTTGTTTATCACTTCCTGCTCACCCCCTGGAAGCCCTTGCTGCAATACCCAGAGTTCCTGAGGCAAGCTTGTTGTTACAACCACAAAAACAAAACAAACAAACAAACAAAAGCAAAAAACCCCACAAAAACTGTAGATGGAGTTTGCAGTAAATAACAAATACACCTTGTTCTTGTGTCTTCAACTTTAGCAGTGGTGGCCAACCAAATGCAGGAAACCTGTTCAGCTGTCATTACCCAGCACTCTCACCTTTATAAACATGTGCTGTAGCACATGTAGTATGTATGTAGTGTTCATATTTTCATAGTGAAAATAAATACAGAAGGCAACATTCTGTCTGTTTCTGGCTGGCGTTTCCTACAGAAAGAAATTAGCCAGAAATGAAGCAAATGCAATTGCATTTTATGTTCGCTTCCACATAATAACTTTTGAGTCCACTGGCCAATTTCAGCTCAATTTGACAGAAGGTAAAAGGCTCTGAGATTATCAGCTTCCTACGAAGCTGAGGAAAATCAGCATCTGGATAGAGGAGATAAGGCCAAATGAGTGTTCCCACAGATGGGAAAGCAAACAGATCCACCTAGCCTGATTGCAGTTGCTGGCCACCAAGTACAGCCTACCCATGGTACTTCGTGAATGTGTCAGAGGCGACATAGGATGGTGTCAGGGTAATCCTGAACAGTGAAGAAGTACTTCTCTAATATACAAGATGAATTTATATATTTCTGACCAGGAAAAGTTTTGCGTTGAAAGAAGTAATGGAATTTATTATATTTTTGAGAATACTAAGAAAATTTCAGTTCTGAACAACAAACACAGCTCAAAAGCAAGCACTGATATGCTGTGTAGATCATGCTGTGCTAAAGTTGGCCTCTGTGAAGCTTTATATCTTCCAAATGCTGAGAAAATAAGTCCCAATCACAGGGCACAAAGTATTTCCTGAGATAATACAGGAGGGAAGAGGAATCTCGGTATAAAAACAAGACAGTCTAGAATTCTTAAGAACTCATAAGATATTATCTAAATCTATATACACTGATGGCCTATTTTCCCTGGTTCTGAATATATGGAGATCCCAATACCTTTAAATAGCGATTTCTCCTCAGGTGGCTAGATAAAAATTTTGAATTCGGTATCTTTTTGAATTTGGTCTTTTCATCTGATATTTTCAGAGACAGTGAAAATGAGAAACACCATGCTGAAGCTACAAACATCTGTGCCAAACTGACAAAAATAATGGCTGGAAATTATCCATACCTTTTTATTTTGGAGGGGAGATCATCAAATTGCAAAGCTTTAAGTTGCTTTCAGTAGCTAAGAAATTATCAGCAGACAAAAAATAATGGTGGATTACAATGTAACTGTATTGGAGAAACACCTCAGAATGAAAGAAGAAGAGACAATCTATTCTGATCCTACCTCCTCCTACCTACCTCCTTGGCCACCGTTTTGTCACAGTCACTTGTTAATTTGTTGGGCTGACCAAAACTCTGCCCATCCCTCCCTCTTCCCTCAATGTCTGTATTTTACTGAAGGACTGGTAGGGGAACAGTGCAAAGCCACACTCCTTCTGACTTCTCTCCAAGAGGTTTGGGTCTGACATTCAAAGGAGAGAGAAACCTTTCTTCCTCTTTTCTTTAAGGAGCATTTGAAATGAGGCTATGTTGAGGACCCCACCTTATGTCTCAAAAGTCATATAAAATTTGAACAGCAAGAAATTGCTATAAAAACTGTAAGCTCCTATTATCCATAGAAACAAGAAAGCTGAGTGTTTTTGGCAGAGGGCTTGCTAAAAGCATTCAGAACAATCTCAAAGTGAAATACTTTCAAATGAAAGTGAATCTCTGCTCAAAGCCATTTTTTAATGTAGAAGTGGATGTGTTTAAAGTATACTAAAACAAGGCAATTATTGAAATGGGAACTTTGTTGTTTACTGCAGGAACACTGGCAAAGGAATAAAATCTGCCTTGTTATGAATTTAGTTTTAAAGAGACTTACATGATATTCTTTATGAAGTAGCCAGTTTGTAGCCTTTTTGATAGTACATTATCAAAGGACTTCTAGCAAACTGTTATCTGGAACCAAGATTTAACTACTGAGGTTCTGACCTTCATATCCAGTTAAACACCTTTCCACTGTTTAATGCCAATATGAATGTATGCAGGGAGTATAACTTTGAGGATCTTGACCTATATTTTTATACAACAGGTGTTGGTAAGACAGCTGAATGGACACATGGATGTATGTTGTCCTTCTACTATATTCAGCATATCTTTATTCATATAAAATCTAGTTTCTCTCTTACTTTCATCTCAAAACATTCATCTCTTTCAGACTCTGAGATAAATTCTTTACCCTCAGGGAAGCAAGCAACACCTTCTGCTCCACTCGAAGCTGAAATTCATATGTACAATGTGATAAAGATCTCCTCTGCCTTTGACCATCCACTCAATGTTAGGCTTTGTACAACAATTTTATATATGACAAATCCTGTTGGTCCATGCCAACGTGGTTTTCTCTCTTATCATACAAATACAGAGAGTTAAAGAGGACAGGGCTTTTCAGTGTTTTCATGCTTAACTTCTGTGATGACTTCTGGTCCCCAGAGAAACAGTATCACAATACTTCTGCTTTTCAACACTAACAGAGACCCCATTCTTTGTCAGCGCTTGCTCCTTGTTTGTTAAATGTGCATATCGAAATACCTTGGAGGCAGCCCTATCAAACTTGATCTGATCTTCTTACAAAAGATTTTCTAGTGCTTCTTATTGCACTTACACAATCTTCGTTGAAAGAGCGCCAAAAGAGTAAATCACAGCATTTATCTTCCTTGTAGTGCAAAAAAGGGCAGAGAGAAGAGGGAAGCCTGTGTGTTATTGCCCCAACCCTTTGCATGCTTCTGATGTTGAAATCCGACAGCTCTGGTTTCCATGAGTTTTGTGTGTGTGTGTTTGGAGACTGTCTTAATTTGCATGGTTCACTGCCAGGTGAGAAAGAATAATGCCTGAGAGTACAGAGCAAACATAGCTGGAGTATCAGACTACACTTGCTGGAGGGGATTGAAATGGTAGCTGCTCAAGACCTGCAGACCTTTGGCAGAGCTGTAAAAATACAAATAATAATAAAAGAAGGGAGACGTTGTGACCCAGGCAGCAGAGGTATGCCTGTGCATGCAAGTCCAGCTGGGATCTGACTAACTGTCTCATAAGGTCCATGTGAAACTTGTAAAGATTTGCAGTAATCCTGTATTGATACAAAACAGAGAACTTAACAGATAAAAATGGCTCATACAGCAGACCTTGGCAGGGAGTCAAGCCAATGTATAGCTCTATACAGAGGTGAGCTATTATCCTCTTGTTCAGCTTGGACTTAATGCTAGTGCCTGTATTAATGTCTGCCTGCAACCAACTGACCAAACAACTGGTCAGCCAGCTAGTCAGAAATAATAGTAAAGAGCTATGATTATCCAGCAGAGGCAGGCCATTCCTGAAGGCCAAATTTTGGCCGTAATGCCCCAGTCCTGCCCTGAATGGATGCAGTGCTGAAATACAGAGGCACCTCTTGCCACCTGCCTCTCACTCATTTCATGCGTTCATGTCACTCACACTTTCTTCTTAGCAGACTGGTCTCTCACCATGTAGGTGGCGTCACAAATTAATTCAGCCTAATGTCATCTTGTAGCCTAGGTAACCTAATCAAGCTGTGGTGTCCCTGCTTATTGCAGGGAAATTGGACTAGATGGCCTTCAGAAGTCCATTCCAAGTCTAAGGATTCTATGATTCTACTGAGGTGCTCATATTTCTCTTATGGGTAAGGACTTGGAGGGCCAGAAAGCTTAAAAATTTCCTACGTTGAAGCTGCACAACATAAATCCTGGTTGTTCACGGCAAGAAGGAGGGGACAGTCCTGGTGTGTCCTGCCCCAGCTCTGCTTATAACCATCCTTCTTACATACAGCCGGTGGCTTGCTTGCGTTTTGTGCTTAACATCTTTCCTGCTCTCATCAGGATTAATGATTTACTCCTACAGCTCTTTGACTGGAGAGGAGTGCAGCCTCAGTTCAGCACTGGCACTATGCATATGAGCAGGATCCAGCTTCTAAATGTATATATTTTGTGTGTGCATGCACATATGCATGTGTGTGAGGACAGTAATTCAAGCATTTTGGTATTATAGCAAAAGCAAAGAGATTTAAGTAAGACTTTTGGAGAAAAAGAGAGAGGGAAAAGGTTTATCTTAGCTACTTGGATTATTTCTTGAAACAAAACTTTGTTTGCACTAAAAAATATCCAAGTTTCTGTGCATCTTTGACATGCTGAGTTTCAAGAGGAAAAAGACTGTTCAGAAACCACGCAGCCCTCCTCCCCTGCCCTAGTATTAGTTATCCTGCAACCACACAGCCATAGCTGCTCTCCTTGTGAGAAAGAAATCTGGGTTTTGGGGGGTTGCAAAAAGAAAATCTGAATATCAATCTGAAGCAGCGCTCCTGGGCCCCGTCTGCCTCCACCCGCGCCTGCAATGGTGCTGGCAAAGCAGGGCCATGATGTCATGGCAGCTGCTGACGGCCTGACGGACAGCTTCCGCAGCGCAACATGGGGCCCTTTGGTCCCCCTGTCAGGAGGATTGGCAGCTGAATGGCACCAATGAGCGCCCGGCCGCCTTCCCTCTGGGAACGCTGCCCTTGCTGATGGACAGAAAGCAAAGGGAAAGATTGTCTTTGAACCTGAAAAGAATCCTCTTTTTTCTCCCTAAAGCTCCTGCCCCCACTCTTTTTTCATTCCCCTTTTTTAAAGGTGTTTTGTTCCGTGGCGGTTACTGAGTCTAATGGCACTGAATGACTTTTCCCCTTCGCAATCTGTCAGTCACAGGCTGGGCAGCAGGACTGTTAAATGAAGTCCTTTCAGAGCCAGACGGAGGAGGAATGTGTCAGTCATCCAACAGACCCCGCTGTGTTTGGATCTGTCAGAGGGGTGACAGGGCAGAGCAGCCGGCCTCGGCTGGGGCACGTTCCCAGCAGCAGCCAGGAGGCCCTGACAAGCCCAGGTGCTGGATCCAGAAGGCAGCGGGTCTGATGGGCCTTCCATCGGCTGCGAGGCCTGGGGCAGCCTTTGGGCAGAGGGTGCGCACTGCTAGTAAACCAGCCTTTAAGCCCAGGATGGATGTGTGCTGGGCATGACTTTCAAATCACAGAGCTGTTAACTAAAACACTGGAGACAGTAATTCTCTGGATGAAATGCACTTACTTGGACTACAATTCCAAGCCATTTCTGCTGAATTATCTTAATTTCTTGAGTTTCCCCTGGTAGATGACATTCTATTAATCTTACCTATTAGGTTAAGAGTGATGTGCAATTTGTTCTGGTGCTTGAACAGTTGGTCTTATTCACTCAAGCAGTGTTTTGCTGCACCTTATGAGAAGCACCCACTGTTGCTCTAATGAGAATAATGATCCTATGCTTGTATTTCAAGGATTTGCTATTCCATCTGTTTTTCTTTTCTTTTTTTTTTTTTTTTTGCAAGGGAGTGGATTTGAACAAACAGCTCCTGTTCTTATCGCAGCTCCCAGGGAATGGCTCTCTCCTGCTTTTACAGAGGTGGCAATCTGTGGTTTTGTACACAATGCATCCTGTGTTACTAGGCAGCCAGATGCCTGATGCATTGAAATATGTGGGTTTTCCACCTGTAATGAGTGGGTTTACATCTCCTGTGGCACTGCTGGGATCCTTGCCGGTTTGCGTACCCATGGTGTAATCCCCAGCCCAGTTGAGCTGGTGGTCGCGATGCCCTGCCTGGGACAGATGCTACATGGCAGCATCAGCTCCTTTCCCATCCTGACTCTTCTGCTTCTCTGCAAAGTCATGGAAAACCAGTGTTCTCTCACATCTTGTCATTCGCTACCTTAGCCAGAGCCTATTGTGTCAGCATGTGATTAAAAGCAGCAGCAAAATGCATTTCCTCTGCCTTCTTCACCTTTGTCCCAATGGATTTCTCTTGCATTTACTTCCAGAAGTGAAGCTCTGGCTGGTCTGTGGGGCTGTGGCCACCTCTGGTCAAGGGTTGCTTTGAAGGTTAGCTGCTGCTGACAACCGTGGCTACAAGAGGTGTTGCTTTAGAAATCTGCCTGTTTTGGCTGTCTGATAAGTTACACTCTGGCCCTGACTGCTTTCCTTTCATTGTTGAAGGAAAAGAGTAAAGAAAGAAAAAATTTCAGAAAACAAACCCTGTGTGAGTTGTTGTGTTAGTTGAAAATGGAGGGTAATCTAGCTTCATCCCACCAAGCTGCACAGGTAGCTGCAAAGGACAGTATCACGCAGGTTGGTGGGTCAGTGTCCTTAGCATTTGGCTGTGAGAAGTTGTCTGCATTTGTCTGGATTAACTGGAGTTATGTTCTCTAGGAATCAAGCAGCCTTATGGGTTGGCAGAACTTACATGGTATCTGACGCGCCCCCAAATGAAGATGTTTGAACTTAGTGGGGATGGCCAACCCAAGTCCGTAGGAGGGAAGCCCATTTCATCTCCATGGGTTCTTGCTTCATCCATCACTCAGAGGCTAACCTGCAGTGCAGGGAGGTGCAGGAGGAAATGGGGTCTGTTGTTATGTAGATTATTTATCCTTTATTTTGAGAGGTATAAGTATGCCCAGAGGACAGTCCATCACTGTCCTCAAGCTGCATCAGCCGAGACTGACTGGCTCCTCTTCTACCATCGCCTGGAAAAAAAGCTGGGCTGCACAGTGGACCCCATGTGGAGCACATGGCAGTGGGGCATCCTGATGTGGTCAGAAAGGTCACTGTCCCCACAGGAAGGCCAGGGAAGCCCAAAGAGCATGTGCTAACAAAGGCAGTGGCCTCTTGCCTGTGTGTGGACAGGAACGTAATTGCTGAACATAAGCTGTCATTGTTTCACAGGAAAGAATCAGACAGCCCTGTTGGGGTTCTGAGGACCTGAAGGATGGCTTGACCGCAGATGGGTACTCAAACCCTCTCTTCAAAGAAAGATTTCTCTTGTAACTACCTGAGTGGGTAATTAGAATCAAGCCTAGCCACACTGCAGCATGGACTGCAAACTGTGGAAATCAAATTCTTCTATACCAGAATGCACTGAAACTTTCCCAGCCTGATTAGCGTTGCTATATTTTATTTTAGTTTTGAAGATCCATAAATTACAATGAACTAACCAGAATTTCCTTTCTGAATGCAGCTCTTTTAATTTAACGAGCCTTCTTTGTTGCAGTTTCTGCCACTATCCTGTTTTTAAATATTTATGGCATGACTCTATGCACACCCTGCTCCATTGATGGGAATGAGTGATGTATCAGTTTGGATGTCTGTCTAACCTGTGTGCAGGCTCAGCCACAGAAAACTGTTGGGCTCTAGCAGCTTGTCACTCACACAGCTAAATAAGTTTTGAGCCATATCAACATCTGCTTAAAAGTGGCCGGACTGCCACTGAATTGCTAAGTCTCAATTCAACCCATATAAATGGAAATTTTTACTGTTGGCATAAAAACATTTACAAGCTGAGACATATATTATAATGGGAGAGAAAATAAACCCTTAAAAAATCTGCACCCCATTTGTTCAGGCTGTGTCTGAACGTTCCCATGCTGAGAAGCACTTCTTGCCATTTATTAACTGTGGCTTTAACTAGAAAGTGGGGTTGCTCGCTCAAATAAAGTGCATTCCTGGCTCTCCTGCTGGAATAGCTGTCATTTTGCTGAAGAGCTGTGTCACTGTGACATGTGTACCAACAGTAACAATGCACCCAACAGTGCTGGGTCCTTCAGCATCCAACATTCTCCTCTCCTTGTCTCTAACATTGAGCGTAAGCCTCATCGCTTCCTTGTGAATGCCCTACCTATATTAATAAACATCACAAATTATTTTTAACAAGGTATTACTACTTAATGTTTGCACACTAGGCTTTTCTCGATAAAAATCTGCAAAACTGGAGAGTAAGACGTTCTTTCACACTTCTAAACACAGACACACACTTAAATGTGGTTTGTCCATTCACCCAGCATAGCAACTAAGCAGCATAGCCAATAAGTGATATGTGAGGGGTATATACATTTTAGGGAAAATTTATTCAAAATTTGTACTTTTATGTCCAGAAGGGTTTGTATGTGTGTGTGCCCCTGCTAATTGCACAGGGGGAAATGTGCAGGGGTTCCTGTTTGTGAAGTAATGCTTTCAAAATCAGAGACTAGTGTGAGAGCCCAGTGAGCAGGAGATCCTTCCTTCATTCATTTCCTTAAGTTAAGCACTAACGTGCCACAAACTTTTTCTGGTTATTGTTAAAGGGGAATGGAAAGTTTCAAGCAATCTCCCATGTAAAGCTGCTTATATTACCCACAAAAGAAATTGAAAGGGAGGGGGAAAAGGCCCTCATCTGTGGTACAGTGATTTCAAGTAGTGAGGCCGGGAGTCCTGCTTTTAATGGAGGCATTTAATTTTCAACAGGTGCTGCTGCTTGTTCTCTTCAAGGAATTCTCACTGGTGAATTGAGAATCCTGCTTGCTGCAGGCTGCAGGCTGCAGCTTCAATTCTCTCATGGGTGAAGCAAGGGAATGGAACTTGATGTAGTGGTAGGAAGGTGCAGGAGGGTAGGTCGGTCCAGGGGTCAGAGCTGGGTTTTGGGTTAAATGTGGCCCTGCCGCTGCAGATAAACACTTCTTTAGTTCTGCATTTCAGCACTAAGGGACTTCACCTTTGGGGAGGACTGAGCAGGACTATGGTGCTGCAAGGGCAGCAGAACATGAGGGCATCCTAACTCTCTTGGGCTGCCTGTGGGGGTCTGGAGCTGGCCAGGCTGGCTTTGTTCCCACACTTTTTCTGGCATAAATTATTGTAGGTGCAATTTAAGTGACCTCAGTGTATAACTACTTGATTTGAAGGCACAGTTAGAAAAATACACACGTAAATAGCCAAAATCGGACATTTCAGTTAATGGTTAGGACAGCAGCAGGGGCCAGGTTAGGAGATTCTGACCTTGCATCTGAAAGTTAGCTATACTGTACATTTAAACTCCCCAATTGGCTGAAACATTACACACCCTGGCATCTAGTCAAACCTCAAAATGTCAGATTTGCTGATGAGGAGTACATGTCCTCTGGAGACTGCTTACTGTGCAACAAAATGCCTTTCCAGAAGGATTAATATCAGTCTGTCTGATTGCCTATTCAGTCCAAAGTAGCAAAGTGCAGAATAAATGCTTGAACTTGATGGCATAGGATAACTAAGGGGGTCCTCCCTCTTTGGGTCTCCACCAGTTCCAGCACTGCAGCCCAGTGACCCTGCCAGAGACGTGAGTGAGCTGTTTCTCACTCGGGTGGTCCTACTAACATCTGTAGAATGGTTTGGGTCAGCAACACTGAGCAGAGTGAGAAGCTACTCCAATGTGTATCATTACCTGAGTCATGTGGAATTGGTACATCAGATTCTTCCTAGAAAAGCTTTTTCACAGAAAAAAAAAAAAAAAAATCGGAGCTATTCAATAGCATTTAGAGCATGCCAGAAAAGACAATAGCCCTGGATTTTGTACAATCTTTCAACAGTATCTGTGGAACAAGCAATTTCTTCTTCTGGCAAAGTCCATAATGTGATGCGAACCTTTAAACTCAGTAATAAACCTCAACAGTGCTGCCTGAGATCTGCTGTTATTAAGAATTGATGTAGCCATCTGGCTATATCTATCTGTTGTTAAACATGATGTTTATATGATGTCATAATGTATCTGTGCCTCTATAAAGAAAGAAATGTAGTTTTCTGCACCAGTGATCTTGTATTTTGAAAGATAGCACAGTCATTTTCCACCCTTTCATGATTAATGTATCCTTCTTTAACCATCCTCCAGCAAAACTGTGAGCTCTTTAAAAAACATTACATCTGTTAATTGCTGTCTAATATTTATGAACTCATTTTCTTTTATTCTCATCCCTGGACCTAGGATCTCCCAGGGGCCCACAGATCACAGGCTGACAACTGAGGGTAGAATATACCTTTTGTTCACCAGTGGTGGTGTGAAGCTGTTAATATTCAATTTTAAGGGAGCATCATGCTATACTATGCTGGACTGCTAGGAGCTGGTGAAAGAGTAGGGCAATGCTAGCTCCGTGTTCCTGTCCTTTCCTTATAGGACAACAGTGTCACAGTGACAAAGGACAAGGCAAGATGTAGCTGACCTGGCCATTAGTAAACAAAAGCTTGGTAAGCATTTTACAAGCAGGCTTGACATGGGTTGTGCTTCTTGTTATTTCTACCAGGTATGAGGGTGCATAGATGGAAGCTGGGAATCACAAAACCATTGGGCAGTTGAGATTGGAAGGGACTTCTGGAGGTCATCTGGTTCAATCCTCCCATTCGAGGAAATACTTCCACCTGTAGGTGTAAGCCTTAAGCAATTGCTTTTGCTATGATACGCACAAAATACCCAAGTTCCACTGGTCCTTTTTCAGGGACACAGGTTGCTGGTTAACTCGAAGCCTAGGCAGGTCTCGATGTGTGGCAGATCTTGACCGGCCTCTTTGCTCTTCAGGATGGTCTGAGAGTGGGCATGGGCTGGACAGCTAGCAGTGTAAGTACAATTTTAATTTGACTCTCAATACTCAGGGATAGATTTGGCTGCTTCCTCTGCTCCTCACTGCTCATGAAGTCACTCTTCCTTTGCAAAGACCTGTTCTTGCCTCAATAAATATAGCTTTCCACTGCTGATGTTTATTTTCCTTGGGGGGTCTCCTCATGCGCTGTCACCTTTCCCTTTTTAATTTCAGCCTCTTATGGACTACATGCTGGTTTGCAAAACCTGCCAATCTGAATGAGTAGCCCAGGGAATACAAGTTCCTATGGGATAAATGCTATAACTTATGACTCATGGACTAGAATAGTAAAAGCTGATGCATAAAAGGCCCTGGGCACTAGCATACCTCTGGTGTTTTAAATTTATCTTTTGCAAATGAGAAAGATGTTTTTCTTCAAGACATACAAAAATATACCAGCTCAGTACAATCTAAACGAAGTTATGTGGGAACACTGCTCTGCACTGTATTGCCAATCTCTTGTGTTTATGTATAAATTTCCATGGGGCATTCCTGTCTGTAAAACTACTCAGAAAGCTTTCCTGTGGACTCCTTTTGACTGGCAGGAATACTAGCAGCCCTAAGTGTCATGTTGTTCATTTGTGCAGGGTGTTTTTACAGCTATTCAATAGCATCTGTGAGCCATTTGCTGGCTGAACCCTGGCTCTTCAGGTAGAGGTCGACGTGTGAGCCTCAGCCTGCCTGGAGGGGGTTGGGAGGCAGCAGTGAGCCCTTGGGCTGGTCTCACTTCAGCTGCAAAACTGACTTGAAAATGGTGACTTTTCATAGTAATGAAAGAGAAGTCTTTTTATTCTCCTTCTTTTCTCTGCCCTTTCATGCTTTTTGTGCTGGAGGGAAAGGGAAGGGGAAAAAGCTCTTTGCATCTGTTTGCAAGGCAAATGATGTGCCTGTTTCTTGACATTTCACGTATGCCTTAAAGTGAAGCAAGGAAAAAGTGGAAAAGATCAAATCTGCGCAATGCTAAACGCTGATGTTCCTGCACAAAGGGTGACAACAACACATTTTTGTAGAGTTATTCACATCTAATCCTTGGGCAAAATTATTCTGTATGACGCACTCACTCATTCCTCTGTTTTATCACACCAAGTCCAATGTCACATGGGCTTTGAAGAATGGACCTTCTGTAGAATTTGAGTAATATATAGAAGGGCCAAAGGGGTTGTAAAAGAATAAAAGCACTTTATAAAAAGGCACAGACTACAGAAAATGTTTTAAAATACGGTACAACCTCCAGATCATCCAAAAAATTCTAAAAATTTCCTAAAGGCCAATGTCTGTTTTCTCAGCCAGCAAAAGAGTTTGTGTGGGATTTCAGCTGTACCAAAAATAAAGTGAGAGCCCAGAGTGGCTCTGGATCCAGTGTACAGAATTAGTATCTCTGGCAGATGCAGAACTTAAACCTGAAAGCAGAAATATCTTTGATCTGATGTTTCCCATTTTGGTCATCTGTACTCATGAGATTAACTGTGCCGTGTTTTTCAGTCAAAGAAATAAAAACTGCGTTTTTCAGTCAAAGACATAGGAAGTTACTGGGTACATTTCATGTTTAAGACCACAGCTAGTATGAACCACGCATTGGCCTAGAAACTACAGTGAAAAGTTGAAAATGAGCAAAAGGAAATGATGAAACATTCTTATCTTCTCAATTATTTATTCACTGTTTTTCCCCTTCATTTTCACTCCTGGGATAGTAATGAGTTTTACGAATGTAAGGTGTCAGCTGCAGGCTTTTCTGTTGAAACCTCTGAATTTATGGCTCCTCTGGGCATTGCAGGCATGGATAATGCATAATTTACAAACAGACTTGAAACTTTCATCTTCCTTTTCCCACTTCTTTTCAGAGCTTTTTGTTCATGAAGTGATTTGTTTTGCTGTAGTGGAAACCATATGCTCTTCTGAATCTCAGTGGAGTGTAGAAATTCTGCAGCGTTACCAGATGTTGCAGAAGAAACTCCACCTGACACAGTATTACATGAATGCCTCTCCTTCAGTCAAAACCATCTTTCTAAGGGGATAGCTTATTTTTTTTTTCCTGTTATTTGGTAGTAGGTGACATCAAATCACAATCAGTGATGATGGAGGCACAGTCTCAGACTCACAAAGTCTGTGTTTTGTTTCTGGTGGGGCTGAAGTTGGAAGCTTTAGCAAGCCATCTCTCAAGAACATGGGTCAATAGTTTGTAAATGCTAGTCCTGCTTCTGGCATTGACTCTCCTTTGCCCCAAAGGAACATTAGACTTACTGTGTCAGATAAAGCAAGACTTGTTCAGACTTGGAGTGACCATGGCCTCACACTCGTGTGTGACCAGGTGCTGCAGGGAAGACTGGAAGAAACATGGTATTTGAACAGTTAAAAGAAATGACTCTGGCTGAGCTTCTCTATTCTATTCAGTAGTTAGTGTATGACTTGAACAAAAACGGCTTACATTCTCCCTAAAAACATGACTATAAAGTATATTTAATAAAACATCAGATGCTCTTTTTATTCTATATATACTTTCGGTCTTGTGTGAGTCCCTGTGGCTATTTTTTCTTGTGGTAGCAAATCAGGGGGTGTAGGTGCAAAAGGGCAGGGGATGAACTTTTCCTTTTGCCTGAAATGTTAGAGTTGAGAAGACAACCTCAAACCCAGAGCTGCTTAGGGAAGACTGAGAGAGCAGGATGACGCAAAGGCATGGATTTGACAAAAAAATGGAGCAGGTCTTGGTTTCCTAGGTATCTTTTGTTGACTCCTTAGCTGCAGGCCATGGATCCCCAGATGTCTGCAGACTACAGCTAAAACCCAGGGGTTTGCTAAGTACTTCAGTGACTGCTGTTTAAGCTACACCTAAAGTGAAGTGTCAGTAATCTGAGAATAGTGTTAACAGCATGGTTTTGCCTCCATTCCCCAGTGTAATTAAAATGTCATTTCGTCTTGCAGTATAAAATCATAGAATCATAGAGTCCTTAGAGTTGGAAGGGACATTTAAAGGCCATCTAGTCCAACTCCCCTGCAATGAACAGGGACATCCACAGCTAGATCAGGTTGTTCATGGCTGATCCAGCCTCGCCTTGAAAGTCTTCAGAGACAGGGCATCCATTACCTTGCTGGGCAACCTGTTCCAGCGCTTCACCACTCTCACTGTAGAAGACTTTTTCCTTATATCTAACCTAAATCTACCCTCTTCAAGCTTGAAACCATTTTCCCCTGTTCTATCACAACAGGCAGTGCTGAAGAGTCTGTCACCTTCTTTACTGTAGCTCCCTTCAGATATTGAACGGCTTCTATCTGGTCACCTCAAAGATTTCTTCAGGCTGAACAGCCCCTGCTCTTTATAGCTCGGAGCTGTGTTGAGCATTTGTGTGACCACGAGGAGCTGTGAACACCCCAGTTCTTTACAGACAGCCATTTCTGCCTACACTATTTCTGGGCCAGCTGGGAGGATGAGACCCAGGCATGGCATGGGCTTAAAGATGTTCCCCCCTGCCTCCTCCTGATGGCTCATGGCCAGGCTGTGAGGTCCTCTGTCCAACCCATCAGCATTTTCCACTGAGATTTACCATGGCTGTCCTTACTGGTCTTTAGGTGTGGGGCCCACTGGCAGAGCCTCATGCTTTCACAGCAACAACTCTCAGCCCAAATATTAACTAGTATTTACTATCAAAAATAGCAACATCTTTGTTTTCTATGTATATCATTTAGACATATCTGCTGAACCCAGTATGTTATGTGGGAGGACCTTTTACTATATATGATGGTGGGATGCACTGTGATTTCGGCCAATCTGTTGTGTAATTTGCTCTGATGCATTCGACTACACATTGTTCAAAGTCCAAGGCTTTCAGCGTAAGTGAAATATATTGTTCAGAGAATGTGCTGTGAGGTTAAATGCTATGGTTTAAGTGCACACAATCACACATTATAAATCGATCTCTCAACATTACAGAAAATATCATTAGTATGGAAGCTGTCTTTTTTTACTGTAATATCTAGTTCACATAAGGAATCTTTCTGACATATAGAATTGTTAGTTATTTTTTTAATTTAGAATAAAGTTTGATAGCTTTCTTCAGCAGTGCACTCTGGAAATGCAGCAGATCAGCACAAATATACAGCCTGTCACAGCCAGTCTTGCATAAAATATGACCTGCAGTTTTGAAACATATGGTTACATGAGTTGTAATTTAAGTGGCATCTTCTTTAGTCAGCAGAGCATTCTGGAAGGGGAGTCAGCACCTTCACCTGCTGAAGCAAAGAGACTTCTCCAGTGGCTGATGTTGGTTTCCACTCATGTACAACTGAACAAAAACGTGAACCTTGGCACTCGGTTCACACAGGGAAGACACAAGAGCCTTTCCATTCCTTGTCTGCAAGCTGCTAAAAATGCAGCTTATCATAAACCTTGTGGTCACACACTTTGTGGTCCCACCACCTGAAACCTCCCACTGTGCATAACCAGTGGGTGGATAACCCACTGTAACCAGTAACACTTGTTTTTGATAATGTCTTTCAGTCTCAATTGGGAGAGCCCTATACTGTTACATCTTGCCAAATATATATACATATCTTGTTGCAGCTTATTTTACTGATGCATTGTAAAGATTTAAAAGCCTTTCTCAGTCATAGAAAGAAAATAATAATTAGCACCTACAATGGGGGAATATCATATCTTTGCAAGGAGACAAACAGGGCTTGTCCTCCCACTCCTGGCAGTTGCTTCTGGGAGACATTTCTGGGCTGTCAGAGACTCTCTTAATGAGCAGATTCCTTTGTAAATCTTCATTGCCTAGGCCAATAGGTCTACAATTGGCATCTGTTTTTCCCAGTGATAATTTTTTTCTCCTTTCTCACTGTTTTTTTTTTTTTTTCTTCCTATCTAATTAATTGTCTACTACCTGCCTCTTCTGGTTATTCTTTTTTTTTTTTTTTTTTTTTTTCCCTACTTTTATGTAGTCTTTATTTGGTGATGAAAATTATCTGGGAGCAAAAGAAATGTAAGTCCAGTATAGATATTGTATCAGGCTTCCCTGGAATTTTGGCAAAGGCTAAATCTGCTTTGGACTGAGTAGAAAGAGTTAACTGAAGGAGGTTAGATAGAGTGGCCACTGGAAAGACAGATATTTCCCTTCAGAAAACTTATTGCAGAGCATGGCTTGTAAATATGAGGAGAAATATACCCACAGAGTTCACCCAGCCTTTCCCAGCACTTTGAAACTGAATCATCTGACTTTGTTTAAAGGTTTTTGATCCAAAGAGCAAGAGAACATTTCACTACAACCGTGCTTGAACCTTTGACACTGGAAACTGAGGAAATTAAAGCATCTGCTACCAGTTTCTTCTGAGCAAGGAAGATGTAAAGCCTGCAGAAACACAGACCAATCTTTTCCCTTAAATCGTCATTTTCAATAAAGGAAAAAAAAAAAAAAAGAAGGAAAAGCTATTTTTGGAAGTGGGAAAATATCTGTGTTTGCATTTCTGTCTGTAATCCAGTGTGTGGCTGATAAGAGGCTCATGTGTTCATAGCAAACGCTATGACATTTGATGTCAGAGCAGGATTGGAATGGGGCTGATTTCTTTTGCTGCCTTTGTCCTGTGCTGAGCTTTGCCCTGCCAGTGAATTGCACAGTATCTTAAAATGACCTTTCATTTAGGCTGTATAGAGATACTTTTAGTCAACTGGTAGGAGCAAGTGACCCCTGACCTCCTGATTTTCACTGTGTGCATGGAGGCATTTTCTGCTACTGATGGGTGGTCCCAGTAGACAGTGGCCACAGATGTCTGCTCCTGATAAATCCAGAGTTCGGCTGGTGGGAGAAGACCTGTCACTGGCTTTGCCTTAGAGAGTGAAATATGTAAACTGCGCACAAGAGTTTCTGCTGGCTTTCAAGCTCCCTTGCTGGCTGTGAAGACTGAAACCACCTGACGATGATCCCATGGGACTGTGACCTGTGCTACAAATGTCCCCCTGTTGAGGGGCTTCAGAAACAGCTTCCAGCTCTCTTTGCTTGATAAGCGGGATTTGGGATCAGTTGTGGGGTGTATGATTTTCCTGTTCACTCTGGTAGCAGCTTTATGTTTCTGGCTGAATGCAATCATGACACCGTCCATCTCACAGTGAGTGAGCCTGGTTTATTTGTCATTAAGATATTCCTGCACTGGAAACCTTCACTTGAGAACTCATTCTTGGAGCAAGTTCTGCTTTTTTTTAGGTTGTAGCGCCTTTCAGAAAGGTTAGCCAAACCTCTGTCAACGCTGGCTGGGATGGCTTATTCAACTGCATCCATCCCTCTTGCCCATCCTCTTCTAGCTCTCTTCCTTTCTTCTGGTGCCAGTAATTTCTATAAATGACTGTATGCTGCTCAGTGGCAATAAATATTAATAAAGGTATATCACTTTTCTGCTGTAGTAGTGGGAGAAGAGGTGAGGAACATATATTTTACATCTTCAGAGGCTTGGCTCCCTTTGGCATGCCTTTCCCTCCCAGAAGATTTGCAAAATTACACTCCGGTTTCCCTTCCCAGATGAACTACATCCTCACATCTGTCTGGCTTTGCTCCAAGCTGCTCGAAATCAGTAGGAGCTGGGAGAAAAGTTTAACATGCAAATTGAAAATGTCAAATTTTGGGTTTATTTATTGCTAGTTTTTGTAGAAAGAAGGAAGTAGAAAGACTTTCTGCCGGAATAGCTCACTGTTATTGTTTCATTTTGAGTAAGTGAACTTCTGGGTTGCAGTAAAGGGAGCGCTGGGGCAGCTGAGAGAGACAAAATGGGCAGTGCTACAGGTGCAAACTCTGTCTTACTGGGAGAGTGTGGCGTCGGGAAGTTCAAGATCTTTAATAACTGAACCTTTTGAACACTGGAAGCTGATGAAAAAGCGACAATTGCTGAAACAGGTGTTGCTACATTGAAGCAGTTGTGTTAAGACTCCAGAAGTATCTCATGGAGTACCATGAGATACCAAAATGAAAAAGCTGTTAAAGGCAAAATCCTGAGGGGAAGACAGAAGAGCCAAGCACTGTAATGCTTTGGAAGTACAGGAAACAGTTGAAGAGTCTCTCTCAGAAAGCTGAATCATTTCATGATTGCGCATTATGTTAAAACTGAGAACATTTGTTTATGCAAATTAAGGATAATCTTTGGCAAGCACAATTTCAATGAAGGACTTTTGGGATGTCATAGGTGTTATGTTGTGACTAAATTGCATTTTAATGACATGGAGAAAGAGTACTTTACATAGATATTGTTTTGATCTGGGCAAACCAGAAGAAGACCAGAATTGCCTGGCTAAAGATAAGCAACAAATAATTAATTAGTAATTCTATGTCAGTAGTAAAACATACCACAAAGAGAAACTAATTCAATGAAGTGTTTGAGCAGCTCATAATAGGATTGATGCCACTGGTAGTATTTGTGCTCCTTTTGCGGAGCAAATTATTCACATGTAAGCCCCTAGCAATGTGAAAGTCATTCATTTGCTCGTATCATACATGATCACCAGTATGCAGAGAATACAGGAGGTAATAAAAAATTCCAGAGTTGACGTACAGTGTTGGTCAACGTTAAGCTAACCTGTCCATGTCTGCTACCACTGTGTGTATTTGTTCAGTTATCTTCCAGATGTGTTGTAAACCTGGAGACAAGCAGTCTGATATAGCAATAAAGAAAAAAATGCCAATTGCCACCTAAAATTGAGTGCCAATACTGAGGCAGAGAATAAAGCCATGGTCTTAGTTTGGTGGTGTAAATAAGTTCATGACCTTATTTGTAGAAGCTGAAATGTTAACTGAAACTGAACCATAAATCACTTACCTATCAGTTTGGGTTTGTCCAGAACCCTGACTAGAACAGTGAGATGATTTTTCACTGCAGAGATGTGATTTGTCTATCTAATACAATACCAGTGGGGAGGTGTTAATGGCAGGCAGTTAAATGGGGCATTTGATAAAAACTGAGAGAAGTCCAAAGTATGCATCACTTGGAAAAATTTCCCATGATTTTAACTGAAATATGGGCTATGGTATCTGTGATGAATACTTATATAAAGTCATCAATACAGGAGCAGTATTCTTCCAGCTTCCCTCATCCATTCAGAGGAGCAACTCCTCATAATAAAGGGGATTTTTCTGAAGACAACAGAAGCAAAGTGATTCATAAGGAGTTGAAGAAAAATTCCTGAAAAAGATAGATGAAAGTTACTTAGGGATGGAAAAAAGATTTCTGATGAAAAATGATACTGAGAAAGTTGTCAGGGCTTGTTGCCTATGTCAGAAATGCAGACCACACTGAGTAGAAAGGTTTTACATTGGTGTTCCAGGGAAAAATAAGCATCTTACTATTGGTAGCTGCTTACAGAAATTGTGGCAGTGGTTTGAAAAAAGTCTAAAATAAAGATAGTTCTGAAAAACTCAAATATGTTTGAGCAAAATTATTTGTAAATTGAAACTGCAGTAAGATATTATATTACGCTTTTAGCGTTTTTCATATTTTGCCAGTTTTATTTTTCTTGATTTTTGATGTGTTGAATTAACAAGGAGACTGATTTTAGACGTTTCTCATGACATCTATCTTTAAGATATATTCAAATAATATCACTGATACAGGTGGGACTATCATTGCTGTTGTTGAAGTTGATCCCTTACTTAAAGAGTAGTTTCTGGAAAGATTCAATTGGGCAAGGTCTACTGAGACCATTGCATTTAACTAAATCTGTATTTGAAATAACCGAGGAAGAGTATAATTATATATTTCTCTGATTCTGAAGTCCTTACTCATGGAAGTAGAATAACTTAATTCAATGAGACTATTCACATGAAAAAGCATTAATCATATGAGTAATGAGAAAGGGTTGAAGGGTCATTCTTAAAGTTGCTATGAAACTTTACAGCTGTTTCACATGGCCAAACTATCATTATCCCCAGTTATCGCTTCTAATGTAGTAATATTAATTAAACTGGGGTGATACTGACCCCATGCCTGTTTGTGTTCTGTTTGAACCCACTCTAAGTGCAGAGTAGAGCACTGAAGTGGGTGTCAGAGGTGTGCGGGCCAAAGTCTACAGCCACCCCTCTACATGTGGTACATTCCACGCTCTGTTGGTATCAGATTTTCTTTGTCAAAAAAATTGTCACAGTGCCTGACATGGAGCTTCCATTTCCCAGCCTCTCCTTACAAACCTATTTGAGCATATCTGTTAGCTCATGCTATGACACACAGGGTGCAGAAGTATTTATAACTACCTGTGGCTATCAGGACAGCCTTGCAGTGTCATCTTCAGTTCTTTCACACATGTCAATATTAATTACTTCCTTTCCCAGTCTCTGCAAATGAAAGTTCACAACTTTCAAAACAGCATCAGCCTTGAGGCCAAATACTCTCCCAGGTGTTTTCGACCCTCTGCATCTTCAGCCAGCAGGATGTCATTTCTACTGCCCAGGGACTGTCTCCACTTATCCATGATGCAATTACCAGAAATCTCCATTAGCCTTGATGCTGAATGATCTAGCAACCCATTGCTTCACTTCTGAAGGGACAGTTGTGTCCATAACAAAACCATCTGCTTTTCTTGTATCGAGAAGCAGAGCATATTGAATGGTTTGCATTAATGGTATTTTTTTTCATCAGCATAGGAAAATATTTCCAAGCCTTTTATTTTTTTTTTTGATTTACTGTTACCCTTACCTTTGATATATGCTTTAAACACACACACACACACACACACACACACACACACACAAATAAATTTGGTTTTGGTCACACCATATGAAGAGCCTAAGCGAAGTGAGACACTTTGGCTTTGGAGTTTCATATTTTCTTTTGAAGCATGTGGCCACACCTGTAAATTCACTACATGCTGCTGTCCTTCATTAAGAAGTTAAGTTCCCTGTATCTTCACTCACTGTCTTTTTGGGCAAATTTTTGCTCAAAATTATATATTCAGTTAATAGGATTTTGTGAGCCTGTACCTACAAAACAAATAAGTTGTCAGTAGAAACAAGTTATTAAGCAAAATGAAAGACAGCATGATGGAGGAGAAGTGGTTCTCAAGTCCAGCTAAGCAAAAGGAAGTTCTGAGAATGCATATTGATGAGAAGTTCATTAAAAACGGGCATCAGAAAAGACATGACTGAATCTAGAAGTAAAAAAAAAAACTGGAGAGAGCTTTCCTCTTCTGTCCTCCTGGCAGTGATCCATTGCATGAAATAGCATTTGTCCTGCACAGCATCAACACTGCTTGAAAGCAAAATCCAGGCTACAGAGAGCAGATTCAGCAGTTTTTACAGTGAAAGGTGGGAAAAGGTCAGCTTTAGGATCTTCACATGAAAAAAAATTTCCTATATTTTTGACTAGATTCAATCAGCTAAGTGAACTGTCAAAAAGAGAACTAGTTAATTCCAATGAAATAAATCCAACACATCAGAAAAAAGTACGATTATTCCAAGTCTTTCCTGTTTCATGCATCCAGATGGATTCTGGATCCTTCATAACTTCTAAGTTTGTCAGCAAAGATATTGACCACTGTGAGATGGAGATTGACACTCCATGCCTTTCCTCTACAGCCTGGACTAGGAAAACACTTCAAAAAATGTTCAGCTCAAGGTGGGTATTCACACTAGTTATGTAAGGATGTGCTTGTATGCTTCTCTAGTTGACAACATTTTCATGAAGCAAGGTCTGGGAACATGTAAGTCCTACCTTAGATCAGAATGGCCACGTTGAACAGACCAAGTTAAAATTGTCATTATTTCTTGCTCTGAAAAATTTCCAACAACAAAAGAAGTGGTATTATGGCTTAGTTACCTCCCTCAGCAAGGAAAGGTGAGATATGTTCATCTGTGTGGTAAATATAGGACACCTGAGCTTAAATATCTGACTTGTGGTTTTGGAGACATCAACAAGTGTGGACATTCTAGAAATCCCTGAATAAACTGACACTGTGCTAATGTGGTGTGTGTTAGCCAGGGAAATGCAGAAATCAGCACAACCGAAGAACCTGGGCAAGTTAGGCTATAACATATATATTTTCTGCAGAGTGATAATGTCGACCCACCCATTTGTTTTCTTATCTTTTTACAAGAAACCATTTTGTTTCTGTAATGGAAAATGGAGTTTTGTTTCTGGTGTGCAATGTCTCTGTTTTCACAGAGATTTTTACTTGACTTTACAGTGTGCTTTTCTTCTTCTTCTTTTTTTTTTTTCCTCAGCATACTTCCTTGTTACCAATGCAGCGTGACTTGGCAGAAAATGAGTCCAGAATATGTTACTAAAGAAAACATCTGTTCAATGCACATAAGCGTATAAAAAGACTCTTCTTCAAGTCATGTGGGACAGGCCATTGGATCACCTGGGAATTAAAACCGAAGAATAATGGACAAAGATGCTAAGAACTCTTAGGATATGTTGTTAACATATACTGCCCTGGACAACTTGCTATTCTCTTACTAATGAAACTACTTGCATAAGAATAAGAGGAAAAGAAAACCTAGAAAATGGTGTGGAAGGCTCCCACACTTGATACTAATTCAGTATCTCAACAGTATTAGACCCCTGGCAGCTTGGCCAGATAAAACATTATTTCCAACTCCAGATGTGTTTTTTCCTATTCAAGTTTGCATTTAGTCTTTCATTTCTGCTCCTTTTGTGAGCAATTGCCTATCAACTCAGTATTACATGCAACAGGTTAGCTGTTTCCAACAAAGAAGGGAAATAAGAAAACGTTTCCTGGGAAAGATCTTTTTAAAGAAAGGCCCATCCCATTGGTATAAATCAATAAAAAGCAAGTGTACTCATTTAACTAGTCAGAAAGTCCTAATATGTCATTTTGTCATGTGCAGCACTCAGCTGCTTTAATAGTGTTATCCTCTTCTCCTTTTAGAAAGGAATTCATTTCAGAGAGCTTGTAAAGTACAGTATACTGAATTAGAGGTTTCATTATTCACAGGAACCTGAAGAAAAAAGAAAGATCTTTCCGCACATGATTAATACCTCAGCTGAATACCATGTGCTGGATGTGGGCCATTCATCAGCAATTTAACATCTGTAATCTGGCCGTGGTAAGTCACTGCTAACATCATGAACAAATCATGGATGCTCTGCGGTCTTAACATGGTTTACGGGCCTTGCATGAAAAGAATGTGTGTTCAGCATGTGGAGGAAACTGGCATGGCCTAAATTAGATGCAAAGGAACTCATGAAAAGGAATCTTGATACTTATTTATTTATTACGTAGATGTATCTGAGGGCTGTTTGGGAAAAAACTGCCTTCTAACTTTCCCTAATAAGGAAAGGTTAGAGCATGGGAACCAGCAGGATTTAACAGAAAAAGAACAACAGAAAATAATAAAACAAGAGGAGGTGATCAAATGTAGCACAAAACCACATAGCTTAATTTGTAAAGGCACACAGTTTTTGATGCTGAGTGCAGTTTTGTTCAGTTCCACCCAGCACCATGAGCCATGTGAACCTGCACACCCCTACTCCAGGCAGGGTGCAGGCTTGTCTGCGACCAGAATGTCCCTCCTGGAGAAGAGATCACCTTGTGCTACAAAAAAGGAATAAACTGGGACAAGGCTGGTGCTTGTATCATACAGAGCTGTATCTCACCCATTCATGATGGGATCCAAACCAGACTCCTGCTACAGTTTCATCTCTGCCTTCCAAGCAATGTAATGGCTCTGTCAGAAGAAACCAGTCAGGATGACTTTCTAAAAGTTGAGTTGAATGGCAGATTCTTGAGGGAAACATGAATAGCTTTAGTAAACTGCCTTCAAAAGTAGCACAGGGTCTTTCAGTCAATTTTAAAAGATCTGTTTACTGTTCATATGGCAATCATTATTTGGAATAATAAACCCACTGAGAATGTGAACATGCATGGGCCAACAGATGGGTCATCATGCTTAGCAATTTAAGCAAGTAATTTATTTCAATCACTAGGACAAAGAACACTGAGATTGCTAATTCCCTTCCAAGACACATGCAACAAAGTGCCACAGTTTTTCTGAGTTTTGCAGCCATTATGGAAATGTACACCTGCTCTATGGGATTTGGGACCATTTTTTGCTTGCTTGAAGCAATTTGTTTCAGAGTTCTTACCAAAAAACCTTTTTTTTTTTTTCCTGTTTTTTTTTTTTTCTTTCTGTTTTTTTTTTTTTTTTTTTTTTTTTCTGTTACATTGAGAAAAGCTAAGAAATGGACGGCTGTAATGATACACTGCAAAATAAATTCACCTGGATTTGGGCAGCGGTATATGAAGGCTGAACTCTAAGCTCAAAGCAGCAAAGACAGTGGTGAGCACTTGTGTTATTTTCAGTTCTGTTTGTGCATCCTATCTTCCTCTGGATTCGTAGGAGCTTGATCAACAAGGAACAATGTGTACATATTGTGTTCTTTGCTAGCAACAAAACAGAATTTGCTACCTCATGCTTTGCCAACTGAATTATCTACAGATGTCTCCCATTATCACTCTTTGAAAAGAAATAATCATCTTTTGAAAATGGTGACTCTGAGAATGTGATGTTGGCAGTCATACCAATGGGACAGGCCATGCAGACAACGTGAGAACCTCGGTACCATTGCACAAATATGTTTCTGCTCTGACTTGGAGCTGTCACCACGTTGGCACCTGGTGCCATTGCTCCTGGACACCACTTCCACAAAAACTTAACTGTGTGTCACAGAACAGCCAGGGCTCTCCAATGGCTTTTTCAAGTGATTACACTGATTTGGGTCATGTTCAGCCTGATGACCAACCCAGAAAGAAAAATTAATCAGGTCTTACAGGGCCTGTGAAGTCCAGCCTCCTCAGGAGCCCTTTGAGCCTATGGCAAATGCAGTCAGATTCATTCATCCATCTGCAGTTCATTTAAACCTCCACCCAGATGGCAAGGAGACCATTAAATCTCCATAACTCAACTGTGTGCCTGCGCTTTACAAAATAGCCACCTCTTGTAAACACACAGTGTGTTTACCTAAACCTCTGTGGTATGATCAGTGTTGTCATATAAAATGTAGTTACCAGCATTTCATTTTGAGACATGAATGTTGAATGAATTATTAAAACAAATTCCAAAGTTGCAGGATTTACTCATTAGCCAGTAGCCTCTGTGAGCAGACATAAAACTTGTCACCAACAGCATGGCCTGGGGATTTAAAACATTGTGAGGGAGTTGTGAAGAGAAGATCCTTCCTCTGCTGAGAAATCTGTGGCTGCTCCTGAGAACAGCTTATGAAATGCCAAATGGCCTTACGAATCAGAAAGGCCCGCCCACAGACAGATGGAAAGGGAGAAAAGTTTTAACCATTAGAAAAGGGGAGATGGACCAGACAACCTCTAGGTTCCTTTCCAACTCAAACAATTCTATGATTCTATGAAAATATAAGTATCAATACATGTGCCAGTGCAGACTGGCCTGAATTACTGCTTTTTTTTGGTCAGGAAAATTAATTGTTGACAACTTTGAAAAATCAAAATATTTTATTCTGATATTAAAAAAAAAAAAAAATTAATGTATGATTTCACAATAATTATTTAATGAAGAAACAATTGATTTGAGAGAGCACAGAGACAGCCTTTTGTTTGACCAGAATCAGACTGAATTTATTTGTTTTTCTTTCATTGAGAGTGATGAACTACGAGGGAGTCTGGATAGATCCAAAATTGCCAGATCCAAATGAGTGGGTTTGGATTGATCTGGAATTGCCACAGGAAGCAATGTGGCACGGAGCTGTCCTCCTGCTGCCTTGGGGACACTTCTGCAGGGATGCACCTGAGCCATTCTCAGGGTGCCTGAGGCTCCCCTCACACCTGGTGTCCAAATCTGACAATGACCCTTGGACAAACATGATCAGGAGTGCAGTGTTGGGGATGGGAGTGAACCTGTGCGACCTGGCCATGCCACTTCAAAGCCAAAATAGAAATTCCTGTTGAGTGCAGCTGATTTTGAATTTGTTGATGGCTTAGCTCTATTTTCCCTTTCATCTTTATTATCACAGCCATGCTGCCGCGTGTTCTAAATTCTTTGGCAATGGCACATGCTCAGCGTCCTGGCCTCTCACATTCAGATCCTTCTCATGCTTCCAGCCCACTTACAGTGCAAAATCTTAATGAATTTAGAAATGAAAAAGTTCCAGATGTTCAGCAAACTATCAAAATAGACTGGCTTTTCTTTTTCTAGGAAACTTTTCACAACCTGATAAAAACCTGCTTTCTTAGCAAACAGATAATATGTTAGCCAAAGGTGCGAAACCTTAATGGGGAAGTACCATATGCCAGTATGGGAGAGAAAAAATCCGAGTTTCCAAGTGCTTTCTAATTCTCTCTAAAAAAAATGATCAGTATCCAAGAAGAAAATTGAAGTGTGGTAAAAGGGCAAAACAAAATTCCAAATTTAACATCAAATATATTGACATGGGTTTTTACTTACCTTTCTTTTTGTTTTTGTTTTTGTTTTTTAGTCTAGACAGAAAAATATGAAATTCACAAACTACGGAGTTGTTTCCAACTTAGGCTGAGTGAATCCTTCCAGGGAGTAGATAAACAGCTTCAGTTACAGCTGTGATGACCGTGCACCCCATTAAGGGGCCAGAAGTGAGAGTTACATTAGTACATTTCCTGCATCTTGTATTATAAATGTTGGAAGGCTGGTGAATCAACTCAGCAAGTAAATTCTCTGTGCAAACATCCCGTTTCATGACAGGCTGAAAGCATTCATAGGAAGCTGTCCCTGCGAAGGGAAAGCAGGAAACTCCAAAGGCATGAGCCTCTGCTCCAGCTGCCATCTGCTTCCTGAAGGGGACAGATAATGGAGGGATGCCTAGAGGTACAGCAGAGTAGCAATGGGGAAACTTAGCACAGGTTTAGATTTGTTTCCTGACCACAGATTTTCCTTTTATTCCTTCCACTTTCCTCTCCCTTCCAACCCTTCCTCAACTGCAATCTCTGTGCTGCCCCAGGCACCTCCTAGAGCTGTTCAGGATCAGGTTGGATGAGGCCCTGGGCAACCTGATCTAGTACCAGATCTGGAGTTTGGTGGCCCTGCCTGTGGCAGGGGGGTTGGAACTTGATGATCCTTGGGGTCCCTTCTATCCCAAGCCATTCTATGATTCTATGAGTCTCTTGTCTGCTTAAAGGAGTTGTGGGTTCAAAGGGGCCTCTCTGGCTGTGCAGGTTGGGTGTGAATGACACACTTGGAAAGCTGAAGGCCAGCTGGCCGTGCCTCCAGCATTGCTGAGTCCTACACACTGCCCATGTGGCCGGGTCACCTCCTGTCCTGCAGGCATGCTCTACAAGGCCAGAGGGTGGCATTTTTGCACAGAGTGTGGGAATTGAGAAACACCAATTTGCTGTTGGTAGGGAGCCCAGCAGACATGTCTTCTGCTCAGAGATGTCCAATAGGAATTTGGGGGCTAATGAATGTACCCCATTGCAGACCACACAAGTTGCTTTAATGGCAAGCCTCCTGCTAACAGACTTTTTGCCAAGAGCCAAATTCCTTGGTACATGCACATCTGCTGTGTTGCGGGAATTAAAATCACCTGCTACATTTGAGACTCACTGACCTATGTGGGATAATGGTCCTCTGAAAAGAGCTGGTGGTTGCTGAGCTCTTTTAAATTAGGTAAATATCAGTTTATGTGCAATTTTTCTATTTGTTCATTTTAAGCCGTGAGTTTACATTTCAGAAGCTGTCTTGTTCTGTCTTTTTAAATGTGTATTTCAATATGTTTTTGCTGTGATTGTGGTTTCCTCTGTTGACACACTGGGGAAAACAGCAGTAAGGCATCAAACAAACGCAGAATGGACAATACTGAAATTATAAGTGTACTGGAGAGCTTAGGAGTGCAGCCAGACCCACTCACCACTGTCTAAAAACAAATGGTAATAATCTCTTCAGCATTAAAGTAGAACTGCAGCTCACCCCTTGAAAACTAAGCCTTAGAGAAGGATTTGGGGAGTTCTGCTGATAGTGACATCCACTTGTTTACCTCTGGTCTCTGTTCACACATGCTGTGAGATGCACAGCAGATGTGGAGCCAAGAGGGATTTTTAGTTTGTCCCCCTGCCAAATCCCTCGAGGGGCCATTTGCCCTGCTCACACACTTCCCTCAGGACAGAGCAGCGAGGGGGATGAGCTGCAGCAGCACTGTCACAGAGGGGAGGCACCTGGATGCTGGGCCAGGTCATGCCAGCAATGAGCTCTGAGCACATGCAACCCCTCTGTAAACTTCCCTGCAGGCTCTGGAGAGACATCACATGTGTAACAGACATAAACCTCTCCTGGGTCTGGCATGAGGTTTGTGGGGGGTGGATGGAGTGCATATTATGAGATGGCAGAGAATTGAGAACTGGGTGAGATGGAAGTTTTGAAGTAGAAAGGCATAAGCAACTCAAGCAGATTTACACAGACTGCACATGGGTCTGCATGAACTGTACCAAAAAGCACACAAGGCAAAGAGCTGGGGGAGATTACGTCATTTTGCAATAGGTTACAAGGAGCGTGCATATGAAGCCAAATGACAGCAGGGTTACTGCCTTGAGTATCGTAATAGGAAATGAATGAACCATCAAGCATGGACAAAAGGTTTTCTTGTTTAGTTGGAGCAGCACACAGGAACACGATCTGCCTCTCTAGGAAGAGTGATACAATCATTCTTTCAGTGCTCTGCTAGTAGTGAAGCCCCAGAAAGACTATGCAGAACACGGGACCTGGATCAGTTGTTTTTTCTACAGTGACTGGCAGTCTGTTGGCTAAATATCCTAGTATATCACAAATAGGAAGACACCAGCAGCATGTGTAATTGTATCAGGGTAAGATATGTCTAGAGGGTAAAAACACATGGTTTTTTTTTCATCATAGCAAAAAGAGCACTGTTCTCTGGAAAGGCAGAGACCACATTCATTGAAGAAAGGTGGAGCCTATCATTTAAAGGTGGCAGAAACTTAGAAAGAGGAGCTGAGGAGCATGAATTTTCCACAGCTCAAGTCTGAAGACAAGCCGCTTCGGCTCTGTAGGGGAGGTGGGTTGGCTTTTGATCTCACAGGCATAAGCAAAACCCCAGGCGTTGGTCAGGATACACAAAGAGCACATTCCCTCGCCTAGTATAAACCCAGTGGAAGAAATTAAATGTGTAAAAGGATCGTATTCTATTACTTCTGAGTGGAGACCTTACTGAAAGTAAATATTTTTTGTGTGCGATGCATCAGCAGGGTTTTGGCACTCTCCTTAGGAGAAACACAGAGCACCTTTGTTCAGATTTAGCACCTTCTGTGTGCAAGAGAAACTGTTTCCCCTGCCTACAGTCTGGGTTGTACTTGGCACCTATGGCAGCTCACTGGGAAACACAACTGTGCCGGTCTGCATGTTCCTAGAGCCTACCCAGGTGATGGGTACTTCTGGGAGGAAAACATGAAAGGGATCAGAGGTTCCTAGGAGCTTTGGAGTGCTGAATGAAAGCTAAAAAAACACCACCAACGTCATGGAAATAGCATATGAGCGAGCAGGCAACAGAGTGCAACAAGAGATTGCAATAAGGCTGTGACCATTACAAACACAGCTTCTGAATAGGCCTAAAGGTGCTACAGAGATCATGAATTATGCAGGGAAATGCAGGTCTCAATTTGGCTACCTGAAAGAAAAATCAAACATCATCAGGGCAGGATACAGAAAGAAAATTTGCTATAGCTCTTGTGGTAATTAAAGAGTTAGAGACCCTATCTCCAAAGCTTTCTGACAAGACAAAAATTAAGATGCCCCCATGCTGTTATGCCCCACAGCCACCCTCCCTGCCAGCCCTGCAGAGGGATGTCATGCAGAAGGAGGTAAATGGGGCACTGCAACCTGGCTGGCAGAGCTGGGGAACATCATGATATCAGAGCAAAGTAGGTAGGTTTTCTGGCAGAGTGGGCTGATATCATAGAATCATAGAATCTTTTGAGTTAGAAGGGACAATGAAGGCCATCCAGTCCAAGCCCCTTGCAATAAACAGGGACGCCTACAGCTAGATCAGGCTGCTCAGAGCCATTTCAGCCTGACCTTGAATGTCTCCAGGGACAGGACATCCACCACCTCTCTGGGCAACCTGAGAGTGCCACAACCCCAGTGCCTCAGCACCCTCACTGTAAAGAATGTTTTCCTTATATCCAATCTAAATCTCACCTCTTTTAGTTTGAAACCATTTCCTTTGTCCTATCACAACAGATCCTGCTAAAGAATCTGTCCCCTTATTACTTACAGCCTCCCTTTAGATACTGAGAGGCTGCTATCAGGTCTCCCCAGAGCCTTCTCTTCTCCAGGTCGAACAGACCCAGCTTTCTCAGCCTCTCATAGGGGAGGTGTTCCATCCCTTGGATAATTTTTGTTGTCCTCCTCTGGATGCGCTCCAACAGGTCCATGTCTCTCCTGTACTGAGGACTCCACATCTGGACGCAGTACTCGAGGTGAGGTCTTATCAGCACAGAGCAGAGTGGCAGGATCACCTCCCTCACCCTACTGGCCACGTTGCTTTTGATGCAGTCCAGGGTAGAGTGGGCTGTCTGGGCTGCAAGGGGACATTATTGTGGCTTATGTCCAGCTGCCATCTACCAGCACCTTCAAGTTCTTTCCCACAGGGCTGTGTTCTTTACAGCCCTCAGATTGTCTTGTTCTTTTGTCAGTTTATTGTATCTCCCAGAGGATAGAAAATGCTCTGTTCTGCTCACTTTGTCCCACCTGGGTGTGCTCACATTCCTTCCAGCAAGTGCTGCCCTATGACAGGACCATTCTGTCCTGACTGATGGTCTTTGAGAGCTGAAGACTTTAGACCAATGTGAAATATAATGAAATAGCTGGAAAAAAGAAGTCAAGACTCAGCAGCACTTCCTATGGTTGCTTTATTGGAGATAAATGGAGCATCTCTCAGGAAAACATGGCAGTCTGTGCAGGAGATTGGAGAGAATTGTTCTTTGACCTATCTGCAAGATTACGTAGTTGATGAAGGAGGTTTTTGCTCTCCATACAATGACTGTGCACAGGTAATTGAGTGAACTACTTGTACACAAAAGGCTAGGGGGAGCCTAGGTAAGCATGTATTACTGCTCTTGAAAGCTCCCACAAGAAGGCTTATTAAAAAGCTTGGAGGGATACTGCAGTTCCTGTGGACATGAGAACCGGGTGATCTTCAGGTGAGGTAAAAAGGTAACAACACCAGGAAACAACAGCAAGTAATGAGGAGATAAGACCTGATATGGAAAACTGGTCTTTTCACTGGATGCATTAGGATGAAAGAGCAGGCGATAGAAAACGGAGTGCTAACTGAAGTAGGATCAGAAGAGTGTTCTCCAAAGCTGATTCTTTCAGCTCCTTTTTAATTCAATATTAACATCTTTTTATTCTCATTATTCACTGCTTGTCATATGAATAGCCACACCTTTGGTTAGCTCTTGGCCAAGAATTACAGCATGTGTTTAAGTAACTCTTCTTTCTGGAAATCACCCCATTCTGTTCCTTTAACTCTAGTACATACCTTTTTAAGCTGTAGTACATAATTTCCAAGAGGAGTACTTTTTTTTTTTTTTTTTTTTTTTTGAATAGAATGCCCAGGGAATGACCCAGGAATTTTTTTTAATGATATCTGATACATCCCTGTTTTTAATTTCATTCATCTAACATCAGCTTTATGCATTTGTTTGAGACATGTAGTTCTAAGGAGCGGAGTTATTACTAGGTTACTAGAAACAACTAGGAACAGTTGAGTGAAGTAAGAAATAACTGTGATAATACAATGGAAATAAGAACAAAATAAAGATGCAGAGCTGTAAAAACCAGTAAAGCATTTTATATACTCATGGTGATCATTAGCAACACTTAGTAAAAGTTTCATGACAAACTAATTCATAATGCTAAGTTTCTGGCAAAAGTTCTTCACTCTGAGGAATATGCAAAGCCACTCTGCAGCTAGAAGCTAATATATAAACCAGCAGACATAGGATCCTTTAAGGGTTTTGAAGACTAATGTTTTATATGACAATTTTGTGATTCTGGAAATGCCATTGCCAAATGTCTTGATGTTTTCATCTGGACTGAAACAACAGAAAGGCTAATTCTATGCTTTTACACTGGAGAATCTGAGATACTTCACAAGAAGACCAGTTTCACAATTGCTTACAAATTTTCCAATAGGCAAAGCAGATGGCATAGATTATTATACACAATAAAACCTTCATACGGATATGCCACTGTTGAACTCAAATTAACTTTCTTTTCTTAAAAGAAATCTTCAATTCATGCTGAATCATGGGAAGGAATCCTGTAATTTTTCTGACTACCAAAAAGCTCTTGATTTCTTGTTGTGTAATTCTAGTGAACTGAAACATTTTGATATAAAACATTTTCAATATTCCAGATGTTAAAAATACTCCTCTTCAACATGATTTCAGGAGAGCCTGCCAAGATTCTATGATAGATTTCTTCCTAGAGAATTTTGGGTTACTTTTCAAGTTTCACTGGGGAATGTCTTCTGGAAACCTGTGACCTGATGGTGGAAAATAAGGAGTGTGTCTTTTCTTAGGAGGCTTGGCTTCCTCTCCATACTTGTTATTGCATGAAGATAGAGATGTAGCTAACTACTCATTTTGAAAATCACTAGTAGGGATCAGCTATATCTTTAAAAAGTAGGTGCTATTTTTTTCTTTATAGGAAGTTGGAAAAGGACAAAGATTCACTGCTGGAAAAGGGAACAGAGTTTGAAACAGAACTTTTTGATGGCTGCTGTTGCCAGTCTGTATAGACTCCACAGAATTAATGGGATCTTTGCCATTACATTCATTACATATTGTGAAAGCAGAGTCACGCTCTGATGGATTTGATATCAGATTTGGAATGGTGTATAAACACTTCCAAAGGGTTAATTCAAACTGTGGGCTTCTACTGTGAGGAAGAAGACAGTGGTGTGCAGATGTTTATGGGCAGATGTAAATTTCACACTGTATAGTTCACAGGGCCATAACCAGGATGCTATGGTTTTTCTTTCTAGAGTCTTAAGAAATGTCTTTCTTCCTTCTTTCTCAGTATGAATTTTTAAATAAATCTTCGACACTTATTTTACTATGAGTTTATAAAGATTCAACACTTACAGTACCATAGGTCAATATTAAAGATATTCTTGCAATTCTGCAGAAGTTTCTATTTTTACTCAATGCTGTTTTTAGAAGCTGACAGAAATTATTCTGTATGGTTTTAAGCTATTCTGTAAGGCTTAAGCTATTTTCCACAACATCCTTTTTAGCATTTGAAGTGCTCCCTGTGCACCTTCTTCTAGACCACTGGTGGACTGTGACCCTGTCAGACAGTAATGAGGTGTGACAAGATTGCTGTTTCCTGCTCTAGATATTTCAGAATGAAGATTCAACAACTGATTAAATCAAATGAACTATTTAGAAGGACTGCCACTTATTTTCAACTTTTAGCCTAGAGTTACTTGTTTTCATACTTCTAAAAATATATATTTTTTTCTTCCATTGGAATTATTAATTTAAAGTTTCTCATGAAAGTGCTCTCGAAGTTTAAACAGAATTGGCTCTGGTTGCATTTATATTCATTTGGCATTTGTTTTCTACCAACCGCATTTTACTTCCAGCATAACTGATGGTGAGTGAATTAAGTTCACATGCTCAACTGTTTCCATCGGAAGTGATATATTTCATAGGGGACGAGACATCAATAGATCAGGTTTCCTCAAGCCATTTAACAGAGCCCAGGCACAGAGGCAATTAAATAGAACATATACAGATCTGACTACACACTTCTCAGCTAGGAACTGAACACACATGCTATTATGCTGTGTCAGTCACCAAGGTGCTGACAAAAATTACAATCAACAATGCAATAATGTATCAAACATGCTTTATATGGGGTTGGATACTGTTTATTAACAAGAAGTGGAGTAGCAGGGTCATACATAGTAAGAGAAGGAATACATTTATGCTCTGTTCCCAGCTAATAAATTTTATAGAGGCTTTAATATTTTTAGGTATGTTGCTGAAGGGAAGTGTTATGAGACCTAAAGAGAAAGATTTAAAGTGCTCTAAAATGCTATAATCCTGTTTATTGGAACTTTGTTTTAGCACATTGCTCTTTCTGAGAGCCAGGCTTGCGATTTTACCTCCCTGAATTGGACTCATCTATCTGATCGGAAAACACAGGTGTTTAATTAGGACTAGGAGTGATTAATCAATTCAACTCACATTCCAGATACCATATAGCAAAGGCTTTTAGTATTTGTCAGAAAATATAGTTGAATGAAAGATGAAAACTCAAGAAAAATGCAGTAGTTGTGTGATGTTGAATTAAAATATTTGGTGACTCTGTTAGAATTAAAAGTTAAATTCCTTGGTTCTTCAATAGGCACCATTGCATCCCAGCTCCTGGACCTGGCTGAGATCCTTGTGAAGGAGGGACATCTTGGTGATTCCTATTCCACTGTTACAGGGGCCACCAGGGAGGTCAGGTCAGCCAGCCCCATTCCTGTCCCGCTGGCACTTCCTCTGGTTTTGATGGGAAGCCAGATGCTTCCAGTGATCCTGGCCATCCAAACACACAGATTACTCTTTTCTCTTAGCCCAAAATAAAGCACCCTTGAGGTTTATCTAGGTCAGAAAATGTCTTTGGGTCAGGACTCACCTGGCAAATACTATGAGTTTGCAGGATATTGCTATTATTTCAAATATCTACTTATTAAAAGAGTCCAATGCCATTCAGATTTAGGGTTGGTTGTTTTTTTTTTTTTTTTTCATTTATGAGTAATTTTATTTGCACATTGATGCCAACCATGTTTGTGTTTTTCTCTGCTATTTGTTCTTCATAGGTGTTTGAAATGCCATTTCACTTCCTATTCATTGTGTGTTCTGCTGCTTTGGTTCAAAAAATTCTTTTTTTTTTTTTTTTTTTTAATTCAAATGAAATTAGATTTTCAAGCTTAGTTTAAAATGCTCTCCTGAAATCCTTCTGTTGATTTTTATTTTCTGTAAACCTATTTTTGAGTGAAATTTAAATGTGAGTGATTTTAAATTGTCCTTTGCAAGATAAGCCTGTAAGAACATATCTTTCAAGTTAAGAAGATTCTTTTCTACCATTTAATGATTCTATGATAACTACTATTTCTGTTCAGCCATATGTTTGGCTTTTAAAGGTGCTGCGTTGCTCATCTTTCTGTGAATGGCTGGAGCTGTCAACCCATTGCCTTTATTTCTTTAAGACTATAATTTTAAAATGAAACCCATGTATCCTTTTGGTTTTGGAAATAGAGAAATTTGGGCTACAGAACCAGGAATTTTTGTTTTTAGTTGGTAGTTCTTGGAGTTGTGGGCTATAAAGCCCTATTCTGAAATCTGTACCACTGGGAGGTTCATTAGCTATTGTCCAAGTAGGACTCCTATAACTGTGCAGTGATATTGTACAAAAACATTACATCTTTGCATGCAAAAGAAATAATGACATTTTAATTGTCTTTTTTTTTTAATTTTATTTTTCAGATTCTGATCCATGTGATGTCCTTGTGATCAGAGGCACATAAGTAAATACTTTACATAGCTATGTCTGCTATTTCTGTTTTTTGTAATTTAAAATTAAAATGTATGTCAGTCCACCTGTACATCATATGTGTCTGTACCAATGGGCTCTGTCAGCATGTGTTGCACACCATAGCTACACTGAAAGCATATTAAAGTTGCAAATTCAGTCACTCTGAGGTTTGGAAGTGCCTGGATGGAGTACACTTTGCTAATGACTTTCACAGGTACTTGCTGACAGCAGAGGAATGTAGAGGCCAGAACTCTGGATCCATTTCAGCTGGCTCCATCCACCCAATCCCTCCTGCTCTGGTGCACAGCACTCCCCTCCCCGTGTCTCTGCCCTGATACTCCTCACATCATTCCCTCTCCTCTTCTGCCCCTTGCTTCCTTTCCTAATACAGCTCCAAGGTTAGGTGGACATCAGCTTCTCTGAGGAAGGATTTTTGGAGGTTTTTAGTGCTGCAGCCTAATATCTTTCCAATGGCTGTCTTTGCAGGATGGCTGAACAGTCATGGATAAAACGTGTCTGAACATAAATCTGAATGTGAATTTGGCATGGAGAATTTCAGCTTATCTGGTTCTAGTTTGTTGAGGATATAAGCCACTGAAAAGGAGGTCTTGTAGGAGGAATTATTAGGTGCCCATAATAATAGGCTTTCTCTCCTGTAGCCAATATCAACATGGATTTGTTCTGTCTTCAGAAATTCTTCCATGGTTGATGTGCCTGGAGTTGGGTGAGGATTCAGTCACAAACGGAAGTGCTTTGGAATTACAAGTACTTAAATATTTTTTACATTCTCATTATGTGAATATTTGTAGCCAATCTCATGCTACAGCATCGGAATTTGAGGCTCTCTATAACATAATGCATCACCCATTAAAGTAAAACACCCTGATGCAGGGAAAAGGCTGCTTCACAGGACACAAAAAGGGTGAAAATATGCTAATGCTGTATTGATATATAAGAAGGCTATGCATGGTATGCAATACATCATGATCTGCTCTGTCTTTTGGATTTGTTGATCTCTTGTTGTCTCAAGCCCACCATTTTTGATGTTTCCATCCATAAGAGCATAAAGCCTATCATTCCAGTGTGGGCTTTGGTAGCAGTATTTTTCTAAGCACTATTTGGTTAGGTGCATGAGCAGATTATCCCGTGGATTTGTCAGGATTTACGGTGTCAACATTTTATGTGTTTTCTTTGACAGAGCCAATAGCATGGGCAGGCTCCAGAAATAAACCAGTTTTCACATTTTAGTAGGCATGCATTAAAAGGTATGGTTCATCCATCTGCACAGAGTTCACCCATATCTTACCACTCATTGACTCTGACAGCTCACATATATTTACTAGGTGGCTCACAGTGCTGCAGTTCCCATGGCTTGTAGGCAGTAGAACTCGCAGGTTTTATTTAGCCTTAAAAGTTATTGCTTGCCAAATTTACGCTGGCCCCTTTTTGCCCTCTGAGAGAGGAAAATGCTGTGAGAAGTTCTCTCTTGCTGTGGTACTGCAAAGGGTCTTGTAAGGATGGGCACAAGGAGAACCTGGAGTGCAGGCAGTGGGCTGCCAGCAGATGGGAAGTGAGGGGCTGCAATGGGATGGCCTGAATTTCCAGAAATGTCAGGGAAGAGGCTGGTTCTTGATTAATCCTTCTATGATTTAATGGCATTTACACCAGGCAGGCTAAATAACCAGAAGGACAGCAACAATTTTCTGCTTCTTAAAGAAAACATAAATTTTAGCATGCAGACTCAATCCTTTTCCTGTTCCCTAAAATAAATAATCTGGTTATGAAGGCAAAAGCAAAACCCAGCCTGGAGACATTGTTCTCATCTCTTGAACACTCCCTTTCCTTTGAGCCTGCAGACAGCTGATGGGCTGTTTTGCCGTGACAATTTGTGATGCTGGAATTGACAGCCCACTCTGCCCATGGTGTTCCCTGCTGGCACAAAGAATAACACATTGTACTGCCAGTACAAGATGATGGGTGTCAATCTGCCCAATAGGTCTGATGAGAAGTGCTAGGGCAGGCCTGCTTTCCTCAGCTCTGAACTCGTGTTTTATTCCTGCCTTGAACTGTTCAAAATGAAGATGTAGATAAAGCTGAGACAAAAACGGAGGGGATGTCTGTGTTGAATGATGCTTACTTAGGGGCACTTGTAACTGTATTTCTTGTTTATTTGTTTGCAGTGGTATAAAATTCAGTGAAGCGTGGGCTTTTCTGGTGGTCAGTGCTGCATGGAGGCCCAGGAAGCCTTTGTCTGCTCCCCAAAATGTTCACTTGCAGCCCAGAAGGCCAGAAGGCCAACAGTATCCTGGACTTCATCAAAGGAAGGATGTCCAGCAGGATGAGGGAGGAGGTGATTGTCTCCCTCTGCTCTGCCCTTGTGAGGACCCATCTGGAATACTGCATCCAGGCTGGGATGTAGAAAGATGTAGAGGTCTTGGAGCAGGTGCAAAGAATGGCCACAATGATGATCAGAGGGCTGGAGCACCTTTCATAAGAAATCAGGCTGAAGGAGTCAGCCTTGTTTAGTCTGGAGAAGGCTCCAAGGAGACCTGATTGTGGCCTTCCAGTACTGAAAGGGAGACTACAAGTAGGAGATGAACTGACTTTTTCACAGTCTAAAGTGATTGGACAAGGGGGAATGGCTTAAAGTTGAAAGAGGGGAAATTTAGGTTAGATATTCAGAAGAAATTCTTTACTCAGAGTGTAGTGATGCACTGGCACAGGCTATCCAGAGAAGCTATGGATGCCCCCCCCCTGGAGGCATTAGAGAACAGGTTGGATGGGGCCCTGGACAGCCTGATCTGGTGAGTGGCAGCCCTGCCCATGTCTGGGGGTTGCAATTAGATGACTTTTAAGGTCCCTTCCAACCCAAGCCATTCTATGACATGATTCTATGATTCTATGCAGATGTAGCAGCATGACTGTTCTAGGGAAGAAAGAGCTCTCTGTTACATTCTCTATGTCTTCACCTAGCTGAGGTGCAGCCCTTGGGTAGCTGGTGGTATTTTGCAGCTCTCCCAGTTCATACCCACATCCTTGCCCCTGGCTGCCCCCTGTGTGCCCAGAGTGGGCTGAGAAGATGAAGTGGATGCTCCCACTCATCCTTGCTTTAGCTGAACATAGTGCTGGCACAGTGAGTGTTTCAGAAATTACAAAGTGAAGCAAGAAGAGGTGAAAAAAGCATTAGGGGTCTGGCTTTCATTATCAGAAATTTTGCTGGCAAGACATAGTTCTGCAGGTAGAACAAAAATGAAATTGCATGCAGTTGAAGTTTTTAACAGGCACAGTTTGCCTGTATTCAGTTAATCATCTTCCCTTGCATTTGCGAAGAGAATATTATGGCTTGGGAAACATATGAAGAGGAGCATGGGCAGCCTTCAGTCCCAACACAAGATGTATGCTGATCAATGCAGGACCCATGGCTGCTATCTACAAGCAGAACTGCTGCCTTGTGGCTTCCCTTTTGTTTCATTGCTACAGCCACAGCTTTATGTTTATTGGTGTAAGTTTCAAGCTGTTAAAAGAGATTCTTTCATAAAATATCCAAATCCTGGATTTAAGCTGCTTGCTGCTGAATTTGAATGACTGTGATTGTTTTCACCTCAGTTTGCTATTAAGTTAAGGAATAATTAACATTTCCCTTGTTTAGGTTTCCTCCAGATGCCTGCTGTTAAATTAAGCAGCCTTCCAGCTGGAGCAGATCTTAACCAGTGCTGTGGCCATGCTCTCTCATGCCAGGACCCTGTGTAGTTTTCCTTTCTAGTTTTCTTCTACAAGGACAAAGAAGTTGCTGGTAAAGCTGTAATATCAAGTGACTCATGGTAACATAAAGATGCCAATAAGCATTTATCTATCTTTTTTGTTAACATTTGTTAGCAGTAATTAACCTGTAAATAAGTAAGCACTGTGAAGCTAAGGCTGACCAAAGAGCTCTGTGGCAAATGAAAGCAATAGTGGACACCTTTATTCCCCATGCTCAGTTACAAATCTGCATAGATGTTTGATGGAGACAGAAGATCAGGATGCCTTCTGATCTAAACCTCCCTGTCAGCCACCTATTGGAAATCCTCTCCACCTCCATGTTTTGGCATGTTTGGGGAAGATAATCTGTAAATAAGCTAGGCAAAATCTGACTTCTCGTTCTATGCAAAAATATTTCTATTTTCTTTCTTCAAAGAACTGAGGAGTGGGGTTCATTTAGTAAATTCCTTTATCATATCTCTCCAGGGAAGATATTATTAAGTATCAAAGACGCCTTGGCAAGATCCTTCTTTCTAATCTCTGTTTTATTCCTTTTTTTCTTTCTTTTTCTTCTTTTCAATATATTCTTTAAAACAGAACAAGACTGATGATTTGGATAAATGGCCCCTTTTTTGAACCACTCTGACTCTTCTCAAAGCAACACTGGACATCTTGAGCAAACAGTAAACTTTTAGGAAAAGGTATCCCAACTGCTAAAAGGAAACTGAAGATACCCTCCTCATTTAATGATGCTAAAGTTGATGATACCTACTATACCTTTTTCCTAAGGAGATAACTCACTTGAACAGCATTTTATATTCCTTATTCTTCCTTAAAAACACAAAGATCACTCTAGGGTCTTATTACTTCTCCTGTCATACCAAAATGAATGTTCTTTCTGCTGAAGCCTTTCCCTGAAATTCTCAATCCTGCAATGAATCTGGCATACGACAAGGCACAGAAACCTTCCTGTCAGCTTTAAGACAAGGCAGATGGGACTCCTTACAACCGAGTGGAGGAGAACCCACTCAGCCGCAAGTGCTTGTTGAACTTGACAGCTCCATGTCAGCAGAGTCTGGATGCTGTGAGAAGAAATTTCTTTGTGGTGGCTGCAAATTTTCCAAATTAATTCCCTGCAAAGCATGAGAAAGCACAAACCTGACCACTTTTAGGAAAGGCTGTTGCAAAATATTACTCCTTCATGCAATTTTTTTCAGATGATTGATTTTATATCTCAGGTGAGGGGCTGTAAAAAAGTGTGGAACTTTCTCTTCCATACTGAAATATCAAATGTGTCATGAAATGACACAGGAAATGAGTATGGAGACATCCTGGAGATGGGCATCAAATAGATAAAACTGAGGAAGTAATTGTGGCCTGAAAATAGAAGACTAATTCAACAAAACATATTATTAGAGTTTCTATATTTGTATCTAACATTTTCAGGAAAAAGAAAAGTCTTTACATCTGTACAAGCTTAAAGATAAGTGTTGTTTTTAATCAGATAAAAATCCAAGTCTTTTGTCAAATTATGCCAATAAAATGAGAGTAAAACAAGTCTGTTGTCAAATACGCAGTGTATTTCTGAATGTGTTGCAAGTACAACACTGATACTAATGAATAGATGGGATACAGAATCTGTATGATGTTAAGGCTGGTATGGCAATTGCTGGAAGTAGCATGGACAAGAAAAAGTCTCCAGTGAAAGATTTTCAATTTTTTTTCAGGAAGATAAATATGAGGAGTTAGAGCTTTATTTGAGTTTACCTTGAAATTCTTTGAGGGAAAAAAGAGGTTAGTTTTTTGTTTTAAATCTTTCTTTTTTTTTTTTTTTTGTTTGGTAACACATTGATCAGAAGCTAGATTCATATGTAGAGAAGCATCTTGTGAGCTGCAGCCCATATCCATAATTTTAAGAGCAATCTCACTGCTGCTGCCTTGTGCTGCTCCTGCAGGATTACCGCATCGCATCCGCTGCTATTGCACACCAGTGAGTTACAGCTCTTTGGTGCACTGACCTTAACTTCAGGACATTTATAGAAGCAAATCTGGATTGTCAAACCCTACAAGAGGCATTACTACTATAATCTACATTGTAGCTGGTATTCAGCATTTTTTTTACAGTGTAGAATGATGTATTTTGATCACTCAAAACCAAATCATTTTTGCAATTCAATGGTTGGACTGTTAAAATAATGTTTCTATAAGCACAGAGAAAAAACCATCTCTTTGTTATTCTTTGTTATATAGACTGAAGAAAATCTTAAAAGAATGCTTAAAAGCATATTCTTTAGATATTGCAGGCCAACCCTAACACTCTCCATCACAGGTTTATTAGAGTTTAAAGGGAGATATTTATGGCTTGATCTTGGAATGTCAAATTGTCAAATTGTCAAATTGTCCTGCAGCTACCACAGTGCCATTTCTTCAAAGACACATAGATGCTCACGGCATGTAGGAGGTGCTCTGGGTTGAAAGTTGCTATAACTTCATGCCTCAATGCACAGCCAGAATATGGAAACTACTGTCCCTTTAGGGTAGCCTACAAGAAACCACATCAGTTTTTTTATGGTTAATAACAATAGTGGTTAATTGAGATGGTACTTTTGTACATAATTTGTACATAATTGCAGATAGTGAAAAGATATTTTATAAGGAAGAGCCCCTGAACTTTGATGGTGGCATCATTATTTTCTGCAGTGTTTTGTATTTGAAAGGCAGGGCTGCTGGAGTGCTGATGCCAGTCACACAATTTACTGGCTGTGATTTACATGCTCATAATTCTTCCTTCTTTATTTCACAGAAACAGTCAAGATTCAAAACTGGAATGTGTGGGACCACTTGAATTCGCTTTTAGTTTCCTAATCATTCTCTTAGTCATAACTTAGAAAGAAACCATACAAATATGAAAGGCTTTGTTTGGTTCCAATGCAGAGGTGGGGCAGTAGTACCATGAAAAATTAAGAAACGCTGAGACCATCCTTCTACATTGAATTTCACAGGAACTGTAGATGCTTCATAGTGACACGAGCTTTGATTTGGAATTGCATTACATAAAGCAGAAGGGAAAAACTGAGTCTTTCTCACAGCTACAGCTGCTGTAATTCTATGATGGAAAGATCTAGAAGTAGAGAAAAAGACTGCCAAAAGCCCAGGTGCTAAAGCCCTCTTTAATTCGTGCCTTAACATCTTCTGCCAAGACTCTCCTGGAAAGCAACAAAAGCTTGCTATGGTGACCCCAAATGAGATGCATGAAAAAAAACCTGCTTAAAACTAGCAGTAAGAAAACATGAGGAAATCTCAAATGGGTTGTTACTCTTATAGCGTTGCAAGATCTTTAATATTCACTGAAAGTTGCTGTCTCCAGCTGTCATTCAGGACTCTCATTTCCATTCAGGAGATAAGGATGAAAATTGAGCAGTTTCAAAAATAAAAAAGTTGTTCTCTGTTAAGGAGATGTGTGAGTGACAATGCACTCAAAAGGTCAGCCAAAATGGTGGTCTAGGTCCTGAAAATGAATGAGCCTCAAACCTCTCTGAAGTTCATACTCTTCTAATTGTTCCAAATTACATCTTCAAAGCTGGGGCATTTATACACCTAACTTCAAGCCTACTTGCTTGAAAAACTTTTGTTTTCCAGAAGTTCTGCTGACTAAGTTTGGCCAATATACAAGATGATATTTTGCTACAGTCATGGTTTTGTCTCTGTGTACAGCATCTGTGTGGTTTTTTTCACTCATTTACTATAATTGTTGCAAACTCTCTCTGCTCTGGATCATCCAAGACTTCCCTGGCAGTAATTTAACAGATTTCAAAATTTCAAAATGGCATTTTGCACTGAAGCTACTACCAATTACCAGAAGAAAAAAGAAAGCTTACTGCTTGAGGATTAAGCTGGGATGATGATGATAATTAGATATACAGTTTCTGAAAACTTCTACATAAACAAGGAGATGAACAGATAATTAATGCTAACTTAATATATCAAGAGGTAAAGTCCCATATTATATGACACTGAAGAGTTGGCATCTAAAACTACCTCCACCTGAAGGATGACATGTCAATAACTGATAGTTGGCAGCACCCAGGGAGACGCTTTGATTCCGGAAATCACATCCTTTCCAAGACAAAGCTGAATACTGGGATAAAAGACAAAACCTTCTGGCTACACATAGTTAAGAACAGCTTTGGTGCCTGACTGTGTCCCTACTGATATGTGCCTACCCTGGAAGCCCGCTGTGAGTGTATGGGACGGTGATCTGTAGTACAGAAATATCTGCTTCCCTTACTTAGGCTGTGCCTCTTCCTCCCTCCAATTCCCCTGCACAGAAAAGCAATAGGTGTTTCTAACTATTTTGCTAAAAATGACAGCAGAAGACGTATTTGACTATTGTATTTAGCAGTACACATTTCCAGTTATACACTGTATGCTGGAGCCTTGCATATGCTGTGAGTAGGGCTTTTGTTGGTTTGTTATCCCACTCTTATTTTGTTGGCACATATCAATGCAAATGTACAAGTTCACAAATTTTTCTGTCTTAGTGTGGATCCAAATCAAATGCTCTCAGTGTAAAACTGTCCTTTGCATTTGCATTGGAAGGCATACAAAACTAAGCTGGCCTATCAGCATTAGAAGTAATGTCCTCTACAGAGCTTATTTTCACCCCGATATTCTTTGGGGCACTGTATGCATTGGCTTATAAATGAGATGTATCTGCACATGTTACTGTTTTACTAAATGAACTTGAGCAAACCCATGAGATCCTCCACAGACCCTGTTTCTTTTCTACTGATAGATATTTTCTTTCATTTCATTACTATGAAGGGCTATAAAGAGAAAAATTACTTTACAAATTGTGAATCACTGTATTGATGGAGGCCACACAAACACTGCTGATAATCTCTATGAGCAGCAAAATGCAGTACAGGTAATTTACATTTATTTTAAGTATTACTAACCCCTCCAGTAAAGAGGTATATAGACAAACAAGTTGTAGTACATCAGACTAAATCCCACATCACTTCACCAAGCAAAACCATCATCCTTTCAGAGGAATGGAAATGTTATCAGTGTAAAGTGATTACATTAATCCTGCTTATGTCAAAGATAAAGCGGAAATGGAACAGTGAGTTGAAATTGCTCTGAAACTTCAGGTGCCTTTGGAACCAAAGTTGTAACCTAAATTATACTATGCAGTCAACCGCTGCCTTGAGAACTCATTGAAAGGAAATGCCAGATACATTTCTGCCTCTCCCCATGCACACAACATGGTCATTGTACATCTCAGGACGGAACAGGAAACTTGCAAGCCTTTTTTGATTGTTTATGTGAAAAAATCTTGTCCAGTACATTTTTTTTCCCTTTTTGCATTTTGCTTTTGGAACTCCTTACTATTTACATTGTCATTCTGAGTATGATATTCCAGAAGAATGATATCATTATTTATACTTTGCCCTCAGATATCTGTTTAACATAATTGTGACTTTTCAGTTTAAGATAAACATTACCATTTGATGAAAGCTCAGTCCTTTACCTCCTCCCTTGGTAGCTGTTTGTTAAGGTCTGCTATGGAGCAGCAGTCAAATTAAGAAAGTGGTGTTATTTCAACAAAGCCAGAAACCTTCTTTTGCTTGTAAATATTAGTACATCCTGCAAGCACTGGTGAGTGCTGCCAGCCATCCTGTCACTTAAACAGAGTCAAGACTGATGGAGGCCAAGTTTCTGTCAAGATCTGAAACTCAGTGCATTAGCTCAGGAGCTCAGTGTAGACATGCATACGTTTTTATTTTCACATCTACTCTTTTTATGTCAACAAACTTTATGGGCACTGGTTTCTGTCACGCTCCAAAATAATTAACCCTGAAAGAAACATTTTATTTAATGTTTTAAGAAGTCGGGATTTGGTAACAGAGTAAAAAAAGCCAGATCACGAGCTGACATCATGTAAAACAGCCAAGTGGTAGGACATTTAATAGATGGGTGGCCCTGAAGGCTGTAGAATATGTATGTACATAACACCTAAATTAGGGCTATTGTGAAGATCCAGATGTGTTACAGACACACTCTCCCTTCAGACAAAACAGTTAGGATGAAATTGTGAACAAATATGGAGTAACAATAAGCACGTGATGGTTTACAATGAGTTACTTAGTATATACATTGAGCTGGTAATGTAAATGGTGGCTCATAAATATGCTACCAAGAACCGGCACATTTACTTCACTGTCTGTGATCAGAGTTAAGTATGTTTCTTCTGCTGAATATAGCAATTAAAAATATATGACATATATTAGAACTAATTCCGCGTTCTTAGGGTTATATTGGTTTCAGGTACGTTCAGACCATGTAAAACTTTCTCTCTTCATACTCTACTCCTCTATCAATTTTCACTGTAAGTCTCACTATTCTCTTAGTCGTCTTCTTCCTTTGCACTTGACTTTGTACTTCTCACTACATCCAAAAAACTTCTTTTTTTCCCATCTACTGAACACCTCATTTCGTCTTTTTTGAGCTCTAAGGCCTTTCAAGGTGATTGCTTATCTTATTCATCAGCATTCTTTGCCAAGTGAACATGCCATACCAGTGTTTATACTACAATACAAATTTAGCTTTATGGAAAAAACATTCTAGAATGTAGGACCTCTGGGAGTAGCCCACTGAAATAGTTGATAGTATATGGGCTTGAAAACTGTTTAAATCCACGTTCTTAATTTTTCCTTTACATTTTTAAAACTGTGAAAAGAAATGTCCTGAATTAAACTGGACTTGTCATTTCCATTCAAGTTACTTCTGAGTCCCCAAAAGACACAGTTTATGCTTTTGTAGAATACTTCTTCACAGTAAGTTTGTGATAAAAAAACATAAACCATTTTGGAATAGACAACACACCCTAATTCAGAAGACAGGTAGAAAAGCTGGCCCAGCTTGGACATCACTTGGCACTGAGTGGACAAAAAACATCTCTCTAGTGAAGCAGGAAGACATATTTAGAAGCGAAGTGTTTCAGCATCACCAGATTTAGACCAACTGCTGAAGTTATGAGGTTTGCATTGAAACACTCCTTTTATGTCATGATATACCCCACAATGCTCTGATGACTCCAAACTACAAGGAAGGCTCGTCCTTATTTGCTATGTTTACCATAGAATGGAAAGGTAATCTCTGTGAGAAAATTACAAATTTTGGAGGAAAAACTGGAAATTGGGAAAGGTTGGCACTTGAGACATAGTCCTTCCAAGGATGTAAGGAGAAGGCTTCTGCTAACAAAGTAAGGAGTGACTCATAAAAGTCAGGGAGACTTCTCATCAAACGCTAGAGCTAAGCATAGGCAGAATTATTTGAGGGAACAAGGCCTTGATAGCAAAGCCTAATAAAAATAATGCTTTCCCACGTAGTGGAGAATTCTCCCAGGAACTGTGACTCTCAACTATCCCTTTTATACTGCACAATTAACAGTGTGCTTCTAATTACCTACTAATCAAATCAAGCCTTGCCACATGTAAACAGGACTCTGGAACTTTTAATAATGTCTGCTCTGCATGACTGCTCTTAGAATAGCAATTAGGTTGGTTTCTGCTTCCATTGACAAAAGTGACAATAGTAGGCAAGGAAGCTGTTTTCACGTTCTCAAATTCATAAATGAACAGCAGTTATTGGGAGGTGACCTTTGCTGAGGTGAGAGGGAAAGACTTTCAGGCCCTTGCTGAAGAGGAAGACTTGCTTTTACTTTCATGCTGTTCTTTGACTTGTTCAACAAACCCAGCCATGGCACCTTCCACTTTTATAAAGCTAAAGGAAGTATTCTCTGCAATGGTGTTATCAGTGAGGCAAGAAATCATGCCAGTGCCACTCACTGAATGGCTAGAATAGATATCAGGATTTATAAAAAAACAAACTAATGCTGAGACATTTCCTAGCACAAAGAAATTATAACCTGAGAACATACTTATTGTTGTATAGGCTTTGGCTATTTTCTTCTATAGCTCATGTTTTATGTGGTAATCAAAATTCTATCTATTTACAAGAAAGAAAAAAAACAACACATTTTGTTTTCTTGTCATACGTAGCTCATTTTCCTTGATTGTGAAAAAAACACCACAGTTGAATAAGGCCTTCTGTAGCAAATCATTCCTACAACCCAACCTCATCCACTCCTTCTTCCCTTCTTGGAAAAAAATCAACCACCACTAATCTACTCAGTATTCTTCATTTCACAAATGCTTTCCTGCTTTTCTTCTCTCTTCTCATTTTCCTATGACAAATATTCCACAGTAGGCAGATTCCTGACCTGCAATACAGAATGTTGCTAAAAGAAACATTGCTGTCAGATGCCCACATCAAATTCAATCAGCCATATCCAGCTTCATGTTGACAGTTGCATTTTTTTCCTAATGCATATTTTAGCCTTGCTTGACCATCAACCATATGGCAGGTTTATCCTCTGGGTAAGTTTATTATTAACAGCTTGCAGCTGGAGATACAATAACTACATGTAACTGTGACATTGCACTAATTGATCAAGACATCTCCAAAACAAGATGCGGAAAGTGACTGCAGCAAAGAGCTCCGGATTAATGTTTTGGGAGCATTAAGATAAACAAATAGCCTTGTCGTGGAGAAACTACCTTAAAAACCAAAACTGACCAAAAATATTCTTCCTGGGACTTCAGTACGAGGAAGTAATTCCAAACAGACTTCTTTTGATGGGAAAAATACATTATTTATGCCAAAGGTAATCCTGCACACCAGAAGCTCAGACAATTAAATCACTGAATCCACTGGGTGCCTTCAGCCCATACTTTCCCTTCTAATCCTGCTGTCAGAGCAGAGGGTGTCTGAGGTTTAAGAACAGCATGTGTAACATTAATCCATCACTTTGCATTAAGGTCAGAGTGCTAGGTTTTTGATGGGAGGGAGGGAAAACAACCTTATTAGGGTTTAGGTAGAAGTAGACTGACTACTGTTCAGGGCTAACTAGTAAATAAGCTGCAGAATGTGAATTGCTTGCCTTGTATCTGTCTCCTTGTAAATTTATTTCTCAGATGTTTTTGCTGGGCTTGATTAAATGATCTTGAAATGAACAGAACCAAGTGAGCTCAGTGGTTTACTGTTGCGTCCCTGTAAGCTGAAGCTGTCAAATTTTTAAAGGTGCTGTCAAGCATAAAGCACTCATCAAGCAACCTGCAGGATCCAAGGTTTGAAAGAAAAAGCTCTCCAAATACCTAATCTAATGAAGAGGTTTGTTAAAGCTGCAGAAATGAAAAGTGCATGTGAGGAAGAAAATAAGATGACTCCATGCAAAGTATCAGATAAGTATCACGGGGTTTGGACTGGAGCCAAAATTAGAAGTGCTCTGTTGGCATGTAAGGACTGCAGTGTATACCCTGCAAATTTTGTGTCAGTTGAGCAGACTGGATAAAGCAGGAGCTAAAGAGTCTCTGGTGCTCTCCTGGTTTAATGCTCAGAGTGAGGTGATCTATAAGCACAGCATGGTGAGTCTTCTGTGAAGTTCACAGTTCACAGAATCATAGAATGTCTCAAGTTGGAAGAGACCCATAAGGATCATTGAGTCCAATCCCTGGCTCTGCACAGGACCACCCAAAAATCAGACCTTATGAGATAAGGAGAGGTCTGCAGAGTCTGGGTGTGGTAATCCTTCCCTAAATTAAATTTCCATAAGGGAAATCTCAGTTTGGAAGGGCCACCACTGATCTTAACAGCAAGGTAAAGCATAGGAATACCTGCATTTGAGAAGTTTCTAATATAACTTATGATTTTCTAAAATATAAATCTAAAGCTTGTACAGGCACCTTCCAAAGGAAGATGATGTATGGGCATACTCAGATTGCACTCTGTGTAATAGATATTGTGCTACTTAGAAGAAACCAAATAGGTCAGTCTTATTTACTTAAAATAGCAGCTATTATTTTTCCCTAACAGAAAGAAACAGGCTGATCTAAGGCACACTAAGAGCTGTGGATCTGTGCTGATTCTGGTCTATGCATACTTTGTACTCCTATCTGCCTCACATGGGTCTTGTGTGCATTCAGCATCAGTAAAGATCTGAATCCAGTGACAGACATCTGGGATTTTGTATGGAGTCATTTTGTTAACATCCTTGCATATGGTTTTTCTCTCTTCCTACACTTTCACTGTGTCAACACTAGCTCAGCTGCTGAAAAAACTTTCATAGTTTAAAACCATAGAAAGTATTGGATAGTGGAAGATTGATAATATCAACCAGCAGTCTTGGTGCAGAATAAGGCAAGGAAAGCACTAATCTACTCCTCTCCATAGGAGCAATAATAAAGTACAGTAACAAGCACTTTATTATTTGATTTTATTGCATTATTTTCACATTGGAAATGTATATTACTCAGGTTGTGTCATCACCTACTAAAATACATGATTGAATTTGGTCTGTCTGATGAAAGGTTTGTAATGCAAAACTTAATCATAGGAGAGATTTTTGTAGGGCAAAAGTTTAAATGCACTACGCTACTTAGAGGAGCTTCTGAAATGCCTGTGTAACACTGAGCCCTGACTTAGCTCTCCTACAATTTAAGGGACGAAATTACTTCAACCAAAAGAGTGGTGGGGTATATATAGGGCTGCTGGGGCTCTGTCAAGATATAGTGAAGTGCAGGAATAATTCTGCAAAAAAGGAAATCTCATCAACATGCACAGGTGTGTAACAGAAGAAGAGATTCTGAGATGAGGTTTTTAAAAAGAAAGTAGAAAATGGAGGCAAGAGAGAAAGGGAGATATTGTCTCAGAAGGGAAGGATCCCAATGCACTATTGGTTTTGATCAATGAGTGAAACATCAATACTGTTGGCTAGGGCAGGCGGAGTTACTGACATATGTAGACTAAATGTCTGTATGTGTTTTCCTGCATCTGACAGTCGGAATCAATGGCAGCTGAGTATCTTCTGGTCAGTGATTCAGGGATGATTCTGAGGGAAATGAAACCAGAAAAAAGAAGCTTGAAACACAGTTAACTACCACAAAGGCATCAGAGGAAGCTCTAAAAGGCCGTCATGGGTATCACTAGCTGATGGGTTTAAATTCTGCACCCACTTCTCTCTGACCATGCTGTGCTTGCAGCAGCAGAAAGGCAGAAATGCTGTATGTTGTGGGAAGGCACCATAGAGCTTGGATGAATGCAGTCCTCATTCTTGCAGCTGAGCAGAAATGTCAATGGATTAGAGAGCAAACATATGAATGCATGCAAAGTCTTGACTTACCTTGGTCAAGAGAAGACCATACTAACAGCTTTTGCAAACCCTGGTGTCACAGAGGTCTGATGGGAATTTCAGATGTGACACCTTTTTCATGAGTTGGTCCCAGGACAGCCTGTGTGTGGGTGCACATGGGGTGGCAGCTCCCCCTATAAGATTACCTTCAGTCAGGTGTCACTGTTTCCAGCAAGTTCAGCAGATCACATCCAGCTCAGTCTATGTTTTGCAGCTGATTTGGTTTACATTAGATAAGTAGCCAGCCCAGTGTCAGGTTTTCAGGGAGTGGAATGGAATGACTGTTATCTACAGTTGCTTCCCAAGAAAGTTGCTTGCTCACTGTGAATTTATTTAGTACCCTTGCTGCTGGCAATTATATATACTAATGGAGATATTTTGCAAACTTTTTTTCCTGAAACAATAAGGAATAAATTTACCCAGACCAAACTACGCAGCTAAACAGATGGGGGTGTGAGAAAACCTCATGTGATCAGAGACGTACCAGAAGATTTCTGCAAATCCTTGGATTTACTTGCACCTAACTCTTGCAGAGTGGTGATGAAGAACACCTGCATCTTGAAGACATTCAGCACCTACTGAGGAAGATCCAGAGCTTGCCCACAGGTACCTGCTGCATGAACCATGCCCAGTGTCTGACTCTGCTGCCTCAGTAACCTCATTGCCAAAGCATAGCTAGATAGACATGTCAATTTCTGCCATATTTTTCATTTACTTGTATTGGTCACTGATATAGGCAGTACTTTCATGCTGATGCCTTTTCTCTCTTGATGTAAAAGAACAGAGCATTCATCTGAAGTCTTCTTTCTTTCTGTTTTGGGATAATGAGAAGTGATTTACTGCATCAATCATCTGCAACCCTCTGACAGAAACGCGCTCACATCTCTATCGCTGCCAAGGTCAGTGGTGTATTTGTCACAACTCTGCTTTGAAAGCCTTTGTTGGGATCCAGATGCTTGTTTCTGCACAGTATCCATGGGCTTGTGAGCAGAGGTTGATAGTAAAATGAAATAGCATACTGCTATGACATGGCTTCCAGTATTTGGCTGGAGGTGAAGTGTGCTGCCAGATGAAACCCTGGAGACAACCAGCCTCCTAGGATATATTCAACTTTTTCCATTTCCCATTTTCTCTGTGAAGACTGTGGCTCCTGCGGCCAGGTTTTTGTCAGCAGAATTGCAGTAGCATCTTTTGGAGCGTAACTGTAACATCTGCAAAGCTGTGAAATGTCCTTCTAGGAAGCTGTACTGACATGGAAATCACTGTATACTCCTTTAGAGAAAAATACTCTGGCATTTAGAGGAGGATGAGTAGAATCTGTAAACTGATATGGAATGGTCTGTAGTGTGACATTGTTAAATTCTATTCGATAGCTTTGAAAATGCAGTAGGTTTCTCTAAATTTTCTATAAAGATTGAAAGGTTTAGCACAAGTGAATATCTTGAGGGTTTACTCAGAGACCTTTGATTTTCAGATTATATCCAACAAATCAAGTTCTAGCAGCCTGTGTGGTTTTCATTGCTCAGGACCAATTGCCCCATCTGCAAGGTACAGCTGTACTTACAGTGTAAGTACAGCAAATTGAGGCTTTGCCAATATGGTTAGCCAGCACTGAGCTATCAAACAATGGCTTTCTTAGTAATCTGGATATTTGTTGATAGCTTTGTCTGAGGATTTCTGCAGAGAGAGAGCTGATAGTTGTCTGAGCTGCACAAAAACACCAGGTATCTCCACAACTGCAGGCAGTCTGTTATCTGACAAATATAACTTCTTAGGTCCTGGTTTCCTCTTCCCAGGCACACAGCGAGGTCTAAAAAGTACATAAAACATAAGCCACACACACATAAAAAAAGAACACAAATTTATTTTCTTCCTTCATACATGGAATTACTATTTTCCACATTTTTCTCAAGAAAAAGTCTCACTAACTAGGTGTGAAAGGATTTTGTTTTAAAATAAACCCTCAAAATACAAAGAAAGGAAATTGTGCATAAACAGTCTGGCACGATGCTGTGCATCACAAAGAAGAGAGAACTTCTCTGGTTCACTGCACAAATCACAGAAAGCAATTGCAGCCCCTCTATTGCTAGGACATTATGAACATCCAAAAGATTTGCAGATGCACTTCCATTTACACATCCATATGCCTGCATGCAGCAGGTAGACAGTGAAGGAATTAATCCTGCCTAGATGAGCAGTTTGTGTTTGGCTACACTTGAAATGCCATTTAGGATGTTGGACTGGTGCCAGGAGTTATGTATAAGTGCTTTCAAGCCCATCGCAGAGAAAATAGCAACCAAAATAACCTGTGCTCATTATTGAGAAGTGGCCATGAGGCAACATCCCGTCTGCTTGTGGTTAAACCTGCCACTGCTGTTATTACTACTATTATTTTTCAGAAAGGAGAAGCATGTCTAAAACCTGGGTGTCACAAAGTCAAGACGCATGAGGGCCAGCTATGCAACAACCCAAACAACCCTTGGAGCCAAAAAAAAAACACAAGTAAACCACTTCCAAGTTTTTGGAGGCTCGAGGTTTTTTTCTCCTTTCTTTTTTTTTTTTCTTTTTTTTCTTTTTTTTTTTTAAAGTAAAATTTATCAATTCATGAAGCAAAGGAAATTCCTTCTAATTATTTGATTTACATTGAGGCATTCAACTTTCCATTACATGACAGGGCCATGGGTTTTCCTTAAAACAAAAGTTTTAAAAAATTGAGGAGTTGAAGGAAAAATGACTTTGTGTACAGCCCATTAACTTCTGTGTGCTGAGCACACACCCGCTGCTGCGGCGCAAACAGAAGAACTTTTATGCCGCATCGAGGCGGACCAGCCAAGGACTTGCATGAACAGTGAGTCTTTCTACCACTTGTGTGACTTAATGTAAAATTGCCTTTAAAAACAAATACTCTTCTCCCCTCCCTTTTCCTCCCCAGGATTTGAACCATCCTGCCCCTTCCACATTTCAGCACCGTGCTGTTCTGCATCCCACCTCCCACCAGCAGCACACCCCCGCCATACAACTACTAATGAAAATCCCAGACTCCTTCCTTAGTGGTTATCAGATTCATATTTCTTGGGATTAGACTATTATTCTAAACTTAAAATTCAGCGTCAAGCTTTGCTTCTGGGTTATATGCTGGCAGTTTTATAGCTTGACCAAACTTCGTGTTGGATAGTGTTTTGGTTGGCTGCCATATTTATCCTGGCTGTTAATCAGGATTTTTGCTGTTTTGGAGTAGGGGCAAGGTAGAGGGAGTGGTTATGGTTTCACTCTGTTGACAGAAGTGGCCATGCTCACTGTCAGGAGCAAGTGTCTGTACTTTGTAACTACAAATTCCTTAATGACGTGTTACATTTCAAAGCCGCATTGGACTTCGGGGGAAATCTAAACTGATAAACAATAACAGCTGCCCCCCACCCAAGCCCTGAGCCTTCCACAGGCTATTTTTAATGATAATGTTATTTATGCCAAAATAATGGGTTTTTCTCTGCTTTTAATAATAATCATGCAGAAAAAATATTTTCATTTATTTCCCATGCGTGTGTGGGATTGCTGGATGGATGTCTGACTGCTTGTAGGTTGTAGCAAATTGCACTGATTTGAAGAGAAGCCTTCCTACTGAACATAAACATGTATTTTTTTAGCAGAGAGTGGGGAAAGCCTTTCCTAAATTTCCTATTCTGCAGTAGCCTTTCCCATGGCTTCAGTGAAGTAACACCACACACCTTTTCTTCTCCCGGTATTAACTGCATGAAGATGTATTGCCTCTTTCTGCCGGCCCCCAGGAAGGCCACCCTGATTCCATCCTGCAATGACAGACATGCTCTGATATTTCCTGAGGTTTCTCAGCAAGGATTTCCTCCACCCAACTGCACCAGGGACTGCCACTGACATAAGGAAAGGCAGATATGCCAAAGAGGCCAAATATGCAGCAGCCTGTCACCAGGGTGTCCACGGTGGTTGCCTTGGTGCATAGATCTGGAGGTATCAGGGGACAGTATGCACGGGTTTTTTGTCTGTCTCCCTGCCCTCTCATAGGACTCCATCTCCCACTGCTCTCTCAGGGCTCCATGGCAGCACAGGCATGAAAGGACTTTGCCCTCCTGAGAGTCAAAAAGGAGCTGGGAAGAATCAAGAAAGCTCTGGGATGGAGGCCCCAAGGTGGGAAAAAACCCCTGAGACGTGCCTGTCCTACAGTCAGGGAGGAGGACACCAACTATGGCACGAGATCATGGTGAGGAGGAATACTTTGGGAGGAGGATCTCCAAGGGGGTCCAGAAGATTTTGCCACGCTGCGGAGCAGGGCTGTTATTTCACTCCTGCCCTCATTTTCAGTTTGCTCTTGTGTCAGATGGTGAAAGACAGACTCCTGCCTGGCCTTCTCATTTGTAAGAGCCCAATAACTGGCACACACCCTGCTTCCCCCTCCCCAGTCTGCATCCCAGCAATATCCCCTTTTTACAGATTAATTTAGTGCCTGTGAATCAACCCTACGCCTGACCTGAGCTGACCACCCACTCTGAAGGTGTTTATATTTTCAACTCTAGGCATCTCAGTAATGGCTCTCTGGCAGGCTGTGCCTTGCTTCAGGGGTGTTGTTCCCCACAAAGGACCGAGCAAATGATTGGCCACCATTTCAGTGGTGTCCATCTTCATTTCGATGAATTAATCGCAAGTGCCTGAGCCTCCATCTGTTCAAGCAAAATAATGACAGAAGTCTAAGGTATAAACTCCCTTCCCTCTCTTTCTTTCCAGAATTATTCATATATATGGTTCAATGTTTCAGTACAGGAAACTTTTCTCCTGCTTAGTATTTATTTTTTGGTTTCATATGAATTCATGAACAGACTGGGAAGACTTACTAACCCAGGCTGATATGTATTTTTCATTTGTGTTTTCTGTAGCAATTACCAAGATGATCAAATATTGATTGAAGAAAAAAATGAAAAGGATAATTTCACAGATATGTGCAGAAAAATATTTATATGAAGTCTGTGAAACATTGGTTATATCCTACTGAAAACAGTATCTCTTGGACGGCTTGCAAATTCCAGGGCTTCATCCCTTTACTGAAACAAACAACCCCAGGTTACAGTAGTGTATTCCAAGGGATATTTTTCTTCTGTGTTTGCTTGTCTGTGGCAGAATTAAACATCTTGTTTATGCTCTGTTACACATGAAGCCAATGGCGCTATCAGGAACCCGCTCCTCAGTATGGAAGTGCTTTCTCTTAGCCAGCATTTAGAAAAGGCCGGATATCTAACAGCACAACGTTATCCTCCTGAACTCATCCTGCTGACTTTATGGGGAGTTTTGCCTTTGATTCTTTGAGACTGAATAGGGTCTTTCACTCTGGAGCATCAAGAACTGATGTGAGATCAGGCAGTGAGATAACAAGCCAAACCCCATTGTCATCCTTCCCCCACTCCCAATAGCTGTGTACCTCCAAGAGGAATTACCAGGCTGCTGATAACACATACTTTCTGACTCCCAATAAAACCCCAACTCTCTACTTTATTTTAATTATTCTTGATCCCTTAAACGTAAAATCCCTTTTCCAAATGTTCACTTAAGTGGCTACTATTAAGTCTTTATCAGTTCCGAGCATTTCAGCCTCTTTCTACGCAGAAATTTCTCGATCTGACAGAATAAGAAATGCATTTACATGGCCTAAGCTCTTAAATTGTCCCTTTCAATTAATGCCCCATCATGGAGCAATCTGGAAACCATTACTCAGTAACTCTTCATTATAATTGCTTGCAGCTGAATATCCAGGCCTTGGTAATATAAGAATAAAAGAAAACTCAGTTAGTAACAAGTGCAATTGATTCCATTCAGAATTCCCCTGGTGCTTTGCCATGTTTGGCCTGCATGAGAGGAAGCAAGAGGATTTTTTTTCTCTCTCTCTTTTTTTTTTTCCTTCAAGGCCAGGAAATGAATTGGCAGACATAAGATGGTCTGTGTGCTGCTTGCCTTCATTTTTCAGCTGGTCCTTGTTAAAAATGAGACGGTGGGGCTCCTACATTTTTTTTTTTTTAAGTAGAGGGCTTTTCTAGTAACAGATAAAACTACAATACCTCAATTTGCTGCATGCTAACAGCAACCAGAAACCCTCACCTCCTGTGCTTTTCGTAATCAGACCTGAAACTTTCTTCAGTTAATTCCAGGATTCCTGTCTGGAGGACTATTTTCCTCCTTGATCCCAGCTTTATGAACACTCAAGCAGCTCTGACAGTCAGCCTCTCCCTTCATCCCAAGCTACCCACCAGCACCCATACAGAAACACAAGTGTCAGTGTGCCTGCAGACAAACTGGCCTTGTCCACCCCACAGAAGTGAATCCAGGAGCCATAAATCAGGAGCCATGGACATTCCACCATAGGCAGCATTGATGTTGGAGAAATCAAGTAGTTTTTCCAGGCACCTTTCAGAGATGAGGCTCTGTGGTTCCACTTTGAGCTGGATCCTTCTAAGCAGCTGACCAGCATGCTCCTGGCTCCTGCAAGCATGCATTGGCTCCCCTAGCCTCAGCCGAGCCACAGCAAATGCCAGGTACCATGAAGATAGGGTGTCTTTCTAACTGTGTGAAACAGTGGAGAAGATTAGCAACAATTTTCCAGCCTCCAGGCACAACTGAAAGGGCTATGTAGCACGGTGTGTTATGAAGTTCAGCCCTGGTGCCATTAGTATCCAACAATGATGACAGTTTTCACAGAATCATAGAATCGTTAAGGTTGGACAAGTCCAATAAGACCGTCTAGTCCAACTGTTGACTCATGCCCACCCTGCCCACTAACCATGTCCCTCAGTGCCACATATACATTTCTCTTGAACACCTTCAGAGTCAGTGACTCCACCTCCCTGATCAGCCTGTTCCAATGCATCACCACTGTCATAGAAGAAATTTTTCCTAATATCCAACCAGAATCTCCTCTGGTACAACTTGAGGCCATTATATCTTGTCCTATGAATAGCTACCTGGGAGAAGAGGTCAATCCCTGCTTTGCTATAGTCTCCTTTCAGGTCACTGTAGAGATCAATAAGGTCTCCCCTGAGCCTCCTCTTCTCCACACTAAACAGCCCCAGTCCTTTCAGCTGCTCCTCTTAAGACTTGTGCTCCAGAACCTTCACCAGATTTGTCACCCCTGTTTGGACACACTGCAGGACCTCAATGTCTTCCTTGTAGTGAGGGGCCTAAAACTGAACACAGTATTCAAGGTGTGGCCAAGTCAGAGATCTCACCTCCTGCTGTAGGTAGATTTCCAGATTCATCCCCATGCCTGAACTCTGGTGTTTGCAGCTACCACAGAGGTCTCATGTTGCTGCAAAGCAGCTAACACCTGACATTACCAACTCCTCAAATAGCCACAGAATAGATGTGTGTAGCTACTGATTCTCACCTCTGGTAACGCAGATGGAAAATATCACTTCAACAGTTTTTCATTAATTAAAAGTAACATCTAATCAATAATTTCAACTTTTCTCTTTAAATTGCTTGTGGAGAACCAAAGGGATTTTTTTCTTTCAGGGAATGGCAGGGAATCTGCCATTTCTTTCTGGAAAGGTGCTTTTGCTAGGAAGTTGGCAAAATTTCTCTGTAAAAATAAAGATTTTCTTTCTTTTCTTTTTTGAACGGATGCGTGGAAAGTAATGATTTTTACTGAGAGGTAAAAGTATTACTTTTTTCCGTAATGGACTTCTCTGTTGCTGCATGCCTAATTGTAGATCAGTATTATGACTGCACACAGGATTTCTGGACACTTCTTCAAATGTGCTGACAGTTAGATAGATGGGCTAATACGAGAATGGACTTCCCTGGAAATCCTTTGGACTCTCTGAGGCACAAAGCTCACCTCAAAAGCTTCCTTTCTGCTCAGCAGGAGCTAAAGCTAATTGCTCTGTACAGCAATTAGAATATATTGCACTTCTCAGGACTTCCCTGAGATGGAGTATGTAGGCCTATACTTGAAAAAAAAGCCTGGCTCTTGGGGAGGTTCTATACTATGGCACAGAATGGTATAGAATGTGCCATGGTATACAGAATGTGCTCCATCTCTTTCCACATCTTTCAGGGATGCGGCTGTGATCAGTCTTACTGTATTTTCAACATCCATTGCAACAACAATATGTGAAATATTCCAAAGCAAGCCCAAGTATCTCTTTTTCCATTTTTTCAAGATGAGGCTATAAGGTAAACAGCCTGACATGTAAGAGTTAGGGGGTAACTTAACACAGAGGAACTGATCTGTTCCCGGGGGAATGTTTTCCAAGCTAAAACTCTGATGCTCAAAGAAGCACAAACTGTAGAGGTGCAGGTAGGTAAGCATGACATGAATTCCCTGCTCATACACACAAGCTCAGAAATTTCTCAGAGAATTTCACTGGGAAACACTAAGGGCTATGCATCAGAGCAAAATTTGTTAAGATTTAATTTACAGAGTTTGTAAATTAAGTGTAAATCAAATCCATGTCATCCTCTGCACTATAAAAGAGATAGCCTGATATTTAGTTTTTGTTTCCATAAAAGCCATGCAAGATAAAATTGCTTTAGAAATAGTGTCCATAAACAAAAGCAATGTTAGGATTAAGCAAAAATATCAAATCCCTTCCAAGACATCAGTGACTGATATTTTGTAGTTTCATGTATCAATCTGAGTCATGCTGGTATGAAATGTTCTCCCTGAGAGCCAGGAAGTTTGTTATCTGTTTCAAGTGTAGATTGCACAGGGTCTGCCCTACATGTACCTGTTTGACCAAACCTCCATCTTGTGATTACTCTGCTACCAGGGATGAATGAGGTATTGTCTACCACCACCGTTAGCTCTACAAAAAGGCCTGAGTCTCCTGATAGTGAACAACACTGCAGTATTTCCCACACAAAATTCCTTGCTGCAGGCCATTGCTGTGGAGGGTCCCTCTGACTGCTCATGCACATGCTGGTGCTGTCTCTGGTCATGAAATGCCATGTTATCTATCCTCTTCTAGCTTCTCCATTATTTCATCCCATGCAATTGTTGCATGTGCAGCTTTCCCATACTACCCACTGTCTTCACAAAGAGACTTGGTTGGACAATCTCAGCCTGTATTCTTGGTTGTCATTTTTTTTTTGGTATTGCACTTAACTCTTCAGGTTAGCTGTCACCTCCTTAGAGGGTTTAAAAAAAAAGAAATGAAATACATACAGCTGGAGGCAAGTTACATTCTTAAGTATCGTAGTCCACGATAAAAGAAAACCTTTGAGGCTTTCCTTTTATTTTTAATGCCACTTTATCAGTGTTGTGTTCTCACTGCCTCCTAGGTCTTCAATTTTTTGACTAAGCATAGATGTCTTGATGGAAATTTGAAGCCCCATTGAATCACATCAGCTGAACATTGGCGAGAATATAAAAATCCTCCAAATTTTTCATAGGTCTTTTGTAAGACTGGCAGAATTATCAAAATGGCATTACTCCAAACTATTGGCAGAGTCACATAATTACTTTGGAAACTTTGAAGATCAGTCCTGCTGGGAATTATAAGGAATGCTATTTTTCAGTTATTTTCCTTAACACTTCACAGTCTGGATATCCATGAAAGCAAATTCCCAAAAGCCACCAAACAGAAGAGTTAAAGTCTGTGGAAGGATAAAAACTCTTATCTATTTTTTTTTTCTTTTTAAGTAAACAACTCTTTTTCAATTAGATTGAAAAAAAATCCAGCATATTTTAGATTCTTACTAAATATGAAATATCTTTAAAGTTCAGCTCATCCATTAGTTTGACTAACTAATCAAAAGTTCAAATTTGTATGCTATTCTGAAGTAATCTGACTCAGATCTCTTGAGACTGAAAAACTGGATTAGATGCCACCAAGAGGTCAGTACATTTGTACATGTACAGATACATCCATATGACTATTAGGTGAGAAACAATAAAAACACCTTTCCTCATGTTTCCTGTGCAGCAGGAAATCCCTGATCAGAGGTAGTCAGTACATAAATGCCCTTTATTAGTCTGGCTGCCTTGACTGAGACCACATCTCTCCCAGTGACAAGCCCCGACTTGAGTTGCAACATTGTGGAAGAGCTCCATTTGCTCACATCAGAGAGACTTGAACTTTCTGATGACTGCTTGTCCTGCTCCTCTCTTGCACTGAGAGTTTGGACGCTGCTAGTTGGTTACACAAGAGTGACAAATGATTTGTTTTGAAGTTACACAGAATCACAGAATCGTAGGGGTTGGAAGGGACCTCCAAAGATCATCGAGTCCAACCCTCCTGACAAAGCAGATTCCCTACACCAGGTCGCACAAGTAAACTTTCCAAGCTGCTTGGAAAGCTTCAGTACACGCTCTGAGCAGAAGCTTAGATATATCGTTTCTTTCTATCCCTCTGTCCTCAGTGGTAGAGACTTAAGATATGAGAGTTCATGGCTTAAAACATGTCTCTGCTTGTCTTGTGTAAGTTATCTTAAAAATTACATAGCTTTAATGAATGTGATTACGAGAGACACTGTAGCTCAGCATGTACTCTTCTAGGTCCTGAACAGGCTGAATAGTGCATTCCTGTATTCAGCATTGAGAGCTTTACCCACAGTTACCTGCACATTTATTGCCTGTAAATGGACTACATCCTACTTTCTGCCCAGTTCTACAAATACTACTGAAATCCCTTTGTGAAGCTAAGTCCTCCCTTCCAAATTCTATTTAGTTTTACTAAAAAAATCTGAAACAAAATATTTTCTTGAGTGCAAAGAGTTTTTCTGATTAGTTTCATGCCAGATCTGAAGAGAACAAATCCTCTCTCTCTGGTTAAGGTACCAAATTTAAAAAAAAATTCAATGATTTGCACAGCTCTTGTGAAAAACATGCTCTTTGCAGCAACTCATGATGATTTTCATGACAATACTGTACATTAATATGCTTTATGGGTACAGCCTCACATTGCAATGTAGGACACTTTTACAGTGATCCCCAACTACATCCCATGCATCTGTAGCAAACAATGAATCTAATGCTGCACTTGTAAAAGATTTATGATTCAGAGAGCAGAAGATAAACGATTCCAGTCCCTGGATGCTTTAAAAGCAAGTTCTTCTAGCTCATATGGTTAAAATTGATCTTTCCATTGTCTCTTGCATGAAATGACCAAAACTAATGATGTTAGGTAATCAATATGAAAAGCCGTGCATAAAGAATTAAACCAAGAAATAATGGATTGCTGTGTCAAAGGCCTCCAGACGATAAGAAATTGGTGCTGACTGGACAAGTCAAAGAGATATCCAGACTCTTGGGTATTTCACTTCAGCCTGTGCTCACATCTAGAACAAAGGAGCCTCTTTTTATTTCAAAACAAAAAGATGAATTAAAACATGCAAAAAATAGTGCAGTATTATCAGACACATAGCCATTCCTATAATATGCAGCCTTCCAGAGCTACCAGTGTTCAGATAACACAGAATCACAGAGTTACAAGGGTTGGAAGGGATCTCTAGTGATCATTGAATCCAACCTCCCTGCTAAAGCAGGTTTCCTACAGTAGGTCTTGCAGGTGGGTGTCCAGATATGTCTTGAATATCTTCAAAGAAGGAGACTCCTCAACCTCTCTGAGCAACCTGTTCCACAACTTTGTCATCCTCACTGTGAAGAAGTTCTGCATACTTGTATGGAATTTCCTGTGTTCCAGTTTTTGACCTCTGCTCCTTGTCCTATTACTACACACTGCTCTCCTGCCATCTACTCCATTTGTGATGACATTGTAGAAGTCTACCAGATCGGTCAAGATTTCCACTTAGTGAATCCATGTTGACTACTCCTGATAGCCTTCTTATCTTCCAAGTGCTTGAAGATGGTATCCAGAACAAGTTGTTCCATCACCTTTCCAGGGTCAGAGGTTAGGCTAACTGGCCTGCAGTTTCTCTAATCATCCTTTTTGCCCTTTTTGAAGACTGGAGTGGCATTGACTATCCTCCAGTCCTCAGGTACTTCTCCTATTCTCCAAGACCTTTCAAAGATGATAGAGAACAGTTCAGCAGTTACCTCTGTCAGCTCCCTCAGGACACATGGTTGCATCCTGTAGCAGCCCACTGATTTGTGAACACTGATTTTGTCTAGATGGTCTCTGAACATATCTTGCTTGACATAAGGGAAGTCTTCCATTCCCCAAATTCTTTCTCTTACCTCCAGGGTTTGGGATTCCCAAGGAGCAGACCTTGTAGTCAAGATGGAAGCAAAGAAGGCGTTTAGTATCTCCAACTTCTCAGCATCCCCTGTTATCAGGTCACCCTCCTCATTTAGTAGCGGATCCACATTTTCCCTAGTTTTCCTTTTACTGATGAAATACTTAAAAAAACCTTTCTTGTTATTCTTAACTTCCTTTGCCAGACTAAATTCCAAGAGGACCTTAGCCTTCCTCATTGTATCCTTACACAGGGAGGACTTGAAGGCCAAGGAAGAGAATAAAAACAGAGCTAGATTAAAAATTTTCTGCATACTGTCTGCAGTCCTGGAGTCTTCTCAGTGCCCTCATCTCCCCAGGATTCATTTTTTTGCTTTGTAGAGTCTCACTGGATTACACACATGAATATAATGTGCTATCGAATAACTCTGAGTAGAAAGATCCATGACATCTACTTTCCAGTAGCTTTGTAGTCTATGTTTGGAATCTTTGCTGTCTAATGAACAGTGAGGCTTATCTCATGGTTGGGGAACTAATAGCAGCTCTTTCATTGTTCCAGCTCTCTCTCTCTGTGTTTACTGATATCTGGTACCACTGAGTTTGTGTGGCTGAGTTCACTTGGCAGCCACTCTGACAGCATGGACATCACTGGGATTGTCTCCTGGCTGAGCATCTAATAAAATTTACGGAATTTCTTGTATTTGAGGCTCCTCCTGCTCTGTCAAATTTGGTTAAAATCAGTGACTAAGTCTGTGGAGGGAGAGGGATGGGAAGAAACTAAAACACAGGAGACTGGTATTGTGTGTCTATTGCACAGGTGTCATTTTATTAGGAAATTGGAAGACAGTTGCTAAGAAGCAATTATTTCTTAGGGGATTCAAAAGTAGCTGTAGCAATGATTGTTGGGCAGGGCTTGAAAAGCTCTATGTTTGGAGTCTGCCTTATGCACTGCACTTAACCTGTGTAGGAGTCACATTAGGATAGCTCATAGTCCTGTAGCCCAAGCTCTGTCTGTTCTCCTTCCCATCTAAAATGATGTTGACTACAGAGAAATGGCTTACTCCTGCTCTGAAATGTGCAGAATGTTACATTCTTCCTCACATGTTCATTTCTGCTACAAAACTGTTGCTTTTTGCTCTCTCCTTTTTTTCACATATCATTTTACTTTTAGGACTTTCATTTTTCTCTTGCTTCTTTTCTCCTTTCTAATTTCAACACTTTTGAGATAGATGGGGATTTTCTGTTGCATCTGTTCAAAGCCATCTAATGAATGTCCGTCTTGAAGCGGAGAGCATTGAAAGATTCCCCACTTCTCATTCTGTCTGGCTGGAAAAGGAAGGAAAGCTGCGATTTAGATTCATTTCTGAGATTTTCTTTGCTTCTTTTGCTATTAGAGTGTAGAAAAAGTTTTAGTTTCCACTTGAATCTTCCAGGCAGGATTTGTACTGATGCCTCCCATGGGCCTCATCACTCCCTAACATCCAGACATAACAGGTATGCAGTTTGTGAGCAGAAGCTTGGAGATGAGCTGGCACAGTCTCTTTTCCACCAGAAGGAGTATGCATTTCTGTGGATGACAGCTTGGCTCCACTCATGCTAAAGACTATTCCATTATTTGCCTGAATATCAGATATCCCTGTTCACTGCAGGGGAGTTGGGCCAGATGACCTTTAAAGGTCCCTTCCAACTCAAACGATTCTATGATTCTATGATTATTTCCCTGAATAGTTATCCTGAGGAGACAGGCTGAGCCCAGCGCCTGGCTCATGGGGTCTGGAGCTTTACATGCCTATGAAGTCCCACATTTTCCCTGAAATTCAAAGATTCACAGCTTGAACTGAGTGTCCAGGTTACAAGTTCTCACAGCAGGGATCACTCGAGACTGCTCCAAAAGCTAGAACAACTTTTATAACTCAGCACCTAGAGACCCTGACAATGGCTAGTTCACCACCCAGTACCTACTACTAATTCTAGCTGATGATATGCACCGAAGATCCAGGTATGGCTTGAAACCAAAAGTCAGTAAGAAGACATATTGCAAAAGATGTATGCATATGAGATCTAGTTTACCCCTGGAATGTGCTCCCAGCTTCCTCAATGACTTGTGGGAGAATGGGGACCTCAGGGATCTCCCCTGGGAAAGGACTTCCTTTCCTTATCTTCCACCTTAATGCTCTTTTCTTCCCTGAATTCCATTACATTGATTTTAGTCCCAGACTCGCTCCATTTAAGTCAGTGTTAGAGGTCCAGACCTTAAATATTTATTCGCTTAACGTAGTCAGCTGCAGCCAATAGCAATTAAAGGCCTGACCTCTAACACTATACTAAAGCAACTGGCCAAAGTTAGAGGCTCATCATCATCCAAAAAATCTGAGGTAATCAGACTCCTTTCAGCCCTGGCTTCCCTTCCACCACCCCCTGCCCCAAATACTCTGTAAAATAATACCATGGCACTAAATTAGACCTCATTACCTATTGAGTCACTATATCCAGACCTCCCTTACATAGTAATGAGTACTGATTTATTGTGATCATTATTTGGGCATTACAGGTCACTAAATAACATGCTCTGCCCACACATGTCTTCTGGGCTAATAAATATCCGTATAGGAAATATTTTTGAGTGAACTAGCCTTCAGGTTGGTTCAGTGACTTAAGTCACATTAATTTTCTTAATGCATGTAGCGCTTTGATAGGAAAGCCGCTGGGATGGAGGCAGAAAAGAAGGCACAGAGCAGTACCTAAACACACTTCTCTTTAGAGTTTGTGGATGAGAACTTGGGAAGTAGTGCAGAGTGAGGTCAGTGGGAAGGATAAAAACAACTCTAGAAAATGTATATTTAAAGTCAACCAGCACCCCTAGGGCTTGATCCAAACTTCGGTGAAATAATGGAAAGATTTCCATTGGGTTAAATAGGATCACATTCAGTTTGCAAGTATAAGCACATCACTTATGCACACACCATCTTCCTTGGCAGCGTAGCTATTGTACAAAACTGAGTCAGATTCAGATTTGGAAGAGGTGAAATTATATTATTTGTTATATTTATTCAGATAAAATCAACAGAGGAAGCATCCATTTCAGTTAAGATGTAAAGCAAGACCGTAGATATTACTGAAAAACATGGCTTTGTATTTTCAAAAGAGACAATAAGATTAAAAAGAGAGAGAGAAAAAAAAAGATTCATGATTCAAGAAAGATAAAGAAGAAAAGGATTAAAACCTCACTCTGTTAGCTGTCACACAACATGTTTTATTGGCTTACTCCTAGCAAATCTTATAATGCATTTTCATTATTTATAGAAATAATTATAGATTAGTTCGCCATAAAGAAATTGGGCTGGACTGTTTTAAAAATTACAGAAATTAGATGAAATCAAGCTCTTTGAATTATCCATGAGCATTGGGTTAATATAATCAATACTTCAGCCATTACAGGTTGACGTTACATCTCGAGACAATTTTCTAACTTAATAAGATTAGAAATAATAAACTGGTATTATTTCTTTGCGAATTGGGGCCTCTGACCTAGTAATTTAATGGCTTCATTATTACAGCCGTGGAATGTAGAAAGACCAGCACGCTCCCTATTATCACAACTGTGCTTTGTCCAAATTATGTGACTTAAAAAAAAAAAAAAAAAAAAAAAAGCAAAATAGAAATTCAGTAAAAATTTCTAAGGGCTATGACAGAAATTTTTTACTGGACGTGGTATGACATGCCAGGTCATGCCTGTGATTTTATTTGCTGTCCATTACGCTGCAATAGTATAATACGTATGCCTTCACATTTTAAAAAGCAATGAAGAAAAAGCCTCCTTTATATATTTTTGGAGATGCAGTACTGAGCAAAGCTTTCAGTGCTTTGTGCTCCTGCTGTTTTTTGGTGGTTGCTGTTGAGGCAATGTTTAATTTGCAGTAGGAAAGGGAAAATAGTCTTTTGGTCACAAAAATATGGGTCCAGGTCTGGCTTTTCTACAGACCTCCTCACTTCCCGATGAAGGTTAAGATGAACAACTTGCATGGTGCCAAGGCATCCAGGATTTCACTTGTCTATCAATTTCTGGTCTGGAAAGTGGGAACTCGATAGGGAATTTCCTTTCTCCAGCTATGCGTCTGTTTTGTCAGTTCATGTATTGGCAAGGAGAATGAAGGTTTCCATTTGCTACATGCAGCTCTGAGCAGCACTGATGCCCTGCTGGGGTGGGAATAACAGCTGTGACGAGTCTCACACAGTGAGGTATGGGGTAAATGCATCCAGGGAGTCGTTATCTTCCCTCTTTGGAGCTTAGATGAAAACACTGATAATTCAGCATCTGATTGGGAATGTGTGGGACACCCGTGCATGCATACACTGCAAGACACACTTCGGTCCTACCTGCTGGTAGACAGTCCTGCTTTGTTCTACATCTGCAGAGATGCAGAGCAACAGCATTTCTTTTGCTCCTTACCTTCTCTCTATACCACTTGTAACTCACAGTGTTTTAGAAATACAGAAGGGCCTATTCAGAAGGATGCTAATTCAGTTATCTCTACCTATAAGAGACCCCCATGTGGTCATTTCCAAATCTCTGGGCTAAGATCATTCATATATACACCTCTGTTATAGCAAATGCTTTCAGTTAGCTTTAAAGGAAAAATAATCCAGGATGATAAAACGTCAAGGCAAATAGGAGGCTCAGCCATACGCTTACCCCTCTGAACCTCTGATTAAGAGATCCCTGCTATCAGATGCACTTGCATTTCTATGCCTCTGCATCCATCTTTAATTGGCAGACCTGCAAGAGCAAGGACTTGGGAACGAGGACAGACTAATGCTGGGCTTTCAGTGCCATTTAAGAGTGAGAGAGACATCTCCAAATCTCTCTTTGGAAGTAAATGTAAAGAGAGTTATGACAACGTTACCTGTCTTTCAGAATTAAGTCTGTAGATTTTTAATAGTGCTTTCTGAAGCCGCCTAATTTGGGCTGAATTTTAATCTTACCAACATTAGTCACAGACTGGCACACAGAAAGGCATGGATTGGTAGGAGCGGTGATATCAGGTACCTGGTGAGATCTCCCAGCTGGCAGTGCTCTTGCTCAGCCGTGCAATCACATAGTTGGGCTGTAAACAGAGTAAAAAGTATTTTTCTGTCACAAGAAAAGTGCTCTTCAATGATGAAAATGCTTTGTTGTTTTTTTTTTCCTTCTTTTTCCTTTCTTTTCATTAGCCAGAAAATAGTGAGATATACAATGGCTGCTCCAAAAGTAATGCCTCCTGTTTTATTATGTTGGCCCACAGCTTCAGAGGTAGATGTTGGTGGTATAGCATTAGAGGCTAAACTTTCCTGACAGTGTTCTGTTTCTTTCAGTTGCTGTGCAACAGAGAGCAGCAGAAGGGCAGTCTGACAGAATGGTGTCTGACATGGAAGTGCATATGAAGCAAAGGTGTGTCACTGAATTCCTTAATGAGGAAAAATTGCACCCATTGACATTCACCAGTGCCTGCTAAATGTTTATGGTGACCAAGCAGTGGGTGTGAGCACACTGAGGTGATGGTTGGTTCATCTCAGCAGTGGTGACAGTGGCAGTAGGTCACCTCCACTAATGCAGATTTTTATGAGTGCAGCATGCAGGCTCTTAGTTATTGCTGGTGAAAGTGCATTGCTAATGGTGATGACTACATTGAAAATAGTGTTTTGTACCTGAAAACTTGTTCTATCAACTAGAATTGTTGTGCTCTTTGTATCTGTTTAGTTTCCACGGAAATAAATAGGAGGCATTACTTCTGAAGCAACCTACATACATATGTATAAATACATTTTTATATATAGATATTTACTTTCAGCATAAATTGACCCTAAGGTAGGAGGTTATACGACCTGCAGTACCACTGCTGGCTCTGTGAAAGTACTATTTTCTGTCTCTCACAAACGTAGCATTTTTTACGACACAGTATATTTCCAGCCACCCTGGATCCATAACCTGTGCCTGTTTAGCAACATGGCATTCGAATAAAAGCCGCAGACACTGTGAGCCCACAGCACTGAGGAATGTTCTACCCACGATGCGTGCTGAAGGCAGCGCCTCCAGTGCCCCCACCTTGGGTAACCACCACCAGTCTCTGGTTAATGTCTCTGAAACAGCCTGTTAAGACTGTTACTACAAATTAGAGTCTGGATCATTCTGCAATGAAAATAGACCTCTTTCATCTTCCAGATGGCTGTCTGATTGGGAACTGGGCAGGATCACATTTCAGTTTGTGACTTAATGATTCAGGACAATATTTATGGTTATTACCTGACAGAGGGCAGTGAGGAAAATTAAAGCACAGCCCCATGCTTCATTTATGACAAAAAACAAATTTGTGACAGTTCCATATATTAGAGGTGGCATCTTTTGCTCGGGGCAAGGTCCGAGCACAGCTCCGCATCAGGAGCCAGGCAGGATGACTTTGCCACTGTGCTGTGATGTATTTGCCATCGTGATGTATGTGCCATCGTGGCAGCAAGCTGGCGCTCCCCTTGGAGGACGTCTTCACAGACGATGCAGGGATGAGTGAGAGCTTTCAGAGAGGAAAAATAACGTAATCATCCAGTGGATTTGTCGGATGGCGGCACTTGTCTGAAGTATTATTCTTTGGGGCGTATTTTTGACATAATTATTACCACGGGGTAATCCCTTCTGGAGAAAACATGGAGTAATTATGCGTGCCAGTCTGCAGATAGGATTCTGCACGTGATTCTCCCTGCAAACGACATTCCTCATGATACCAGCTAGAGGGGGTGCAGTGTCTTTTGAAGTGATGGGCAACAACGTTAGGTTAAATCAAATTGAAGCCCCAGCCCTGCTGACTCTTTCCTGAAGGAAAGAAATTTATTAGTGTTCCTCTCCTGGTTAATCCTTTGCTTTGCATGTGGAACAGATTGGTACTTTTTTATTATTATTATTTTATTATTTTTTTTATTTTGAGCAGCTAAAAAAATAAATAGTCCTTATGAAAGTGACTGCAACACACAGCTTTGGGCTTCCTATAAATTGGCTTCAGACTGCAGAATTTCTTAATAAAACAAACAGTTCTGAGAGATGAGAAGTAGCTGTTGGGGAAAAAAAAAAAGTGGGAAAATGGTTGTACTACCCATTGCTTCAGCTTGTTTTATCCCTAAGCTAAAATAAGCTTTTTGAATTTGCAGATAGTGATAGAAGGAATGTCGCTTAAATTATAAAAGTAACTTATTTTAACGGAGGACATTCTGTCCACATCTGTTAAGTATTACCCCCAAATCATTCTAAATATTAATTATTTCAGAAACTTTCTCTCCCGGGGAGTGATGCTTCTTAGGTATCACTGAGCTGGTCATCTCTTCCTGTTTCTCCCTCCACCAGAGCCCAGCGGCACCTGGCAGACACCGAGTGTCCCCAACCACCCCATTCCCCAGCTTTGTCACTGTCTCTGCAGTCTATCATCAGGCCATCGGGCAAAGCTATGCCTCAGTTCACACTGTGAGCTCTGTGATTGGTACTGGGATTTTCAATGATACCCTGGGGAGAGAAATCCATGGAGTGTGAGGTATTTGAATCCGCCTGTGTAGCAGTAAAATATTGCAGTCCTATTCCACAGACGGTGCAGGAAGGCTGTTGCTGTGTTTTGGAGGGAGATACTTATATAACAACACATTTTTTTGTTTAGTAGGGGCTGCATTTTTATCCCGTTAAAAAATGATGTAGTTGGGGCACTGAGATAATGAGGGCGATTTATCTGTTTCCCTGAGTTTCTAGCCTTGCCTGGGGCCAGGAGGTGGATGCACCCATCACTTTTCATCTCATTTCAGCTGGTTCTGGCCTAGCTCAGGCCAGCATGTTGAAACCCTGGCCAAAACTCCCAGCCCCACTCGAAATCTGCAAGACCCCCATGAAAGGTGCATGTTGGGCCCCTCCTGGCTGCAGTCTTCTCACATAGGCACAGTGCCTGGTGGTCTGGTGGCAGGGCTGACCTTCACCACCCCTTCACACCTGTTTTTGACCCCCTACACACCCAGTGAGAACCAAGCTGGCCTCAGCACAGTCTCACACACCTCATCCTTTCTGGATCCAGCATTCTACAATGCACTGATGCTTTAAACACTTTCTTAACTATGTAGCAGTGAGCACTCCTCTGAAAATGGGGCTGCACTATACAATTAAAGGAGAGATGTATAAACTATCTGATGTTGTCAGTATCTGTAGCTCAACGTGAAATTACACTGGGAACAGGAGACTGTTATCTGAAAAATCCATTTTCTTGTCATTTTTATGGCGCTCTTAGATAATAAAATCAAGAGAAAGATGACTAGAATAACAATAGTATCTCTTCCTGGGTGAAAAGAGAGGGGGAGGAGGAGGAGTGCAGAGATGGATATATGAAATTTCTTATCCCAGTAAATAATCTACATACATTTGCATTTGCATGTAATCATTGATATAAAATGTTGTCTTTGTTAACATTAGGAGCCAGAGATATACATTACCACCCATCTCTGGCTTAGCTGCCTTTTGTAAAGTAAGAACTGGCAGCTCTTAAACCCATCGGCAGCCTTACTTCTCTTCATTTTACTGTATTATTTCAAATGCTTGAAGATTTACTAAGGAGTGGTTGACAATGAGAGTCAAACACTGTGATCCAGAGAAGAACATGCCCAAATTCAGTTTCAACAGAAAAAATAAGGAATGGGACACCATATGCTGGAACAGAAGACAGGATGATGTTAGGAAGAAATGGAAACATCAGTGGGTCACATTCTGCCCAGTTCTGCTATAGTTCAGCATTTACCCTGTCTGACTCTCAACGGACCACTCACAGTCTGTGAGTGTGTTGAGTTCTGCATTACTTTGCCATTGGAGAGGGACCCAAAGGCACCCGATAGTATCACACTTCACTCCTTGCAACGTATTAGCATAGCTGTTAATGACCTATAGAAGCACTTTATTTTTATAAAAGATGAATAGACATATACTTTGTGGAGATGTACTATGAATTCAGCAGGTAAAATTAGCTATTAAAATACACTGTTAAATGTGAAGTTTCATTGATTGCTTTGAAAAAAAAAAAGAAAAACAACACCAAATATCTCATCATCTAGTGCTTTCTTTCAAAATATCAAGCTTTCACAAATGAGCAGTGCAGCCAATCCTGTAAATTCTGCTGCTCTTCCCATAAGGCTTTTTGTATTACTAAGCCAATTGGTTTGATGCTCTAATGAGCCAGATATTCTGTAGCATTTCAAAGCAGCATTTTTTTTTTTTTTAATTAAAAAGAAAAAAATTACTTGAATGTGAGGTTCCAAACAACTACAAAACTTTGCAAAATGACTGTGGTAATGAGGTGTCTGCAAGAGTCAATCAGGGCAGACAACTCTCAGAGAAAGGCTCGATGCCTTTCAGATTTTCAAAGAAAAATAAACCAATGACAAAAGAATAGCAGCTGCGAGTGCATGAAGGAAATTAGTTATAGCAGACTTGTAATTAAGCATTGGAAACTGATCAAAAACATTATCCTGTTAGTTCATACCATGGCTTCTTTCTACTACAAAATCAATTACACAAAAAATAAACTACACACGCTCTGAAGTTTATACACATGAATGTGTCCTCTCCAGTATTTGGACTGCGAAGGCTGTGCAAGTATGTTTGTTTTCTCAATAAAATACTCAGAGCATAGAGCAAGGAAAAAGTGAGATGAAAAGGGGAACAGAAAAATTGGGAGAGAGGGTTGGCAGAATAATTGACTCTATCAGAACCACACTTTCCTAAGAAAACAATATTTGTGCAATGAGATAAGCAACTAGGGTTTTCTCCCGATGTGTGCAGTTTTCCATTTTCCTTTGCTGAGAGCTTTGAGTAAACAGGACAAATTGCTATTAGATGATAGAAATCATTTAACAATAATGAGGCAAAAGAATGCCACAGAATGTAGAAATTTGAGGGAAAAGTATACACAAGAATAGCCGGGCAAAAGTTTGCCTTTTGAAAATCACATGCTATTCCCATTAACCGTAACATGAGAAGGATGGCTGAATAAAATAGGTCTATGTGAGCTTTCTTAGAAGATTCAGGCCTGGTTTAGCACATGTTTTATACCAACAGAGCTGTTTCAGCTAAGAAAACAAAAATAAACCCCAGCAGGTTGCAGACACCCGTTCCTTTCAGGCGTGAGCCTGTGTCCCCACTTCCCATTCCCACTCCATGGGACATCCCCTGCATGGAGCACACCAGCGGAACAGCCAACACTGTCGGGGCAAGGCCTTGCTCAGCCTGGCTTTGTCAGTGGGAGGTTAAGAAGATACGTGATCAAAAGAAGGTGGAAGCAGGGTAATACATTTCAAGCAGGTCAGCAGAAGAAGCTGCTCTGCAGAAAAGGTTTAGCTGGAAAGCAGTGCCTGAGTAGCAGGCAGGTATTTTGGAAGCTGCTGGAAATCCCAGATTTGATGTATCATATTTCAAAGTGGTCAAGCACCTAGATGTGTTGCTGTGGATCTGCTTTGATTTGTGGATCTCCTCCATTTTTCCAGCACCACAAATACCACAGCTTATAGCTTACAGGGACTCATCTCTGCAGTCTGCCTTTGCTGGTTCCTGCATCAGAAGCCACAGCCATGAGGTGTGCACGGGTTGTGGTAGGACACAAGTGTGTGAAACCTTTCTCCTGGTGTTAAGTATCCTGAGCAGTGGTATTGCAAACCTCCAATTCCGCTTAAAGTCAGCACCTCTGAAACTCAAGCCATAATTTAAGGGCCTCAGTGTGAATATAAAATACCCAACTTTAGGTTCTTCACTTTATAACTCTTGGCATGATACCCTGAGACAAAAAGCAGAGCAGAAGCAAACCACATTATTGCTGCTGTTGTGCCATGTGCACCAGCAGAATATATCAATATGTGAATACACAAAAATGAGAGGAGGGAGACGGAGATGATGTGCTTTTAATATCTTCTAAGCACCAGAAAATCTTTCATGAGCAGGAACAAGACAGAGTTCACGAAAAGGTAAACCCCAGAATAAATTATGAAGCTCATTCCATTAGAGGTATGTATTAAATACCATATGTAGGTAAAGGGCTGGGTTTTTTTTCCTTAGCTAATGAGAGATAACTCTTCCTTCTACTTTCTGCTGATGTGAAAGACATCTGCCTTGAAAACCATCATTTTTTATTATTATTATTTTTTTAATTTTAATATGTATGAAACGGAGATGTGAGGCTAGATTCAGTGCTGCAGTTACCTGACTAATGCCAGCACAGTTACACCACCAAATTACTTGTCTCATGATTTTTATTAGTGCATACACATGCATTGTACTTAATTCTTAGTACACCATGAAGGCAAGCACATGCACATTCACTGGGTGTACAGTGGATGCACACTAACCCAAACACTTGGGACTGTACCACCATGTGGCTAAGCAAAAAATGTTTCTATTGCATCATGGCAGTTGTTAGTATATGTGCATATTTTTCTGTTTTTTGCTTGAAAGTGAATAGGTTATACACAGAACAGCAACAACAACAAAAATGCATTTTTGAACTTATGTATATTAAAGGAAAACAGTCTTGTGCAGACTTGCTGCTGCAGGCAAATTCATTGTATGAACCTTTGTAAACTTCTTAGGAGAAGTATCGGGATGTTGAGTGGTGGCCTGAGTTGGGACTTGCTGCTGAGAATGGGAGGTAAAGATGAGGCAGAAAGATTAGAATGGAAACATTGGGAAATCAGAGTAATAATTTTGCCTTTTTTCATAAAGCCTCTAACTTCTCTACTCAAAGGGCTAATTGTAAAGTAGTAGACAATTCATAGAACTGTTTAAGTTGAAAGGGACCCTTAAAGGCCATCCAGACCAGCTCCAGAGCAATAAACAGGGACACCTACAGCCTGACCAGTTTGCTCAGTGCCCCGTCCAGACTGACTTTGAATGTCTCCAGGGATGGGACTTCCATCCACTTCATTGCTGAAGCTGGCCATTATGTCAGATATCTTTTATACAGCTCTTTCATGCTTCTTGATAATCATACAGCAACATTCAGTGGGCTTTGGGAATGCACAAGGCAGTGTTCAGGCCCTGTGGCGATTGGCCACCCTTTGTGCAGTGGATCCATTGTGAGTCTAACCTGTAGATTGCCACCTTGGGAAAGAAAGAGCACAGGTTGCAAATCCCAAGGGAGATCCTGGGAGTGATGCCCCACTGAAGACTTCACCCAGTTGCAGGCATGTTTTATGTCTGCCAAATTTCCCTCACGCACTTCTTCCAACCCCATGTTCTGTGCAACATCACAGAAGTCGTGAAAGGTCAGGAAAACTTTCCCAAATCATGTGGAAGCAAGGAATTTGGAGTAAGCCAGATGGAAGAAGAGGTCCACTGATTTATTATGGTCTGTTGGGCAGATAAGAGCATGTGAGAGATAAGGCGGGGGAAATCTCTTAACCCCTTATCTGCCTTTTGGCACTGAACATATTTCAAGGTAGATAGGCGGCCTCTAAAAAGTTAAGTTTTTGTCAACAGCTGCCACATCCTACACAATCTTCCCACATGTCTCTGTGCTCTCTTTGTCCAGCAATAGGAAACAACTGTTGCTACAGGGAGGTAAATGGTGGTGTTAATCACTCAGAGATCATTCCACAGAGCAAAAGCACTGTTATGATTTATTATCACTGGTCAGAAATTTGCCCCTTGATAATAGCAATCACAGTCCAAAGTCCCAGGTAAGCATGCAAGCTCTTTTGGTGCAGGCAAGTGTAAATATGGGCTTTTGTGTGTGTGAGGATACCTTGCAGCTCAAAATACTTGGAAAGTGTATCTAGTAATTTACTTTATTTTTTGTGTTTATACACACACATCCATTATTTGAGTTTCCACTTTGGAGTGAATTTATGATGATAGCCCATCTGCAGGAGCTTTGGGGCTTTTTTTTTCCTTCTTTTTTTTGGATTGCCATTAGGGAATCAAGAAGTCACTGGTGATTGCACCATAAATATTAACCAGGTTGAACCTGCCAGAGGCATCACATGGTGAGCAAGGATGTGACTTGTAGAATTTTGCTGTCTGATAACCTCATGGAAAATTCCCTCAATAGATGTATTTATGGCGACAGATTAAGCCAGACTCCAAGCAGACTGCGCTCCATAGATTTAAGGAAGAATTTCTAACTTATTAGAGATTTCTTTGTTTTTTGGCTATCACATTTCAGTCACACTTTCACTCACGATAAGCAATTGGTTCCTTCCTTGGGGAGCATGGGTAGAAAGTTCCTGCCTTGAGATTCTTGGAAGTACAGATAAATGGCCAGACTTTAAGCTTCTTAAAGGAGCCTTCCTTGAAATTCTTGAGGCACAGTGTGCATATGATGTGTAGTTGTTACCACTCTGTTCCTTTGGTGCTGGAAATATGGAGTTTTTTTCAGCTTCTTGCAATATTCTTTTGTCTCACACTTGTGATGGGTGTAAGAGCTTTCCTGCTTCCCACTGAGTCCCATCAGCATCAGCTAGGAGAAGGGTTCAGACTATCAGTGATGTTGCAAGCAAGGGCTCCTGGAGATTTGATGGGAGAAGACAGTGATGAGGCGAGACCTCCTTACAGCACGCATGCATACATTTCTGTTCTCAGCCAGAATAAAGTTAGTGCAGTGTGTTTCTGAGAGACAACTTGGTAGACTACTGGTAAAGTGTGAAAAAATCACTGCCAACAAGCAAGAAGGTCATCTTTTTTTTCCTTTTCTTTTTTAGCCTCTTCTTTTTCCTGTCTCATCTTGGAAGGAGTAAAGTATGACTGCTTAAAGAGTTACTTTGCAAAGGCAGAATGTGCTGAAATGCAAAGCAAGGAACCCCTCTGAGAAGAGATATCGGTCTTATATCGAGTTGCCAGTTGAGATTATCTGGAGTGGATATCCTGAGAGACCAGCAGGAATTTTTTTCCACTGAAGACTGATGGAAGCTTCCCATTCAAATGTTTTAAAAGCTGTGGAGAATTAAAAATAGAAGCCCTGCTTTAGGGGGAGAGAATCCTTTGGGGGGTACTTTGTTTGCTTTGGTTTATATCTCCCTGGGTTGGAATGCAGTAAAAAACTGAAGAAATTAGAGTCTCGCAAAGAAATGTAACCTCATACAAAACCAAAGGGCAAGGAGCTCAGTTTGTGTTCTGGTTTTATAATCAGTTCTGTTTATAGTAGGAAAGAAATATCCCCTTCTTGAATTCAGTGCATGCAGCTTCTCTTAGCTGTTCCCTCTTTAGGTAAACATTAAAGGAAATATGCCTTCAATAATTTATTATTAAGACAGAGACTAATGGTAAATGCAGGTGTATACCACGGGCATGGTGTTGTTCTACACGACAACATACATAAGAGAGTGGAAGTGTTCTCATGGAGTTTTTTCCTGATAGCATGCATTCATGCAAGTAAAGCTGCACAGAAATGGCACTCGGTGGAGGGGAGAAACACAGGAGGTGGTTGAAACCCTTGAGCTGTCTCCTTGCATTAGTCTGTTTGACACCCTTATGTGGCCTCTGGAGATTCTATCTGTCTCCTTGGAAGTGTGATTACGTGGTCGTAAGGCTTTTAATTGTACTTGACTGAAATATCTTTCATATTTATTTACTGCCTCTGCTACCCATCATTCATTATGGGCACAATGTGCAGGTAATGGGCAGGAAGCTAGAGACCCGTAAAACACCTACCCTCAGCTCTGGCATATTTGCCCCATATTTGAGACAGCATTTCCTGTATGTTAAATTCAGAAGTAATAGGGACATGCTTGATTTTTCTTTCTCTTCTGGGTTTAATTCTCTCACTCCATGAGAGTATTGAGAGGCAGGGTGGGTATTTTCCAAGAATCTGTGGATTGGCATTCTAGTCTCTGGGAGCAGACTGTGCTACCATGAAGAAAAAACTCGTAGTTGTACCTCAGAAACAACCTCTTCCATCTTGAGTCCCAGTGAAAAGAAGTGCAGACAGCACAGTATGGCAAAACTACCTCTGCACTGGAGACTTTTCCTGAGCATCACAAAAAATAGTTGTGCTGAGTGTTGCTCTTCACAGCTTCTCCAGACAAGAGGTCCAAGAAGCCTGGTGTGTGTGTGCTGCAGTGCTTTGGGAAGTATAAGGCAGAGACCAAGATGCAGAGCCATGGCAATTGCATTTTACAGAGGATACCAGAGACCACCAACCCCTGGCCCACAGTTCCTGGCTTTCACACTCTGAATCTCAAGTGTGCAGATGGTTCTCACAGATCATCAACCAAACCTGAATTAAAAAGGGAGATGGGATTAGTGCTGCACTGCTTAATGTATGCAGACAACACATTTCAGCTCAAACAGTAAAGAACAGCTTTAGCTACAGACACCCACTACAGTGGCAAATTACTCACACCTGCTTATCGTATGTGTAAGTCTCAGAAGAGGCAACATGCTATGTAATTGCTAGGCATCATCACAATTAATCATTTTCTGCATGGAAACTGAAATATGGTAAATTTATTGGTTGCTAGTGAATATTATCACCTGATGCAGACACCGCTCACCTCTCTTTGCTCGTTATGCCAACAAAGAGATGTGCATGATGCTGCCACCTCTTTTTCCTCTTCTGGTATATGAGAAGCCTGCATCTTTGTTTCTGTGCTCTCATGATGTTCTCCTCTTCCTCAGTATCACTCTGGACTGGATTCTGTCCCAGCTTAACTCACCAGTACAGTCTAGCTGATCTCATTGAGAGTGAGGTGCTCTTTAATTTGTTATGTCCAATAGAAAATACATGCTTTAACTTTACCTGGTATTTTTCCCAGAAGCAAAGCAGGTTGCTAAGTATTTGCTCATGCATGCTGCCATTTGGTGACACCTCTCAGTAAGCAGAATGTGCTATCCTGAGTCCTAGCTAAGGAACCATCTCTTTAAGTATTAAATGCTATCTAGACACTATTAATACCACAACATTCACAGCAGCTTCTTGCAGTGACACCATGTGAAATCACCAGTATACACTGGCTAGATCTGGGATCAAGACTGTATTTTGTTTTTTTTTAATATTCCTGTGGCTCTTTTTACACAGTCAGTCTACACAGGATTCTTCCCAAAAGTTAGAGAATCAGATCCCATCTGTATGATACATAATTTATAAAATATATTAGTATATATATATACATAAATAAATTGGTAAAATAAAAGTTACAGCTTTATGGTTGATCAAATCAAGTTCTATCAGTTCAGCAAGTCAGAGAAAACCTTCCTGTCATCTGAAAGCATCTGCAGTGTTCTCTAAGAGGAGTAACCATATTACCCATGGACCTGCATTATTTTAGCTACACTGATAAAGTTACAGCACCGGTACTTTTATGAATGGGCTTGACAACACAAATCCTGTTAAGCAGCACCTGGCAGACTGGTTAACAATTTGAAAAATGATCGTTTGTTCACCATTTTTCTCTCATTTTGAGATTTTCCTGCTCTTTCACCATATTCTGCCCTTCAGTCCCACTGTGCTCCAGATCCTGACCCACTGTATGTCACTTGCCAGCGTCCAGCTGAGGGCTGCAAATGACCATTGCAGACAGGCAAAAAGAATGATAATTACATGTAATTTTTTATCAGTTGTGCTTACAAGGCAGTATCAGCAACTCTGGTTTACACTAGAAAAGCTTTGCCAGCAAAAGCAGCAAAGCCCCCTGTGGAAATACAGCTTATACTGGCAACAGGAGTTTTTCTGCTTGCATATTTAGACCACCTCTTGGGATGACTTAATTTACACTGGCAAAAGGCAGCCTTTTGCTGGTTTCGTTGCTTACAACAAGGTTGCTTGGCTTCTTCCTTTCTCTCTCTCTCTCTTTCTCTCTCTCCCCCGTTCCTTCCTTCCTTCCTTCCTTCCTTCCTTCCTTCCTTCCTTCCTTCCTTCCTTCCTTCCTTCCTTCCTTCCTTCCTTCCTTCCTTCCTTCCTTCCTTCCTTCCTTCCTTCCCTCCTTCCCTCCTTCCCTCCCTCCCTCCCCAGCATAGCTATGTCAGCTACGGGTTGGAAGGTTTGCTCTTGTATCTGCAAAGGCAAAAAGTTTCATTATAAACCTGAACTTACTGACTGGAACTTCTGCTTCTGTGGTGAGAGGAAAAATAGACAATATATTCTCGGATTTCCTACAGTATTTAAAAGAAAAGAACTTTTGCATGCACAAAGCCAGATCCTGTCTGGATTTCTGGAGGATTATCCAGTGCTAATTAAATGAATTTAATCTTTGGACAAAACACACACACACATTCTCAGGAGTTAGCTCTTCTTAGTCTAAGAAGCACCTGAGTTCCCAAAATGTAGGACTAGAAATATTTCCCAAATTTAAGGCAGGAAACCCACAGGCAGACGTGCTGCCACAGCCATCTGCCAGGGCACAGGCAGGAGATCGCCACTGGATTCAAAACAATTTATTCTCACTGTCCTTCTGTGAAGCTCAGTGAAAGTCAGACAGATAATGAGAAGTATTTCTGTTGCACAGAATAACCTTGGGATGTGACTTCTCACACTGCTATGCTACCTAGAGTGTGAGTCTCTTAAAGAGCTGGCAATATGTTGCTGGTCAGGATGAAGTTTTTTAGTACAAGAAGCTCATGCCTTCACTAATAGATAAGAATAGGGCACAAAAGATATTTAGAAAACTTTCTGTAGGACTATATATGCTATTTTGCTTATTGATTTCTTCCATCATCCCTCTGCCTGCTTCCCCATCCTTCTGCCATCCTGCGTCACCAGTGAAGGTATAGGAATTTGCCTTTCCTTCTCACCAAAAGGGCAGGAGCACCAAACAGGTCAGCCTATAAAGCAGGAGAAATCTCCTTTGATGACAAGATGCTGGAAGCTCAGTAGGTTTTATTGAGATAATTAGCAAACTCATTATTCTCCTGACCAGCAGAAATACATATGAGAAAAGAAATTCTAGAAAACCTTTCTTCCTGTAAGTAGAGCTTATTCATATCTTCACAGAGGGAGTTATCACAGCAAGACAATATCTAAGGCACAACTGTACATTTTCAGCTCAACTAGTGCAAGGACATGTGAAATATCCCAAACCCTAATGGAACTATATGTTTGAAGACTATAGCTTAGCTGACAGTGTCTCTTGAAATTGCTTTTCCACATTTTCTGACCTGTGGTGAGGGGATACATTGAGGTCCAAAGAAAAAGAAGAGCAATGCACTGCAGGGAGTAGTGTGCACTGCTAGCTTTAATGTGCTTAGCAGCACTCCCTGCACTGAGAACTGGGATGAAAAGTGAACATCTTTTCCTTTCAGAAAAGGGTGACTGCTCTTAAGAAGTCCTGTACCTACAAGTTTTTTTTGTGAAAGTGCTATCTGGGTGGGAACAGCACTGACCATTGAGTAGTGCAGGCAGTGGTGTTTCATGACCAGCACTCTCTCCCAGACATCACCTGCAAGTCCACAGTGGACTCAGGTATCCCAAGGGACCAGAATCACTGCAAACTGTCAGAACGGGATGTCATAGTGAGAACAGCCTAGCCATTCTGAAAAATCCTCTTGTGCCTGCTCATCTGATGTGCAGAATTGAGGACAGACTGGCTTACTCACTGAAAATGTATAGAAAGCATAAATACAAAATAGAAAACATTAGCATAAATACAAAATAGAAAACATTAACATGGCAGAAGGATGAACTTGGTATTGAGAGGATTCTCTTCTGTCTTTGCTGAGATACATGGATGCAAATGCAGTGCTAAAAGTCAAATGAATTAGCAGATTCCATCCCATTACTAGGTCTTACGGGTTTTGATATTTATAAGGAAAGAGGCTTTGTTCCATTCTACAACATTGCATGAGATACAGCATAGCAAACAGCAAATTTGCTTCAAAGAGGCAATATTCAACATTCTAATGCTGTGGATAGTATTTCACTGCAAACGTGTTGATATAGATGGATGTGTGGGAAAAGTTTTCCAAACAAAGCAGTTTCAGAGTGTAGCTGAGTCAGACCACAGAGCTGCACAGTATATTTGTTTATGTATCTATGTAGTTGTACTATATATCTGTATATGTATGTATACAATATGTACATGTACTCAACTGTGCATGCATGTACATGCATATGTAAATGTAATACTCCTTCTCTTGCTCATTCATACCCAAGAAACATGGGGATTTGTTTTGTGGCAGGAAGGGTCACACATGGCTGAACGCCAGTGGTTTCCTTCTTGCTGATGGACAGAGCTGCTTGTTTCAAGCCGACATGAAGAGACTTTGTATGGTCTTGTTAATGAAACTGCATTACAGTCCTGCTGATTGACATTCCTGTTCACTTATTTGTCTCACATTCAAATTCCAGACAGTGAAATTGATAGATCTGTGCCCCCTAAACTTATTGGTTTTGATTCTGTCAGTACTTTTACGCCCTCATATTACTCGCCTTCTGTGATCGATATGAAACTATTAATGTAGGAGCCTAATGTAATAAACTGTATTTTTTTCCCTCCCTGTTTACCTATTGAAATAACCTCTATTGTTTAAGCAAAATTTTGTGCTGTTTCGAGAGCTTGTTTTGGTTTTGTCTTTTTTTTTTTTTTTTTTTTGTATAATATAGTAACGCTCAGTACTGCAATTGTAAGGCCATTAGTGATGTACAAGAGACATCACACCTTTGGGCTTCATTTTCCTGACTTGCACAGATAAGATGATATTGACTTGCTTTTAGATATACACCACTAAAAAGTCTGTTTCTGGATTCTCATCCTAAGTATTCAAGTGAGTGTCACTCTTTCCAGCACAGGTTTGCTGCCAGAATGAACTCCTCAAAAGAAATTTAATTAAAGCTGTCATCTCCAGCCATATTGTAAATTACCCATTTGTATGTGGCAAGAGGAAGTGCTTTCACAAGTGTCTGCTGTGTGGTTCTTAGTAAAGCATCAGCAAAGTCTGGCAACTATCTACTTAAATGTAATTTTAATGTAACTATCTACTGCAGTGAAAAGCCCTAAAATAATATCACGATAATGACTCAAAACAGTTAAACACTATTGTAAGCTGCAGGATTTAGAATCATTACCGTAGTATCATTTTTTTAAAGATATTATATCTCCTCTGTGGGATTTTCAGGTTCATATTAAGCTTATAACACATATTAGCCATGACTACTTCATTACACCCATTTATCGAATGACCTCAGACACGTCAACTGCCAGCTCCACCTTAGTGCAGCTCAGAACAATATGCTGTGTGTTATTTAAGAGAGTGAGAGATTTTTGGAAAATGATGTTGCGCCTCGCAGTAATATATAAGGCACATACCTTTGCAGGAGGCATGGATATGTGTTTCCCAGCTGTTTTCCTCCTTTCGGAATTCCTCCTGGCTGAGAAAGATTTAAAGCCCAGCAGATTCGCCCTGCCTAAGAGGGAGGGAGGGAGAGAGGCGGTGTATGGAGATACCATTGTGATGGAATCAGAGAGCCCATCTGCACAGTGAACTCTGTCACTTCCCAGGCTGAAGTCTGAGGAATGCATTTTGAACAGGCCATAGGTATTCATATTTTGTGGCCACTTCCTCCTTGCAGGCTTTTGGGATGTCTTTCAGTTTTCATGAAATGTTATATCAGAATCACTGCTGACTCTGTCATCAAGTCGTCCACACACTGACAAGAGTGTTTTCCTTTGAGAAGAAGCTGGGTGGTGTAATTTCTCAAACAGTTTTGATTAAAAGATGGATAAAATTCCCATTACGGTTGTTGCGAACATGTGAAAATAGAAACATGTGAATGATGGTGACATCATCTTTTTGTCGATTTTATTTTGATTTGAAACAAACAAACAAAACAAACAAGAAAATCCATTTAATTAAAAAAAAAAAATAATCTGGTGAATAAAGACTTTCAGAGACCTTCCCTGCAGGAGCTCTGTGTGGGGAAAAGATAAGGGCAGAGCACCCTGTGGTGATTAACCTGTGGTACACGGTTGCAGGGCACCCAAAGAGCATCCGGCCCAGTCTTTAAAAGCTACACAAGCATTCAGACAGCCCAGACAGGACAAAAACAAAGCTCTTTATTCATCATCTCCTTGCCACACCTCAGAACTTTCATCTTCTAGCAATTCAGGAGACATCACTGCCTGCAGCATATGCTGTAAGGACACCTCTTTTCATTCACCCACCATATGGATAGGTGAGCTACTCAGCTTTGGGTTTAGACTGTTTTCCCCATGGAGCTAATGAGACAATATTCTCTCACCACTGGGAGCATCCATGAAAATATGTTTCAATTTATGTAATGGTCCATCTGCCAGTAAAAGAAGCAATGTAAAAACACAGAGGTCAGGGGCAGATCTATTATAGAAGGACAGCATATGGCAATGCAACCATTAGATGAGCAACTCATACTCTTGAGAATGCTTTAGGACTGACAAGGGGTTAAGGCAAATGTTGGTTCATTGCTAAACTCAAGATTCAAAATGAAAGAATGCAAATGCCTTGTACAAGTGTGCTTTAAAATAACACTTTGAAACAGCCTTAGGGACTCTGTGCAGGAGAGACTGAAAAGTTTTGAATAATGCATGCAAGATAATTTCCAAAATCACCCTTTAACTAGTACCACATTCTTTTCACTGTCTCCATATTCATGATTCACCATTTGCTAATCCTGATGCATAAGGAATGAAGATAGCCCCTGTGGATAAGACCTAATGGACACCATCCTGGAATAATATACAGAACTCAACATCCAGACATGTGTCTTCAATTTAAAATAATTCAGCAATCATGTTCAACCAGAACCTGATTACACAAAATGGGACTTTTTAACTCCCAGACTTGGATCAAATTTTAAGGCCAGGAAAAAAAAAAAAAAAAAAAAAGTGCTATGTTTATACATTCCAGATACTGTGGTTAAGTTATCTGCACACAAATTTAACTGTTTCTTTGAGCCTCTTATCAGCTCATCTGCAACTATTTTAAATGCTTTTGCTTTACCTGCCCTTTGTAGTTCCTCAGTGAGTTTTCCAGCATTCCAGAATTGTGATGAATGGATTTCCTGGATTTGGAAATTAATTAAAAATGAAGTTGAGAGGCCATGCACCATTACAGCAAATCGTAGCTGTTTTTAAACAGCATTTGCTACATTTTTGTTCTTTTCCTTATCTCTCCATAAAAGCTGAGGAGACAAAGGAGCCTAAGTCAAAACCAATCGTAACAAACTTCAGCAAATTGCCAATGTCTCCCTTTGCAAAAGCTCTGGCTTCACCTCTTCTTGTGGTTCCACACTTTCTGTGACAGCTGCCTTCCACTGCAGTACACAGGAGGCTGTTAGCATTTCTTCTCTGGGCTTGTGATGACAGTGAGAGGAAGCTCTATCTCATCCTTTGCACTGCTGGCCCGGAGACCGTCTTGCAGAAGGTCATGAGCTGGCAGCATGTCCTTGGAAGAGGAAAAAGATTTGGGTGCTAGTTAAATACCTGTGAGATTTATTTGTCACTGCTATAAGCCAGCTTTCTTGTAGGAGAGAATGACGCTCTGACCTAGAGTTTTTATAGGGAACTCCACTAAAATCACCAGGGATCCCATTAGCATCCCTGAAGCTCTGGTCTCTCATAAGCGCAGATGAAACTGAGGCAAGGCAGAGGTGCAGAGGTCCCAGGTTTGCCTTTTTCCACCTTTTTTTTTTTCTTTTTTTCCCCACAGAGTGATTACAGCTGAATGAATCTTTCTTCCACACTCAGGATAAAACCCAACATGACTAACTGGCTTGATATTCACCATAGCAACCCCATTTTCCCTGACATCAGACCTATTCTGCTAAAAGACTTGTTCATCACACTTCTCAAAACAAGTGAGATTGGATGTAGGAAAGAACCACTGCCTCACAGAGAGGTATTTGACTCCTAAGCAATTGCTGCTTCCAAAGAGAAATTCATGCAGAGACCCAATCCCCTCAGTCTCAGCTGCAAGCTGCCTTTGCATTGCTACCTGCTCTGACCATTTAAATTCTGGCAATTGTCCTCCATGAGATACTCGGCTTTCACGTGCAAAGAACTAAATGGGTCTAATGAAAAGCTTGACAACAGAATCATCATTCGTGCAGTTTGTTTTAAAGCCAGTTTCATGATATCTGAAGTCGTAAGTCACAGGGATTGAAAATCAGAGGTTACTGACAACATTTCACTCATTTAAGGCATTTCTTGGGAATGTGTTTTCACAGTCTGTGGAAAAACATCATTAACAGCATGATGAGAGGTGCCTTTTTCTCTGTCCCCAAGTGCTCTGCAACACGATGATCCCGAGTCAAGGGCAGGAAAGTCTAATCAGTAATCTGTTGGCATCTGGAGGGTTTGATTTTAGAGCGGCGTGGGAAAAAGTTCTCCCCAGTCCTTATGAAAATATTCACAGGCACTCTGACATTCTTCCCTGCCCTTCCTAAATCAGAACTAAGAGTCGAAATGAGAAAGAAGAAATCTGTAATGTATAAAAGAAAAGATATTTCATTCATTAACATAGGTTAACAAAACCTATGTTTGGTTACTTCTGAGTCATCAATTTTAATGTTGATATTTTCAAAGATACACCCTTTTTCACTAGCATACATTACCCAAAGATTGAATTTAACCAGAGAATTAATTTATTGTTCAGAAATCACAGTCGTGGGATCTTCGACCATTTCAAAACATTTTCTTTTCCTTCCCGATCCCAAAAAACACTTTTCAACAGAGAGATCAATCCAAATGGAGCCTCCTCTGAAATTTGTTCCAGGTTTAACAGAATTTTTTTTTTCCAGGTCAACCTTTCTAACAAAAAGTCCCAGTGGGGATGAAGCTGATGGTGGGAATGGAATGGCATGGACTGTTTTGATGGGCTTTTGCAAAAAATCCTTCCTCAGATATCTTATGCTTCCATTCTCCTCTATTCCACAGGCACACACAGCTCTGAGGATGGGACCTGCTCACCAGATGCCATGAATATGTCCTGGTGATGGTGCTGTCCCACTTCTTCTCTTCATACTGCAATGCTATCCTGACAGGATTTGTTCCCTCCATGACAGATGAAGCTGGAGAACGTATGTCTTTTGACACAAATGTACCAGATTAAGAATGTACAGCTTTCTTACTGTTGCCCTCTTTCCCTCCCAAGAGGAAGACTCCATTCAGAGTAACTATCTCACGTATTTCACAGATGTATGTAAAAGGACAAATAAAAGCTCCACATTCTTTACTGTCCTCCTCCTCCCAGCTGCCAAACTGTGACCCAGTGAGCCCAATCTTTGCATTATTTTACACAAACTGATGCTATAAGCATTTCCAAAACTAACCTCTCCCAGGTCTTATTCCAAGCTGACTGCCTCTCCTCTCAAGCCAACTTCAACTTAGCGCTTCATCATGAGAACACAGTCCAGTGCTCAGCAATGCATGTCACCATGGTCTTTCTGGGCTGGACAGAAGCCTAATGGGTATATTGTGTTGAGATCATGAGCTAGGAAAGGGGTTGTTTTGACAGTTGCAAATTTCTGGCAAATACATTCCAGGCAGAAAACAAATTGTGTGCTTCCAGAAAGATATATACACACCAAACCATCTGCAAAGGCACAGGTAGTGTTGCTAGTTCTTGCCAGGGAACAGGAACTGTCTGTGGTGAGTGCTGTCAGGAAATTAGTACCAGAACAAAGTGTCACAGGAACTAATTCAAATTCCAGATCCTTTTTTTTTTTTTTCTTTTCAAGTTGCTTCTTTAGATCACTAGATACTGTTTGTTGCTTTATTCCCCCGTGAATAACATTGCTCTTGGGACATCTCAGATTTGATCACTGAAGTCACTTATCTTTTTTTTGTCACAGTTAAAGTGATGATAATGTTGATGATGATACTAGCCTCTTCTGTAAGGAACACTGCCATTTACTAAAGACAAACTCATGCAAGAGCCTTTGAGCCCACTTCCAACCTTTGCATTGCTTTTCTTTAAGACTTTATGCATAGCCAATGGCAAGTTAAATTGTTTTGGATTTTGAGACCGAGACTCTTGTATGCTATTTAAGCACCGTGGTTTGGTGTAGATGTGCATGCTTGAGATGCTCTCTGAATGACCCTTTCTGAGTTTGTCTAGGAAGGAGACATGACTTTAAAATCTTTCAGAGTGGTGAGCTGCTCTCCCTGAGAAGAAGAGAAGAGATGGATTTCCCCTCGCTGTAGCAGCACAAAAACTTCTTCAGGCATCAGGGGCAGACAGAATAACAGCCCTCAAAGAGTAATCAAAGTCACCCTCTGTTAAATGAAATTGCATTTAAGAAAAGAAATTGTAGATAGAAATGAACTTTACTCCATGGAAGCAAATAGAAGTCACTGGTCCCACTGTTTTAATCCATCTGGAGTAGCACTGAAATTGTTGGCATTAATGATTATCTTGCTAAGAATAACCAGACCATTTTGTAAATTTTGTAGAAGAGACTTCGTTGTGTGGCAAGACTTTGCAGGGATTGGGGCTGTAAAAACATCAGACAAAATGGTGGTACGTATTTCAAAGAGCTTACAGCACTGGCACTGACATCTTGATTTACACCAAGGTTGCTTTACAACTTCATAAAATCAATGGGTGTGGGCTTCCCAGAGTTGATGGAGAAGACCTCAAGAAGAACTCAGAGTCTCCTCTGTCTCCCTTTCTTACTGCCATCACTGTGCTCCCATGCCATGCTTTCCTGGTGGGAACCTGGAAGCCTCCTCCCTCCCTTCATGAGTCCCTTCATGACACTGGCGTTACTCTTGTCCTCCAAAGCACCACAATAAATCTTTGCTCTCCCAAACCTCTTCCTGCTTCTCTTTTGCTGGCTTGACCAAAATTAGCCATGATGCTCTGAAGGCTTATTGTGCCTCACTGACCTTTCAGGCACACATACTGGCTTCCAGGAAAGATCTGAGGTTGTTGTTTCTCAGATTGGCCCCAGGCATTGTTGTATGTGTACTGGTAGAAGGATGTGCCTCTCTCAGCCTGTCCTCCACATGGACTGCTGTGATTGCTCACTCACACAGGTGGGCCGAGCATTGCTTTGTACTTTCAGGCAAAGATTTGAAGCAGTGGCTGGTCAGCACCAGGAAGAAAGATCTTTCTTGGTTCCTATGTTTCACAAGAGAACTTAATTGGATTTTTTCCTCCTCTGTGACGGTTACTAGCTTTATCTGATTGTTCCCATCTGCAGGCCATTCCTCAAAATGCAACAGAGTGATCTCACTCCTCTGCACTCTGCACAATCAGAGCAACAGTGGGGGGCCTGGCACAAGGCTCTGTGCCAGAGGGGATGGAGTCAATGGGCTTTGTATTCCTGTTGATGTTGTGTGGCATTCATGAGAGCCTGTCTGAGAAAGATAGAGTGTGCCACAGGCAAAGAGCCCAGTCTCCCTGTGAGAATGGTACTCTTTGGGTCTTTTCTGTTGTTGCACTGAACATCAGAGGATCTTGGTGGTGGCAGCTCTCTTGACTGTCTTTTAACTTGGACTTTGGTGCTTGATGCAAATGCCATCATTTTTGTGCCCCTCCACTTCTGTGGGAGCTGAGATGTCCCAGTAAAAAGTAAAAACCATGCAAACTGGAAAAGTCTTGTTCAGCAGCAGACTTTGGTCAAAAAGCAGACAAAGCACAGTACGCTGCAAGCTTTGACCTTTTTGTTGGACTCCACCATGTCTCTTCACTCCAACAAGCTTTGATTTCTTTTGTAAGACACCACTTCTCCCAAATTTAACATGGCAACAGACCTATTTCCACGTACCTGAAAACACACACTCATCTAAATTGAAATGCTGAGTCACCCTCAGTTCTCTTTTAATACAGCTTGCATGACATTCAAACTGTCTTTAAAATACCCTAAACAAGTTCAAGAAAGGCCAAGGAATAACAACTCCTGAAAAAAACCCTGCTTGCATATGTAGGGCTCCATCCAAAAAGATAATTCCTCTGATGGAATTCTTAAAGCCCTTACCACCATAAAACAGTGATTCCAGAACATAAGAATGGATTAACTAAAAGAGCAACATTACTTCAGTTTCAGAGTCAAGTATGGCTCATATGAAAATGCAGTACCTTTTTTTAGGCTATGGAAAAAATGAAAAAATTGTCAGGAATCTGATGTGTTTCCATCATTTCTGGTATAGAGGGAACAGTGCTTTAAGGGCAGAGAATCTCAGCTGATCAACATTCAGGTTTGAACCAGACTGTATCTAAGAAGGATAGTGAAGGTTACTGAAAACCAGCCTTGTCTATCCCCAGGTTTTCTGCTGATATCATTTGTCCTCCTCAGCTGTGTTTCAAGGTAGGATCTGGTGCTAAAATATCATGTGTTGTTTTGTTCCCACACAAGTGGCGCACAACTGTAATTATGTTACTGATTGTCTTTGATCCACATGATTCTTAGGCACTATCCTCCCTCCAAGACAATAGGAACATGAAAATATTTCCCATCTTCCCTTCCTAATGGGAGGTTAGAGGTCTATGTGATCAAATGTTTCTTCCCCTTCAAAGCCCTCACTGGGCTGCTGTCTTCTTCCATTTCAGCATCTACATGCAACTCTTGTTGGCTGGGTCCTGCTCTTCACGTGCTGTGCAGCAGATGGGGATACTGCTCTTTCCCAGCTCCCAGATGGGGCAAATCAGCACCGGGAAGAAGCCATGGTTGACAAACAGGATCCAGGTGAGAATGCTAGGAAAAAAGATATTTCTAGCAACACACTCCATTTTCAAAAGCTGCTGTCCCCATGCTATAAATGTCTTTGTGCTTACTTGTGGTGAGTGGATACAAGAAAAATCTGCTCTGGAATGCTCTGCATTCTCATTTCTACTGCATGACAAATCTGAAGAGTTCTGGACAAATGATAAAGTCAAGGATTTTCTCATTATATTGCATGTGTAAAAAAGCAACCTTTATGCATCATTTAATTACAGAGCTTTTTTTTTTCTTTTTTTTTTTTTTTTTCTTTTTTCTTTTTTCTTTTTTTCTTTTTTTTGGTAAAAGCAAACATCTAACTTGCAGAAAAAGAGGAGGTGGTGTTTGGAGACCAGTTAATGACCCTTGCAATGTATGACTGGAGGAGTTCTAAGCAGGGAATACCTGCATGAGGCATAGCCCTATACAGATTCCAACTGTGTTTCACCACATACAGGACTAGGTGGGATGTCTAAATGGAGTCCCAGGTTTTTGTAGGATGTCTGGCCATGAAGAGGACTGGGAGGAGGTGGAAGTTGTGTGAGTGTACAGAGATGTGACCTGGAGACTCATGAGATGAAGTGTGGGGCAGACTGTGCATACACCACACAGAGATTTGGGGTCCCACATAGCACTGCAGCACTGAGGGAGCTGGGGAGATCACAAGGGATGGTTCGTTGCTGCTGCCAGAACAGAGGAGTGATGAGCATTCTGGTATTTGTAGAGGGAGAAGGAAGTGCATTTCAGTGTCAGAAGGAATCCTGGCAAGTCATCCTCTCTCCACTGAAACAACCTTTTCTTCATAACATCTGAGACAGCAAATATTTTATGAAAGTTGAGGTCACCTCTGAAGTTTTGACCTCATTCCCTTTGAAATTGGTTAAGATTAAGCGATTTGGCTGAACTTAGCAGATGGCGCAGTAAACTGGACAGGCCTCTCCACCCCCTCAGCCTTGCAGACAGGGAACATGCTGTACTGGGAGAGGAGAAGGAGCCACAGTTCTTCGTTGTTTGTGACTCTTGGTACAGAGACAAACCCAGCAGTCCCCAGTCTCCTTCATGTAGATGTAGGCACAAGCCCTCTTGGACACTCTGTACTGAAAGAAAACCTGATCTGAAAAATTAGCTCAGTTAGGGCATGCTTGCTACTTTTGTCTAGTGCTTTTTGGTTGAAAGTGCAATTTGCAGGGAACTTAGACTTTCAAGCAGGCAATTTTTGCTCTCTCATTTAGAGGTGATGATAGCAAATAGGAACTGTATGTCAGCTTTGAGAGCAGATGGATGATGGAAGAATGATGACAATGTGGCTGTCAAGTGGACAGAAGAAGCATCATTGGAACTACAGTGCTGCTTGGCCTAAGGTGATTGCTGATCCCAGGCTGCAGGAGTTGTGAGAATTTACCAGTCAGAACGCATGCTGTGGTGGTAGGGCATACAATGAGACACACTCTTGAGATTGCTCAACGGCTAATTTATATCACTCAAATGTTCATAGCTGGGGGACTACTAGAACCAGGCAGAGAGATGGAATCTTGTTCGAAGACATTAGCAACAACAACAACAGGTAACATACAGAAGAAGGTAGGATCCTGCCCCACGCAGGACTAATAAATCACAAACAGCTTTGCAGAAGACTGCAGACATTTCCCTCAGAACTACTTTTTACAGCTCAGAAAGATGGGTATGGGAGACAGAGTTCTACCCATGCTCTTCCTTCACCTAAGAAAAGAGATGTGTGAAAACCATGCAGATTATCCTCTAGTTTCACAGTGGTTCTGTTAGCAATTCCAAAATTCAAAAGAATCCATACAACTTTCAAATACAGGTAGACTTTCAGCAGTTTTGCACAGGAGAAGTATGGCAGTTAAAATGCAAGGTGGCAAGCTGCAATATCTTACTGAGATGTTCTTCAGAGCCATGAAAATCCTTAAATAAAAAGAATCATAGCATTCTGTAGAAAAAAAAGACTATGAGTTGATGTCGAGAATGAGAAGTCAGTTCAGAAATGTCTCAAGACAAGAAGTGTAAGCTTCATGTCAGCAGTTGTAAGCCTTCCTTCCTTGGACCAAATCTGAAGGCTGTTGAAGTCCAGGAATTATTTCTAGTGACTGATACAAGTTTTGGACTGAACATGTGATTTCTGCTTGAGATGAGGTTTATCTTCTTGGGGTTAATACAGTTCATTCATCTAACTTGTCAGTAAAATTGCATATTTTGTCAACACAAACAAAATCAGTCTAAGTTTATGAACTGATTAACAAGAACAGAAGGAGATGTCTTCAGTGGGCTCATAAGACATAGTTACCTGTAATCAAATTCACTGAGTAGGTACTCCTTACAACACACAAAATAAAGTATTCAAAAGGCATGAAAGAAGTGATCTTCTGTTTGGGAATTTCACCTACAATGCAGCAACAATAGAATTTTCTATGTGTCATACCATGGATTCTGTCAGTGCACTTTCTGCTTGTCATTTCTTGGTGTGCACAACTGTATTGAGATTTCCCAGTGCACAAGAACTTTCCTGGGAAATCTTCAAAACAAAAAGGAAAAGGAAAAAGATGAAAAAGAAAAAAATAAAATGAGATAAAAGAAAGAAAGGAAAGGAAAGGAAAATAAAAAAAAAGGAAAAAAGAGGGGAATAGTTCAGATACCTAGATCTGGCAAAGTATCCCATTACAAAAGTGATATTGATCTAAAAACTTAATGCTATTATCTAAGCAGTTTTCAATTGTTCCTGGAACTATTATAGCATAAAGAACATTGCCAGTTCCTTAGAGAAGGAAACTCATTAGGATTGGAAGAATTAGCTGAAATTGAAATTCTCTGACATCTTCATGAAGAAAAAAAGTCTATTTCATTGCAAACAATTCAGATTTTAAGAGATTATGTCAGGTTGTAAATGTCTGCACAGCTGAGAGAATAGCTTTTCTGATAATAATGTATTTCTAATTTTCACATAATAAACCCTAAGAACTGATGACTAGAAAGACATTATAGTAATGCGGAAGGCTCTGTTACAACATTAGTACAGGTATTGAAGTTGTTAGAGAAATTACTTTGCAAGAAATTTGCATGCAAAAAGCTGAAGCAATGAAAAAATGATGTCAGAACTGTTAGGTGTGGTTCTCCCCTGTTGGGTGTCATGAGTCATCCGTACTAGTTTTTCATGAGGGCAGAGGGACACTTGGCAGGAACTTTTTGCTAAGGCTTCTCTGGAGGTACCTACTGCAATTTGAAACATCTGTGGCCACACACATGCTGGCACCACAGCCAGAAGTGTATTTGGAAGAGCCAGCGAGACCATGAGGACTTTTAGCCCTGCACAGTCCTTTAGCCACAATTGAAGCACAAGGTGTGAGACCAACTGGGACCAACCATGAGAAGTAACATGTTTTGAGACAAGATGTGATGGTTTTATTCACCTTTAATGCCAAAAGGCAAATCACCAACTTCATAATTCACCAGAAAGGGCACTGCACTTCTTGGGGTGAATTTTTTGACTTCCACCTGGTGAGTGCTGCACCCCAGGGAAGGTCAATCAGCAGGCAGAAACTGCTGGCAACCACAGCTGGTCCTTAGCATACAGCTGATGAATACGAGCTGTTAGACAGCATCCATATGGTGTTTGAATGAGGCACTGCTTTGTCCATGCTGAGGAAGAGATTGCTTCTGAAGATCCTCCAAGGGCCATGCAGTGGAATTTAAACCTTAAATAATTCAGTGCTAAGATTATTTTTCTCACTTCTGCTCAGTCCCCCAAATTTTATTACTTATGACATAATATGGATGACCTCTCTGAAATCCCAATTAAGAATTGTAATAGGAAATGACTGTGCTAGTGCTGGCGATTTGTCTCTCCTTGTAAATGTGACCATATTTTAATAACCTGGACAATATGCATGTGTAACACAGTCTACTGCTAAGCAAAATCAAGCAATGCCTGCACATTAGAGCGATTCTCTCAGTTTTAAAGAGGCTCTGGAAAGAGAAGCTTTGTTTGACCATTTGCTGGATCCGTGGCTATCCTTGGGGGCATGATATATGGCTAAGCATTGTGTTATGATACAACACAAATATAATTTAATAACTTGGGTGTCAAATGGCTAAGATTTATGGTCAGTGAGGCTAAACACTCACAAAGGATTGCTCCAGAGATGCTGTTCTATTGGATTAAGAGAGAAAAACTGGATATCACAATGCTTTAGACAGCACAGCTCTATGGGACTGGAGGTTTTGGATCACTTTTTGCATGGTATTAATATTTTCTTGTTGCAGTTCCAGAAACTCTTTTTCTAATTATAGTTTTCTGGGTTCATTCTGTGTAAATTCAAAGCATGTTATTATTTTGTAACTGAAGAGTATGAATCATGTGCTGCTGTTTAAACAACAGGCTGCTGAGTCGGCCAGATGCGGATCCTTTCATCTTTGTGTCCCTGCAAATGTTTGTGTGAGCAGCTTGCAGGGTCTCTGACTTACAAGAAGATCCAATCTGTGATGAGTGGGCAGATGCTTTTTATTAAAAAAAAAAAAAAAAAGAGGAAAGAAAGAAAGAAGCAAGCTTGCGAAAGCCTTTCCAAATCAGTAAGCTGGAGGCAAAGGGGAACTGAATGGGGATTTGTGAGGCACCACCATGGTGACCAGAGAACTGCATGTCACAAGATTGATCAAGGGCAAGGTCCCTCCCAGCTGCAGCAGCTGGAGTAGCCAGAACTTTTAAAAATGCGCTGTAGTTTGTAAGGAAGAGTCTCTTTTCTGCCTTTCACAATGTCCTTGGTGACAGGTTGTCCCATCTGGCAGCTGTCCTGTGCTCCTCCTCAGTAGCTGACACTCGTCCCAGCTAGCAACAGCTCTCCAGCTCTGCTGGAGTTGCCACTGCCTCCAGGCTCCTAGAGGAGCCTTATGCCATCAGTACTGCCCACACATGCATCCAGCCAGCAATGGCATTTGTACAATGGTCTTCATACAATGGCCTTTGTGAGGGCCCTGGTTTGTTGGACTTAGTGGTGATGTGGTGATAGTTGGAGTAGATGATCTTGGGGGGGTGGTCTTTTCCGACCTTAATGATTCTGTGATTCTATAAAATAGTGAAGCAACGTGAGAAATCTGCAGAACGTCCCATTGCCTGCTAAGTGGGTTAGGGAAGGACTTTTCTGCCTTCAGCTGCATATGTGGAACACTTCAGTTATGTGGGGTTTAATGTCAGAGAGGTGAGGACTGGACCTGGTGTTGCACTCTATTGCCCTATGGTTGCCAGTGTTCTTCAGGGACTTTCATTCAACCCACCCCAGTGCAGTCAGCCACACATGTAGATAAGGTCATCTGTACTTTTGCTGACCGGGCCTAAATATGCAGGAAATTGTAAAGAATTGACTGTCTACACAACATTCCATATGCAGTGTAGTTGAGATCTGGGTCCATGCTTCTCTTGCCAGGCAAACTTGGGGCTGGTTTTGTTTTCCTTGTGTTTTTCACAAGAGAGCAAGTCCTGTCCACAAGTCTCTTCGCAGTGAAAGAAGAACATCAACATTTTCAACTGATATTTTTGGAAAGAGGCAGAATCCTGTTCTGTTTGAAGAAGTACCCAAGGAATCCAGTGCTTTTCTACAGCTAAAAACTGTAACTTCTTGGGTTTTCTTTTCCCCTTTTCCTTATCTATCTTACCCTGGTGGCCAGAGATCAATTTCCAGCCCAGCCATGGGATGCCGCTGTGATCCTGGTTAAGTCACTCCCATCCTCCATTTCCCTTCCTGCACAATGGAGACACTGCTTCCCCATGGGATGCCCAGGAGGACAAATTCCACCCCTCCAGTCTCCAAAGAGGCTCCCTGCTAGATCTGTAACTTTGTCTGCAGGCAAGGGAGGTCATAATTCACCTGCCCACCTTCATAAAGTGTTCTGAGAACCTCGCTTGATAAATGCTATCCCCAAAGGCTGAGGGATCTGGGGGGCGAGGAGGAAAGGAGAAGGCGAGGTTTATGATGTATTTATTAATTCCAGCCCCAGAAGAAGCCTCCTGGTGGGGAGGAGAACCAAATGGAGATTTCTTCCCATGCTGATGAAATTACTGGGATCACATTTGCAAAAATAATAAAGGGTTTGGAACATCAGTTGTCCTGGGGCTTGAGCCAGACTTAATATTTTTAAGCATAAAAGTCCTAATCAGTTACTCTGACCCTCAGTGGTTCTACCTTGCCCATGCTGATTTATTGGGCAATATTAACACTAGTGCTGTAATATACATATGTAGTAGGGGTTGTCATTGTTTCCCAGCTTCTAAGGTAAGCTGTTTCCTAACAGAATTTCAGCTAGAGATAACAACTGTGTTTCAAAGCAGATGCTTTAAATGAATGTAACTAAGGAAAAAGCACGGGACTGGTTCCAGGACTCCGTAAAGACGCTGCGGCGTAGCTGGGCCTCCTACAGCCGTCGCTGCGCTTCCCACGTAGCTCTGCAGACGAAAAACGCAAAGAGAGGCGTAGAGCAGAGGGGAAACGAAAAACACGGAGCTGTGCGCCGCGCCACCCTGTGCCGGGCCGTGCCATGACGGGCCGCGCCGCCACTGGGGGGCGCTGTTTCCATCGTCGCAGCCAGGCGCTCGGCATCAGCCACCAGGTGGCAGCACCGCCCCGCCGCCGCCTCCCGCCGGGCCGCCCCGTGTGAGGCAGGTGTTGCCGCTCTGGTTAAAGAGTGTGGACTTGAGCGCCGGGAATTAAGCGCTGCTCTCATTGTATGAAATGAGACAAGCGAATACGTTTGCAAGTGAGAAAGAGAAATCACTGCAGATAAAGCTGTGGCGGGATGAGGGGTGCAGCCCAGATAGCAGGAGAGCCTGAAACACACAGACCCCGAAATGCTCTGCATGAAGAGAGATTTGGGAGGTGCACGAGTGCAGAGGTCTAAATGGTCCTCTGAATAAGGGGCATAGGTAGGGTTTGGTCCTCTGAACAGAGAAAATGCTGAGAAACAGAACCATCCTGTGTGCCATTGCAGCTCTTCCTGGAAATAACGTAGCAGCTGTGGCTGTGGGAAGACAGACAGACAGCCGCTAGGAAGGAAGAGCACCGTGACTTCAGGTATGCATGGAGAGCACTGCCCAACATTCACTGCAGTGTCAGCATCTTTGACAGGATGGGTGGACTCATCCTACTTCACAGGGCACAATGAAGACATTCCCTGATGGCCACATCTAGTCCTGCTGTACCATGGCTGGTCCTGGGCACAAGCAGGACACATCAGGTGTCTTTCACAGATGAAGCTCACATCGCAGGAGTAAAGGAAGCCAAGTAAGAGGCAAACTGGGATGGTGATACTGATCCATGGCTGCTGCTAAGGGATGTGAGACTAACCATAGGCTGCACACAGCAGAGGAGGTTGAGGCCAAGCTCTGTTCTCCCTCTGAGATACAGAGGCTTCCTCAGGAAGTGTGTCACGCTGTGGAAATGTCCAGATGTTCTGCACATGTAGCAGCAGAGTACTCCAGTGCCACAAAGCAGCAGCCACACGGTGGCATTAGCCAGAGGCCTCAGGTGGGTATCTGAAAGCATAAAAGTATCATAAGCCAAGCATATATCATAAAACATTGCAACTCCATGGAGAAATAGGAGGTAGAGGGTGGCACTAGGGAAGCAGTATCACTGCTATCCAGCCATCAGCCTATGGGATTTGTAAGCAGACATTACATATATATAGAAAGGAGAAATCCCTAGGCAGAGAATGAGCCATTCCCTGTGCTTCTTTGATGGAAAAATTTTTGCCAGTTCACCTTCAGCCACAAGTGAAATGTGCCACAATAAGCAGCTTGGTGAATAAGCCATGGCTGAGTGCACTCATGTCACCACCTGACATTAGACTGCAGTGGGAGGAAATAACATTGCCCATTGTCTCTACTGAGCCTTCACATGTCTTGTATGCAATGAAAGATGTAATCTATCAACCTACCTAAAAGCCTTTCTCAAAGGTAGGTCTAGACAGTCAAATCAGACATTGAACTCAATAGGGTACTGGAGGCAGTAAAATTCAGAGTACTTTTGGACTGGAATTATCATCAGCTGCAAATGCAGCAGCAGATGAATCCTATCTGCTGAGGGAGGAGAACAGAAGTTGAATTGTTTTTTTAGAAGTGCTAAGCAATTTCAGAGCTGATGACGTGGTAGGGATCATCATATTGAACTCCACATCCAGACACTGGCCTCCCATTTCAGTAGTTGAAGATGTAGTCAGTATTGTCAGTGAATTATAGGTTATTGTTGTCTTAATCTTAAACTACTTCTCTGAACAAACTAGATGTGCTTTAAAATGAATTTTCTTCCACCAGATGTGCAAGGATCTGCAAGGACCATGTTTATCTGTACACACCTACACTGCAGTTGTCTAAAATTCAAAGTCTCCTACCTATGTGGTGTGTCCATGCTTCCCACACCAGAAAAAGACCTACTGGTGACAATAGCCATAGCCCAAACTGTGTTATCACCGATGGTGTTTACAGGCTTAGAGTAATTGTGAAAGACAAAGCAAGAAAGCAGAAAATAATAGGTCGAGATGGCCAACGCACGTGGATTTATAGACCAAATCCAGAGCTAGGATTGATGACTACAGTCCTTCACTATTGTCTGTTGAGACTTAGAATGGTGACACATAGCAAGGACCAACAGGACACGACCCATTGATCTGCAGCACAGGCATGTTGTTGCAACCTAGAGCTATGAGTTTAGGCAGTAACAGCTTGTGTTTTTTATTACTGGTTTGATCCTTTTTGTGTCAGCCAACGAGCGAGGAACATGTCCACTCCTATGGGCCAGATGAGGCTTCTTGCCAAAGTACAGAGAAGCAGGCTGTGCTGCCCGAAAGGATTTATGCTCCTTCAAACACTGTATGACTCTATACATCTCTTCTCTGTCATGTATTTATATGCCTTGGCTGAAACACAAGAGTTTCTTCTGTAAAGATGTGAGGTTTTGCTCAGATTTCATATATTTAGTTGAAAACATTTTGGAAGTGCTGATGCACCAATATTCAGTTCTCTCTGTGCCTCTTTGGTGATAGTCATGCATTGGCATCAGTTCAAAGGACAGCCAAATCCAGTGGAAGAGAAGAAACCCTTCTGCATTTCTATTAACTCCAACCTGCTTTTTCTTCTTTCCCTGACCATGTCATTCCATCCCTCTGTTGTGCAGGTTTTGGTCCCCTGAACATCAGTGTCAGTGCATGGCAAGTTATGGGAGTGTGTTTCAAGACTGGGGGCAGTGAAGAAAGAAAAGTACAGTTCTCTTTTTGCCAGAGTGAGTTACTTCAGCTCACTGCATCACCTGGAGCCATACATACCCCTAATGCAGACTGATGGTCAAACCTTGTAGTGGCAAAGCATGTTAATCTAAGCACATGAATTGTTCTTTCCCCTTCAAAGCTCAGTGCTTTAAATTCAGCATGTGTATGCTACTCAAATGGACGAGATGCTCTCCTTCAGGCTTCACTGTGTAAAGTCCTTTTGTAGAGAGGTCCTTCTGTGGGTGTGAGACATATTGTGGTCCGTTAAGAGTTGGTTTCCTTTTAAGACATTCTGGAACAATCTGTGAATTCCTTTACTTACATTTGTGTGCAGTTACCGATGCACACAGATCCACTATAGTTGAAGGCTTGCCAATACAAGTGTGGGATTTACATTTCCCAGTCCTTCTGGAGGTTGCAAAATGTTAAGCGTTCTCAGCAGTTCTGGAGAAAAATGACTTTTTGTGGTATTACCAAAATCAGATGTTCCTTGCCACAAAATGTCTATTCCTTTCCTTCCCTGCAGAACTACATGTACTCAAGCGAAGCAGCAAGATGATCCCATACCATGGCTTTGGAGATTAGTGCTCCTAAGGTGAAAATCAGCAATGTGCAGTGTTAACTCTAGCATTGGAAGCCTGCTGGATTAAGCCATGGAAGCAGACAAAGAGCCACTTAGAAATGCCCTGGGTGACAATAGTTTGTGGTGGGTTCATTCATCCTGGGGTAGTACTGTATGTGGGAAGAGAATGCTGACTAACAATGCCACAGCTGCTTTCCCAACCCACACACTGGTCGTGCGTAGGTCCTCTTCAGCACAACAGGGACCAGGGCTGCAGAAATAGTTGTCTTTCACTCCATTGAAAATGGCTACAAAGCATTAAAGCCTGGCTGAGTGAGAAGGTCTCACCCAAGTGTGAGGGTGTTAAGAGGCACAACTGTTCAGTGTAACTTTTTGGACAGAGAAGGTTGTTTGCAGATTGTTCTCTATCTGAAAGGACAGCATTAACAGTGTCATGCAGACAGAACGCTGTACGTGCGATGCTTGTTCAGAGTGAGTGACTGAGAGGTTTAACACAGAATTCAGTATTTATGCTATTATTGCTATTTTTCTTTTTACTCATTGGCTTTAGCACTTATTACGTATGCATTCTACATGATCTTCCAGGAATTGTTTATGCAGTTTCTCATGGAGGCTTTTGAAGGCTTCCCCCATTAGTGAACGAATACCAGGAAATGTAGTTTTCTGTTCCTGCATAAACTGGCCAAGTGTGACTTGAATCTTCATACATGCCACAAAGAACAGCATTTCTTCCTGCCTATACATACATACAAACAAATACATTCACTTATATGTGCACAGACCCAATTTCTGCAGCTGCGTGTGAAAACTCTCACTAAATGAATGTACCTTGGAGAAGAAAATGATCTTTCTTCAAGATATTGTACACTTAGGGATATTTCACTGTAAGTTATTATTCTGAACAGTGCCAGATTTTAATGAGAATAATTAAATAATAACGAAAAAAAATATAGTGTAATATCGAGCATTGTGCAGTAATGTCATGAAGGTAGAATATGATCACATTTGTACTTTTCTTTGTCTCCGTTCTGTACTATTGGATCTAAAGCTGTAGGCCATTCTCATAGAAGATTCCTGTTCTAGTTTCGGGGCATGCTTTGTACACACTCTGCTGCAATCTCAGGCTCACTGTCTTGGGATGCTTTGACAAGCTTATCAGTTCCAATCACCTGCACAATGATGCTGCCACACAAAGAGGCTCTCTCCTAAATTTACTCTGTGATTATTTTTCCTTCTCCTATACTTAAAAATAAGAATAAATGGAATTCCCAGTTTCCAAAGTCAAAGACAGCGTGAATTGATATTGCCCACCGAAATGCAGTGAGACTAAATCAATAACATCTGCAATAAGGCATAATGAAGACAAAATTATATCTCAGCTTTCCCGAACAGCTGCGAATCTATTTTTAATGATCCTCATTTTTGGCAGCCGGCTAAACAACTTTTAAAATGTCCTAGAAAATGGATTGTTAAGTAGATCAGCAATGCAGAACACTGAGATGCCATTAATTGCAGCTTCTTCTGTGTGGTCTGTAATACTTGGCACAAAAACACCCTCATTCTATGGCTAGACTTGAAAACATATGTGGCACCCTGGGGTAGGTGGAAAAAAAAGTGATTTTAAATAGGTGACTTGAGAAATAATGTGGTGTGATTGCTACCACTGATTTGTATTTTCTTTAGGTAGGGTTTTTAAGGAAACTCTATCTGTTTTCACAGGCTTTCCCCATCATTCAGTGATACCACTCTGTATGATGACAGCTCAGTACACTGATAACCAGGCTCCTTGGCTTGTCTTCTCAGGTTCTCAGCGTGGCATCTCATTCTGGAAAGGCTAAAGGAGTCAGTTTTCTCCTGGTTTTGATGGAGTTCATCAAAGCAAGGTTCACAGTGGCATTTTAAGTCTCAGTGTAATGTGTATCTTTCAAAAAATACAGAGTATACAGTGACAGTGAAGGTGGTGAAAGAGAGGGGTGAACTGAGAGGTGTATTCGGTTATTCTCTGCATTAAGTCAAACCCAGGTCATGCTCACCTAGCTTGAGCAATGTCTTGTAGCAAGCCAGAAAATGGGGAGAGAAATTTCCTGGTGATGTTGCACAAGATGAATCCATGAGGTTATTATGGGGCTGTGATTGCAGGCTGATTTGAACAATGCTCAAGCCCTAATCTGATGAGCATTGCTCTTCCTAAAACATAGCGATGAAATTGAGTCTATATTTATCAGTTCTGTCTGGTACACATGTAATATTACTGATCACATTCGTCCCGCTGTTCCACAAACTGCATGCTCCTTTCCTATGGTTCAAATACAAATCTCCACTGCTCTTTGGAAGCCTCTTGGTGGCTTCTAAGTACATATATTGTTTCTTCAGCTGACCCCTTTCCCTGGGAAGACTGAGGAGGGTGGGCATGACACTACACTCACAGCAGCAGAGTTGGTGTTATGGAACATGCTCCTTTAAGTACAAACGTGTGAATGGTCATCAGAAACAATCAGCAGAACTTTGGTCATCTACTGGTGATCTGTTTTAAAATATTTGGTAATTGATCAAACAAATGAAATAAACATCTGAACTTAATTTTTTTTTTCTTGAGAGCACTTGAGAACTGTCCTTATGGCACTCTCATTTACTGTCATATCTGTTCAATTGACCCACTATCTCTCTTGTTGGATTTTAAGCATCCCTTGCATTGGTGTGCTGTGAAGCACCTTTGTGTCAGTGTTCATTCCATGTGGACTTCCAGTTGCTTTATTTTGCTTGGATGACTGTTGTTTGGTTTTCAGATTGGCAACATCAAAAAACTATCCAGTAGGTCATCTACTTTCCCTTGTAGTATGCTACCTTTTCAGCAAAAAATGACTGTTCCTGATCTGTTTCTGATTCCTGCATCATGCCATTCCAGTGTTTTTCTGTTCACATTTTGAGACGTGAATTTCATGGCTGAGGGAGTGCAGTGCTCCCAAAATGGCTCCTCAGTGGAAAAAGTACTCCATGTTTGTCTACCATATTTATCTTTGAAATCACAGCAGAATAAAAATATTCTTTGGAGGGTAGGAAGGAATATTAATCTCTTGAACTTGTTTTTCTGAATCCTCAATGCCTTTGTCTCCTCCATATCTGGACAACTAAGAGCTCTGTTTTCATGTTTGGAAAGCAGTTGCTATGGTCTAAGTTGATTAAGCAGGTTAAGGAGAGACCACACAGGGCTATGTAATGAGGATTTTATTTTTACTTATTTTAAACACAAGTTTTCCACTCTTTGTCTAAGCAAAAATAGCACAAACATATATAGCTAGTTTCTGAGTGGCAAAACATCATATCTTTCCATAGATGGGGTATTTTTAATAGGCATTTAACAACTCATCTGGTTACCCAGCAATACAACCCTCCTGTCTGTCCTCAAGCATTTCTTTAGGACTAGATCAGATTATTTGTTCTACTCTTCTGTGTCCCTCAGTCTGCTCCCAAGTCACTCTGAATTCAGCTTTGTCTTTGCCTTTAATTTTTCTGTTTACCACTGGCAGGATCCTCTGCAAACCTTTCCCTTTTTCTCTCCATTTGAACTTTGAGTAAACATGGCCTTGTCATTTTTAATAACTTTATTCTTGTTATAGGAAATGAAAAACAAGCTCAGAAATTCCCGAATAAACATGCAACCGTACAATTAGAATGTTTTATGTATCAGGAGGGTGATAATTGGAATATTTTGAAGGAGAGGACGGCGAAACTGCTTAAAGACATCAGGCTGCATATATGATATCTCACAGAGGAACATTACAAGGTATAGTTCATGAATCAGAGGAACATCCCTTTGTCTCTGGAGAATTTTAATGAAGAGAATGAAATTCCCATCATGTCTAAACCAGAAATTAACATGCATCACTTTTTTCTTCCCATGGCTCTTACTGCCAGCTTCAGCTATTTTGAAATATTTGGGGCCAAAGCAGGAGCAAATCTCTAGAGGGAAGAAAGCTATTAACATTGCCAATAGTTCACAACACAGCTTTGTTTCTTGAAAGGCACAGATACAGCAGGAGGTGCTCTGTGTGGCTACACGATAGCTGCGCTATTTTGAAATAATGGCCTCTGGGGCCCTGAGCCTATGAACCATTTCTCACATGACCGAGAGACCCCTGGGTTGTGTCAGAGCTCCTCGCAAGAGGCAGGGATTGCTGGACACTGCTCTCTCCTGCTCTGAGAGTCACCAGTAGGAAACCTACAAGACTGGTCCACATTTTGGACCAAAGTGATAAAATGAATTTTACTAGGCTTTGTGGCTGACCTGTACAGTTCAAGAGACTGTTTTATCTCAAGGCTCAGCCTGCGTTCGTGCTATCTGCTGAAGAGAAATGGTCCTTTCGTCTTTTTTTTTTGACAAAATCTTCTCAGGCAGACCTTTTCATACTGCCCCCATATCTGATGCAGTTGACAGGAGTCAGGGATTTTAGTGAAATGCAAGAGTGTGCAATTATAAAGTAAGGGTGAATAAATGGGACCTCAGCTGCAAGACCTCACACTTTTTTTTTTTTTTTTTCACTTAATATACATTCCAAATCTGCTACAAATGCTATATACCAATCTGATGCAATACAGGGGAACATTGATAGCAGTGTACCTAGCTATTTCATATTAGAATTTTCTGCTCAGTATGTGAAACTGGCAAACTATCTCCAGTAATGTATTTACTCTATTTTGATGCGCCAATGAAGTTAATTTCTTTAGTGAAGATAGCTGTATGGGGCATAATTTATGTGTATGTCATATCTGCATGTTAATGACTGTGAGTTTTCTCCCCAGTTGGCCTTTGGAAGCAGAACTTGTAGATTCCGTGTTCATTAGGTCAAAATTAACAATAATTTACTGTTCACTGCATGCTGGTAAACAAAGAGGAACCAGATGTGTGACATGGGCACTACATGTGGAAGCTGGTATGTAAATTTTTCACAAAAAATGTCTGAATAGGTTTTGAATAAAAATAGATGCGGAATTATAGGATCACAGAACTTGTTACTTTTCTACAGGGAAATGTTTTCCTTGAAGAGGCTCAAAACACTCAAAGCATTTAGCTTAGTACCCAGTCCCTATCAAATGCTATAATCTCAAAAATTACTTTTCCTTACCCAAATTTTTAAAAAGGGTCTATTTTAAATTACATATTAAATGTAATTAATAATTTAAATATTAATTTTAACTTAAAAGTCAAGTGAGACTCTACATCTGCTCCTCAATACAGAAACTTTTGGTTATTCCGTATAATTATTTCCTCCAATTTTAAAATATTTCCTTTTTCTGCATGAGAGACCCACTTAATCAGTAAAGGAAACTAACTGAATATGTGGATGAGAGAAAATTATTAGAGGCAAAGTGGTGTCAAGTTAACTCATGGTGCAAGTGAAATAACAGAAAGCCATTGTTCAGCTGTAGGAGGAATACGATTGTGTGTGGTAGGCTACAAATTTCCACTCTGTTAAGGAAAAAATGTGATTTTTAAATCCAAGTGTTGCTTTTAATGTGGTGTACTCAAAATTTGCCTTTCATAACAGCAAGCCAACTTTTGATTTAACAGTGTTAACCTATAATCCTAATGTAAAAATCAGGTCCTTGGGTTGTACTTTGACTGCAGCGTCTGTGTTGGCAAACAAGAGATATTTGTCCTTTTACAGCAGTGTAATTTAGGACAACCACTGAGATTTCACCTCCAAATAGCATGCTTGTAACATGTCATCAAAACACCTGGCATGGCTGGAATAGCCTTGTAATCAAACACTTCATGATTTGAAACAAAATTAAAATAAAATAATTGCTGCTTAATACTGCTGAGAGGAATGTTAAGTATGATCTACCTAAAAGCTTGTGTGTTGTTAAATAATAATAATTAAAAAACAGTCCAGTATATCTGTGTTCCTTCATGTTTCTTCTGGTAACCCCATGGTTAAGTCAAGTAATGATTGATTTTGAGAGAATTATAGCTATTATAAACTGTAATCAGCAGAGGATGAGAATAATTACGCAGAGAAAGGGAAAACGGCTGAAACATGGCTGAGCAATATTCTGATTGATGGCAAAGTCATTTCCTGGCTGTTAATGACTGATTTTTCAACAGTCAGCACAAGCACTAACCCTGTGGGAGAAAAGGGAAAGGAATGGCCATGTTATAAAGAGAGCTACTGTCCTCAGCTTATCGTTTTAATTAGGAATGGGTGAACGGGCTTGGGGAAAAAAAAACATTGACTGTCGTTCAGGACCGTCTCTGCATGACAAGGCTGCAGCGTGGGCTGAGTGCTTTTGGAATGGCTCTGAGCTGGCTCTTGCCTTGCCCTGGAAGTGCCCAATTATCCTTCACCTCATTCAAGCTCCTGAACTTCAAAGTCCTGTCAAAATGTCCTGGGAGGGCCACATTTGGTATGGGCATGAGCAGAGTGGAATGGCAGAAACAACAGAAATCCCATCCCAGCGAGACCTTGAGATGATCTAGCTGACCTGAAAACTTCTCTGTCGATGAAAGCTTGGTTGATCTACCTTTGGAATTTTGGTATTGTGCTCCCCTTTACTCTAAGGACCCTCAGGTGAAGCAGGTACCAGAACCTTCTGTCCTGTCTGCGAGCTTCCCTCCTCGATCGCTCACATCTGCTTGCCTCCAGCCCTCCGACCTCTCTCATTCTGCTCTCAGGAGAAAGTCATGTCCCCTCCAGAAAGGCTAATTACCTGCCCCTTACCACATTTCTGTGTGCCTGCACATATGCACTCAGGGCACAGCGAACGAGCACAGTGGGGAGCGGGATGCTGAGCAGAAAATAATCACTCTGATCTCACAAAAGCTCCCGGAGGAATGTCTGAGGGGGATTCATGTGTGTTTTCTTGTCCTAAAATAATTTTAATTTCTGTTTTATGCTGCATGAGGTCATGAAGTGGACAAGCCTTCAGAGCACTGTGCTCCAGTTGACAGCCGTGTGCTCTCTAAACTCTGACACTTCCAAATAAGAGCCTAATTTATCTTATCAGTTACAACCATAAAATAGGGTAAGTGATGGAAATGGATTAAAACCCATAAAACTGAGGGAAGCAAGACAGCCGTGATGCAGAAAGTGACAGACACTGCCCTGCAGGGTCCTGCTGACTTTGAAGAAACTTGTAGATAGTTTACTGCTGGCTCCACAAAGTGTCTCTTGTCACGGTAATGTTCCCATCAGTTGTGAGCATGCAGGGAAGCTCAAGGAACCCGCTTTTTCAGATCCTTCTTCCCTGTCACGGTACAAATATGACATAGGTATCAGCTTTTGAGAGCCAGAAAGCCTGGCTGTATATTGAAGAGTGTACTTGCCTGCAGAGCTGCGACAAACGCTTCTACAAGCAATTTTCCATCTGCCTGAGAAATTATGCCCATATAATGCCTAACATTTCTGGCTAATTTCAAAAGCAGCATGGAAAAACCTAGGTGGTGGATATTCAATTAATTGCAAAACTCCAAAATTTCCACTGTTTATAGTCCCTATTCTAAAGGATGTAATGCTAGCTTGATATGAGTGCTATTTCACTGATGCTAGTGGAGTTGTACCAATCAGTGGAAACAGTTGGAGTGTAGAATGCAGTTAGCAGCTGTATCTCCTCCTAACAGCAGGTCAAATGCATCTCAGCAGTCAAAAGTAGCAGAAAAGAAGAGAGATCAGCAGAACGAATGTTAGAAACATAAAGTGTCTGTAATTTAGACTTGATAGCATTGGGATTGTTCATTAGGGACAGTAAAAGAGACAAATAAACAGACAGAGAGAAAGATGAACTACTTACATGCAGCATATACGGTGGAGTAATAAATCCTTCTACTGGCTCATTCAGAGGCTCACTGAATAGATTGTGGTTTCCCTCTTTAATTTTTCAGGCATTTCTCCTGAAATCTCTGGACTACCACAGAAGCCTACAGAAAACTGTCCAAAGGTGGGACTGATGATCCTCAATTTTCTTCCAAGCACATTTACTAGCAACTTAAATCTCTGTTTAACAACCTCTTTGCTTTCGATGGCAAAAATTTGCATGAATGCAGGAGGTTGTAGAATTCCTCTCCTTTTATTTCTCTGTTTTTTTGGTTTTTTTTTTTTCCTCCATGCTCATTTTGTGGACATGATTTCAGAGTGAAGTACTGAGCAATGTGTGGCTCACAGGCGACTTACTGAACCCTGTGCTTTCAATAACGTTTTAGTAGGGAAGAGGAAACATGAAGGCTAGGATTAGCATGCAGCAGTTTGCCTCCTGTTTTTATATTGGACAAGATCTTTTCTTTCCTACTGTAGAGTATATTTGTAGTGAGCATAGCATTTGAGGAAATTATGCCTTGCTGGAAGTACATGGATAGTCCAATAGTTTTTCATTTACTGTTTTTAGTGAAAAGCATATATATCTTGTTGAATGTGTGCGGTCAGCAGGGGTAAAAGGTGCCAGGTTGATGCTGCTTTACACTGCAATGTTCTAGTCAAAGGGGAGGCTAAGCTACAATAGTATCATTTCCCGTGCCATCCTTGTTATTTGCAGATGGAATGCACCTGGGTTCACCTGAGCTCTCAGCAGGCCCTCTTGTTCTTCATAACTTAGGCAAAGCCTTTTCTCTTTGGCATTTCCCTTAAATGGTTATGCTGACTCAATCTGTTCCTTCTGCACCTGGTGCAGTGGGAAGAGGAATGAAGTTGCTGTGCTAGTGCAGCAGAATGCTGCTGTAAACCACTGTCTTTCAGTGAAGGCCTTGGAAAAGCAGACAGCTACCACAGGCAGTGACTTCCACTGTGTCCTCGGCCACCTGTGTCAGCAGGAGTCATCTTAGTCATAATCTGTGCCGTGGTTTTGACCTGAACCAGACAGCTTCTCCTAGCCACATCTCTCATCTCTTTTTCAGGAGATGCCATCTCCTCCTCTACCCCAGGCATTTCCAGAATCCCTGGATTAAAAGATGATTTTCTTGGGACTGAACAGGTCTCAGTGGATCTGGAAACATAAGCTGTTCAGTCTGCCTAGAAAATTAGATATCTTCTTAGACATCAAACTGAGGACACAGATGTATAAGTTTAGATCTCTTCTTTCCCCTCTGCTTTGAAAACAGTTGCTTCATGTTGTGAAACTTAGGTGAGCCTTTGGCAGAAAGCTTCTTGCAAACCAATCTCATCAGCTTATTTCATCTAAGGGCATCACTGGAGGCTAGAAGATAGCTGAGGCCACCAGCGGTGCTGCCAGGCATTGCCAGCTACCATGATGTTATCCAGCAATTTTTTGAGTGACGACCAGCACCTCAAGACTCATGTGAGAAAGATATGTCTTTTTTTTTTCCTGGGAAAGGGCAGCTTGGTGCTTGCAAATCAAGTACAAGAACAGTGAGCTTGCTGGGTTTTGTTTTCCACTTTTCCCCCTCTGGAGAGGAAATTGTGAGTCACGGTTCCAGCCATCTGAAACATAACAATGTCGATGGCCAGATCAACAAACAGCCTAGCAGAAGGCCATGAAAGGAGGGGGGGATGACAGCCAAATGTCCTTGCCTGAGCAAATGCAGCTAGCAAAACTTTGTCGTCCAAGCTCTTCGGATGCCAAATGTGTTCACTGAGTAAATAAGGCAGCTGGGTTGTTCCTTTTCAGGAAAAAGCACAGGAAAAAGATTCCTGCAGTAGGTGACAGGCAAAGAAGCTGTCAGAGGGGAATGTACCGCAGCTCTGCACTGAAGCCCATCTTGCCAGAGATTTAACTTCACTCCGTGCATTCCACTACTGCTCGAGTGTTCCTCCAGCTTGACCTGCTCTTCTCTTGCTCCCCGAGCAAGCTTCTTGCCAAGGCTTTCTCAAGAGTGCTCTCAGATAGCAAACAGCAGTTTGTTCTCTGGGGCTTTTTCACCCCTTAACAGCCTTTTTGGTCATGAGTTTATCTTTCCACTGGTACTGCACTTCAAGAACAGACGTGGAAAAATGAAGTCAGGAGATAACGTGCAGTGCTGTGTAATGAGGGCACCAGCACTGAGATGTTTCTGAGTTTTTTCAGAAGTGCCAAATAAATTCTATTCCATAAAAATGTCAAGAAGCCAATTTAAAGAAAAGGGAAGAAAGTTTCACAATGAGTCACTGCTCTATATGTTCTGAAAATTTCAATAAAAATAAGCAGCTCCCTCAAAGCTGCATCCTCTTGGCAGAACAGAGCTTATAAGTAGTCTGAGGCTCTGCACAAGTCTGGGAGAGAAAATTCCCATCTTTCATTAGAAAGGCTACTAATGCATCAGACAAACAGTGCTACAGAGACCATGCTGTGTGTGTCCAGATCCTGTGGAACATGAGCACCTATCCATCCCATCATACCTGGAACTCACTGTCTCATCACAGTCAAACTTTTATCCCACAGTTTTGTCATGATCCTGAATGACTTTCATGTGATCTAATCCAGCTTTATTTGATAAGCCACACGAAAAGTGCTTAAGCCCAGTAAAAACTCATGAGCCCAAAGGAAGCCTCAGTAAGTGTCACAGGATTCTACTTCACCTTTCAACCTTCATTCTCCAGGAACCATGGATGATTTAAAAAATACTGCAGGGAGAAGAAATTAAACTCTGCTGCACTAAAGCCTCTGGAGGATTTGATTTTCTCGAATGCTTTTGTTACATAGAGGGGAATGTTAAAGTACCATGTCTGCACTTTTTATCTTGGATGGCCAACAGCAGGATTGTTACAAAAATATTTCTTAGAAGTATATTTGCACAAGGAAAGCATCTAACATGGCCAAAAGAAGCTCCTTCGTAAGGCTTTGTACTACTTTCTTTTTTGTGTTAAAGTGACAAAACATATAAATTACATCTGACTTGCTGAAATTTTACATGTACAAAAGTTGGCTGGGAAATGCACTTTGTCTGAACTTTGTGGCCAATGACCAAACTAAATAAACCCAATTAATACTAATTTTTCTTACCTCTTCCCTGGTAAATAGAACTGCCTCAGGGATTTCTAATGGTAAGTTATCCTCTCAGTGTCTGGTTTAACTTGGCTACTACATTGACAAGATGTGTTTGCACTTTGAACCTTTTTTCTCTTTCTTTGTAAATTTATCACACAGCTTTAGAATCCTCATTGCATTTTATAACTTTTCTTCACTCAGGGCATTCAGAACTTTTTTAGTTTATGTTTGGCATAAAAACAATATAATCTAGCTTGTGGGATGTGACTTAAAATTTAAATATTTGTTATGTTTAAGAGCCTTTGGGTAGTGTGTGACTTGAATTGATATGAAGATATTTAGCAAATAAATCTGAGTTCCAAAGTAGAAAGAATAACTTATTGCCTGTGCAACATAAAAAATGAAGCCATACTACTGCCTCATCTCAGCATTTCCTCTGATACCTTCAAAGAGTGTTCTTTTAAAAATTAATTGTTACTTTTCTTTCAATGAAAAGTTGTTTTCTAGGATCTGTGCTATGAATATGTGCTGACGTTTGTACTGATTATGTTGTGTGAGGTTCATTGCTAAAAGAATTGAGCAGTCACAGGTCTGAACAAAAGAATCCCTGCACTATTCCCCGTTTTACTCATAGAAGTAAAAATACTCATACCTTGAGATGCTAATGCATAAAAGAAAAGGCAGGTGAAGGGACAAGCTGGCAGAGAAATAGAGAGAGGAGAAACCCCTTCACCTCTCAATCTTGTTGGTTCATGTGACATGTGGAGCTGAGATGCACAGACACACTATGACTTCATGTGCCAGACACTTACTGGTGTGCTCTGAACAAACTTCATCCCTTTCAGGACATAGGAGTGGTTGCAAAGATGCACTGGCAGTCACCGCACCTGATAGCATCTGTTGGAGTGTGGCCAAGAGCCAAAAGCGAGGACAGGGCAGGTAAGCCATAATCCTCTGGAGAGCACTGCCCGGCACCTTGCAGTTTGCTGGGATTGCTGCTTGATAACAAGCCAACATTTTTTCTTTTTTCTCTGTATGTGCTTTTTCTAGACTGCTAGTTCATGAAAATAGCACATAGGAGAGTGTGGGCCTGATCAAAATTTTCTTCTCATGGGGACACATTGGTGACATTGCTCAGCTTTGCTGTAAGTGGCTGAAATAATAAACACAACAAAGCCACAAACCCACACATTGTGCCAGATCCCTTTGGCAAAATGTCTGCAGAGCTTTAAAAATGCAACACAGAAATTGGGAAGCTTCTGCCACACAGAGAGCACTCCTTCAAGCCATTGCATGCTTTGGATCTATTTAGTGATACATTCCATCCATAAAAGGGAAACTACATGCTGTAGAGTATGACTGCATTTTCCACTGGGGGAATGTATACTTCACCTAATAGATGTGACATGAAATCATTTTGCAGACCATCCTGTCCAAAGACTGAAGGGCATTTTTGCAAAAGGACAGAGCATCTGCAGAAGCTGTCAAGACCTGATATGCTTTTGCCTCAAGTCAAGCAGTAATGTATTAACTCTCAATGTGATTAGGATGGACTTGTGCCTAGAACATTAAAATTGGTTCTGAATGAAAATTGCTCTTCAGAAGTTACTCTTCGTTAATGATATTATTATTATTTTATTTTAATGTAATTAGGGTCATGTTCTTAAATAATAATTGTCATTGTTACAGTTTTCTCAAGTCAGCATAGCATTACATTTAGCAATCTTAATAATGGCACAAAAGAGTTGTGAATCTCACCTGCCATGAGTACTACCTTCTGTTTCCTCATAATTTGGTTGTGCTTGAAACAGAAATTGTCCTTGAGGTGCCTCAGAAATGTGCTATCTTGATCATTATAATTACCTGAGACTGAAATGCCATCTGGTTAAAATCAAGCCTTCTTATGTGCCTTTCTACCTTCTTCAAAATGTAACCCCACTTCTCACCCTGAAAAATTAGAACAATTGACATGTTTAAGCATTTTTCTGGTCTTACAGTTTAACAAATTGGTTTTTAATAGCTGCACTGGGCAATGAACTATCTGAGTCGAGCCATGGTGACTATTCCTATGCAGTGCTGGGCTGCTGGCTAATGAATCTCTGTTCCAAGGACTTTGGGAGGCAGGAAGGAGCTCATCAGGCGGGGCCAGGGGGACGTGCTTGGTATGTTTTAATGCCTTGAAAGGGCAGCACAGTGGGATGTAATGGAAAAACTGGCCTCTCCGTCTTGAGAAATAGAGATGCCACAAGTGTTAAAAAAAGCTCCCTATGTGCCCTCTCACTCTCTAGTAATGTAGTAGTGCTGCAAGGAACAGTCTAGCCTTCAATTTAATTTCACTCACTCATGCATTTTTTACCCATGACATCACCCTGAAGTGATTATAAAATTATAGCTGGGATGCGAACTCAAGCAGAAGCTTATAGACTTTTCAGTGTGTCATAATGAACAAGAGATGTGGTGACTTGTGTCATCTATCAGCCTGATTCCCCGTGCATATTTGTGTCTTGTGCTGTGCTCTGGTTAACCATCTTCCAAGCTGCTCTACAACAGGTCTGACAAAAAGGAGGCCACAGCCATGTGAGAGTGAGTCTGGCCTGGGAGGTGAGTAAAGGGTAACACATTTGTATGATCAACCTTCTGAGGTGCCATGGTAGCCCAGATGAGCATGGATCAGCGATGAGTTCACCTGCAGACCTGTAGTGAAACTAAGTTCCCTACAACTCCATTGGCCCTATCATAAATTAAAAGAACATCAAAAAAGCACTTTTAATTTCCCTAAGGGAAAAGATTAGGCAATGAAAAAAAAAAATTAAAACCAACAAACCAACAGCAGAATTCTCCGTGCTGAAATAACAACTTTGTTCCCAACAACACAGCATGGACTTGGGGATCAGCTTTCAGAGCATGACAATACTTTCAGAAATGTCTGGTCATGATTCTGTTATAACTCCCCGTCTTGTAAATATGGTTAATTTCTGTTCTAGGAGAGTATCTCTTCTTGCAGAAATAGAGAGATTTGTGCATTTATTCTCCACAGAAGTCATAATGCTACTGGAGTTTACAGACAGGTGCTCCAAATACCTACCTCCAAACCTCATTCACTGCAAAGTTCAGTGTCATCTGGCAGCAGAAGACATTAATCACCACTGAGAAGAGCAGGCTAACATTTCTAAGCCAGGAATGGCTTGTATCTACTTCCCAAATAGCTTACCCTAACAGTTCTTTTTATTGAGATTGATTCCCCATATTTTGCTAGTTAGGGAATATAGTCCATTTATATTTCTCTTGTATTGTAAACCTAATAATTGACGTTGTTATTGTAGTTACTTTATGAGCCAATTTCTTAGTACCCGAGGGTGTTTTTATTACTACCCTTTTGGCCTTTACTTTAGAGTACTGAAAACATATGCAGTGGTGAGGAAGTGTTGTACACACTTTGAACCAAAATTCATTGACTGATCAGTATTATTTCTTTGTTTATATCACCCTTGTGTTTTCTGTTATTCTGATTCTGGCTAGAATAGCTACCCATGTGTGTTGGAGGACAGACTGTGTGTTGCTGTAATTTAATATCATGCTCTCCATATTCCTTATGTGAAACAGAAGAGCTAAAATGTCTCACTCTGCTCATGTTTGGTGATAGGAACCTTCCACAATAGCTTATGAGGGCACAAGGTTGGCCACTGCTCCTGCTCTCTGTCTGGTGAGATTTCCTGTGTGGTAAATATTCCCCTGACAACTGTTACTTCCTGTGGAGCGGAGTAAATATGTCAATGGAGAACCAATGGAGAACCATGAGTGAGCAAGGATTATTACGTAATACTTTGCTTCTCACTCTTTGGTTTCTATTTAGCATCATTTAGTGCCTGCAAAACATGATATCCATAATTTTGGTTTGACGATAAGCTATCAGAATACATCATGGCTTTTCCTTTGGGCTGAATCATGGATAGATGCATATAAACATTTGTATCTTCAATATGTAATGGAAGATGACTCACTTATAGGAGGAAATTCTCATCCACGGAACTGGGAGCCATCACTGTCAAGAAGGCATAGTGACATAAAGTTGGTCTTCACTTTCAGTTTTTACTGTAAGCCTGTGGCCTGGTGGCATCCGTACAGCTGGGTTTACTCTAAAGTTGTCCTAAAACAGATGATCTAACAGAGACTGACACATACCTTCATAATCGCCAATTAATGCAGGATAGTATGAAATATGAGCTAATTGTCTGGGCCCAAAGGCTTCTCTAGCAATAGAATTGATGGTGTCAGTCAGAAAAGACTGCAGATTGGAGTGCCAGGAGGGGCCACAAGATCTCTGAGACTGACGTCTTGAATCACATGGGACATAACTTTTGCCCTGTTATTTCTATCTTCATAATTCTATCTTCCTTCTCACAGACAAATGATTAGGCAAGAAGACAGAAAAACAAAGGGAAGAGGATATAGTGTTCAAAAATAATAAAAAAAACCAAACAGCTAGTCTTTTGTGTAACAACACAAGTGCACGTGTGTACTTATTGGTCTCCATATACAAGTCCCAAAGCCCAGTGGAGCAGCCCACTAGGTACATCTAGGCAGGTTTCTTTAACTCACATATAGACGCTGTTGGTCTGGAATGAAATAGCCTGTCAAGAGTGCATCTAAACCCTGACAATGTCAAAATGTCAAGAAATAATTGTCTGTGATGAGGTTTCATATGGAATCCTTCATTCCTTAGATAAAGTAATAAAATCCAAATTACTCTGTTTTTAAACATGGCTATTTCGTTGCTTAAGGCATATGTATTTATAAGTTTACACATTTCCTCCATTTTTTTTCTTAAAGAAAGTAAAAGTGGCTTTAATGGGATCTACATGGCACTTCTTGAAGGGCCAAAAATAAAGATTTTATTTTAGGTTTAATTTGATTACTCAGAAAATATTTGTCCTTAATAGATTCTGAGTTTTTATAATTTCCTTTTCATTGGTTTTAAACTACTCTGGAACCAACAGTATGCACTCTTTCTTCCTTGTCTTGTCAGAAGGAGGCCTTCTGTCTCATTCTTACACTTTGGATCCTCAATTTTTTTTTTGCAAAGGCATTTTATCTTTACTGGAATATCCTGAGGGAGATGCCCATCTTTCAGTGTGCTGATAGGTGACAACTTTTCTCACCTACAGAGAACAACTTTTCATATGCAAGCTCTAATACAAAGTGATGTAATGGCAAACTTCCCAGGGGAATCACCCATTTCCATTTATAATTTTCAGTTAAATCACTAAGTTTTTCCCTGTGAGCTTTCCTGTGCCTACACAACCACTCTACCATCAAGTGATAGCTAGTGGACAAGAGGAGGACATGGTGAGCTTGGCTGTTCTGCTGAAGGACAGATGGCTGGTGTCATTTGAAATGCCCCATGGTAACTGAGATATGCACGTGGGGCTGGCAGACACAGCACAAGACCTATAGAAGACTCGTGATCTTCTCCAAGGCAGACTGGATACCTTGGGATGTCTCAAATGATACAAGTTGCCCGTATTCATTCAGTGAAAGAAACCCACTCTGTCTAAAACTTAAAACTGTCTCTTTCTGGACACACAGCCGCAGTCCCATGAGCCCAGACAGTGCCTTGAAAATGAATAAGACTGTAACACCAGAATTCATCATCTCTTTTTGTTGGCATTTTTAACATCTAGACCTATAACTGCAAGTGACAAGGAGACAACGGCTAAGCATAATATCAACATTTTGTTAACCATGTTTGCAAAAGCAACGAGCCCCCTTCACCCCTTGCCCTCACTGCTGGAGCAGGAACTCCCTGGTGGCTGCAGCAGCCTGCATGGATGGGGGAAATAATCTTGCTGTGGCAGGAGCACGACATCAGCCTCCTATCTCCCTCAGCTCCCCCAGGGCAATCTGGGGGCAAGCAGGGCCTCTTGGGCTCCTACTGCTTGTGCAGCTGCCACTACTCTCTGCTAGCTGCTCCTTAAAGCCCCAGATGTTGCCAGTGCTTGGAAATACTGCACTCTGCAAACTCCTCCTTCCCACCCTGATGTTCTCTGTTTGGGGTTGCCACTGAGATGTCAGTGTCTCTTCCCAACAGGCAAAGCAGGAACATTGGAAATCACTTATGCTGCACAGGGGAATTCAGCCCTAACTTCTATGTGGCTGTGATGAGAATATGTTGGTGCATGATGCTGCTGAATTCTCAGTAAGCTAAGGGTGTGGCTTACAAACTCCAGTGCCAGGAGAGGCACTTATACCTTGCCGTGCTCAGCTGGACCAGAGAGCATGCAGCCAATAGAGAGCTGTTCTGTGTTCTACCACTGCATGTAACACTGGAGCACACTGATTTGTGCTCTACCTTTCTATCAGGTAGAGCAGGCATGCGTGTACTGATGCGCTCTTGCTGACTAATGGTAGGGGGTGATGGAGATTGGAGAAGTGCGTGTAGAATAGAAATAATGGGAATAGAAATAATGGGAAAGTAAGAAAACTTACTGGCATCATCCTTGGGTTTTGTTAAGTTTAGACTTTCACCTTTCCAGTTGGCCAAACTGCTGTGGTAACTAATATAGTGAAAAAAATAGTTGGGTTTGATGTAATGCTGGGGTTTTGGCCTTAATGTACAGCCTTGGCTTATCTAACTATTTGTATGGGGTCTTGCAAATCTCTAACAGATTGATGCCTCTTCAAAGCCATCTGGAAGATCTACCCACTCTTTTTTCCCTGCGCTTATAATTGGAACTGCTGGCTGCCCTCTGTATCAGAGCAGTACAAAGGCTGAGAAAACAGAGAGGTCTTACACTAAACCATTTGAAAGGGCAGCAGGAGACGTCATCCATTTTGTGTATAGATATGTTTAGATAGATGTGGTAAGCCATGAGAAGTGGATGCCTTGACAGGTTACTTTTCAAAGACTGCTGATTTGCAGTGACCTCTGACTGCTCTCAAAACAGCTGAATTCTGCAGACTCTGGTAATCTGAGATAGAAACTGTTTTGAAGTCGGCTGGGTGTAAAGAGTCTATTGCTGCCCTGGGTGTCTCAGTATCACAAGGAAAAGGAGAGCTGGGGAAAAGGGCACTGTTGCTTGAAAGTCCCTTGTGTGGTTTTGTGTGTGACAACTTTTCATGACACAATGCTGGTGTGAAAATCACATACCTATGTGCTCAGGTGTTGTCAGTCCTCCCAAACCATATAACATCTCCCAAATATGTGTAAAAACATCCTTTTCCCTGCTGCGTGCCGGAGGATCCTCATATAAATGTATTTAATCTGCAGAAGAGGAGGCTCAGGGGAGACCTGATGGCTCTCTAAAACTGTCTGAAAGGAGGTTGCAGCAAGGTGGGGGTTGGCCTCTTCTCCCAGGTGACAGGACAAGAGATAATGACTTTAAGCTGTACTAGTGGAGATTGAGGTTGGATGTTAGGAAAAATTTCTTCTCAGAAAGAGTCTTTGGACACTGGCACAGGTTGCCTGGGGAGATGGTGGAGTCACTGTCCCTGGAGGTGTTCAAGAAATGTGGAGATGTGGCAATGAGGGACATGTTTAGTGGGGTGTATTGGTGGTTGGACAAGATGATTTTAGTGATCTTTTCCAACCTTAATGATTCTATGATTCTGCATTCCTGGGACAAGGAGGCTACAACAGTGTGGAGCAGGAGGCAGCTGGGCTGGGCAGCATCGTGCAACATCTCAGCTGTTGGCTGGGCTGTGCACAGATAGAGCCAAATCCCACAAGTCTGACCAAAGTGGTTCCAGAAAGGTTTTGCAAAGGCTTGATAAATGGGGCAGATTTAGGGCAAGTTTGTACAAAATGTCTGACTGTGAAACAGGGACAGAGTTCAGCCACATGTGCCAGAGCATCATCCTGCTGAAGCTCCCTGGCTGAATGGCTGCAAGGTTCTCATTTTTAATGTAGGCAGAAGTTATATTTTCAAATAATAATTTCAATTTCTAAGACTGTCCTGTCATTTCAAAGGTCTTAACGTTGCTTCTGATTCATTTGGAGTGACATTACCACTGTATATTATTTTCATATGTCAGTAGTTCTACAGAAAAATGCCTAAGTGCCTAAATGAACTAAAAAGGATGGCCATTAACAAAGCATCATGAGCAGTCTCAGATGATTAAAGGCCCCATAGCAACTGGACAAATGTTATCTCCACAACAGTTGCTGTGTCTGGCTCAAGAAAATCCAGTTTCGGACGTGGACCTCTAATTGGTGTGATTCAGCACAACACATTGGCTTTCCCAGCTGCTCTGAGCTAGGATTCTGGCCCATAGTGCCCATGTTTTTATATACAGATATGTATTTTCTTCTGCAGTAAGATCAGAATCATCTATAGCCATGTTTCAACAATACTTTGAACACTGACATTGAATTGAATGCAAAATACTGCTTGAGTACATTAATATTCCTTTCCCTTGTTAGTCTAGAAATTATGTCAACATTAGATTTTAAAGTTAAGGCAAAGATATTTTTAGAAAAAAAAATAACTGTACTGGGAATTTTCTTTGGCTTAAATTTATTCACCATTAATTTGGGAGGAAATATATGTTTTTTCAATACTGCTTTTGTGCACACATAATACAGATCAGATTTTAATATTCCCTATGTTTATTGAGAACATAGTTCAAAGATTTGAGTGGATTTCTAACTGAGTTGCCTACATCTTTATATATATATATATATATATATATATATATATATATATAAACATACATTGGCTATCAACAAGTTGAAAAAAATGTTATAAAGGTCACTTCTTTCATTCTGTTTCTGGAACTGAAAAAGAAAAAGAATTCCAGTTTTTAAAAAACAATGTGAATTCATTGCTGGCCTTCGAGGGGCGGTTTTAGTAAGCATATGGGGTTTATTCACATTTTGAAAGCAGCTGCTTTTATTACCTGAAAAGTACACATGAAACACTGGGATTTGGGCTGCTTTCTGTAGACAAAAGAAGAAAAAATCCTTATGGCTTTTAAAATATTTCTTTTTTCTTGAGGTGATTTATCATATTATAAAAGTATCATCAACATTTAATTCTCACATTCTCCAGTGTATAACAAACATACGTGTTTGTTATTACAGACCAAACAAACACGCACCTTCACAGCCGTGATGCTCCACAGAAACATATGGAGATACGCAAGACTTGTTAATTTGCTCTCAAAAGGATACAGATAAAAGCAGATGCTGGGGGGCAATAAATTATACTTTTTGTACATTTTCTATAGTGGGTTTTTTCTGTAACCCTCCTAGTTGACACAGAATTTCCTTTGCAGCATTATTTATCGCCAGCGACGTTGCTAGGCTGCCTGGGAGGGCAAAATGGAAAACTTTGTGAAGTACACTTGGAGAGGGCTCTTTTAAACCAGATGATTTGTGAGTACGTCTTGGAGAGCAGGGAGTATATTTTAGATATGTTAGCTGTCTTGTAGTGGGCTTTTATGCAGTGAATGAGAGACTCTGGAAAATGTTCCTTATATAGGGAGTGTTACCAAGATATATTTGAGTTTTTCACCAGTCCAGGGGCTGTCATGTTTTCAGCATGAAGGAAGATCTCTGGCTTCTCTGCTTGAAGGCTATATCAATACTGGAAATGTTGGAAAACAACTGTTAATTTTGGGTTCACTTCTTATAAGAGATTAACTTTTAGAGACCACCCACACCTCTCTTCAGAAATCCAGCCACATGCTGGAGCACTGGAGGTATCGGAAACCATTAGTCACTTGTGGACATTTTAGGGCCTGAATGACTGGCACTGAAAGATTTTAATGGGAACTTCCTCTAAGCCGGGTCTGGTGGAAGTACTCACACCTACTGCTGCCTGGTGCCAGCTGTGGCATCACTTGGCGTCTGAGAAAAGCTGTGTCTGTGGTGTGGCACTGCTGACCTGCTGGTGCTGGCTGCCTCCTTAGTTCCACACTCTGGATATTGGGGTTTGAACCTTTATCACATCTTCTGTTTGTCTTTTTGGAAGTGTATCTTAAATGCTACTTTAACACAGTGGTGGCAAGTGGTGGTTTTGCTTTTTTCTGTGTGTTTTTCTTTTCAGTTGTTCTTTCTTGAAATAAGGTCACTTTTAAATACACATATACACACACACAGTTCTGCACACAGCGTAATTTATAATATAAAGTGACCATTTGTATTTGAGCATCTGCAGCCAGCAAGAATCTAATGAAAACTGGCAATGTTTTTTTTTATGCATTGGTGATCACAGCATTGAGATCAGTTGTGCCCCAGCAAATCTGAGCAAAAGTGTTCTGTGCATCTGAGTGAGTGTATAGAATAGGTTTTGCAATAGTAATACATCTGCAGAAAAACAAATAGTAGGATAACAAAGAAAATGCCTAAGAAAAGCTAAGGAAGCAGCCTTCTGGGGAGACTTGGCTGGCAGGAGGCAGAGATCTGCTAACATACAAGCAGAGGAGCCCTGTTTCTGTGTTGTCAGCCCTTCAAAGAGTGGCTGTGCAGCCACTGAGGGGCAGAAAATGGGAAATGCACATGTGGGTCTGAGAGCACAACCGGGACCTGGCCTGCCTTGAGAGGGGAAGGTCCTGACTCGTTCTCAGCTACACCTTGTGAATCACATCTATCTAGATTTAACTGAAATCTAAAAGCTTATGTTGCATTTGGATAATTTTTTGTTCTTCTAAAATGCATGGCATGCACCTTTCATGCTAAGGCATATTTTGCAGTGCTGAGGAATGCCAAGATGGTATGCAGCTCCTCCCTGCAGGATCTAAAGGCACCTCAGCAAACACTGCAGCAGGAAGGTAGGCAGTGCTATGGTGAGCAGGTGAACATGTGAATAAAAATCTGTCCCAGAGCCTTGCACCACTCAGGTTGGTGGGAGGTTCACTGCTGACCTCAGTACCAGAAGTGTTAACTGCTGAGATAGCCCTTAGAACCAATGCAGTCTGATGCAAGAGGTCCACTTTTTGTACCAGTGGGAAGGCATTTCATTTGACCAAGAAGAGGTCCATTTTTGTTCATTTTATCTCTGCTTTCAATTTCACATGTGGAGGGTGGGCAGGGGAGGGAACAAAATCAACATAACATTTGACTTAGACAACACATCGAATGACTGGTAGGTAACATATTGATTTTGTGAAAATTATAGAGACAATCATACATAAGTTTAGGGTGGAAGGGACCTGTATAGGTCCCTTGCTAGTCCAACCCCATACTCAACGCACCCAAAAAAACTGAAAATAAATATTAACATGACAGGTCATCCAGAGATAAGATGGAATACCTACCAGTGATTGTAGACTTACAGTGGAATTGCAAATTTGGCCCAAGAATACTGATAGGTACACTCAGAAGTTACTCTTTGAGGAGTATATCCACGTTTGTTAGCTGCAGAGTACATTTGTAAGCATTGGAGCCAGCTGGTCACCCTGACAGACACTGACAGCAGAAGGGGTCCTACCAACACAATCTGTGGGGCAGAGCCAGAGAGCATACCAGGGCAGGACAGGCATGACACAATCTGAGTGTGTTGCTTGGACTGACTTTATTTTTGGTGGAGAAAGAAAGCTGCTTCCACAAAGTAAGTCACTTATGTCAAAGACTGGCACCTACGAAAGATGAACCAAGCTGGCCCCCAGACTTGCTTGTCTTCTTCTCTTCTGGCTGTGGAGGGCATTAAATGACTGGTTCAGAGTAGATACCTAATCTTTATGTAGCTGAAGTGCAAGGGATGAATCCTGCCTTTTGGGATTAAGGAGACATTGAAGAAAGTTTTATCTTTCTCAGGGCTTCTGTGGATGGGGAATGAGACAGTGGACTTTCGAGTAATTTTCCCAGAAATGTGCAAAGCTGCAAAATTTCAGAACTTATTTGGGAATCCTCAGCCATCAATAACACAGGCAATAGCGAAATAACAGCAGGACGTTTTACTTTTAAATGTTTCTCATAAAAATGAAGGGAGCAGATTGTTTATATTAACCTTTCTGGGAAATGCAATCAAATTGTCCTTGAAAAATGTTAAAGAAGAAAAACACAAGCATGACTTTCAATAGCCCTTAACAATCTGTGAACCGGCCCGTTGCTAACTGTCACACACAATGTACATTTTGTTTAGTGATTTCTGTTACACTGCCACTCTCTATGAAAATGTTTAAAAGAATAATTCAAGCTGCATGATCCCAGGTGCATAAACACAGTCTCCTCAAACCAGCAGAGAAACTGCCGAGTCTAGCAGGATTGTCAGACCCACGGGTCAATTCAGGGACTAAGAAAATCATTTCCTATTTCCCTTCATGGATTTGGTGCATGCTGGGATCAGCCAGTCTAGAAAAATAAAAAGGAGCTGTGTCTTCTGCAGCAAAAACAGAGCTGGGAAATGAAAGATGCCTCGAACCCTGGCCAATTCTGCCAAAGCAGGATGGGGAAAATGCTCAGTCCCTCCCAACCGAGGCTCACAGCAGTTGTTTCTACCGCACTGTCTTTTCTGCACAGCCATGTCCTGCCTTGCTGACAAGGGCAGGAGTGGGACTCTGGCCCTGCTCTGGGTGGTGGCGGTTAAAAGCTCACAGCCAGGCTGGAAAACTCCATTTGAGTCCTTGTGCTCTTGGCTCCCTGCTTTGCTTTTTTCATGGCTCTTAACTGCTTTTCAGAAGCCTTCAAAGGCACCCAACCTTTCCACTGACAAAGCAAGTAGGCTTAAGTGGAATTTCAAGTCTTAAAGCACTGCTCAGTACCCTCATAGGAATGTATGTTTTTTCCTTTGACTGAAGCTTGGGGCTTCCCTTCTTAAGTGGGAGAAGTAAGTGACTAAAAAAGTCCCATTTGGCCATTTTTGATAATGTTCAGGTGAGGTTATGGACAATCCTGCAGGACATAAAACTGGCCAAAATGCAATTGCTGATCTCCGCCATACCACATTATACAATCCCTAAAATTCTTGATCTTTTCCTCATTCTTCCTCTGTTTTTTTTTTTTTTTTTTTTTTTTCACGGCCAGTCTTCTTGCTCCTTGCTTTGCAGAGGCTTGGATATGCGAAGAAGTGAACAGTAGTAAAGCGTGGAAAAATGCACAACTTGCAGTGATCCCTCAGTGAGGGTCAGAAGGGAAATCTGTGGCAAATCACAGTTTCATTTTTCCTTTTAACGCTCTGCAAAATGAGATATGAAAGGCAGAAAAAAAGAAATGTCAAAACTAAGCAAAATTTTATATGTATATTATATCAAACACAGTAGCAAAGTCAGCAAGAGAGAAAAAGACATTAGAAAAAGAGCAACTCATGAACCTAAGTAAAATGCTTCAATTTCAAAAATTCTGCAATGGAAAGGTTTCAGTTTTCCTTCATCTTAAGAGTTGTTTGTCCATCTCCTTGCAGTTCAGTACCGAACTCCAATTCAAACAGCACATAACCTCTTGGAAACCAAACACTCTCTCAGGAGAAGGAAAGAAATGCTGTGGTCTTTCGTGAATGCTTGCATCATTGAGAAGGCCACAGAATGAAAGTATTTCCTGTGTGTAACATATAATCCATTCACAGTCAGATAAAACAGTTTCTCGTACGAATTAACAGGATACTTTTGGTTTCTATAGTATCCATGCTATTATGATTTTAATATAATCAAAAACTGCTTAAGCTCTGAGGCATATTAGTGAGGATAAAATGAAACACATTTGCAGAAATTGATCTATTTCAGATCAGCAAATGGAAAGCAGAGGAAACAAGTTTATCTGCTGCTTCTACTGTCCTCATCTGCTTTACACTGGCAAAACATTAACACTGGAAAAGCAGCTTGAAAAACGTTAAACATTTCCCCATAGAAATATTTGACTGTTATGGGAAAAATCCCAAACCAGAGATTTATGGCTTGAATCCTCCTATCTGGAACTACTCAGGGTGGTGATATGTGAACTACAGGCGGTTTACATCTGTATTATCCTTTAAGAATATGCTTCCTGCAAGACCACATCTTCTATGGCATAATGGGAACGCTCAGTGAGATGGGGGAGGCAGAACATGGGACACAGACATGTAGTGAAATGTTGCACACATACAAGGGTCTCACCAAACTACAAGTAATATGACAGTTCAGGGACATATTTAATGGCAGAAATATTTATTTCCTTGCTTGTTGGCCAAAATCTGATTTTATTTTCAGTTTTAATTAATGAATAGTCCAACTTCAAAAAGAATCAATTTCTTCTGCAAAATACTCTCTCTTCTGTACACCACATTTTGCTTTTCAGAACTCCTAGAAGTACAGTTTACAAGCCTTACTTTTCTCTCCATTCCATGTGCCTTTTAACAGTGGTTACTGTTAAAACTTAGTAGTAACAGTAGTTACTAACTGTTACTGTAGTGGATACTAGGCAGCTAGTGATCTGATCTAATCCGTTCATGCTGTGGCAAAAATTGGTAGGATCCACATAGAATTGACAATCTGTTTCTTGATTGGTTTGCTTGTTTTCCCAAATCTAATTTTTCTTCTGAATTTCGGAAGAGCAGGAGCAGATTGGATTTGGGCTCCGCTTGATCTAACCAAGAAGCCTTGGATTTTGATCCACATTCTTGATAAGAAAGAAAAGAAAAAGAAGCCAGCTTTGGGAATGAGTACCTGCCTAGTTTACAGTGAGTTCCAGCTCAGTGTTCCCTTTCAGCACAGGAGCGAACCACAAATGCTTGAGCTGCAAAAAGCTTTCTTAAAAACAAAGAAAACAGACACACAGGCATGACGAAAACTACTCCAGTTGTCTTAGAAAGAAAGGGCTTTCTGGCCCCAAAGGATACTTGAGGATTTATTCTAAACCTTTATCAACTTGTTCTGCATGATTTAGCTGCAGTGGAAGCCTGATGTTGCTGCACAGCCTATTACACCTACCTAAAGTGACCCTAGCACGGTTAATATACTGCAACAATCATATTTTTCACAGAGTTTTACTGCTGTTGACAGCCACTGGATTGCAGGCTGTTGCCCCAACCCCATGTCATCTTTGTGCTGCCATCGCACGTAGCAGTAACCTGCACTGTAGTGCTTTTGTGTGCATATGATCAAGAGCAATGAGTGGTGGGAGGTGCATTGGTGTAACATGAACACAATCTCTGCAGGATTAATGATATTCTTGACTTCCACAGTTACTCCTTTACAATTAATGATGATTTTGATTTATCTCCCGCCTTTACGCGTACTTTGGGGTTCCTGGCTACACCTTCAGGAGAAAAAAAAAATTATGCGGAAAGAAATGTTGAGTTTTTCTCTTACTAATTTCTGTCACAAAATGGAGCTGAGAGAGAAAAATCAGTAGCTTTCAAACACTATTACCTTGCTAGTGATAGCTCTCATCACATGACAGTTCTCAAACTGATAAGATGTTCTGAACAGCCAAAAGAGGTTTTTCAGTGCCCCAGCTCTGTCTCTTCAGCTTGCACATGTTTTCAAACATAATTTCATGCCTGCTTTCTGACAGCTCATTAAACAAAGGCCTCTTGGTACATATAGTGCCCATCTTCCTGCTGAGAATGTAACATATTTATGGTGTTTGCAGATTGCTGGCTGTTTGCTCTCCTGCTTCGCAGTGTCCTGCCTGCCAAATGCTTATCAGTGTAGCGGAGGTGACAGTCTTCCCCATTTGTGTAGGTAGCAATGGTCGTGTGTTTGACCCTTGGAGGCAAGAAGCAATATGATTAGAAGAAGCTCTGCAAGCAATAGATAAAAGCAATCACGCAAGGAGAGACAGTGAGGAAGAGCTCAGGGGAGGAGGCTGATGTTGTGGAAGCTGATAGCTTGCATTCAGGGAAAGTGCTGGCAGTTAGTTAGCGAGACAGCTGGTTACATTCAGACCTTGTGGGATTTCAGCTTCAGACAAAGCAAACAAGGATTCGGGAGCACTGAGAAGCTATCTGGAGTGACGTACAAGGGCAATCAAACCTACTCACTTCTAATTATCTGCCTCTCTCCTGCCATTAAACTATCATTATTATACATTCAAACCAATAAAGTTTAGTGAATTTAGCACCTTCTATTTTCTTTAAAAGCTGGTGCCAAAACTCTGTTTCCCTTCCTAATGGAACAGATGAAGACATCTTTAAGCCAGCCGCTACCATTCATCCATCTGTCCTCTGAGGGCAGCAGGGGATGAGGAGCAGGTTTCTGCCTGTACCACCACCAGCAGCTGAAGTATCTGTTCCACTTCACCAGAGTAACAAAAGAGCTAATCGGGTTTTGTTTTTTTAGAGAATTTTATTTTCTTTTTAACTTCTTGTCAAACCTATCACCAGTCAGTATCAAAAGAAAACGCAGTGGCAGCTCTGTTCAGCTGCCAAAACCTAATCAACACAGAGGAGCTTTCGAGTGGCTGTCAGGCAGGATTATGATATTAATCCTAACTATGTGCATGTTCCAGGAAAAGGAGCATCACTTTAACTAAAAGTCAGAGGGTGACAGGTAATGAAGGACAAATATTTTACAGCTCAAAGGATGTTTCTGTCCCCACATTAGGTGAACTGTCTAATTACAGCTGAGAGAAGCAGCAGCACCTGTGCATGTGTGCTGCTATCTAACCACATCTCATACAAATAAACAGGTACTGAGTCAGCCCCAGCACAAACATAAGGGTTCAGGAAACATTCAAGCCACGAGGGAGCAATGTTTGTAATTTAGTAGGCAGCTCTTCTTGCTCTGAGTCAGTAGTGAATCAAGAGTTTTAGGACCCTCCTCTGCCATGGAGGGTCACTTCGGGATTGGACACAAATTCAAGGCTCCACATAGTTTTTGCCTTTAGTGACAAGGTGGCATTATTTACAGTATCAGTCAAGCAGAATGCTGGGTCTGACTCCCAAATGGAAAGATGAGCAACGTGACTGGCAGATAAAATAATATGGGTAACATTCCTGGCTTGACTGCAGATAAAATAAGATGGGCTGGGATTCATCAGATTAAACGCATCCTAAATTGGACATCTAAAACAGAACAGAGGAATCATAGCCTATGTTTCTGAATATTGTGCCACTTCTTTCCATGTCTAAAGTCAGATAAGCTGAATCCCATCTGCAAGGACTCCAAGCCCAGTATTCCAAGACAGGAATATCAACATCTGCCTAACAAGTGCTGATGTACTGACAGCCTTATCCTGTCTATAAAGTGCTAAGCATCAGTGCTAGCCAGCCACCATTTGCTTCCCCTAAATAAATTCTGGAGATAGAATCTTTCTTTTTTTTTTCATGGATGCTCACAGTAAAAGCATCATTTTCTATGGAGCTGGTATATCATCAGGAGAGGAGCATTTCTTATCCCAACAAAACTGTTTACAGAAGGAAACAATCTTCCTACATATGAACTTCCTCCTCACATTTCAGGAAGGCAGATTTCCATAGATTACCTCACTAATAAATCCTCAAAGTTGAGGTTGAATCTATAATAATTGCGGTTTTCGGCTACTGTGCAAGACATGGGGAGGATTTGTTGCTCAAGTATCACAGAAAGCCTGGAAGAATGTCCTAGAGTACTGTGATGCAGTACTGTGCAAAGCCAGTGAAATGCTTTGGCTCACAAGGAGTCTTAAAACGATACTCTTGTTCTTTAAGACATTAAATCTTACAGAATTTTTGCCATCTACAGACTGTGGTGCATCATGAATCCCAATTTCTTTTGCAGGACCAAGTAGGGAGGTTCTATTTTAAACATCTGGCCCAGGATCCTTTCTAGACGCTCTGAGTTGTCACTGAACTAAAGGTAAAGAAAATATGTTATTTTAGTGTATGTTTTTCCCTGTGTAATGAGCTACTACATCGGTCAATTTTGTTCTCTGTAATACATCAAAGCAATGGGAGTGCATTAAGAACCAAATGAGGGTCTTGGCCTCTCATCTTCGTTTTATCTCCCCCAATAATAATGAAGCTGGGTTACTTCCTAGAAAATAACAAATTGATATAAACAGCACTGGTTTGCCAGCTACTGTCATTGCTGATGGATAGTACTACAGCCTGAATGGGTTGTCCACACAGCTATTTGTCAGCACTGTCTGTGAGGAGCTCTGTGATAACACACTGTGCTAAATTCACTCTCGTGTCTACAAAGGAATAAAAAATGGCTCATTTGAGTCAATGGATGTCACACAGAGTAAACAACAACAAAAACGGGACACAGTTACATTGCAGCCTCGCCAGAAAGATATCCTTACTGCGGAAGGAGTTGCTGCTTTAGATGCCTGGCAACCCAGATAGACACTGCTAAGGCTAGTTCACTGTTGTTCAGCTATCATTTTGTCAGTAGAGTTGAATATATTTGCTGTTTGCATTCACACACAAAAAAAGTGTTTTTGCATTAATCACCTACATTTCTATTATTGCTTGCAGACACCATTGCAAAACTGGCAATGATCACTCCTTCTAATTCTATTTATATCACAGGTAAAATTTGTTAATGTGTAGATATTTCTTAAAAAACAAAAAAGCTTTAAAATCTGTTCAGTTTCTCTGAATCAAGGTTATTAACTGAAGTCTGTTTGTTGCACAGTTGATGAAGTGGAGGATGTGCGATGCGGAAAAATGAAACACAGGACTCTGCTTATGTGCACCAGGGCACTCCTCACTCCCTGTCTCTTGGCATGCTGTGGGCTTCCTTCATATAACATCCCTTTATACTGTAAGATCAATGCATCAAAATACTGAGTTACATAATGTTGAGTGTAGGACAGGAGCCATCATCAAGCACCATCAGCACTGCAGAGTTATCAACCCCTTGAAAGGGTGGAAGGCCTCCTGGGTGGCAGATAAATAAGAGGAGGCTCAGATGGGATGTTTCAAACATTTTCAGGAATCAATGGGTGCTCTGCCTGTTCTGCAGGGTGATTCACTGTGCAGTTTTCCCAAGGCAGGGTGGATAACACTTCTCCACCAGTCTAGTTATGGCACAGTGTTGCTAAAGGCTTTTAGATTGCTGTTCCTCACAGTCAGAGCTCAGTTTTTAGTGCTAGTAGCACAGCATCTCCTTTCCCCTGAGCATTTGCTTTGAGTTATCATACCCTATATCTTCTGAAGACAGCAAAATGAGAGCTTATTTATAAAACTCCCTATGCATATTTAGTGGTCAAAGACTACTACAGCTTTCACCCAGGCTTACTGAGCTCACCAATTGCCATGGCATCTCAGAAAGTCAGGCAATCCAGGACCAAGTACAAAGAAGCAGACAAACTGGCCACGGCTGAAGTAACATCTTAATTTCCTCCATCTCCAAGTTCTACCTATAAGTCTAAGTGTGACCAACATTCAGTTGTCATGTTCTACAGAGGTTGGAAGGACAATAAAGTGCTGCTTTGGTAATAAATTGCTCAGCATTACCTGGATAGCATATTTGTTCCCAGAATTAGCCTAATTCAGTTGTCGAGTACAAGGCACACTGCACAAGGTTCACAGAGCCTGAAAAAGCTGTCACACTGTATGATGCTATCTTAATTGGCCAAGCTGAAGCGAAAGGCTGAAACTTGATCAGCTGTTGGATTAGGAGACTATGTGAGGAGAAACAAAGAAATGACCCAAAGTAAATGAATACTTCAGTACTAGAAAGGTTACAGCTTGACCACACACATTCTTTAATAATGCATTTCCAACATAAACAGAGCCACAGGCACTTGGCATAGAAGACAGCTTCTCTTTTTTGCAGGTCATCAATATACCATGTTTACATTGTCAGCCTGGTCTCAACAGTGTTAAATTATAAATTAGACTCAGTGCAAGAAGAGATGTAAACACTGATCTGTATACTATATCAGCCAGAACATAGGCTGAGCAATTCCATCCCTTTCAGGTAAAGACTTTAAAGGGAAGCTTGGGAAAAGCTGGAGTCTGGAAAAGTTTCAAAGCAAATCTTTAAAGGTATTTGGGGCATCGCTTGGGAACAATTTCAGCTAAGCGTCATTTTGTAAGGATGTCCTTGGAGTAGCTTGCATTCAGTGTATGGTGAAACTACAGCTGTCTCTTATGGACAATCATCTGCAGCATACAATATTGAAACATCAAAATGCCAGTGACAGCATTGGCGACAGGGGCCAGTTATTCTAGTTTTTTTAGATTAACAAATGATGACAGTCTTCACAATACCCAGCTGGAAAGCAAAGCAATTGCTTTGGGAATGCAAGGAAGGACAGGCAACAAAAACATCTGGAGAAAGCACAAATATTTTCTGTTTGGACTGTGACCTGTAGGTGACAGCAGAAATCCCTTGGTTTCTCTCTATAGAGATTTTATCTAATGAAAAATTAATAATAAATATTTCCTGAAAATTAATTATGAAATTATATTGATACTGTAGGAGAAAAAAATATCAGCCAGTTGAAACTCTGGAGAATTGTTGCTTTTGTAGATATCTGGGAAAACCTTTGAAACACCAAGTTTTGCTAAGTTTTTGCTAAGATTCAAATCCTTCTGTGCACAGTAAATATGCAGAAGGAGAAAAGCAGAAGCTCAAATGAAGCTTCAGTGTTACATAAGATGAACCAAATGCAAAGACAACCCACACAGTACTAACATCAAGAATCACAGAATCATAAAGTCATTAAGGTTGGAAAAGACCACCACGACGATCTACTCCAACTGTCAACCCATCCCCACTGTGCCCACCAAAACCATGTCCTTCAGTGCCACTTCTACATGTTTCTTGAACACCTCCAGGAATGGTGATTCCTCCATCTCTCTGAGCAGCCTGTTCTAATAACTCATCACTCTTTCTGAGAAGAAATTTTTCCAAATATTCAACCCAAGTGAACCAGGCCAACATCTCAGATATATCTCCAGTTTAATTTATTCTCATTGATAGCTAATGATATCTGATGTTGGGACACACTGTGAGGAAGTATTTGGGCAGCTTTGCTAGGGGAGACTGTTCCTGCACTGGAATTTGGCATGGAATGTGCTTAAGGGCAAGCTCAATGTACTGAAATGGCCATAGAGCCCTTGTAAGTGGTCACCTCTAAAGTGCCATTCCCCTTTACATGAGCATGGTGTGTATGCTGGGAAGAAGAGAGACTTTGAGGGATTTTTTTTTTAATATTAATCTATGCATTTCCTATGGTGCCAGCCACATCACAATACATGTAACTGGTACAGGAGAGGAGTAGTGCACACCTGAGCAGCATCCTCAAAAATTCCTGTTTTTAAAAAATCCATTTGTGAATTACAAAATATAAAGTCCTTGTAAGAACTTTCCTGCTATTTTGTTTTGGCAAATGTGTAGATCTGTATCAGAACTTAGCCTGTTCTATACATTTTCCTGAGATTTTTTTTTTTTCAGCTAAACAAATGATATGACAATTACAATGTGTTTATCAAGATTTTAGACTTCAGACTTCCTTTTGCTCTTTCCTACCCGCCCAAGCAATCAGCAAAATAACCAGTGAAAATTTAAATAAAAGGAAAGTCCCTCTACTTCCTATGATCTCCATCATCTGTCTGACAGGGGTTTGAGTCACTGATGTTTGCTTTTCTTTTATTTTACCCACCACTGACACTAAAGCTAATTGGAAGGGTTTCTGGTGTGCACAGGAGCCTGGGAACAAAGAGCTGTTGGTAAGCCTGATTTTGGACCCTGGATTCACATCCATGTTCCTCTGAGAAGCTGTGCTCAAATTTGCAATCATGGCAATTGTGGCCATTCTGCCTGTAAAGGCAAGGCTCAAATGTGAACCAGTGATGTCCTCTTCCTGCCAGAATGCGAACGTGTTCACTCGTGGGTAGAGGAAGGGTAATTGCCAGCCTGCAGGCAATGAGTGTAATCAGGGATTTGGAGCCCCAGCCTGAATTTGCATTGCAAGCTAACATGCTAGTACACAGATATTCTTCCTCCGAGGTCAGGAGTGGTTTCACTTTCTGGGGTTCAAACGTCTCTAACTGTAGTGATTTGTGGGGAATCATATCTTCTTAGTCCTTGAGAATCATTTTTTGGTGGTCCATTTTTGAGCATGTAGTTTTTGTCACCCGCACACATGAAGAAGCAGATTTGGGGCACAAAAACCCATACATGCTTAAGGGAAGCTAGGCAGTAAATCCCCGTGGAAATGCAGCTCACAGTAACAACGTGGGTAAGATCACCCAAGTGCACAAATTGTTATTGATCTAGCTGGGAATCTGATCAAATGTATTTGTCTTTATTACCAATGCAGTGAGTGCATTGGATGGGGAGGTGATTTCATTTACTGCTGGTTGTGTTAGGGCAAATCTTGCAGACCCTGAAATGCAAGTGAGTTGCACTTGTTCAAAGCCTGTGACCCTTTTGGAGTTTCACCTACTGACTGATTAGTTGTAATGTTTTATAAAAAGGAGCTGAAAGGGTGTCCAGTGAATATAAGAATTATTCAATTCCCTGTAACTGGTAAGTAGTGGTATCATACTACACTTAACAGTAGCAAAATTTCTTATCCTGTAATGAAAAGCAGTCAACACCTTCCATGCAAAATAGTTAAGACCAATACAATAACAGATGAGTCACATGTCATTATTTTCCAAACATAACATTTCACACATGGCAGTGAAATTAGAGTTAGCATACAAGTTACAGCTGTAAAAGCTTTGAAGAAACCTGATGAACAAAACATATTCCTACTTGAGAAAATGGAAACATCCACGCTTATAACACTGGCAAGACCTGGATGAAGACCAGTGGTCAGTGGCAGGTTGGACCCAGAGGTCACAGCTTCTTCCCCTTACCAGGCACCATTACTCAGTGGCATTTATGAAGAGAGATGATTGTGAGAGGACAGCTTTCCAGAGTCAATCGCTATGTTGGAGCTGCATCAAGGCAGGGCGGACCAGTAAATTGCCTTTCCACCCCACAGACAGGCCACAAGGTGGGATTTACAGAAACAGGCCTCTAACTCCTCCAGAAGTAGATCTGAATTGAAGTCGATGGGAATTAGGCACTCACCCTGCTCTGACAATTTGCCTTGACTTCCAGCTTGTTGCAGTGACTTTCACTTTATTGCACCTCTTCAACCTGCTTTCAGGTAAATCCATATCGTCCAATCCTTACCTTCCATTTCTCATTTTACAGGTTCCTGATAATAGCTATGTGATGAAGAAAGCTTCACTATCCTTTTCTTTAATCCAGCTAAGCTCCACCCCTCTGCAGAGCTCTGGTTTCCAGGTGAAATCTCACAACCAGAGGGCCTCCCAGAGAGCCCATTAGTAGTGCTGTCTTTGCAGCTGGGGAGGTCACAGTGCACCCTCCCACCCAGCTGAGCTAGCTGCTCTCCAAATCACTCCTCCTGCCAACTCTAGAAACAAGAGAGCATCTCCACCTCCTTTAACTATGTATTAGTTATAGCCTCCACTGTGGAAATACAATGAATTTGGCATGAAATGACAAAACAGAGTTGTTTATCACTCTATAAACCCTGGAGGGCCAAATGATTTTGACACTCAGGCAATGGAGTGATTACAAATCAAGCATTTGAGCTGCAGCAGTCCCAGGGCTGCTGCTCTCTCTCAGCAATACATCCTCTTCTGGTTCTTTGCCTGCCAGCTCATTGCAAGTTTCTTTCTATTGTCCATTTTACAACAGTACATGGGTTTCAGCTTGATGTTTGCATCCCTGGAAACAAGAGAAGAAAGTAGGAACAGGCAATCACACCATTGGCTGTTGGATCCCAGAGTGGTATGCCCTAAGATAGCTTTTGTGCTATGAAGAGGGATCTTAGGCATGCAGATTTTCAAAATAAAGCTTAGAACCCATAATTCCAACCTTTTATTTCTTAATACAAATTTTCCAGTACAGAAATCCAGTACAGAAAGCTTTAATTCCTTCTGTGAAGTAGAGCCATGTCTTTTCCTCCTTGGTCAGCAGGTAAGATTTGGCTTTTTAACTCTCATGATCAAAATTAGTATATTAGTATTAGTATAGTAAGTACCATAAATTCAGCTTCTGTGTGCCAAACCAGTGTCTTTATATTCCACCAAATCATGTTTCATATTAAAGCTAATAATCTGAATACCTGCTCTTTATCATAAGAAGCTGGAAAATAAGCTTCCTTATAAAGTCCCGAACAGTCACTAACAGCAGGAAAGCAATCCCTCTAGCAAATCTTGTTCTTTCATTGTATTTCCTGTCACACTTATGCTATTTGTTTATGCATTAGGAGCTCTTGTTAAGAAAATGGCAAGTGGGTTAATGGAGAGTTTTCAAATACTTCTCTTATGTGACTGAAGTCCCTCTGGGATCGATTTAATCGTTCCTACAATGAAAGCGGTACAGTCTTAAGGTTCTCCAGCTCAGATAAACATCTTTAATCACTTTCATGTTGAAATAAAAGGAGCTTGGGAATGTGAAACTTTAGTACACTTTGATTCCTGAAAAGAGAACTTAGGGACATGTTGCAGATACATATATAAATCATCTTGCTAACATTAGAGGAAGGATTTCCTATAAGGCTTTCAGGATGCTTTAATGTGAGTAGCTCCTATTATTGCAGCTAATATATTTTGCACATGTGAGCTGTTCTTTGGATGCCAGGAATGCAGCTGTACAACTTCAGCTTCACCCTGAAGCTGAAACTGGTCATTATCGAATGTGTTGTTGCATATCAGCCTGAAGACAAATTCTGAAGTTTAACTTAACTGGAAATGTGCCAAGCAGTAGACCCAATCCACGTGCAGATGGGACTCCCATCGATATTAATGGAGAAAATAATAAGTACCCTAACAAACTCATAACGAGGTAGGTTGGTATCAGGCTTAATTATCCATGTTCATGCCAAGGATTGTCTATGCCAGCAGATGCTCCTGGTAATAAGTTACCTGGAATGAACCATCACAGAAAACAGTGAGGTCCTCTGTTTTTTTTCTAATGATAAGCATTTAATTCACCGCTGGAGCCAATTAGCAGGCAAGGCAAAAGAGAGCTGTACTGCTGCTCCATGCCTTGTTTCTCTACTTGCACATGAATGATGCCATTAATAGTGGAAGTCGTTGTCCCTTTTTGCCCTGGGGGCTCTACAGGCTTTGCAGTGCAGTGGGAAGCGGCCCTGCCACTGCTGCCTACCTGTCTTCCTCATGCTCCAGCAATGCCTGATAGACGTGGTAGAGCTTTCCTGCTCAGAGAGAAGGCAGCTTACTCCTCCATGCCTATCTTTGCTTAACAAGCAATAAAATGTGAATGTAACTTCAGGTCTTTGCAGGAGAAGGAAAAATGAGTTGTACAAGACTGTGCCTGGGACCTCTGGTGGCACAGTTGCTCTTCCAGAACATGCCAGTGGTGCAGAGTGGGATCCTGATCCCTTGCCATTCAGATACAAGTTTATTAACTTCAGCAAAGGACACAGTGAAAATATCTTTTCTCCCATTAAATGGAGGCAAGAATGGACTCTGTAGCACGAGAGTGACATAGCACAGGCAGAATAAGATCCTGTCCACTTTCATTTCAGTGCCTCACCATTATCTTTGAACTGAAGGACAACATTAATCTATTTTAGATGCTTCTCTTGCTTCAGTAAAATAGGACTAGTTTGTTTCAACATCTTGAAAAGAAAAATCACTTAGAAGAAAAAGAAAAGAAAAAAACTTACACCTTCAGAAGGTTTTGTGGTTTTGTTGTATCTGATTATTGCTGCATGCCTTGCATTCTCAGGAACTTTATTGCTCCTTTTCATTAAAATTATTTTTATTACATTCTTCGTGTAAAGAACATGTCTACAGGCAAATAGACACAAAGGTAAAAACTAGCAGAAGTAAACAGTCAAATGAAGTTCACAGTCAAGAAGTTTTGTTCCACCATTTCCACAGTCCTTTTTTATTTTTTTTTTAATACCTGCTATATTTTCGAGCCACAAAAGAGAAATATTATAAGAGATTTAGCACACAGAACATAACCACTTGCTACCTCAAACTCATTTTTAAGGTTTCCCTTTCCTTGGGAATTTCTGTTGAAATCATTTCAGTGATTGAATCTGGTTTGCTCTAGGACTCAAGGTGGGGGGGTGTGGAGGGGTTACCCAGAGGGAAAAAAAGGAGCATGTTGTCTACAGCATGCCAAAGAAAATTAGCCACATAGGTATCTTTTACTTTTTTTTCTTTCGTGGTCTCTAATCCTCTATTTACATGAAGTATGTCTATCACAAACACCCCAATATTTTCTGCAGGTTAAGACAAACTTGGGTCATTTAACAGATCCAAATAACTCAGCTCTCTAGTGTGGCCTCTTTCCTACTGGATGTGTACGAATGTAATGGTCTTGCAGCCTGGAGTCCAAAACCAGAAACCCACCCTTCAGGCTACTCCAATGATCATAGCTACTTCTCCTACAGCCTCTGCTGTTGAATTACTTAAAATTTTAGTTTGATGTATTTTACTTATTACAGTCAGCTGATAATGCTACCAATCCTTCTGCTTTAGTGGGCAATATTCCAGGTCTCTCATTGAGATAAACTACCTAGGCTTCAGCCTCATAGTTTATCCACTTCAGAACCAGATTATTGTCTCATAAAACTGTTGAGATGGTGCAGTTAATACTTGCTATTATTTTAGAGGCCAGAGCTATAATCTTCATCATAAAGATTTAAGTCCTTTTTACATGCTTAAAGTTTTCAAACTATGGGTCATATCCTGTCATTGATTTTTACGCAAAACTTCCAGTGGTTTTGGGTGTTTTTTTTTGGTTTTTTTTTTTGTTTTTTTTTTTTTTTTGAGTAATTGGGTTCTTTCCTCTTGCGATTTCACACCACAGGATCAGAATGATGAAATCGCATTCCTAATACAAATTTATGAACTTTGTATCATCGAATTGGTGCTATAAAACAAAATCATTTTCAGTCCAAAGGGCATGTATGTGTATATTTGACAGATCGGTGCATCATTCTGCAAGCAACCATTTTTCTTAATACCAGCCAGCGAAACAAAGTTATATGTGAGTGATGTTGCTATTATTGAACTGATGGTAAGCCCAAGTGCTGTGCTGTTCCCTCCCTGAAATCATTTGATACAACAGTGGCGTTCCCCATTCAAACACTACAAATCAAAAGACGCAGCCTCAACTTCAAAGGGAAATTGAAATGTCCAGATGAAAGTCAAGATGAAAGTCCAGATGGAAAGACAAGTGTGCATTGGTTTGGCTCATCAGATAAGTGTGGGACCAGGTGCGTGTTTGAATTTTCCCTCATCACCAAAATAAAAACTCATTCTTTTTTGGGGGGGATGAGGTTAGGAGGACATGCAGATCTGCTGCCCCAACTATAAAAGTTCTCTGTTATTTCAACATTCAAAATAAGCAGAAGTTTATATGAGCTGAATCCCATTTTTTTTTCCTTTTATACAATTACATATGCACTTTTATGTTTGTTTCCTGTTTCTTTTAAATAAAGCAAAAATAAAGCAGACTCGTGGAATGGCAAATAATTAAACATATGAAGATGAAAGAGAGTGGAAAATTAAGCATCCATTCAGTAGCTTGCTGTGACTGAATGTTAGCTGTTTCCTTAGGACACAGCCTGGGGAGTCTCTCATCTGGATTATCCGGAAGGGATATAAATACAGTATAACCATCTTGGATTTCCCACAGCCCTAGACATCTTGTCTGTCCTGCACAAGGGCAGTCTTCCTGTTTTCCTGTTGCTGACTGACTTAAATCAGCCAAAATAGTGGCTAAACAGCATCATGGAATAGAGAAACTGTAGTCCTCATTTTGCTCTGAGATATTGCCAATAAGGAAAAGGAAGATTGCAAGGCTCTCTTAGAGGTATATGCCGCCAGGCTGCCTCTTCTGAAAGGGAGGGAGACTTTGCCAAACATTAAGACCAGAGAACCAAAATTGACATGCAACTTTTCAGTTAAACTACTCTTTTCCTTTCTGAGAAGATTTTCCAAAGAATGGATTAGTTTTTCAGTAAAACATCAGACCACAGAAAAGAGAGTGGAGATTTTGTGTAGTGTAGAACAATGTAGCAAAGCTGTCCTTAACAATAGGAAAAAGATAAATCCAGAGACCAAAAATAAATCTGTAATTCTTAATTTGTTTTTTTAACAGAGTAATTTTTTTTTTTTAACATAGTGTGATTCTTTTGAGCTCTCTGAGTAATGCTGTCTACTTTAAAAACTGTAACTGTCATCTGCCAACCTCTTCTATGTTGATAAGGAGACTTCCCTGTCAGATAAGAGAAAGAAGTAAAATGATCTAAAGGTATTGGTTTTTTTTTATTTCCCCAGGTTATTTGCTATGATATCAGCATAGCAGCATTTAAACCAAATTCTAGCAAAGTCCCTGCTAGGAATAGGCACACTCAGGCACTTGGTTCTGTTTGAATGGGATTCACCTCCTCCAGATTTTACTTTATGAGCGCTGGTTGTCTTCAGCCAGTTGGATGGCTCTGCCAGTAGTTTAAGTCATCCAGAAGGAATTCACCCCAAGCAGCTGACATAACTCTTTTAGGATGGGTTAAATCATTTCTTGGAGATATCTGTCTCAATCCTCTAATTGCAAAAGAGGTTGAGTTGTCTAGTTTAGATAAGACACATGTAGATTAGATGCTGTTTTATATATAAAATCAAATAAGATTGATTCCATACCAGTTCAGTGATCAATTCCTTTTCTCCTCCCCAGATGAGATTTTTTGTATAATTTCTAAAGCTGCCATAACAGTGACAGTGAGAAACCTTCTGTCTATGTCTCTCAGAATGTTGCCTCCCGTTAAAATAACTTTTTCCTCAGAACATGTTATTAATGGAAGCTTAAGGAGCTAGTCTCTATGTTTTCTGGTAGTATATAATGGTCAGTAATATTTTGCAATTTACAGTTCATCTTTCATTTTATATCTCAAGACACTAAACTGAAGACACTGAAGCTCCTAGGCTGCTGAGTTGCCAGTGATTCAAAACATGTAATGCTATTTTTCACAATCTGACTCTTTCTAAACAGATTGTAACTGATGATTTTAACATTCTGATCAAGTAGAATTTCCCCCCTGGTTTCACTGAGGCCATCTTGAAGTTGAATATACACTCATAAAAGATCATTTCCAGTTTCTTCTGTTATTACCTAGATCCCTGGCATTAGCGTACAAGCTATTAAGGGATTTATACTCTTGATATCCCTAGATGTCTTGATTAATTTTCTCTTGACATATTAATTTTTGTGCTAAATGAATGAGCCTCTTTTTGTTCTCCCCTTTTGTTCTTAATTTAGTGCTCTCTTGTCCAGGTTAAGCAGACTGCACTGAGAAGATTGCTTCTGCTGCTGATGGGGTGGAAGCCATCCAAGTTACAGTGATTTCTTCCTGTCTAATCAGGGCCCCAAAGCCAAGGGCTCCTTTGTGAAATTCATATGTGCAGTCCTTCACTTTAGGATCTTTCATTGTTGGCTTTTTTGTTCCACAACAATTCATTCAGCAGAGAATCATGGAATCATAGAATCCTAGATAGGCTTGGGTTGGAAGGGACCTCAAAGATCATCTAGTTCCAACAGCCTGGCCACAGGCAGGGTTGCCAACCATTAAAATAGGCACTAGTTGCCCAGGGCCTCATCCAACCTGGACCAGATTTCAGCTACCATCATGCAGAGGTGGTTCAAGACATCCCAGCCATGCCAAACCTAAATGCGGGCCTCTGCTGCCAACAGAGAAGGAAGGGGAGGAGTTCAAACACATCTGGGCCAGGTGCCCAGCACAGGCCTTTCAGAAGGAGGCTTCCTGCAATTGCCACTGGCTGGGACAGGAGGCACAGCCGGCATTGCCAGAGTGCCAGGAGATGCTCAGTTCCCTACCTCCTGTCCTTCGTGCCAGCAGCGGCTGCTTCCTCACACATCTAAACCCACTCTTGGCAGGGCCACCAGCCTGGCCTCTGTCCCTCTGGCACAGGCAGAGGAGGAGGCAGCAAGATGTGGGCTCATTTCCACCCCAAGCCAAGCAACTGCTTACCCTGGCTGCATCTGGACTTGGCCTTGCTCTTTAGAGTGTAAATATAATTTTCTTAAGAGCGCTGGTGAAAGCTTCTTCCTTTAAAATTTCTCCCAGTGCTTAAGACTGCACAGTTAGCTTGTAGGCCACATAGCATGCCACACTCCTTTTGCTGGACATGCTGCAGAGAACGGCTTTCAGAGAGGCTTCACAAGAAGATTTGTCCCAGTGAGCATTCTGATGACAAAATAAAGAATTAAATGAATGTAAAACCATCAGCCAAGTGACACTTCAGCACAGAACTGGGAGCATGAACAATTTGCTGCTTGAAAAATGTTCATCACATAGTTGAGTCTACTGAAAATCTAGAACAAAATGAAAATCACAAGGTCAGGTATAAAAATGGTGTATCATTTCCCTGTAATCAGAAAGGATATTTATAGATAAGAATAATTTCTTAATCACAGCTCCAGCTGGTGCCAAAAGAAAAAGGAATGTGATAGGAAGTTAATGCTGGAAAAATAATTAACTCAAAAGAATAAATGAATATAAAAATAAATTTCATTGTGCTGTCAGATTTCATTGTATTTCAGGCATGGATAAACAAGGTCACCTCTGTAAACCCTGAATCTGGTTTCTTAATGTTGGGTAATCTCCATTACAGATAGTTCCCTGCATTTTAGGCCTGTGAACTTTTAATAGTGAGAGAGAATGGGTAGCTCAGGTGTTAAAGTAATATTGAGTTTTTCAGCTATGTAGTGACAAAATACAACAGTGATGACCAGAGTGAGACTTGAAAATATACGTGTGTTCCTGCTATTAAAGAAAACTTTAGGGTCTACTTCATCCTTTATGTAGCTAAAAATCCAAAATATCTACTTCATCACACTCCAGCAGTCAAAGCAAACACATGGCCTTGCAGTTTAGGCAGTGTTGTGTTTGATCAGATAGGAGATAATTTTGGATTCAGGAAGAATGCAAGCCTCATCTTCCTTTGAATCCCCTGGTCTTCACTGTTGACACCACTAAAGAAGGATTGCAACAGGAATAAAGATATTCCCTAATGAAAGGCAAAAGATTTTTATCACGACTAGCATTTTTTTAAAAAAACTTTGTTCCTTGTATTTTCAAATTTTCCAGGAGATCTAAGGCTATATTATATTTGGGACTCAAGGTTAGAGGAGAAAAGTGATTCTTACAAATCCATAGGCTAAAAGGAAGATATTTGATACTAATAAATTTTCACTTCCGAAGCTAAATACACAGGAATGAAGAGAAAAAGGACAGATTTGGGCTGGAAGGGCAAAACTCTGTTATCTGTATGAGTTTCTCTGCTATCTAAATAAAACCTTGCACTCAGAATATTGAATTAAACGTAGGCACATGTGTATACGTAAGAAAATTAATTGACTCATCATATCCTTGGGGAGGGAGAAGGAAGCTGAGAAAGTTTTGCATATACAGAAAAACCCAAACATATTTTGTGTCTTTGCTGTTATGGGCTGAAAGCTGATAGACTCCTCTACTTTTTGAACCAACTGCAAAACACCCTTCAAATATCCCCCCCAGGCCTTTTGAGAAAACAAAAAAAGAGAGACACAGTTTTCACTCTGAAAAGCTTTAATGCTCCTTTTTGACTGGTAAGAAGCAGAGTGAATTGAAAGGCCCAAACTGCTTGCTCCTGAAGTGATCCATTTAGCTCAATTCCCAGCCCCTCCATCCCTTTAGTGAATTGCTGTTTAGAAAGGCATCTTTCAGCTGCTGCAGATGTGCTGCTCTGTCAATTATCAGGCTTAAATGGTAGGGCTTACACATTTCTGTCTCCGGCAAATTCTACTATAAACTTCTTTACCTCTTCTTTAATGGCTTTCTAATGTATCTTAGTGAAAGATGGATATCCCATACTCTCTTTTAAACACCTCATTTCTTAGACATTTTATCTTGACAGTTCTGCCTTCCCCAGCTGGCAATCTCTCAAACACAGAAGCACATTTTTGTCTCTTGTAGGCCTATCATGACTAAATGTTATCACGGCACTTTTATACTTGAGGTTATCATCACGTGGCACTGTAACTGCTACTTGTCAGCTTCTTCCATAGAGTGCTAGAGCAGCAGTAGAGCTAAGAGATTTATAATGCTGTAGCATAGAAAACAAGAGCCTTAACATCATTACAAAGTTCACATCATGTTGGCTTACCAACATGGAGCAACTGCTGCCCTGTACCAAGGTGGATGTTGCAGATAGGGCACTCTGGGCAAGCACATACTGCATCAGATGGCACTGGGTGCTGGAAGACATAGTGGGAGACTCTGCATTTACCTGCTCTGTGGGAGAAACTAGTCACCATTCCTCATGCAATTGAAAAGCAGCAATTAGAAATTCCTTCAACAAAAACATGCACTGACTGCTACCATCTGTATGAGTAGCACATATCTGTGCTTATTCCATGCAGCTGAGTTGACATTTATTTTGCAAAAATTAGAATGAAAATCTGCTCTCAGTTCCAGTTATTGGAATTCAGTACAGATCAATTTCTGCACATGCTTTTAAAAACACAAACCCAAAGAAATGCATGCCACTGGACACTGCAGTACGCTGACTTGATCTCCATTGCCCTATTGTAAAGTTATTGTCAACATACTGAGCCTAAACTTTTAAATTCAGGGTTCATTGGATATTTGAAGAATGACTTGTTTTGGATACTTTTTTTTTTTTTTTTCCTTTTCAAAGTGATTATGATAAAATCAATATTTTCTTAGTATTGTGAGGGTGATATACACTACTTGCAGAAGCTTGGACTTGGGTATCTCTCCATTGTAGTAGTATCTTTCACACAGCACCTCAAGCTCTAGGGGAGATACTGTCTGCACTTTTAAGTACACCTAACTGAAATGCAAAATATTTATTGTAATATTGTTTATTAACAATAAATTAATTGTTAATATTGTTTATTAACAATATTACAAATGTGTATAGCGAAAGCCCACGCTGGATGAAAAGTAGAATAAGAAAGGAAACTTGTGCAGCTACAGAAATGTAATTCAGGCCCATGATGGGTCTGTTGGTCCATAATGAGAGGTATGAGCCTGTGAGAGAGAGAACGCTGCGATCAGTGCTGCTCAGGGAGACATGCTTCAGCCCCGAAATGCTGACAGCTCAGAAAAACTTCATTTTTTCTCATCAGTGACAAGTTTTAAAGTTTTCAATTTTGGTTTTCAATAAGAAATCAAATCATACTCTTCCTAACATTTCCAAAAAAGACCTCAGGTTTTTCTGAGCCCCACTGGACAAAACACTATAGATTTTTCAGGTTTTTCTTTCTGTGCTCCATTGTTGATAGGAGGGATAAAGGAGCTAGCTAACACCTATATGGCCATACTGCTGTTCTACACTATAGTAGTGTTTTTATGATGAAATCTGTTCTCCGTAGGAGTCTTCATGACATGATCACATTTTCTGGCAAAGGTGAACAATTTTATACATGTATACATATACTAGCTGGATACATATACCACATTTATTACAAATGCATTACACTCCTTCCACGTCATACCTGCTGATGATTTTATACAAGTTTAAGGCAGTACAAAGGCTTTTCTTTCCACACATTCCAAATAACTTATGCAGCTCTTATGTACAATCATGCCATTGGAAAAGTCAAAAAATATCTCTATATACAGACGTATGTAAGAAAGGAGAGCTATTTCTCCTCTGAGGGAATGTGAAATAGCCCGCCCAGTTAAAGAAAATAAGAAATAAATTTCGGAACCTACACTGAGTTATTTGTAGCTGGGAGTTTCAGAAAACTTATTTACTTGTACAGTTCTAAATCCCAAGCTTTAATCATCTGAGGCACATATGTTTTAAACATTATTTATGAACAGGCATTTCACAGGCTTAAGATTAGGTACAAAGATAAAGGGGAAACTAATGCAGCTTCTGCAATATTTAACATTTTCTCTGATGAGTGTGGCTGCAAAAGATGCAGTCCAGTTTCACATGCCCTCATGCTGTGCATCCCATGAATTGCTGTGCCAGAGAGCCCTGTATGCATGGCAAAGCAATGGAAAGGAATGGCATGGATTTGGTTTAACAAGGCAGACTTCCTGGCTGCTTGCAGAGAAATGCCTTCCCCACCTTGCCAGAAAAAGGATTTCAGCAGCTGGGGATGAGGAATGGAACAATTGCAAGAAATTAGGCCGCCAACTCGCTTCCCCATGTTCTTTCTCATTATTGCTCAAATAACCATTTGTACTCGCACCAGATGCTTGTTAATCAAGGCCAATTAGGCTATTTTGCTCAGAAAATTTCCAACCGGCAAGACAAATAGTTCAAATAGCACAGAGGTCAACCAAAGCAGGAGCACCGGTGACAGCTTCATGTGCATTTAGCCAAATAGAAAGCAGACATGGCAAGGGCACGCATGTAGGGCTCCCACGTGAATTGCATTGTGTATTTGCCCTGGGGGGATGAGTTGCACTCGCCCTGGTCAGCCAGGCCATTCAGACAGCAGTTCAGGTATTTGTCTGCATGTTGATTTAGACTGACATCATATGCTGAGTTCCTCATCTAGCTTGCACGAAATGTCAAGGTAAATAAGGCTTAAATGTAATAATATTAACCAAGATCTTCAGGGGTGCTTTCTCAGAGGGCTACCCTGAGAAAAGGTCAGCCAGCCACTGCAGCACGCTGTTCATCTGCATCGTGCCGGGGGGATTTCTCTCCCCCCTTTGAAATCCCATGGCAACCATCCAACAACCTGACAGCTTTAAATCTTCTCCTGCATATGTCAAAGCAGGGTGGGGAGCCAGAAAGCTTGCTGTACTGCTCTGACTTTCTAAAATATGTTTTCCGAGTGGCATGTGGTAACAGAAAGTAAACGTGATCAGACATACTGCTCTGCTTCATGGTAAGAGGGAGCACCAAAACACACGGACTTCCCCAAACCTGGCAACAGGGATACTCTGTGTTGTGCAATGACCTGCACCGTGTCCCCAAATTTCTGAAATACTCTTTTCTTCTGGAGAAATGGATATGAGAAAAGGAAGGCTTGGGATTCGCTACAAAGTTCCTCTATTTCCTACACTGTACAGATCTGTAGTACAGAAAAGTTTCTGGTGGGAGGAGCTGTGCAAATGAACATAAACTGTATCATTATTCCCATTTTTACTTCAAATTGCCAATAATGAGAGTAATTCTCTCAGAATTTGTCAATGAGTTTCAATCTCATACACTCTCAATATATTCATGCCTGAAAATTACTTTTGGCTGATAAAAGGATATTAATACCTTACTTTATCGTGCTGTGCATTTTCTATTACATTAAATCAATAGAGCCCTACACGACAATCACAGTTAATACCGAAATAACTCACAGGTACTTAGTCATTTCCTTTGGCTGATGTAAGCTCATTAATGCACCTCTGTTTTGGCCTAAGGCCCCCTCCCTCACTCTGAGGAGAGATTGAATTTGCTGTTTGTGTCTGTGTACTCTCATGCCCTTATTTTCAGCACAACAAAAATTTTCTTTCCTAAGCAGACAAAGACCACCCAAAGCAATTTCATTCAAGAATGAGGCTGTCTTCAAACACCAGTGGCCTCTCAAGATAAAAGGTCAGCGTGCTAATTCATCGCAGCCCAGACCCCAAATCTTTCCCCTTCTGGAAATGAAAGGCATTTTTTAAGACCTCCTGTGCGTAATGTTGTTTGCATTTTTTGTCAAACGGGATTGTTTGGACAGGGCTGCCAGAGGCTTTGTGAGCACAAAGCAAAGGCGTGCTGCCCTGCTGTTTGCCAGTCTGCCAGGGTGTTCCTCCTGCCTCTGTGCCCAGGCTGGCACCCTGTGCCCTGGGGTGCACTCCCAGGGATGCTCAGGGTCATTTGCCACTGCTACACTGGCAGCTCCTGATGGTGGGGGATACCCTGGGGAGAGGGGAGATGATGGGGAAAACCCACTTCATCCCCCTGGAGTAAGCATATGAGCTCTGCCCTGGTGTCTCTCTGGCAAGAGGTTGGCAAGAGAATCCTCAATAGGGTGCTGATATGGAGAGGAGAGAATGGGGACAAGGGATGCATGTCTTTGTCTCCACTTCATCCTCATTGAGGTGATCAAGGAAGATGTTCCTGGGAAAGAGGAACTGGTGCAGCAGCAGCTCCCTGCCTCGTCCCTGTCCTTGCGGCACCCAAAGGGGGGCCAAAGGCCGAGGCAAGAGGCAGTGGGAAAACTGAGCAGACGGAGAGGAATTAACATGCATCACATCTCTGCCGCTGATTTATCTGCTTGTTCAAGAAAGGAATGAATAATCAAAATTGGCTGCTAGCTGGGATTGCCCCACCACATGTATACAGGCAGAGATATTTGCACAGGTTTGTATTTATGAATGGGCATGCCTCTTGGAGGTGGTAAAATGGCAGTGGTATCTCATTATGAGCGTGAGCTGAAGAGCATGCAGATTAGTTCCCAGAATATAACTTGCCAAACATAGAGATCCACATGTCTAAAAACTTTGATAAAAATAAAAGTAGAGCCCATATGTTGCCAGAAGTAAATAATCCTTTCCAAAATGCAACATCATGTGAAATGTGCACATCTGAGAGCTCATTGAAGATGACTTTGGGATGATTTATATTAAGCTACTTTTTCCACCACTGTATTTGAACACCATAGCCTTAAATCTTCAATTCCTACATGCAGCATTCTTTTGTATTTCACTATATTTTCATTTTGGGGAGGAGATTCCAGTTGTACAAACCACTTAGGTGTAATCACAAGTGTATCATCATGTGTTTCCCAGGAAATGGGCTCAGAAATACAAACGAATTCTTCAGCATTGCAAGCAGTGTGCCTTATCAAACTTTTTGCTCAATTCCTTCTTAGAATATAGTCATGGTATAATCATGGAACCCAATTTTCAATAAACCCTTTTAGTTTACCTGTTTGCAGAACTAATAAATGCATAAAAATCACACATGCAGGAAGTTATACTCATTTCCAAATTCAAACAAAGAGCCCCATGACTGAAAACATCTACCATATAATTTCCTGGATATTTCATTTGAGATCAGCAGCTTGATTACTTTTCCCTGAAAGAAATTTAAAGTTTATTCACAGAATTAGAAATTAATGTAATCTCAGTGAGAGAGATGGAGAGAGAAAAAGTGAATTACATCGAGACTCCCTTAAAGCTCGGAAGAGTGTAATTTAATCTTGTAATCTGATAAACCAAGACAAATGAGGCAATTGGCAAATAGGTATTTTAATCACAATACCTCTAGAAACCCACACAAATAACAAACACATGCCAGATCTGAGAGACACATTCATTTCAAAGCTCTGATTTAAGAAACGCTGGCCTGTATGTGACCGATTGAATTACCACCATATTTCTGTGCTGTATGTATATGGTATTTTCAATTTCAGATCAAGAACACTGCCTTTAAAAATGGCAAAGGCAATATCCTAGCGTAATCACAGCAGAAAGACAGTTTCTATTACATGCTAGAGTCATTAACCTCATAATTTTTTCATGGCTGCGAGTTAACCCCTGCAAGATTTTGCTTTCAGCAGCTGCTGCATATTAAAACTTCCCTTGAATTTTGCTAACTCTGTGAGCAGTTTCATCTTGCAGCAGGCAAACCTCTGCGTCTGGCTTGGCGTCAGCATTTTATGAAACAGTTCCTATTGTTATGAAAATGTTTCGCTGCCTTTTTGTTGGGTGCTTTTCTTTCCAACCAAGGCTGCTGCTGCCTTTGCGTTTTTCTGTTCAAAGGTCGGGTCAAAGGTACTGAATGGTTGACCATGGCTATGTGGAGTGTAAGTGAACCCAAGAATGGCCTTTCTGATTGATCATCTATTTAAACAGTGAGAGTGTTATGCCTTTGGATTTAAATGTAACCCAGGGCACTGGAAAACTGGAGCCACTGGCTGTTTGTGAAATATGCATAGAGGACTCTCTATTGCTTGCAGTGTTTGATGTGGATCTGAAATTCCATGTGAGCTTTTCAGGTCTTCTTCCCATAACCTCTGCAAATGTCTTTCCTTTTGCTTCTGCACTTGCACACATCTCATTATAAAATGCTGTATTTTATACAGTGCATTGGTAAGGAATTATGTATCTGCACATGGAACTTAAATGTGAAACACTTTCCAATATTACCTCCTAATTTTAAGCAATTAAAAAAGAAACAGTGAACAAACAAACAAACAAACAAAAGCAAAAAAAACCCACAATCCATCAACCTCAAGTCTTTCCCTGAAAAAGGCTTTACCGAAGGCTTGAATCTGGTTTGAGAGTTTACAACATTTCTGTAGGGATGCCATAATGTTATTTCAGAAACTCGTCCTTGTCAAAAATACAAAAATTCCACGTTTATGCATATAAGAGTAGCTGCTCTGATTTCTGCCCTTGGGATTTAAAGTAGCACATTGCCGCAAATGCAAAACAAAGAGAAAATCTGATATGACCTGAGAACATTGAATAGAATAAAGATCGCTGCTAATGCTCACTCCCACCTTCTGCTGTATCATTATTTCTGCAGTTAAGTAGTTATAAAATAGCATCCATGACACTAGTACCTGTGCTTGTGCATTACAATATCACATAATGAGACCTACTGTGATGGAGCAACTGCTGTTTTGAACAGTTTCTTTTACTTCTGAAGACAGAATGCAGTCATTACTGCCAGAGAGAGCATCATTTTCAAATTATTAATTTCAAAAGCTCGGAGTGTCTCCAGCCAATTCCAAGCAGCTGGGGCTGGGACACAGTAAACTAATAGGGCATTTCTCACAGATACTGTTGACATTCCTTTTTAACAGCCAAGATGACATCCCTAACTCAACAAGCAGTATACTGAATGCTAAAACAAAACGGGCTGTATCCTGGGAGAGTCAGGAGCACCTGTGTTTCCTGTCAAAGACAAGTTATGAAAAAAATACTGAGCCTGTAATATTTTTATACTGTTCCCTGCATCTCAGCTTTACCAGTAAGGAGGCTCCAAGTTGCAGCTGCACAACTGTGTATGTGCTCAGGGTGACATCTGTGCCACAATAGCTGTTTAGGATAGCAGGTCTTCATTCTCTGTCAAAAATTATTCACGCCCATCACACCGCAGAACTCTTATAAAATTGTTATTCTGGTTTAGTGACATTTCAGGTTGTCTTTTCCCACCAAAACGAAGACCAAATGCAACGCAGTACATTTGAGGCTATTATTGGGTTCTTAGTGCTACACAAGGGATATCCTTATGATGTTAAAACAAACTTTCATTCCAAAGACTCTTTGAAGAAAGAATGAGTTGTGAAATTGATGTTCATTATTTTTAGGTCTTTGGATAACTTTGACTTGATCTTTGGTTTTATCTTGTTGACCATGTGCTTCTGCTGGGGACATTGTAAAAATGTAGTTTTTTATTCAAAGATCATAATCGTATTCAAAGAGAAGAGGACATTGCCAGATGCAGTCTGTGTCTACCTGGTAATCTGAGGTTGAAAAAACTTATAAGGGATTTCCTGATTGGACATTCTTCTGGACAAAAGGTGGCAAAATGTACAAATAGTTTCAAGTTCTTAGCAAAAAAGGGCAAAGAAAAGCCTTTCTCAGCTTCCTTAAGGAAGGCTGACTGCTAGTATTAGCCCCTCAGTTGCCCTGCCTGAAGATAAATTACCCCATTACACCACAGCTCCTCTGCCCTCTGGCAGTGGATTAAGTAACTCCAGCTCAGATGGGCCACAAGTCATCCCTGCGCACTTCTGCATCGCAGCTCAAACAACGCTCTTCTTATGCAGGCTCCGTATGTGTGTGTGCAGCTATTAGGGCAGGTCGTGGCCCCATTATGCTTGATGATATACACGTACATCATTAGACACAACCCCAACTGAGACTGAGCTGCAGCCCTACCTGTGCTGCTTGTAACAGTTCATGCGGTTGAATGTGTTCCCCAGATGTGCTCTATAGAACCAGGCGCTGCAGAAACGTCCCGTGCAGCCCTCAATGGGATCCATCACACGCTCTTGTTAGGCATGTGCTTAAACACTTTCCTGGGGAAGGGCCAGAGTGAGCTGTCTTGCCAGACTGACTAAACCCACACGGCTCCAAAGACATTTGCAAGATTCTGCAGAGGTAAATCAAACCCCTGGACTTGGATACAGAGTGAGCTCCATTTTCCGGTCACCAGCCAGATGGATCCTTTGAAAGAAACAGAAATCTGTGGGATTTTCCACCCATGGCATTTTGCCCAACTCAACCCTGCTTAAGTTCCAGCGTGGCAGTGGCTGACATAGCTGTAGCTAAAGCTGGACCCCAACACCTTGGCAGGTCATCACTCACCAAAGACATGAAGTTTCATCAAATACTTTGGCAAAAATAAGGTTTTGGAAGAGAAATGGGAAATATTTTTTACACTACGTTTTCAATATTTTACATGAGGCTTTTTGATGTCTCAATTTGAAAAAAAAAAAAAAAAAGTGTTTTTTTAAGCTGAGTTTTATATTATAAGTATCACTATTTAAAATTCAGAATGTCTTCTTCATGATGAATACAGGCACTTTGGGGTGAGAAGGGAATCTCTTTCAGCACGAAAGATACACTCATTGAATTTACCTAGGGAAAATCAGACAGGATCTCATTTAGATATAAAATAACCATTTTGTTACACATATTCCAAGAGTGCACACACTCCGAGAGCGCATTCCCAGAGGCAGCTGATTGATTTGCTCAGCTTGCAGGGCTTGCAGGCGCCTGATTCCTCCTAACTTCAGTCTGGAGAATGATATCATGCAAAGAGCCCAGGAGTCCCAATAGCTCTAGCACAAGCCAGGGAGGTAACAGTGTCCAAACACTCAGCTTCAAAGCCTGCCTTCCCAGGGTTTCTTTGAGCACACCCAAGCCTCCTGTCCTGCTTTGAAGGGTGCTGAGGAGTGCAAAACTCTGTGGTACTCTGAAGCTTCAGTGTCCCAGCAGCTATGCCAACCAACTGCTGGGAAACCAGGCAAGCAAAGCCATCTTCTCCTGGCAACATCTATCTGGGGAATGGCTTGGTTTCACCAGCCAGTGCTTCCCTACACATGGTCATTCAAAAGTCTCCTCCAGCACTAAGTAAGTTTCAAGGCCGTTAAAAAAAAAAAAAAAAAAAAAAAAAAGAGAACATTATTGATCTGCCTGAAAACATTGTTTTGTTTTGCTTTTCTCTTATTTCAAAGACAACTCATGCATTCAGGGGAGGGGGAGGAGGCAATTGCAATTTGAGCGGAAGATAAAGGTCAAAGTCTCAAAATCCTTTGCCAAATGGAACTGCTGCCCCGAACACAACTTTAATCACAGTAGGACAATGTTCTTCTCTATTGTACCTTAGTGGGAGATCTCTGTTGGTGCAAACAAAATACATTCTCCTCGAGGAATGAAATGAGATGACAATGTAGATATTGTCTTTGTATGACCTCCAAAAAAATCAGGAAGTGAATACCAAACTCGATTTGAAATGTACTCATTGTACTGACAGGAAAAAAAAATAATCAGATGAAATATCCTGATTGTACAACTTATCAACACGGAGTGTTATAAGAAACAGAAAATAACAAGCAAACATCATAGGTTTATATGGTGTTTTCAATTTTCATCAAGCACTGAAGACAATGAGTACCGAGGGATTTGAAGTGTACTGAAATATTTCAACAAATCTAGAAGTGAGATATAGTAAAAGCCTGAATTAATCAAATAAGAATTACTTTTCTTTTTCATATTGATGTGTAATTTTCTTTTCTTTTTGCGGCATCTAATCATCTTTCCATGATTATCTTTATTTTCATCAGCATTTTGCCATCAGATGTTTGATCCTTTTCTCTCCATTTAAATACTTTCATAGTATTACCTTTATTCTCATCCTGTTTAAATTTTTAAATAGGGATCTTTAAGACAGTGTTGCTGCATGCTTTCCTTTTCCAAAGCCTGGCTAGATCTGGTCACTAATGGTTCAATAGTGTCTTCTGTTGACTTTTTGTTTCTCTCAAGGGAAAAAGGAATTGTGCCTTGTGGGAGCGTAGGGGGAGTTTATCTAAACTGTGATCTTGAACTTTATCCAGAAGCCTTAGGAACAAAAACACACTTTGTAAAACACATCTGTAAAATCATGAATATTTTTTTCTTTGCCTACTATGTTTTGTTAATTGAACGTAAGGAATTCTTTTCTAATTTAAGTGAGTCTGCTCTGCAGACTTGACTTACTATTGTTTCATCACTGTATTTGTATATTTTTTCCATTTTGGGATTAGTTATATCATCGCATTTCAGAAGGACACAACCTGTATTTCATACATTAAGCTTTGTTTCCCTTAACAACTCAGGTGTGAGAATAGAGGGGGCAAAGGGCTGTTTCCCTTAGCAACTCCAAGCTATAAGAGTAATAGTGGTGATGTTAATGATGAAGCAGACTAAATAAGACAGTTCTTCCACATTAAATCTTGTGAAAATGTAAGTGAAAGTGCATAAAGATGTGCTTTAATTAGCAAGAGGGCACAAAATGTTGAGTAATTTTGCTGCCAGAATGCAGGAGGAAATTGCTCTCTTCTGGCCTCCAGGGGCTCAAAGATGAGCTCCTTGCATTGCTCCTGATGCAAGGGTAGACCTCACCTCCCTGGCCCTCTGAGCTCATACCTTCCATATCTTTAGGTCCAATCCACAGGAAATTGTAAGGATAGCATATGAGTCCTGCATGTGAGCTTCATGCTGTGCAGTACCGAGAAATGTAATTAGTCCTGCAAGACCCCACAGCAATGTTAAGCACACTAGAGCAGGAGCATCTGGCCCCATTGGCGAAGGTTGCCACAGGAGTGCTCTACAAAAGAGGATTTTATGTATAGATGGATAACCTCATAAAAGCACCTCCCTTTTATTACCTACTGGTTTCTTATATGTCTGTAGAGCACTTGATTCTGGAACATTCCCGTGTGCATAGTTACTGCCCGAGCACCTCTGAAACCTTATGGCAGTTACACAGGAGATCTGGGCACTCTTAGAGGTAGTGAAGTCACCAGAAGGTTTGGGCTGGGTGTTTTATTCTTGATTGTATCTTCACAAATTGATTCTTCTGTGTGCTTTACTCTTTGGAGCACACAATGACAGAAATATTTTGCTATGGTTGCAGACGTGTCTGCACTGAGCTTTGCTCTGGGCTTCTCTTGAAAGTCACTTCCACCTGATCCAGCTCTAAAGAGATGCCAAGCTGAAAAGTTAAATATGTCTTAATATGATGCTTGCCTCACTAACTGAATGTGATCAATTGGCTGTACGTGTTGGTGTGCAAGTAAAGCAAGTAATACCAAGACAGAGAACAAAACACCACTGTTACTAGCTTATGAATTTTTACTTTCTGTGACCACTTGCAAGCCAAATAAAGCACCACCCCAATCGGTTTACATTCAAAGATGAAATACTTCAGTATCTGAAAGATCAGCCAGAGATGGAATGTTGGGGTAGAATAATATAGCCTGTTCCTCCAGAGTAGAAAAAAAACGCCCAAAGAACAGGACTATCTGCAGGGTGATCATGTCCACACCGATTAGTCTAAAGCATATGGAAAGAATAGGCTGAGTCTGATTAGAGTAGACCCACAGATCTAGAGTGCAGAAGAAAGGCACAGTCAAATCCTTCCAACATGTTCCTCCCCTTCCCTCCATGCCCTTTTAACCATTCATTCCTGATGGGGAAGAGATAGCTCAGTGACACAGCTACTACCTAAGGCAGCAGTAATACAGTGCCCATACATTACACTATATTGATTTTTTTTGCCTATCAGAAGCATTGGCAATATTTCTGCTAGCAAGATAAATGTTATGTTATTGCTGTCCTGTTCACTGGCAGTATATATTCCTGTGTTTTCTCTGCTGTGGAGCCTGATTGGATTAGTCCTTTGTAAAGTGAATTGATCAAGGCCTGCTGGAGTCTTGGGATTATAATATCTCTCCTAAAGCTCATGGTCAGGTCATGTAAGTGTGAACATGTGGAAAAATGAAATCTAGGGCCCAAACTCTTGCCTTTCTCTGCAATTAAAATATTCACTTGCTGATGCTAAACATCACTTGGAATGGCAGTGAGATGAATACTTCGAAAGATTGATCAGGAAAGCTGAGGGTTAAAAGCTCTGGCAACAGAAGCTGTGCAAGCTGCCATTTATTTCTATCTGAGAATCCTATGCAAGAGAAATGGCTGGTAGGCAAATAGGGACTGGTGTATTTGGAAAAGGGAGAAGGTTTCTGTTCCCAGGAGCTAGTGATTAGTCTGATATCTCTGTCTGGACTCATAGTTGAGCTGAATCTGCCAGAAAAAGCAGAAAACAGTTTGAGCAAACTATTTATTCTAAAACCCATTTCAGAGAGCTTGGGGGATATTTTTCTGAGCTTTGTAGCAATATTATGGTGCTCATGGGAGATTAGAGACTGGTTGAAAAAGTTGCTTTCAAGTTAACTGAGATTAGGTTGTTTTCTCTGAAGGATCTTCTGGAGATGGAAGGCAAGAAAACTGCTCACAAGTGCATGTCAAAAATCTGCCAAAATGGTGGGTCTGATCTCAGTTGTTAGAGTATGCCATGATGGGGAAGGTGGTTCTGGAGATGTTGATGCCTGCTGCCATAGGGTAGCAGATGCTACCTGTGTGCCTGTGATAGAACCTGAAAGCACATCAATTACTCTTCCAGAGTGATGATCTCTCCATGTTGCCCCCAGGAATACCTCTTTCAGATAAAACCATGACAACATGACATGTGCTAGGTGGTAGCTGAAGTTAGTGAAGTGCTGCAGACTTCTTTTATTCTTGTATTTTTTGTCCATTTCCTACATCTGTTAAAAGTATCAAGAGTCAAGATAGAGTAGATAGATGCCAGAAAATGCAATCCATAGCTAAGGGCTTGTCTCAAATTCCATTTTCCTCTGCGATAGAGGGATAATACCCATTAAATTTAGCCTTGAAATTGCCTACATGGAATGTCAAGCATCTTATCACTTCAGCTGTTGAGTTACGTACATTGGTATCAAGGAAAGAGTTACCAACATCAAAGAAATACCTCAACATTTATATTTGTCGAAAAAATCTACTGTGTTGGACACAGTAAGTAGACTCTAGACTCTTCTACTTGCATATCTGCAGGCACAGAATTAGCATCCCTCCAAGATAAAGAGAAGATAAGCTTCCTCTCTCTCTGCAAGCCAGGGGAGTGTGCCCCTGCCAAGCAGGTACTCATGTGTTTACCTTGTCTGTGTCTAGAGATTTCCCTGGCACAGATTAAGCCCTAAGCGAGCAGTAGAGTTCAGAAAACAGGGATCACAAGCACAGGAATTGTCCTGCACTGGCACTCAAAATTCCCAGTAGTTCTGAGATTTCAGGCTTTATTCCCTCTGTAACAAGACTGAAAATACTGTGGCCCATGTTTTGGCATGTGTTTAATTTTAAATGCAATTATCTCAGTTCTCATAGTAACTTGTCCACAACATTATCATCCCACTGAAAGCCCACACTGGCACAAACATTTCGTAGATCATTATGTGCCTGCCTGATGCAGAAACATTTGGGAGAGAGGCACAAAGCCATAACTTGCCTGCAGAGACTGGCTGCCATCACTAGTAAGGGCAGACTGGTAAAGATGATGCATCATTATTGGGTCATTCAAGTTGACATAGGAAAGCTTCACAGGATAGGGCCTGAACACAGAAGGAAAATCAGTGCCATCCTTAAGACTGCCAGGTCACATCAATGGGACAAGGAAAAGCTGTAGTTATCCTCTTGAAATCTGTATCTATCCAGAGCATGGCTGCAAGATACTGAGTCACAATGTAAAATAACTGTGCCCATCTATGACAGGCAGGTGTGAGGACAGTAAAATGTTTTTTTGTTTTAGTGCAATATCAATGAAATGAAGTGGTAGGTTAAGGCACAGTCTCAATGAAGTTAATGGCATGATGTTGCTGGTTGGATTACTTCCAAACCAGCTGACTTGTCAGAGCAGGTTGATCCTAGGAGCTTCTTGGTTTTTGAACATCTTCATCTCTTCTTCTCGTTAATGTAAAATAAAATAAAAAGGATTTAATATGAAGTTTTGTAGCCTATTTTGCAAACTTCTGCTGTGGCAAAATGGAAGACCTGAATATTACAGGAACTCTGCTGGTTGTGCACATTGTTTCTGCAAGTCTCAGAGCTGCTTCTAAGAAAGGAGAAGCATAGAAAAACAAGGGAGTAAACAAAAAGAATCTCTGAAGGTGAAGTGGAGCTGAGCATGAAAATAAAACTAATTCTAAGTCAGACATGGATTCAAGACTGTGAGGCTTGTGCTGTACATCATCTCACTTGCCAGAACAGCAAGGAGTTGTTTAATGAACTGAGATTTTGGTAAGTAGCCTGAAAGAAAAGGAAATCACAGGGGATTTCTTTTTCTTAACAAGTTCTGAGATCCAGAAAGTCTTCACATACATTAAGGCCAGGCTGGATGGGCTTTGAGCAAGCTGGTCTAGAAGGAGATGTCCCTACCTATAGCAGAGGCTTGGAAATAGATGATCTTAAAGGTCCGTTCCAACCTAAGCCATTCTATGATAATGTGATTAAAATGTTTCCAACTTGCATAGTCTCACTCAAATTTGCATGCTTAAAGTTAAAGCAATTGCTCCCCTGCCTACATGGCTCAAGGGCAGGCAGCTGCACACCTTGCTGTACAATCTTGAAGCACTCCTCTAATTCAGCTCCTCTAGTATGAGAAAAAGCTTTCATACGTTGTCATCACCACTTAGCAGAACCTCTTTTCATAGCTAATAAGATGCTAAAGAAGAGATAAGTTGTCCTAGGAATACCTCGGTGCATTAAAGTTAATATGATGAAAGGAGACAGCCTTAATCTGAAGAGAGTCGCAGCCACCTCCACGCGGACTGTAGCTGTAAAAGAATATAGCATGTCTGTGTTAAGGCACATTAGCCAGCAAGTCACTTCTGGCAGAGAAATAAATTTGTTATTTTTGTTCCACAAGAGCAAGAGGCCTGCCAGGTGCTCAGAAAAGAAACCAGGATGGTATCACTTAAGTTTGTAGGGGAAAGGGTGTGCAAGATTTTCTATGACTGGGCTAAGATCAGGTACTTGCTCTGCAGCAGTGTGTACAGGAAAGGTGTTTCCAAGCTTAGTCAAACCTGCTTAAGTATGCAGTAGCAACATTTAGTATTAATTATTCCTAGTCCATAGGAGAGACAGAGAAAAGATATTCCAATAAATCTTCTAAGAAATACTGCTGTATTTCCCCTTAGATGAAGACTCTAACCATTCCAGGACACTCAGCCCATTACTGCCTATTTTTGCTTGCCATAATAACATTAATTGGATGGTAAAACATGGTATGAAATCTGTCATGGAAACAGCTGCTGTATGCAGGGCTAAATGGGTCACAGGCCCATCTTCCTTGTCTGCTCAGTGCTCATCACGGCCAGGTATCTCCAGTAAAATCAGTGTAGCTGTGACACCTGCCTGTTCATCTGACACCGATACCAGCACTCTGAAACTGCATCACAGCTGCAGCTTAAAAGGGAATAATACTGTTCCCTTCTGTTCTGGAATGGCTTGTCATATTAACTTGCCTTTCTTTCAGACTGTACTTCCAAGGAGTATCCTCTGGCTGGCTGCTGAAAAGCCATGGGCTTCTGAAGGAGTAGTCATAGATTTGTTGCAAGGCAAGGTTTGTTGCAAGTGGGAATCTCTCTTTCATCTCCCCAAAATGCCACTTTTAAAGAAGCTTTTCTGATCACATGTGATTTAGCAACCCCACAGTGCATAAAGGATATGTTGTTCTGATGGAAGTATATTAACAACTAGAACAGGCTTCTTTCACTGATGGCAACCCACCGCCCGATTCACCTTTAGGGAAGTTGTTCTTAACTTTAATTGCTTCTACTGAATAGGACAAGCAAATGGGAAATGATGGTTCTGTTCTGTATTTGCTTGGGGTGGTGATCATTGTTAAAAAAAAAAGTGAAATTTCACTGTCCAATTTGGCTTTTCTCATGCTACTTGTGTCTTTGATCTGCATACATGATAGTTTACTACTTCTCAAGCAATCAGAACAGCACCAGATGCATGGCAGTGCAAAATTATCATGAATTCTACCCAGAAGGGCATATGATATAATGGTGGCATGACAGAGGCTTTTGTTTACTTCTTCTACCTACCCAACCACCCTAAAAAAGTCCTTTCCTAAGCACAAGCCCTTAGAAAACCTCAGAGATGCCTAGTTAAGTCAGGTTTAAATAAATAAATAAATACAGTGGAAGTACATTGTCTTAGCTGTAGATTCTTATAACTGTTTCCTTAATGAACTTCTGGGTTTGAAAAGGAGGCTTGTTTTTCTCTGGTTGGATGGACTTATCATAGAATCATAGAATCGCTCAAGTTAGAAAAGATCTTAAAGACCATCCAGTCCAACTGCAACGTAACCATACTACCCTGACTCTAACATCCCACCACTAAATCATGTCCCTGAGCACCACATCCAAACGGTTTTTAAACACATCCAGGAATGGTGACTCAACCACCTCCCTGGGGAGCCTATTCCAGTGCTGAACAACCCCTTCTGTAAAGAAGTTTTTCTTGATATCCAACCCGAACTTATCCTGGAGCAACTTAAGGCCATTTCCCCTCATCCTGTCACCCATCACCAGTGAGAAGAGACAAACCCTGCTCTCACTGTAATCACCTTTCAGGTACTGGAAGAGAGCAATAAGGTCTCCCCTCAGCCTTCTCTTCCCCAGACTGAACAGCCCCAATTCCTTCAGTCTCTCCTCGTAGGGCATATTCTCCAAGCCCTTCACAAGCCTTGCTGCCCTTTATTGGACCTGCTCCACCACCTCAGTGCCCCTTCTGTATTGAGGTACCCAAAACTGAACACAGTACTCGAGGTGAGGTTTCACCAGTGCCAAGTACAGGGGCAGAATGACTTCCCTAGTCCTGCTTATCACACCATTCCTGATACAAGCCAGGATGCCACTGGCCTTCTTGGCCACCTGGGCACACTGCTGGCTCGTGTTCAGCTGACTGTCCATCAGTGCACCAAGGTCCCTTTCCATCAGGCAGCTTTCCAGACACTCCTCCCCAAGCCTGTAGGGTTGCCTGGAGTTGTGACCAAAATGCAGGACCCGACACTTGGCCCTATTGAAACTCATTCAGTTTACCTTGGCCCATTGATCCAGTCTCTCCAGGTCCCTCTGTAGTGCTTTTCTCCCCTCTGGCAGCTCAATACTCCCTCCCAGACTCTGGACCTCCTCCCTCCTTCTGGACTTAACTCCAGAACTAACTAAACAGAAAGGTTCAGATATCCAAACCAAGTTTTCTCTTTCTACTCTTTAATGGTTTTGGCTTGAAGTGCTTGGAGGGGAAATGAAAGTCTGCCAGGTGATAGCCTTAAATCAAGGAGACAAGCAAGCTGAGAGGAAGCATGTCATTCAAGAACAGTCATGAGCCACATCAGCCCGTTCTGGTTAAGTGCACCTGGCTGGCCCTTCAAAACTCTCACTAATAGTCTTCTGGGCTCTAATGTCTGTTAATCATGTATTCCTTGTAAAAAAATTTAAATCTGCAAAGCATACTCTTTTTTACCATCAAATGTTTCCATGACTGATGGTTTTTGCTTTGCATTTCTCAGTTTCAAATATATTCATCCTGATCCTGCTGCCTTCTCTAATAGCTTGAAGCAGGAGCATGCCATCAAAGCCCAGCGCAAATGAGATGGGAACCAAGCCCCAGAATAAAATCCCAGTTCCACTATTGTCAGGACTTTGGGAGGTAGAATTTACCATATGGCCAATTTAAACCAACGTAACCCCATTTCTTTAACTGATGTAACCCTTGATTTACACAGATATAGAGGCATTCATTCCACCTCTGCATGTATTTTCCTTCCAGGATCCTGTTTCATGGGGAGAGGTCATGGAGATGAGGAAAGGAAAGAGGAAGGGGTGTAGTAAAGAGATTTCCTTCAGATTTTCATTGGCAGATAAAAGCAGAATCCCCACAGAAACCAGCAGTGATGTATTTATTGGTGAAAGGTCAATTAAACTTTATAGTCACTAGTATTCTGTTAAAAAAGAATAGAATTCTAACAGATAAATAATTGGTTTACAATAAATACACACAATAACACCATTTGTCCTGTCAACCCAAGCACGTGCTCAAATTCTTCAGTGAACTGGAACCACAGAAAGAAAAAGGGATACAAGAGCATTATGGGAGTCTGGACTGTAAATTACAGGAGATAGATATATTGTTATGGAAACTATATCACTCCTTAAAATGAATTCAACCTTCCTGACCTATTTCTTTTTTTCAAAAATTCCTTTCTTATCATATGACCACTTCTTGGTCCACCAGATGAGAATTCAAATGCCTGCAGACCTGCAGATGTTTAAAAAGATGAGAAATGACAAATAATTTGACAAACTATCCAAGCCTGACTATTTGTGTGGTACTTCATGCATTCTGATCAGACCTCCCAGCATTAATGAATTTGCCCTTCATGGTGGCTGTGAGGTCCAGCAGATCAATGTGGTTTTGCAAGGGTAAGGTTGTGCAATGAGATGATGGATGTTGAGGTGGGCAGTGCCAGAGCCTTGTCCTGAGCTGGGGCATCAGAGTGGAGAATGAGAGTGGGGTGAACTTGGTAAGATCAAGACAAGCAAAGCTCTCCATGAGGAAAAAGGTTTTTCCCAGTTTCTGAACAAAATGAAAACATTTGTTTGCAAGTGAAATTCTGTGTGAAATGGAGGTCTGATAAAATGTTATTTGGGGTCAATCAAAACTTTCTGCTGTTATGAAATCAGAGCATTTTGGTCCAAGTTTGTCCTTTGAAAACGTGTTGATGTGCTTTTGTGTGAGAATAACGACAATGAAGTGCATGTGGGAAAAATTACTTCCAAATGAAGACTGAAAATATTCCATTCCAGAAATGTTCACATGGGCTACTTCAACCTTTTGGGAATGCTTTGTTTTGGGACAAGAAGTTCTGGAAACAAAATACTGCCAGAGCTGACAATTTATTTTTTCAAAGCACTATGAATAAGAGAAAAAGGGCACTTCTCACTGAGAAGAAACTTCATCGCAAAAAAGAGAATTTGCCTGTAACTTGCTCAGCTTGAGCAGCAGGATCTGAACCTGAACCTTAGGACATGACTTCCAGGTGGCATCAACTGCTGCTAAGGGGGCACTGAGCATGGACTCTGGTCCTTACTGTTAGTCAACAAACAAAATGAGCATTTGCTGTTGAACTCAAGAACCACTGAGGGATCAATATTATTTTTGTATCTTGATGGAGATAACTCAGGATTCTGAGCTTGAGTCTATATCATTATAAGCCTGTAGGCATTCTGGCAGTTGAGTACAGATACCGTAAGTGATTTGTGGATTCTATTTTAATTGGCTGCTATAGAGTACAGAGAAGTAGATCTCTGTTTGCTGTAGGCAGCTTTCTTTGCTTTCAAGGATCATTTCAATGCACAAATTCTGCCTGTGAAATAGCATGCTGCGGTTTGCAAAAGGTGTATTTCCCTCTGCCTGGACAATGATATTTATTCTTTTTCGATTTACTGTCTAGAGGAAAGTGGTGAAGCATTATCTGTGGCAGCGTGACCTAAAGATAGACCATCAGATTAAGATAAATTTCCTAATTTAAGAATTATTTTGATGGGTGGGAAAGGGCAGCTCAGTTTTGTCACCTCTGCCAGCAGCCCCCCGGCATGCATGACTGCACTCATTGTGGAGGCCATTACCCTCAGCCATTACTGCTGGCAGAGCAGCTGCAGCAGCCAAGAGAGCCCCCCATGCTCACACCGCCAGGCCATTTTAATTGTAACCCACAGCTTAAAGTCTTCATTAACTTCCCCCCGAGCCCTGCCTCCTCCACCATAAGATCAGCGGCTCGTCGCCCTGACCGGCAGAGCAGCGAGGAACATCTGCAGTTCAAACGTGATGCATATGCAACAGCGGTCTGAGGATTAAAGGTCAACAGGCTCCTCCGACACCCAGCACCCCCTCTCCCGTGCCAGGTGTCTGGTGTCTTTTACATCCCATTGTTGGAAACTCTATATTTCCTGCCAGGCCTTCTGCCCACTCGCTTGGCCCAGTGGCTGCACAGCCCACGTGGTGTTACCAAGCAGACCTTCCCTCAGCTCCCCATTGAACAGCCAAGGGAGAGGATGGCTACAACAGCTGCAGTGCTGGCTGGCTTGTGACAAATGGTCCTGTCACTCTTCTTATTGATTAGCGATGTTATGACATTTCCCTTCAAAAACACAGATGTGACACGGGCAGCGACAGGAGCACCACTCTGGGAGGCACAAAACGTTTGCTGCTGTTTCCATTTTCCTATCTGCATCTGTTCATATCTGTGGTGATGACTGTTTCATACGCGGTTTTATCAAGAAGCAGTGAGCAGGTGAAAGCTTTGCTTGGGTTTAAGGCAAATATGTCTTGTCACACCGGGGGGCTGAGCACACACAGGACAAGCCTGGATCTTCCCTCCTGTTCCACTCAGTGTGCAGGGAGATGGATGGGGATTCAGTCAGGATAGGGCTTGTAAAAAGGGGTGAAGGTGTGAAGGGGTGAAGACTCCATACGTGATTTCAGCTACCGCTTAATAAGTCCTTCGGTCAATTTTTGTCTCAGGATGCATTATGGAAAAAATATAAGAATGCTCACGAAGTCAAGGGGTATGTCTGCCCCCCTGGGCTGTCCCAGGAGCACTGGGTCCTCACACACCACCCTGCTTCCTTCCATGCTGAGCCAGGTGTAAGCCACCAAGCCCTCCAGAAGGACAAATGGGTTTGGTGGTGGTGTGAAAAGCCAGAGGGCACCTCAGCACTCATCTTAAAGGCCAAATCAGAGCCTATCTATTTCTAAGGGGTTATCCAGATGAATGTGTTTCATAGCTCCTTAGGAAAGCCACTTGTGTCCCCTGGAGCCTTCTAGAATCCTCCAAAGGGGATGTTTGATCATCAGCAGAGGTGCTCCCATGCTGGTGTGTCCTAACTGCACTCCTTCACCAGAAGTCATTTTCTATGCAATTGAATATCATCAAGTTGAAGAGGTTTGGAAAGGGTTGGTAAGAAAGGAGAGTACCAGGACTATCTTTGAGTTGCCCAGGCCTTGGGAGGAGGGCCTCTGACAGGGAGGTCTTGCTGCTCTGATTGCACCAGAGAGAAATCCCAGCCGGTACAGCAAGAAGTGCTTTCCTCAGTACAGGAGGTAACCTTGTTGTGTCAGGTATTTACTGTCCAAAAGGCAAGCTTAGGAGGATCTCTCTATTTTCCCTGGCATGAAGGAGAGCATGATTTTTTTTCCCCCAAGCATACAAAATATGCCAGTTTAATCCTAAAATGACTTAAAAACTTTCTTATTAGTCTGAAATATTTAATTCAACTTTCAGTGAATGCTTCACAGTGCTTCACAGGGAAGCTATTTAGAGGAAAACTGCTTACCTTCCAGTCCAAAAGATTGCTCTTTGGAGGCTGAATAACTGCATGTTGCATGATCTACATTAGGATTGCTGGAAATTCATGATAAACTGTCTCTACACATGGCAGTTAATGAGTTTGTTGTTACATTTAAGGGATCTCTATATCTTCTGAGTCAGAAAAAGCGATGCTGGTCTGTCCAATATCACTTCTTGTATTGACCAAAGCTTTTACAGTGCTAATACATTGAAATGATCTAAGCTAGAAGCCTGATTTACATGAACTTGAAGCAAAACTTACTAGCACAATTGCATAGACATTACTGTACAGAGTATACTGGTAATGAGGAGCACGTTTGGGACTGTCTCTTGTACAGCTTTCAGCATATTTCACAACAACAAAAAAAAGAGATCTAGTTTAAAAGGAAAAAAGAAAAATATAACAAAAACCTGTTTTTGATGCCCCAGGCAACATGATGTAGATTAATATGAGCTAAATGGCATGTGACCAATTTGTAAAGCATTTGGTTTGTATCTTGAGAAATTGAAGACAAGATCATTTTTCCTTGCAATCACAGTAAGCCTTAGGCTACAAGCTCTTGGAGTCTCTACAATTGCCATAGGCTTCCTGTTTTAATATACTAGTGTATCCTAGAATATGTCTTTCTTAGAATTGTCATAGTCCAGTGATGTGATAGATTTGCCAGTATGATACTTCTGTTGCCTTCCCTTGGGAGAAGCCTCCATTACTCGTAATATGTGCTTATAGTTTCTGAGAATTTCATCAACTTTTGTGTAATATTTTGCCCACAACTGTTTATTTATGCAAGAAGAGTGTTGCAGTAATCTGTAACCTATAGTGTATGTGGGGATTATATAGCAAGAAAATGTGTTTTTTTTCTGCCACAGGTTCTTCTGAAGCAGATTGTTTCAGACTGGCAAATAGTAAAATATGGGTTGCTCTGAGTTTATATTAAGAGGAAAAATACAGAATAATGCAGATTTCATCATTTTATTAATGATCATAAAAAAAACTGTGCAGTTTGACACTTAGCGATGAAAACTTTTATGTATTTTACAAAGCAGGCTGTAAAATTGTACTCCCAAATAGTATAATAGCTACTCCAGAGAGAGACTACCAAGAGGCACACAATAACTCTGTATCAGGCTTTAAATGCAGTGCAGAAGCTCCAAACTCACAGAGCAGACTGGACTTCCTTTCATATTCATCTCCTTGATCGCATCACAACACCACCTTCCCATTCTAGCAAACAGCTTGGAGACCATCTCAAACTCAGCTCAAAGTTTCTATCCCTCTCTTTGCAGCTGTAATTCAGGAAAAGGTTTGTTTTTGTTCTTCACATAACCTAAAGACAGTGTCCCAAAGGCACAAGTCCAGCGACTAACTTGAATATGACCTTCAGTCTTACATGCTAAAAGAAAAAATCATACCTATGATGTGTTTGGCAGTCTTCCACCTAGGTGTGCGGGCAATACCATTCAGGAACATTTGGTACCTATAACATCAAGATGTTCTGTAATTGTTAAGCTCATTTCTTTGAATAGTGGAGAAGCAGGGACAAATGGAAGTCGCTTTCCACTTATTTATTTAAGAATCAAGATGCAAGGACTGAGAGATGGGCCAATGACTCCTTATTCAGATCTGGATGTAAAACTAGAAGGGAGAGCTCCACACTGTTTGCTGTTTGCTATTTCACTGTTCCCTACTGTTGCCACTTTCTGTCCTGCGCATATGGTAATATGGTGAGAACTCTCACAAGCCTACCAATCCAGATCTTGTCTCTTTTGTACTACTGGAGTATCAGCGGCTTAAAGATCAAATAGAGAACAGATCAGACTGCTGAAGGCCAACTAGTCCAACCTCCTGCTGAAGGTCAGGACCTTGTCCAGGTGGATTTTGAAAATCTATCAAGCAGAAAGATTTAAATACACAGATCTATTATAATGTTTTTGCTATTTATTGTGTTTTTGTTCATTTGTTGGTTTTTGAGTGTCTCAAATCATGCTATGCTGCTCAAGAAGATTCATGTAACAGTACATGGTGCCCAAGCAGCTCTTTCAATCCCGCTCTCATATTTGGTCTTCCTGAAAGCATGCCAATTGGAGATGTGTATCTGCACTAAAATCAGGGGGTCACAGCCCTTTTTATGTCACACTTGGATCTAGCCTCTCCCACCCAACATAGCCATTCAACCCTTTATTTTCAAGACATTGTCCTCTTTCCACCCACCCCACTTTAGGACACAGCCTTCAGCTCCTCAGGGCAGCAGGCCTGCCCTGGGCAAAATCAGCATGATGAGGACAGTGGACTGCTCTCCATGGATCAGGCAGGAATTTTCTTTTCCCTCCTGCTCTCCATCCAGAGATAATTGTGAAACTGATGGGTTATCTTTCCTCTAAGTTCAGCAGCAAAACCTCACAGCTTGTAAGAACAATTCAGCCACAATTAGCACTGGTGTGAAGCCAGGGCCTCCCACAGATAGGTCTGTCTGGTCCAGTGCAGAAGCTGCAATCTCTTTAATGATGGGAGGTTCAACTAAATTAAAGTTGACCCTCAGGCTTCTGGTGGCTAAATTCCAGCAGTAACCTTCCGTCCTATCCATTCCTCTGGAAAAAAATCCTACCAACAATAAATACAAGTGAGAGGGGGAGGAAACCTCTCTGTTGTTAACCTTTACAGGACAGTGGATATGTCCAAATCAGACAGAAAACATGATGTCTCCTGCTGAAGTGCCATAAATAGTGCTATCTCCCAGTGTGATCTTTGAGAGAATCTGTTTTGGGGAAAGAACAGAAGAGGAGTCCTAAAAACAGTGCATGAAAAATGATGAAAGTTACTTTGAAGTGAGTCCGAGAGCTGCAGTGCTTTCAGCAACTTCCCCCTGGAAGCCCTTGAAATTCTATCTGCAATAAAAGGTACCAAAAGAAAACAGCTGGCAGGAGCTGTTAAAGTGGAAACAATATGCAGTTCAGAAGAGATAAACAGGATGGGCACAGAACAGAGTGAAAAATAAGGTACAGATCTGTTATGTGATGGGAACAGCATCAACTGTCCTGGGCTGAGACTGCTTGACCAGGGCTGGGAGAAAACAGATTTAGCACTTGATTTTCACAGGAATGTGAGTTTTGCTTTGTCCTGAGGAACTAATTTGGACTAACTTGTCAGATCCCTGATTCTTCACTGAAGAAAAAGCCCTGGCTTGCACAGAGGGGATGAACACGTAGGGGTCCTAGGCTGAATTACCAAAGCAGAAGCCTCCTGTGCTGTTTCTCTGGTACCTAAGTCAGCAGCAGCTGGACTGAGTGCCACTTCCCAGTTTTAGAGCAGTGAGGCACTCTCTGGCTAGCTGGGCAGCAAAGCTCTGCTGCTCAACAGAATGGGCCCTGGTGCAGCCCTGAGGCAACGTCAAGGCTGTGACCAAATACACAACTTTTGCTGTCACTGAAGTCATACAGACTACTGAAAAAACTAGTGAAGGATTAACACTGGAATCAGAGTAGGATGCCTCTCTTTTGGCAAATCAAAGGAAGATGTTGGTTACAGAGTGTGCATGGACCACAACCTGGTCTGATTTGGAGATGTAAATCATAGATATTGCCTTAATTTCCAAATAAGTTCTGTAGATCCCTACTGAAGGGACTGAGAGCAGAATATGCTCTCATGAGGATGGTGAGGAATCCAAATGCAGAGACATCTCTGAAAGAATCTCCCATGCACTGATCTTCTCTTGACTCTGCCCACACTATTACTGATGAAAAAGCTCTGCATAGAGACCTCTGCTCATGAGGGAATGGATATTAATTGAAACTCATGCCCCATCTTTACAGATCCACTTCAGCTCTAAAGCACTTGCAGGGGAAAATGTTAATTCAGAACTGTGGTGGGAATGGGGGGAGCTCAGATGCTCTTTCCATCTACTTTTATTTCTGATTTATACAATTCTCTTTTTGCTTACCTCCACAGAGGCGCTCCCATATAGTTATTATTTGTGTAATGTCCTGTGATACAACCATTAGACTATTTCAGTGTTACAGCAGAAGCAAAACTTCATCTTACATAGCCCCACTGATTTTCCAGGCAAGTGAATTTGCAAGCAATGTTAACAGACAGAGAACTGGCCTAACGCAGAAAATTTGTGAGAAGTTTCGTATCAAGTCACTGTGCATATGAAACTGCTGTACAAACTGCATGTGGCATTGTGTTCCTACAGTTTCCAAGGTAAGTCAGCTTGGGCAGAGCCATGCTGAAGGGAGGAATAAGTAGCCAAAAATTTATGTTTTCTAGATACATGTTAAATCACTTTCATTTGGCAAGGATCTGGCACCTTGCTAAAGGATGAAGGCTAACCCACAAGTAAGTAGATAATTACATCTGTGTATTAAATAGCATTTTTCCCTGTGGGCAACCCATTTGCCTTCAGAAAGGTTCCACATTCTCCAAATGTTTTGGTAGCCAAAACAGATCTAAAATGGCTCTTCAGAAAAAGACTTAGACATTTACAGTCTGTAGGTATAAGTGCTTTTGTACATTGCAAAACTGTTTCCCTCTCACATGAGCTTTACCTTAAATTGCAAAAGATTTAGTTCCCTATAAAATCAATGGCCATTCCTCTGCTTTCTACAGTATTCTTAAATTGGGTACTACAGAAGAGAAAGTCAATCTATCCGATCCATATTAGCAGATACTCTTAAAATTGGCATGTAAGGAGTGCAGATTGGGATGGATAAAAGTTAAGGGCTAAATAGGTTAAAAAAGTCAAGGGACTAGAGATGCCACCAGCAGTAGAAAGATGATTCCAATAAATTCTTCACATTTCTTAGATTTTAACTGAACAACTGGCAATAACATATTTTCTACCTGCATGCAGGCAGCCAGCAATTGACCTGTACACTGAAAATAAAGATTTTCTACTCATCATGAAGTTACAGCCTTGACAAAGCAACTGCATATATTTTTTATTGTTTGTATAAATATTTAATATTAAAAATGTTTAAGACATTTGCACCAGGTCATATAACACCATGAAAATGTCTGTGAGTTAAATAGGTCAGGTCTTAATTTCTTTTCACACTTCTAGAGTATTAGTTCAGATTTTCTTTGGTATAGGTGCAAATTGGATTTGTGTTCATGTTAAATGTTCATGCTCCAAGAAAACTGAACATGCCTCTGTTTCTGTGCCACAGGAACACATAAATTATTTGTGTTTACAGTAATGCATAGGAATCCCAAACTAGAAACCTGCAGTAGAAAGAGGTGAACAAGATGGTCTTCTTCAACTCACACTTCAATTTTGTTCTACTGAGAAGTTTTGTATTTCTGCTAATGTACTTTTTCCACCATAGTCCAAACCAAAGTGAATGTGATTTTTAAGAGGATCCAACAATACTACACTCCAGTACACTCCATCCCTCCTCCCTGCCCAGAGCAATATCTGGTCTGTACCGGAGCTGATCTTCCCAGCCACTGCTGATGCAAAGCCTGCTGCCTTTGAGACCTGGATGCACGTTAGGTTTTCCTTCCTCATGTACAGAATCAGTACTCCATGTGAGGAAATGAACAGCTAGTTCCAATGTGATTTTTTTGTTTGTCATTTGTCCACCTTCATTTTCAACTGACCAAACACTTGAGCCTGCGAGCACTTCTTTGGTACTGCAGAAATGAAATCAGTGCATTTTGTGTGCTCAGGATATTCTCAGCATCATTTGAGATGCAACCTTGTCTTTGATCTTCCTGATGTTTTACTCAGGACTCAGTGACTACTGAAAGTACAGTTACTGAAAACCATAGACACTCCATAATGCCTCTTGGAGTTCACTACGTCCTGCTCATGCAGTGACAGCTGTTTTTTTTCCACCATTACCATGAAGGTGACCGTGAGGATGGGACCACCCAGCTCCACCCAGCGCTCACAGCTGCTGCCTGCATGGCTCCCACCAGCCTGAGCGTGGGCACCAGAGCCACTGCTGCACCAAAAGCCTCACCTTCCTCCCCACAAACAAATTTCATTTGATAAAATAATGCCGGCAACAACTGCCGACAGCTGGGAATAGCTGAGTGCATGCAAAAGGCCAGATGCAAACACCTAACCTTTCTTATTGCAACATGTTGCCTTTAAATCCTTGTTAGAGTCTTCACTCCTGAAGCAGCCTCAATGTACGCTGTCTCCTCAGATGTGTCCTCTGGCAAGTAGCAGCCTCTGCCTGCAGAATCTTTGCCTAATTGCGTTTTGGCGGAGCAGAGTGGGGAGAAAGGAGAGAAAAGGAACTAGATAACTCCACAGTCTAAATCTGTCATGGGCTGAAAAGTGGAGGGAAGTGGAGTCCTTCCTGCTTTGCTGAGCTGCCTTGTGTAGGATGGAATTTGCTGCAGTCTAGGCAAGTATCCAGGCATAGGAGGCATTAAGGTTTCGGTTAGCTGCTCACAAATGCACACATTCACTGATGATGGCTAATGTGGCTATCATTATCCCCCAGATATTCTTGGTCTGCTTTCATGCATAGGCTGTTTGTTGATACGTGTAAATTGAGGAGAGGCAGAAAAGCCTTGCAGGACACAAGGACTTTTTGCTGACTGGTCTGAAGCACTTTCCACCAGCTGAGCTACTGCATGAATGTCCTTGGCCAACACTTCCAGCTTTTCTATATCTCTGTATTTTAAGTACATCCAACTCAAGAAGACAAACACAACAATAAAACAGTATGCAGAGTATTCCACTATACAACTCACGACACAAGATATGTTTGCATGGCTTACCTCCCAGTTATATCTATCTTTTGCTTTTCCTTCTGCCTTATCCCAAAAAGCATGCCCTGTCCCCCATGGTAGGCTAAAGCAGCTGGGAAAGGTGACAGTCCTCCTAACCTGCATGCCAGCTTAAGGAAAGGCACAGCTACTTTTAGGAGGCTACAGCACTGCTGCTGTTCCAAGGGGAGACTATGTGAGTCTGCCTTGCTTGGGAAAAGTGCCTGGGGTCTGTCCTGAATCAGTGCAGTGGGTATTGCTTAAAAGAAATCCTAAATATAGCAGGGAAATATGGGTTGATGATCATTTCTGCAGGAATGATAAAAAAAAATCATATTGTTTGGTCTCTGTGACTAGGAAATGCATGCAGATGAGTCTGCAGAACTGGTTTCAAAAAACAGTGAACATCCACCGAACCTTTTTAAATCAGTGGGAGCTCTCTCAAAAAACAAAGATAAAACATAAAGTGTAAAGCTAGCTTTATTTTTCACAATTTCCTGTACACTGACCCTGCTAAATCAGATCCAGTGAATCACAGCTGCATCAAGAGTATCCTCACAAGGATGAACAGCGCATAAAGGCATCCAGCTCAGCATTAGTGTGGCTGTGGTTCCTGCAGCAGTGCAGTGCTCTGCCGCAGAGCCTCAGAGTTTGCCAAGGAGAGAAGGAAGGACGAGTGCAGTCCTGAGGAGGGAAGATGGATTGTCTTTGATTTGATCCATCCTTTGCTCATCTCTGTGGCACCGCAGCCTTTGCCATACAAGTCATAAAATTTGCTACCAGCAGCTATTTTGACAGTGACATAACAAAGCTCAGAGGGAATGAAGAAACACATCCAGAAGTGTCAAAACAACACAGCACATTGTGTTCGTACCAACATGATAATATGGTGGTTTATCAGCAGTTATACCACTATTTTAAAAAGAACAAAATGGATGTTTGTTTTTTTTTTTTTTGCTATAGGATCAGGTTTATTTTGCTTGTGCACAGTATCTTCACAAACCTTGAGAAACAGCCCTTATTGCTAAGCTAAAAAAGAATGACTTCCTTGGAAATGAGCATGATTGCCATGAAAACCTCTGGCAGGCTTGCAGGCAAGAAAAAAAAATCTAGTATCAAAGTAGTCCAGAAAGACATGACTGAAATCATGGTTTAAATTTACAATTTTTCATCTGGTAACATTCTTCCATACTGTTTTAATGGCTCTGGTACTTTTCCTGCAGTCTAAAATTAACCTTCACCTTACATGAACTGAGGAAATTTCATAACTATGTCAGTATGTAACACTGCCTTCTTGGTCATGGGCACTAATGGCAATAATTTCAAATATATTTCAATTTGCTTTGAAAAGAAATATAACAGAAGCTGAACAAACATTAAATGAAATAGTAAAAAATATATATAAATAAGTGTACATAAAACAGTAGCCAGAACTCTGTGATAGCAGCATATAGAGCTGTCAGGCACTTCAGCAGTACACTGTGTGGAATGAGCCCTCAGAGCAAAAGGCCATCAGCTGCTATGCCTGACCTTGGTGTGAAAAAGGAGAGGGATTAAAGGCACTGTGAACTGGTGATCTGCCCAAGGCATGCTGTCAGGAGCTGAAGGAGTTGCAGATAAACCACAGGACTCTGGAGTTCCTGACTGGCAACAGAGAAAACCTAATGAAAGATGCAGTAGTTTGAGCCCAGGCACTATCAAACCCAGCCTGATTCACTCCACGGAGGCCAGGGGCCAGGTCTCACCATAGCCTTCATGGAAGAGTTTTCTGAATCTCATGGAGAGCGGTGGGCATTTGCTCAGGCTGCAGGTGAGTGCCAGGTGAGGCTGATCAGCAAAATGATGCCCAAAATAATTTTCCTGATGCAATGTACTGGGGTGAGAGAGCAGAGTGGGGTGCCTGTTGTGCTTCAGTAGAGGATTTCAAGATGTTTTCTCCTTACCTTCAGCAACCACAAAATATTCACAAAATTAACTGTGAAAGAGAATACCATTTTTTTCAGAATGCTGAACCACCTTATTCAGATGCCTTTGAAACAAAATGTGTTTTTATGGGATGGAGGGGTTAGGGAAGCTTGGGAACCTGAGCTGGACAAAATGTACTCAATAAGTACAGAGATGACAGTTCGAGGAATGGTGTTTTTAAGGTTCTACATTGCAGTCCAGATATCTACCATAAGAGGATGGAGCTTGTTTTATCTTGTTTCTTTGGTGTTATTTTTTTAATTAGCACTTATATCTGCTCATTTTTATATAGATGGCATGACAGCCTGATGGGAGAGGTAGAAGGCTTTCATAGCATCTGTCCTATAAACTCACTGGAAATTATCCAGTCTTTTTTTGCCCCAGTATTTGACCAGCCAAATGTTGACACTTAAGGAAGGCATGAAATTGGCTGCAGGGCGTGCTTAACCTTTTCAAACCAAGGCTCCAAAATGGATTTTTCAAGCCAAATACCCGAGTTTTATTAAGAGAGATGCAGAGCAATTCAGATCGATGTATGTGGCCACTTAGGCTGCTGAACAGTGGTTTCCAAGGGGAAGGTCAATTAGTACTAATTGCACAGAGGTTCATGGGTATGTGCATGGGCATGTAGTATAGGATTGTGCCTCCTCCTTAGACCATGTCACACATGCTGTAGTCCCATCCAGCAGCTGTGAGGTGACTTGAAGTTGAAAAGTTAACATCCCATATCCAATCCCCAGAGCCATCTGAGCTCATTCCCCAGATGACAGTACAAATCCTAGTCATAGCTAACAAGGAGGTAGGCAGGTACCCCAGACTTTTCTGCTGCCCCAGAGAAGAGCTGCAGTGATGCGATATCTCAGCAGGTCTTCTGGGATGTGATATGGTACAAAACAGTCTGCACCAAGGTCTGCATGACCTTTGGACCACGTGGAGGGCCTGCCTCCACCTGTGCTGTCTGAAGCATTTAATCTCTCTTTGGTTCACCAGGAATAACTCCCATTAACTCATGATGGGAACAGAGCCTGCAGCTCACAGTTGTAAAATTACAGAATTGTTACAGTTGGAAAAGACCACTAAAATCATTCAGTCCAACCATCAACCCATCCCCACCATGCTCACTGACCACGGCCCTCAGTGCCACATCCATCCTTGAGCAGCCCCAGGGATGATGACCACACCACCTCCCTGGGCAGCCTGGTCCAAAGCCTCACCACCCTTTCTGAGAAGACATTTTTCCTTCTTTTTTCAGTTGCACCTTTACAAGCAGACACCAGTAGCTGGGCTCTTTGAAAGACTAAAACTGAGGAAGGTCACAGTGAGAGTAACCAACTTGACATTTTCTTTTCCTTGTTTCCTAGAATTACAGACAGAAATTAAATTATTTTGAGAAAAGTTTTCCCTTAGAAGGTATCCTAATAAGGAATGTTTAAACCACAGCTCAAAATACACATTTTCACAGATCTTATGTATATTATAAAGAAAAGTCAAATTATGGCGTTCCCTTTGCAACAAAAATATTTACAATTGCTATCAAGGAAAGTTCTGATGCAGTATTGATGTTGTCATTAGCAGGACCGAATGCACTTTGTCCTGCATATAACTCATTAAGGAGCTATGGGAAAAAGCAGAAGCAAAGACAAGTTGTATTTTTTTCTATAAGAAAGATAGCATACACTGAAGAGTCCAAACTTCTGCCTGGAAAGTCATGTGCACTGATTTATGCTCTTCAGGCTGGAAAGAGAAGATATGGAGTGTGATGGCAAAGGTATTTGGGGACTTTCTCTGGTGGCGATGATTCTTTTCTGCAGAGCTCGTCAGGTAAAACTTAAGCAGCGCTTTGCTCTCACCGGCAATGGAGTAGCTCCACCACCTGGGGTATGTTAGAATTGCCTTTCCTCCTCTGGTATACCGGATTTATAGATCTCTATGGTTTTATTTTGCTTTGTTTCATTGGTTTTGTTTTGGGCTTTTTTGTTTGTTTGTTTTGGTTTTTTGGTTTGTTTTTTTTTGTGGGGGTGTTAAGGGGTTGGGGGTTGGGGTTGTTTGGTTGGGGGGTTTTTGATTCTTTGTTTTGTTTCTTTGTTTCTTGGTTTCTGTTTGTTTTATAGTTGATGCCATGTATTTGGAAAAAAAACAAAAACAGTAATTATGAGATAAAGCTGTAAAAGCAGGTAAACGGTAATGGAAAGCTGGTCCTTCTGGTCTTGAACTTTTGCCTCTGAACCAAGAGGAATCTTTGCTTTACAAGTGTTTTACTGTGTTGTGTTACAGCCTTTCAAAATCTATAGGAAGTAACAGTGAAGTGAAAGAAAGGAGCTAGCTAAATTATTGTTTTTTTCTGATACATATTGTATTCATGTACTTCCATTAAGACAAAGTGGAGTTACTTCTGAAATATGTGAGTATGAAAAAAAAAAAAAAAAAAAAAAAAGCAAATTTGGAGCAGAAGAGCCTAAGGCTTTGGTAGAAGAATAAATAAAGCCAGTGTCTTTACACCTATCTCTCATTTTTATTGTTGAGAGCCTCAGCCCAGTTCCTTACACCCCGGTGTCCAGTAAAAATGCGGCGTGTAAGCATAAATTTCAAGCAGTGGGAAATTCAACCCAGCAGAAATCAGCCTGGCAACAGAAGAGGATAATCAAAACCAAGCCTTGCCCACACTGCAGTTTCTCCCTTCCTAGTCACTCCCATATTTGTGCAATAGCAGCTCATATTAATCCCCCTAAGTCTTTTTTTTCCCCACATCCTTTCCCTGCAGATGTACAGGTGGCTTATCTCAGTCCCACCTGCCCTTTGTAATGCTCAGCATTGGACAGCTGTACAGCCAGTGACAAAGGGTCGCTCCCATGCACAATGCAAGTGGTCGGGCAGGTCAGAGCATCCCACTTTATAGACTGCTCTGGGCAAAAGCTAAAGCCCAGAGCCTACAGGCCCCTATCTGAATGAGCAGCCTCAGACCTCTGTGGTCTTTACAGGGAAAGCAGCAGCTTCCTAATGCTTAGGAAGAACTGGAAAATTTTCTTTCTGTTTTGCCACCTTGTCGAGCTCAAATCTATTTTAGAAGTGTTTTACTTGTCAGGACAGGAGATTCAGCATCAGAATGAAAAGATGAAAGAGGACTGCAGTTATTGCTGGCATCACAGTAGCACAGCTACAAACAAAATGAGAACATAATGGAAATATATATGTTCCTATATGGGAATATATAGACACATGTGGTTCCTGTATTTTGTTACTTCTGTTCTTTCTCCAACCTTACAGCTACTCTCCCTAGAAACTTCTGTTGGTTTGGGGTTCTCTTTGGTTTGTTGTTTGTGTTTTTTTTAATTGTTGCCTTACGAAGCACTCTTCAGGATCAGAAGCAGTTGTCCCAGTGCCTCTAGTCATACAACTAAATCAGTGCAGATTGACCTCAGTGCTGTCAAAATGATTGGCTCACTTTGACTAACTGTAAGACCATCAAGTAACTGAAGGACCAAAATCAATGAAACTAAGTCAATGAGTGGATGCACCACTCATTCCTCTTGGATAGCAATGCCCTCAGTATTGTTCCTGCTTTCTTTCAGAGGAGGGCAGTCCCTGTGCCTGGCTTCTATTGAGTAAGCATCCTAAAGGACCATCCAGCCCAGGACCATTTCCAAATGAGTGGACTGCAGAGGCTTGCAGAGCTCAGGACCCAGGGCAGGGGAATCTGTCTTCACTCCTGGGCTCCAGAACCCACAGGTAAGAGTTTATACAGTTGTAAGTATTTGTTGTGTGAAAAAAAAAAAAAAATCAGGGTTTTTTTTCTTTTTTTTTTTTAAATTTCCTGCCACTCAATCTATCAAAATAATTTAAATAAAACAAAGAGAGAGGAAAAGGAAGCAAAAGAAAAGTAGTTTCTAACCCTCTTATGAAGCTATATTGAAGAAAAGGAAGGGATTTAACTTGAAATGAGATGGGGCTTCCAGAAGAACTTTTTAAACCTTCCTAATTTAGTTTATTTAAGCCCAGTGAAATGAGCTATGAAAAAATACATGAAAAACATCCAACTTTAAAGAACCAAATCTGTTGAAAGCTTCTGCGAGTAGAAAATTCCTCTATTACATATTTGGCAGAGAAGTGGCTGCATAGACAGATGACATGCCATTAGAGTCCACATAAGTAACCACTAGGGAAAGCACCTGCTGCAGTACAGAAGATGTTAGAAATGCAAAGATCTGATTGAAAAGCAATTTATATTGCAAGCAAATGCATAATAGGAGAAGACACACTACTCATCGTAGATCTTCCCACAGAGGAAAGCGACACAGAATAGAAAGTAGTTAATCCTAAGGAAATAATTAAAGAAGATTAAGGGGAAATGATTTTTGAAAATATTCAATGCTGATCCAAAGCATGACTGATTCAGGTTAATGAAAAGATGGTTCATCCTCTCAGCCACAGTCTTGCAACCCTGAAAAATTCTTTAAGTAAAGAAATAGAGAGGAATATTGAGTCTAATTCAGCAATGAGATCACTGAGTTTCAGTTGCTGTACCTGCCTATTGTCAAGGAAAATGAGCACGTGCAAGGAAGTTCAGGTTTCATAGCAGAATAAATGATTTTAGTGTCCTTCTGTCCAAGGTCTCCCTGTTCCTAAAAGCAGTGGGAACAAAGAGAGCAAAGATTCTTGTGTTTTCTTTCTATGCCAGCAAAATGATTGATGTTGAAGAAAGCCTCCACTTTCTGCCCTGTTTCCTTGCACTGATCTGATCTTGCTCCCATGGACATTAACAGTGAGAGTCCTATCAGAGCTGGCAGGAAACTGAGTCAGATCCTGCAGCTACATTCACTGAAGTGAGACTGTGATGATGAAAAGAGGTAAGGTTTCCTGGTTTCTGCAGCTCAACTCATAGGCTGGATCATGAGGCAACACCAAAGTTGGAAAAGGGCAGTGGAAAGCTTTACAAGTTGAGCTGCTTCTCCCTCCTGATAGGAGAGAAGAAACAGACACCTTGTAAAGGACCACCACCAACAAAAAAATTTCTGACTTTCTGCAGCGTGCTTGGTCCCCACTGCCCTTAGGAACAGGAAGATCTGGGACAGAATAAATGAAATGAGGAAAATTAGAAGTTTTGTGTGCAAGCATCTTCATTTTTCTGGCCTCCCAAATGTGCCTGTCACGTCTTCCTGGTCTGTGTGTGTTCGTGTAATTTAGAAGCACAATCTCATAGTCAGCATTTCACTTGCCCTGGGTGAGTCCCCATGGTGAAACCCATGCAGTCTATCCGGGTGAGGCTCTGATGCTGCAGGATCTCTCAGGGATATGTGATGCCCTCTGCAGCCCAGGGACCTACACCAGCTGGACCATACTCCACAAATGCATGCTGGCATTGGTATTTGTTGTTGCTAAGGGAGAAGTCCAGCACCTCTCCAGGTGTTGCCTGCAGGAGGGGATTCACCAAGGGCTTTGGTAATTGCCAGGTTTTTCCTTCCCATGCCCAATGCACAGCTCGTAACAGTAATTCAGTAATCTTTGGTAAGGTCCCGAATCAGAACAGAGTTGCCAAATAAGTGAGTGAGGGCTCTTTCCCTCTGAGTGCTTTGCAGACAGAAATAAGAAAAATGGTTCCAAAATGGTAACAGCAAGAATCCAACAGCAATCTGCAAGTCAGGTAGGAACACAAAGAGCATTTCATCTCCTTTGTGATTAGGATTGAGCTTGACACATGGAAAGCAACCAGACCACACAGACAAAGGAACACTGGAAATAATAATCTTTAAAGAAGCACATCTGAAAAATATAACTCTTCCAATGTTTAAATTTGTCTAGCAAGCTCAGATGCCAAATGCATTTCAGGAATAGCTCGGCAGTGACTGAGTACAACATTTAATTAAGTGATTATATAATCATCCCTCTGTTTTATGAAGCAATAATTCAGCTCCCAAGTGGATAAGCTATGAGGCCAAAGGCCGGGCAGTTTATCACAATGAGGGAATCTGTTTACTGTGGAGGAAAACAGAGGGACAATGATGTTATTGTTAAAATACTGGTTTAATTAATGTAAAATTAATAAGTCTTTTTTTTTCCCCTTTTAATTTTGTAACAGTGCCTAGCTCGTCAGAAAAATGGCGCTTCTGCCATTTTCCATGTGGAAGTGGTGGTTATTTATGGCCACATGGAACGTGCAGGAAGTTAATGATGTCACACAGTCAATTTATTGGGGATAAAATTGCTAGAGTCATTTTATCAGGGAATGATATAGTTCTCTTCATGGAATATAAGAAGTCAAGAGACTCCACTTATACTGTAAAAGAGAGATCAGACAAGGTAACTTCATTGCAGAAAAGCTTTTCACTGGATTATTATTAATAATTCCACTAAACCAGAGGCTCTAGACCCATTGAGCTGTGACTTCATGTAATGCACAATATATCATTAGGAAGATCTGGACAGCAGTTGGTGAAATTACATACAGTACCAACAGCACATACAAAGTTGTACAGGCAGGCAACTTGCTCAGAGAGTAATGCTTGTGTAAACAGGGTGCTACAGTGGTAGGGAATGAGTTGCTCTAAATTATGTGTCTGGGTTTTGTTTACAGTTCTCTTCAGGTATTTTATTACAGATTTCAGTAAAACCCCAAGTAGGTAAGGCAATAAGCATGAAAGCGACTGAAAGTACAGAAGAGGGAAGAATGATTTACTGCAATATGAAGAATCAGAAAACAACAGGGATAGCAAAAACAGAAAAGAGCCAGCAAAGAAAAAGGAGAATGAATTCAAGAAAATCAACTGAATATGAGGATAAGGAAAAAGGAAAAGAAATGCAGTGACCAATGTTGATATATACAGATGGCAGTCCTCAGAGCTGAGTGAATAATGAGTTTAGGAGAATGAGAAACTTCTCTGCTGCTACCGCAGTTGCACAGTAAGGAAGCCCACGGTCAGACTCAGCATTTTTGAGAGGCACTCAAGAAGATGTCCCACCTGCTTTAAAATATGTGGATGAAAAGTAAGACAGAAAGAAAGACAGAAGGAGGGGGAGGGGGGGGGGGGGAGAGAAAAAGGAAGAAGGAAGAAGGGAAAGGAAGAAGGGGAATGAAAAAGGGAAGGGGAAGGGGAATGAAGAAGGGGAGAGGGGAAAGGAAGGGGGGAGAGGGGGAAGGAAGGGGGAGAGGGGGAGAGGGAAGGGGAAAGGGGAAAGGGGAAAGGGGAAAGGGGAAAGGGGAAAGGGGAAAGGGGAAAGGGGAAAGGGGAAAGGGGAAAGGGGAAAGGAAAGGGTCTGTGCACTGAATTTAGCCTATTGCAGTAAATTCTGCTTTTACTATGGCACTGAGGTATTAGGGACTGTATTACATGCTGGGTTCCCAAGATGGACTGTTCAATAGACTGCACACCATGTAATCATTGATTTGATGCCTTGAAAGAGAGCTTATAGGGAAAGCTGCTGGGAGAAATAGCACTGATACAGACTGAGACTGATTACTAAAATGGGGAGGAAAACTATTAGGTTGCAATCATTTTATAGGAAAGTGTTCTTAAGTGAGGGAAGAGGAGTTTATGTTCCATGTAGAAGAATCCCTGCAGAACAGTTTCAGCTTATTAGTACTAAATTGACCACAGCAAATGAGCACTACAATTGTCAATGACCTGGCATTTTATAAGCGCACTGGGGCTCAGTTTTAAACTATTTTACACATATAAAGAATGTGAGATGGAAGATGAAAGCAAGGAAATCCACCCAATAGTCTCAGCTTCAAAGTCTTCTGCGGAACAGTGCTGTCGAGGGTGCACACATTACTAGACTGAGATTTGCTTTTCTTCTGGAGTTTGACCACTGGCACTGAAATATGAGGCTTGAAGAGAACAGTGATAGCCCACAGCAAGGAAATTGTTAGTGCAATGCACAAGTAGCTAAATGGCATGGAATTTAACCCTTTTGAAAGAGAGGAATTGCTGAAGGCATTTCAGAGTGGGAAAGAAATGCCACTCATTGATGTGGAGAAATGACCTGGTGAAGCACACAGGTCCTTTTCCAGCCCTGTGGCACAGAATGGCCTGGGATTTTTCTGTGGTGTGTTCTGGAGAATTCCTACACAGTGCTGCTTTCTGCTCTGCACCCAGGGACTACAAGACAAGCACGTGCGCATCTCAGCCAGACCTTCCTTTGAGATAGGTAACTCATAGATTCCATCACTCCAGGTTTTGAAGTCACATCACAACAGAATAACCTTCCTGAAAGTTTTTGCCTCTAGTGAGTGCTCTACCAGTCTCTGCAATACAAGTACAGTGAATCCACTGGGTAAGTCATCAGGAATGAGGATGCTACAGCCCTTAGTCAAAACAGAAATTTTCACATCAAGCTGTATGAACTTGTCCCTTTCTGTCTATCTGTGTTGCCATATCTACACCCATCCTTAGTCAGAAAAGCTGGACAGCAGGCTTCTTCATCAGGTTAGCAGGCAATTAGAGTATGCTCTTGTGACCCAGGAAATCTGAAGAGGCTGAGTAGAAGAGTTACCATGTTGGTCAAAAGGGCCTTAAATCCTTAGATTGTTAAATCATATGGTTCTTCATGTATCTCTAGTTCTAGCAAACACTGAAATGACCATAATGACAGCAACAGTAGGTCCCCGGGTACTGCAGGAATGTGTGGCAAAAATCTGGTGCCCAGTTTTAAACAATGCAGAGAGAACAGCCATGTTACAATCTAGATGAAAAAGGTGGTGTTGTATTTTTCATGTGATGAACTGCAGCATCTGCTGGCGAAGCTTTCTGGGTTGTACCAATAGTGACAGCACAATCTCCTTTATCAAAGGCCCATTGCCAATGCTCTGTGCTCAAGGAATCTAGATCTGAAGTCTTGACATTCATAGGATTTCAGATGGCAGTGTGGCAATCAAATGGCCAACGTGGAATTGGTTGGAGGCCATGGGCAACATGGAACAACAGGTTCTTATGCCAGTTTCCATGTGCTGATAAATACCAACTTGCCAACCAAGATTATCCATCAACAAGCAAAGCTAATGATGTACCAACACTAGATACTGAAGAACACCAGATACTTTGATGTTTTGCTTTTGAGTTTATTACACTTCAGCACTTTCCTTCTGAAAAGTTCTAAAAAGCTGTTAATTTTTCACTCAGATTTTAAAATGCACTGAGCTTCCCAGAGACAACATCTAACAATGTTAACGATGGCTGGTTTCAGAACTCCCAGTAGGATTTGTGTGCAATTAATGTTCTCCTCCTCTGAACAGAAACCTAGAGGTTTGCAAAACACACCATATGTTTGTCAGTTTGCCAATGAATCAAGATGTTTTTGCAGCCTTCTGAGTTTCAATAATTAATGGTAATGTCTAAAACCTAAATCACAGTTCAGGGGATCAGAAGAGAACTTTTGCCACATCCAGTGTTGTTCAGCATCATCAGAGTGCGATGTCTGGGGTGAGAAATTAAACAATTGCACTAACTCCCCATTTTTCCCATCACAGCCTGATCTCCTATTCCCATTGCCCTTTCCAAGCTATCTGGTTATTCCCTGCGACAGGTTTACTTGCTTTGCAGAGTAATGCTATTACCCTTGGCGTAGGCTTTGGTCTCAGATAACTGAATGATCAATACTCCAGTGTAAGCTGCCTAGGTTGACTTGGTCTTAGTGACTAAATGATGTCTTACAGTTTACAGGTTGAAAATATATTGAAAATATACTTTATTCTCATCAAGTGGCTTATTATTTTCTTTAGCAGACCATTACCAACCAATTAATACAAGAAGATTAAGCATATAAAATAAATCAGTTAGGTCTTAAAATTGTGCTCATAACCAGGTTGGCTAATTTTTATAAGCCATGTTATTTCAATTATTATTTTAAAATACAACTGCTTGAAAGTCTGATCCAGAAGAGTATGCTTAATACCTCATATACTTATTGCCTTCACTGTTGGATAATTCTTCTGAGACTTCCTCTGCTTCCACACTTGTACACGAGCTCTCCTGCTTTAGCTGAGACTTTATGAGCAGGATTCTTTTCTTTGAGGTGATGATTTTCCTTTTTGCTAGCCTACTAAAATTCTTTCCTTTTTTTATGGATTCCCTGCTGAAGTGACCTAGTTCAGTCTTTTTCCCCAGACAGATCTAAATTTGCAGCTCAAGATGGCTGATAAAGTAGCAGGAAATTCCTTAACTACCTACAATGTGCTAGACTGCTTCTCCCCCTTTTCCCCTCCAAAGCAGAACTACTGCAGGAAGTGCTCTAATAATAATGATAATGTCACCAGCCCTTCTGCTTCAGAATTATAAACGTGGCTTGAAATGGGGTATTTTTTAATTCGGCTAATCTCATTCTCATTTTAATATTATAAAATGGCCAATTTGTACAATGAATGAATTTAATTTATACTTAGCCTGTCATGTAGGTTAGCAGTTCCTGTGATCAGCATATTTTTAATAATGCTGTTGATTTTTCTTAAGTGCACTGCAATAACATTGGTGTTGTAACCAATGTGAGAGACCATGTGTTTTAGGACTGTATATCTTTTTAGCTTTAATTATGCTTTGAAACACCACCCATTCACAGAACACAGAGTACATCAGAAACATTCAAAATAATTCCTTTAAGAGTCAAGCAATTGTCCCTGCGTGACTGAGGTGATATACTGGTGCCATTTGGGCCCCTACAGCATCACAAAAACACAGAATTACCATTCTTTCCATTTTGGGGATAAAATCTCCTCCGAACAGCACACAGCACGATATACAGAACAGCACAGACTGGATGTGCCAAGAGGATTTCAGGACAGCAGGATTCAAACCCTATTAAAAGAACTGCAGCACAGTACGATGTGGTCTTAGGCATTTCATGGTGCAGTCTCTCTTTCCTTGTAAAGATGACACTATCAGCAGCAGCAATAATTGTTTCTGGCTTAAGATATCTCTGAATATCTCTGAGATTCTTATTTGAATGACTACTTATTTGCAGATGTTTTTTTTTTACTATATTGATGTAGCAACGCTAATTGAGTGCCAAATATGGCCTGCAACAATATTGTTTTACTGCAGTTTGAAACTGGAGGCAGAAATCCTAGCACAGATTACATCTAAATCCTACCAAACCTCTGTGGAAGACAATATTATTGAGTTACAACCTTGGCTGCAGCAAATACGAAGGCTTGCTTTAAAGATTCACTACCTATAAAGGTATCCGGTCCTTCTCCACATGACCATTTTAACATAATTTTAACCCAAACTCTTACTTTTTTGACAAACCAGTTCTCGGCTCTATGAAATTATTAATGAAAAATATCTTCCTTTCCTTGAGAAAAAGGTGGATTTTAGCCTCCAGAAATTACTCCAGGAATGAAAATCTTTCATTCATCCAAAAAGCCTGTGAGCAATCTTCCTATCCATTAGCCATTTTATCTGGAAATGCTTGCATAGTACCTCCTGGGCACTGCAGGATGAACGTCCCTCAACCCCAGTTCTCACACCCCATTAGAAAGCACTTGTCTGCTTGTTCCCTTTCCCTCGAGGTGACACCTCATTGCATATCTGCAATACATTGGGACCACCAGGCAGAAGACCAGGACTCGCTAGGTAGGCAGCATGCCAGCCCACAGGGAAGAGCAGGAGCATAGAGAAATGGCACTAAAAACTCACTGAAAAGAGCTGGGCAGAAAAAAAACTGACAGAACAATTTTTCATTGAAAATGGCCCTTTCAGCAAAAGGGATGGTGATTTTCACTCACCTTGCAGGGGCTCCAGCAGAGCACCGTCTGCTTTCTTGCTGTTTCTCCCTCTCCATTTTCTGTGCAAAGCTTAGCAGTCATCAGAATCACTGACTGAAAAAAACTTCAGGTTTCCCAGACAGGGATTGTGAGCTCAAAAGCCCTCATGGCCACAAATCCTGCACTAGGACTCGCTGAGGTGCGAGGGCAGAACAGGGTCCTGCAGCAGGAACTACTGGGAAGAAGTGATTTGTGGGTGTCAGAGCTTGAACTTAACATCCCCAGTGATGCTTCCTTATGAAAGCCTTCAAGTGAGACATTTTGATGTCTTAATAATTGTTTAATTAATCTTAATAATATTTAATTTAAAAAAAATATATATATCCCTTCTAAATGGAATTTCTGAAGTTTTGGGGTTTTGTTTTTGTTTCTTTTATTTGTTTATTCATTGACTGAATATTCCAGAGAACGGACAGTCTAAATTTAGTCTGGATGCAAGCAGCAAAGTACCTCTCAAAATATGTTTCCATTTTTAAGCCTAATCTACATTTATAGTGACAAATTCTCTGTCAAAATCAAAACTAAAATTTTCTATGGGGAGAGAGAAAAAAAGTATACCCAAACAGGATGCCAAGAAAGCTTCTATTGTTGTACAGCTGCCATTGTGACTTTCAGATCATCCTTGTATCGTCTCCTACATATGAGAATCACCCATAGGAAAAAGGAATAAGAAGACAATACCCACGCTGGGACACTTCCCTGCCACCACAACCACTTCAAGGTCTACTGTTAGCTTGGACCTACGTCTGGTTCACACCTTCTTCTAGTTAGGAAAGAAATGCAGTGAGAAAAGAAGTGAACTGCAGAAATAGCTTTGAAATACTTTGTTTTGACCTGCTTATTACTGAACAAGGAATAGGTTGGTTGGTCCACAGGTTTCATCATCCCACATACTCTGAATTTTGCAAACAAGACCCCATCAGCACATTTCCATTGTGTGTTTGCCAGGGTTTGAGAGTTGCTGGGGCTCCCAAATTCCAAATATGTCTTAGCAGTTCAAACAGGGAAGAGTCAGTGTGGCTGTGAGGAAGAACTGAGAGAATTACGCATACATCTCATAGTCACTGAGATGTCATTTCACCATCCAATGAAGACACGAAAATGGGCAAAGGCAGACAGTCCTTGATACTATCATACTAAGTGGAATAGAAAACTTGTTCTTCACATGTGAAAGGAGAGAACCATAAAACAAATGCCCCCACTCTGCAAAATGCCCCTGCAGAGGTTCCCAGGACAAGGAGAAGGAAGAAGAGAAGGAGGAAGAGGAGGAGAAGGAGAAAGAAGAGGAGACCTGCCAGAGCATCCTCCATCAGGGATGACTGCTGTCATGGCAACAGCAGCTATGCAGGAAAGGAGCAGCTGTGGGCAGATGATTATTTTTCCTTTTTTTTTTTTTTTTTTTTTTTTTTGCAGAGCTGCTCCCAGCACAGTACTGTCTACTGTTAAAAGTCCTAGAGCTCCTTGGGTCAAAGGCAGCTCTCAGAAGGACACCTCTGATCCTACCTGGGATCTCCCAGATGTTCAGTGTGCAAGTCAAAGCCAGGGTCTTTCTGTCTGCTTTCATAAGCACCTTCAGAAGGTGGGTTATCTCACCTACAGATAAAGAGACGATTTGTGCTCTGGAAGTGCAAGTCATTAACACTGTATAGGATAAATTGCCCCCCAAGGGCCCCTCTCTCTCCGGGCAACAGAAAGCTGCTACTCAACTAAATTAAAGTGTAGCATTCAAAGCTTAATGTTAGATGAAGTGACTCTCATCTGCAGAGTAATGTTGCCCGCAGACCTATTGAGCCTCATTCATCTCATGTAATTTACTCGCATTTCTTACTCCCTGCAGCTGGGCTGATGGCTTGTGTTTTCAGGGCTGTGTTACAGCCTTTCCTCTGCTCAGAGACCCTGTGCCAGACGCAGCTGAAGATGGCCCTGCCTCCTTGTTGCAAGATGCCAAGTTTGAAATATAATGTGTTTCTCCCATACAGAAATTATCAGAGCAATGCAATTAGCAATTGTACCTATAGGGCACATTCAGAACTCTGGTTATTATGTGATTGCCCAGAGAGTCCATCGAAACTCAAACAACCCATTTCAGTACATTTACCAATTATCATGCAAGGATGGGTAAGAAACAATTTGCTGCTTAAAATCAGCAAATGAAATCAAGGCAACTTTCAACTTTATGAGTTTTATTTGATTTTCCCTTACTCCAGACAAACTCCCGCCCCACAAAACAGAAGTCACAAGCGATTAATACACGTTCTACTGAAAGCCACCAAGGGCACAAAATTAAATCTGTGGTGCTCTCTCTTACTTACCCACACACATAAAAGACCTAGAAGCCTGTGCAAGGCTTCCTATTGGCATGAGGTTGCTAGCCAGCCTAAAAGCTATTAGCGCTGGTTAGAGAGCTGCAGAATGATTTAGCAGAATTTTAAATGACTGCCGCATCACTGCTAGCAGTTGCTGTGCAAATGTTTTCAGAAAGATCACCAACGTTAAAGAGCAATTCCAGTTACAAGTGATGGCTGTACATCATGGATATTGCATTGACTTGCAGTCTGGCTATACCAAAAGTATGCATTACTGAAAGCCTATTATAGAGACCAAGAAACCATATAATCCCTCTGGACCTTCAGCACCACCTTTTCTGATATGTACAAGGCAAGTGTCTAACAGCACTTATATTCTATTCAAACAGATGGTTTTTAAATGATCTTTATCATCAGCCCACTGGAAAGATGAACTCCAGTCTGCCCAAACTAGAGTCACATTTGGATCTTGAACCTTGAAACTCCTGTTTCTCCCGGTGAAGATCAAGCATTGTAAGAATATGGGGGTTCACAGGGTAAGGATGTGAGTAAAGGGACAGATGGTCACCTTTTAGATGGGTTTCACAGAATAAAAGGCCATTTTTAACCTGAAGCAGCCATTTGTATCTTCCTCTGAGCTTCTTAAGAATCAGTTTGGTCAAATTTGAATCTGGGATTATATTAAGGGAAAGATCTCACTTCCACAGAGAAGACTTATCTTTTGCCTGGAGGAATATAGGCAGAGGAGAAGGAGAAGGTAGGTGAAAGAAAGCTCATACGCTATAGAAAGATTTTTTCCCTTCTCATGTGCCCTTGTAAGAAGATTTAGAACACTATTAGAACACTGGACCTAGTTCTAAACAAATGGCCAGGATTTGAAAACATATTATCTATTCATCAAGAAATGCAGCAGCTCAGTCACAGAGAAGTGAATGTAGGCACTTTAGGAAGGGCAACTGGCTTTCCTGAACAATTCTGCCAGCCAGTGACATCTTATGCCGCAAAACAAAAGCCTTCACAACAGTAGAAGTGAGGTGGTTCCTAAGACAGGAACATATGTTTTTATAGATGTCCATTCTAGTTATTCTATGAAACATTTGTTTTTGTATTATCCTAAATCCCATCAGATCATGCCACTGTCCAATTCTGAGGTCCATTTCATGGTTCTCTGTGGTCTTTCTGATGCCAGCCCATCTCAGACTGCCTCCTGCTCTTCTCTCCAGTTGAGGCACCTCTGCCTCATTTCCCTACTTTCTCTTTTTCTTGAAGCTGGCCTCTCCTGCATCTGATGTAGCTGAGACTACCAAACACTGGCAGATGAATGATTCTGGTAGGTTCCATTGTGGGAGGAGTGAGCGGACCTGTTTTTCAAAACACGTTTTTATCCACCTTTATACATAGCCCACAGAACCAGGATTTGCAGACTGTTTCTCCCTTTTCTCCCTTTTTCAGCATGAAAAGCTATGTGAGCTAATGATCAGAACAAATGAACTCTGAGAGCAGATTCCTTGTGAAGCAACCTCAGAAGAATGCCTGAGGTGTAAACACATCATTAGGAATTTCTTGCTTAAAGTCATATAAAGGCACTGTGACCTGGAACCACTGACCACTGCGTTTGACTGAAAGACTTCCAAGGGACCAGACTTAAAAAACAACGAGTATGAGAATATGTCGTTTCTAGTAAGTCCCTGAGCTCCAAGGGGCAAAGGATTTTGTGACAAGGAGAAGCTGAAGAGTATTACAGCAAGTAGTGATGCTATCTGAAGCTTCCCTGTTTGGTAGAATTGCCTTTCACAGAGAACGGGGTTGCACCAGAGCTTCTCCTTACCAGTTTACACACCAAGAGTAGTCAGCCTCCTCTTCAGGGCCTTTTCCCAAGACCAAAACCAAGTACCTACTTTTTCCTTCAAATGCAACAAAAGTTCTGATACCACAGAACTTGTCAGTCATTCAAACTCAAATGCCCCCATACATTTTTTGCATGATTTTCTTTTCTCATTTTGGCTCCCGGTTTACTTGGGCCCAGTGCCCCATGTTCCCACCTTGAATGAGAGCAGCCAGGGCTTGGGAACTGGAGGAGGATGCAGACATCCTTGCCGCACACCCACGTCCCACAGTGAGCAGCGTGCTAGCCGCCCAGGGACCTTTCACAGCCCATGTTGTGTCACAGTGCTGGCTTGGCTCCAATGTTACATTTTCTGGCTTGCCAAGTTGTTTCATTTGTCTCCTTGTTATTCTTTCCTCCTTTTCTTGACACCATGCCACAAGGCTTTTTGCCTCAGAGCCAAAGGCAACTGCACAGACCCTTCTGATCCCATGGCAGTGGCAATGTAATAACCATCCAAGGGATCCATCTGACATTAGTCTGAAGACTTGCTGAAGCACAGAAGTACAGTTTGGAAGGAGCTGATGTGGATAGAGCTCCACATCTTTTTATTCCATGCAGCACAAAGAATTTCCTTTTTCATTCCTGTGATTGTAGGCATATGCCAGCTTTAGGTGAGCTTGATCCAACAGTCAAAAAAGGGGAGAAAAGCCCTCCAAAAATATTTTCAAGATGTAAGTATCAAATCCCTGTGATTAAGTTGCTGGCAGTAAGAACTAGTGCAAGATTGGGGTTACAGCATATTAAAGGAGAGAACATATTCTTTTGTGTCTTCGCTATGGCCTATGAATGGGCTTCTGTTTGTACTTAACATTTTCTGGGTTAGCTTTCTGCAAGTGTAAGTGGAGACAGAAAATCCAGATCCAGGGTCCTAGGTCCAACACCCAGATAGGCTGCTCAGGAAATGAGCACAGACACATAGTACAAAACATTTGGAGGAAAAAAAAAAACAAAAAGCAGAAAAAAACAGTCACAAGAATTAAACATCTCAGCAAATTCTCAGCTACAAAACACTATTTTGCAGCATAGTCACCACCATTAACTGTGCATTTTTGACAGTGGTCAACAAGAACTTGCACGCAACGGTCATAAAATCTGCCTGGCCAACAGAACATGGCTTGACTTTCTCATCACTGCCACCACTTCTGAAATGCACCACCACCGCTTCACTGTGCTCACATCCACTGTTTGGCCTCCACAAACATTCAGCAAGTGTCAGTGAACGTCAGTGGGTGCCATTTTTACCACAAGGAGGAATTTAATTCCATTCCTTTGCTTCATACGCATGTCCATGCCAGATGCCATTCTGTCAGACTACCCCTCTGCTGCAACAACATGTAATGGAATATTGGCGGGAAGATTCAACCTCTATGCCATACAATCAACATCCACCTCTGACCTCGTGGGCCAACATAATGAAATTGGAGGCATTACTTTTGGAGCAGTCCTTGTACATTTATGCAAGACTATAAAAAACTCCAGGAATGTGCTGACTACATATGGATGGGTGTAGATTTGCTATCTTTTGACTGGAGACCAGATTCTCCTTCTGCTGAGAAGATCAGTTGTTATGTCTGTGAAAAACAACCGTGCCATTTTGATGTGTTTTAGCATCAAATCACACCTGCACAGACAATGTATGCAGTTCCCCATGCAATGAAAGCTCAAATAGCAAAATCTCAAAACTGCTAGGGAAAGAAAAGCAAAGCCGGAGGAGCTTGCTTATTTTCAAAAGTTTAAGTCAAACATTCAAACTTAGATCTAGTCTGTCACTGATGAGTATCATCAGCTTCTTTCTCCTGCTTGTTAATATTGCTTGAAACTGCTTGTCTTGCTAGCTCCTCTGTTTTGCCAGACACAGCCAGATACTGGCCAGCTCCAGAACAAGCACATACATTAGGAAGGAGGAAAAGATGGACTACAAAAACCTCACTCCCTCAGCAAGAGGAAATTTAGATTAGATTTTAGTAGGAAATTCATTACTCAAAGAGCATTGAGGCGCTGGCATAGGCTGCCCAGAGAAGTTGTGATGCCCCATTCCTGGAGGTGTTCAAGGCCAGGTTGGATGGGGCCCTGGGCAGCCTGAGCTGGTGGGTGGCAGCCAGAAGCTTCTTCTCGCAGAAGCCTCCTCCTAAAAATCTCTCTTTCCTCCTCTTCACAGCCTATTGCAAATATGAAGGGCTTTTTTTTGTTGTTGTTGCTTGGTTGGTTGGTTTTAGTTTGTTTGTGGTTTTTCTTTTGTTCTCAGAACAGTATGGGCTAGATGAGCTTTACCTAAAAGATCATTACTAGGGACAGTATTGACAGGAACAGATGTGAGGGAGGACTGACAAAAAAGCCGTGCACCTAATGCAAGAAATATTTACATCCTTTTCCATGAAATCTCCCCGACACTGTGCAGGCAGTGCCTGCTCACCACAAATTCTGTGCATGCAGAAAAGAGAAAGGCTTTGGAGGGATCACTGGAGAATCACACAGCCACAGTAACTGCTCTCTACCTTTGTCTCACATACTTGAAGTGGGGCTGAATGGTATCTGAAAAACTGCTGCTGCTCTGCTGCCAGCTTCATTATCTAAACCAAATCTCCCTTGGAAAGATGAAAAAAAAAAAGAAAAAAAAAAAAAAAGGAATGGAAAGAAATGTCATTTGCCGACATTGTCATTCTCTGCTGCCCAGTAAATAAACATAACATCTATTTGTCACCATGGAAACATCCTCCATGGTCCAAAGTATGCATAGGAGACATATTTGAGAAACCCAGAAGTCTGAGGAAATGAGCAAGTATACAAAACAGCACTTCATGTTGTTTGCCTCCTGTAAGTATTAGCACTTTGATTCCTTTTTTCTCTAAGGTACAAACATATTTATTTTAGAAAGGGCAGCATGTATCTTAGAGACAAAGCTGAAACATTTGCCTAATGTGCTGCCTCTGCTGTGCCCAGCGCTACCTCCCTCCCCAGTGCCAGCAAGGGATTTGTAAATAACTGCTTTATTTGTACATCCAAAAGGCACTCTGTTTCTCCAGAGACACCGCATTTCTTCTCATCTTGCGCACCAGTTGAAAAGACATTGCCATGAGCAACATAAGCAAAGTATCAATTTACATCAGCAAAGCCCTTCTTCTGCCCACACTGTGTAGGCAGCCACCTGGAGATAGGACAAACACATCCATCCTGTTCCTGGGGACCGATGCCACCAATAAAGATCAAGTGCACTGCCAGCTGGCACCATGCTATGCTCCTCATAGCCACATGCCCTTCATTATCACAGCACATAAGATGCTCATGTTCTGGACACCTCCTTTTGCATTCCCTCTGTAGCAGCTATAGCACGATTTAGGTGAAAATAGTCTATTCTCCTGAAATCTTTTATCATAGAAGTTATGCTAATCTGCAGATGTTGGACAAATAACAAGGTGTGTGTAACAAGGCACTCTTGTTTCTAAGCATAAAAAAAAAAGCCCACAGATTTGGGAAGATGTACCTTCCTGGTAGACCATACCCACTCCTATGAGAAAGGAAAACAGGAGAAAAAACATTTATGAGTACTTCTAGACAGAGCTGTGTCAGCTTATCCTAGCCATGTGCCATATATTACCTTATGGGAAGCCAGCATCACACCAAGGATCACGCGAAAAGTGTAGGTGTAAGCAGTGCCTTGCATATTTAATTTGGAAGTGTTTGTGTTCCCCTGTAAAAGAAAGAGCCTGGTCCTGGGCAACGGCAGCCAACCCATTGGCTGACTACAAAGAGCTTTAGCATCTCTACCTACATTCCATCTCAGAAAGGCAGTGGGAGTGTGAGGTTTGAGCTGCTGGGGCTGCACAGCTGTGAGCAGGACGCTGCAAATCAGCTTGAAAATAAAAGTGGGAAGTAAAGAGGGATCTGAACCTAGAGAGGAAAGGTGTTATGGTGGGATCACTCCATTAAAACGCAATCCCTGGGCTTCCGAGGCGGAGCAGAAGTTAACAGCTAGAAAAGGAGTGATGTTGAACCTGGCTACACAGTCTATAAACTTCCTATGGTATGCAGTAGAAAAAGTATCCATTACATTTAGAATTATGCTCTATGTCTGATTCATTTGTGGTTTATATTTCCAGTCTTACACTTGACTTATTCTGACTTCAAATCTCAAGCAAAATCAAGAAGTGTATTTAAGACTAAATCCTAAAGAGGCATATCTCCAAACTCAGTTTTTCTGTCAACGCAGTGGGAGACAGAAACATATATCACCTTCTGTCAGCCTCTTTCCTATTAATGAAGTCTCTCTCTTAAATGTTTTTGCCCATTCTTGTGTTTCCTTATGGAAAAAGTGGAGCCTAGCATTCTGCATGCTCAGAAACCAGCACCTTAACAGAATGTGCCCCAAGCCACTCTGATGCAGTTACGAAGGAATGCAGTTGAATCCCAGAATGCTGGTAATGTCACTGCAAAAGACTTAAGTTTTGACAGATAAAAAGTCTCCAGTTTAAGGGTATAAAGTCAATTTTCTGCCTTCATAAAGGCATGCTTTTTACACCATTCCACAGAAATACAGATGAGCGCACATGGCCTCACCTTCAAACTTCAGATTTTCTGTTCATTTAATTGGTTTATCTCTGTTTTCTGTCAGATTCTTTCCTTCCCTTTCATCTTCCTTATGTCATACATTCTCTGTTACTGCATTTCTTTGTCTTCTTCTCAAAAGCAGCTTTGACTGCTGTCATACTGCTCTTCCTCTCTCTTTAGCAAAATAATTTCTTCTTTTTATCTCAAGCAACCTTTGTTTTCACCCAATTTCTTCTTCCTTGTCTTGATACTCTGTTCATACCAATGCACAACTGTGCAGCTACCTATTATCTTCAGTAAATAGTCTTAATTTGTTCACTGTGAGAAAATCATTTGTCTGTACTGATTTCTCCAGCACCAAGCTTCATCTACTGCTTTTCTTCCCGTACCCATTGACACAATTGATAGTATATGGCTTTGTAATATATTTCTAACAGTTATCAATTACATTTTTCCCCAAATAGCATGAGTAAATAAATGTTCCTTTTCTGACACATTTTTAACATATATTTTCCCACATTCCTCTTGTATTTAGGGAGAAGTGCTTAAACCTACATAAATAATATAATCCCTGGGCATTGGCAAAGGAAAAAATAGAAAAGACACAAAGGTGAGTAGCATGGCAAACTTTTGCAGTACTTTTGCTTTAGAGAAAGACCTTTCAACTTGTTAAAAAACCTTATCTAGTACAGGTTGTAGATAGAAAAAGGCAGGTTTTCCATATAGCTTCTCACTGATGTCGCAGACCCGGAAAGTCAGAGGTGACACTGGTCAGATGCGTGTATGCAGGCTATGCACCAGCAAAATGCTGGAACAGCCTTTGTTTTCACTGTATTTCATTTCAGAGTAGTCTGGGACTCTTATTTTCAGAAACATCAAATTTCATTGATTTTAACTTTTTTTTTTTTAAACTATAGAAGTGTCACACTTTTTTAGCCAGTGATTAGGATGCATTCGTTTACTTATAGAGCCATTTGTTGCCTAAAACCATTTCTTTTACGTAATTGCTTCTTCAGAATGTTTGCTTATGTCGATCAGAAAATGTATTTTGGAAGATTAGGTCATTTGTACTGGTGCAAATCTGAGCAATAATTCAAATAAAGCAAGGTCAGTTTAAATGAATAGCATACCTAGCACAGGGATAAACCTATTAAATTAAAATTACTGAACGTGAGACTCTGCTGATCATATACTTACATTGGAACATATCAAATGAAGATACTTTCTATTTACTAATTTATGTTAGTGCCACAAAGAAGAGATATAATTCCCTCTGAAGTTACAAGCTGTTAAGTATGTATCAAAAGGTCAGATAGGAACTGATCTCCAGCTGGCAGCAAGTTAATGCTACTTCTATCAGGTGTTGTAAATAGCAAATAGTTGAACATTAAAAAAACAACAACACAAAAGCCTGAGTAACAAACAACGCTGCCAACAACAGACAGACCCTGAATCACACAGTGGGTACAATGTGCAGCACAGCACCATAGCACACACCCTATGTTCCAGCAGACTGTAGCTGGAACCATCCTGATCCATCAGACACGTTTTTTGGCCCATGATGCCACAGATGTCTTTGACAGGTACAGTCCCTCCTGCTGCTTTTTGCCTCAGTAAAACTCTGCATTACATGTGAGGTAGCAGCAGTTTCAGTGCTGAGAGGTTTCCCCCATGGAGAGACTGTAAGGTTTTTCCATACTTGGTTCATCAAGAAGGGATAAGTCATAATTTGTAAGCAAAATTGAATTTAAATAAATTTTCTTGATGCATCCTACTTCAAGTATCCCCTAAAATGTATCACTTAAAGCTAGCATTAAGAGAAAATACTATTAAGAGGGCATAAGGTAAACTCATTTAGTTGCTCAGATTGTATAATGCAATGAATTAATATGGTAATGCATCTTCAGAGACCAGAAGTAGATAATAGAGGTGAACAGAGGTTTTCTAGCTTGGCTTCAGAAAGGCAAAAGTAATTTATCATTCTGTTGCTGTTTTGGAGGGAACATTTCTCATTTCTTCTGACTCTCCCTCTGAAATTCTTAGTTTCATTTTTAAACAGCTTTCTGAGGTTTTGCTTTCTTTTTGCTCTAGGCAGAACTCCTACCACATTCAGCCACATAGAGCTTTCCCTGGAGCTGCAAGCATCAGACACTCTTAGTCTCATCCTTGTGCCTATAAGCTTCCTCGGGCTGCACAACTCAGGACTTGCATCCTTTGGGCACTCAGCTCACTTCTCCAGCTGGCATAAGCAGAAAGGAATAAAATAATCCATATTTTCCCTTGCTTGCTTTGTTGCCAGGGTCAAAACGAGGCTCCAGCTATGATCACTGTTCTGTGAATAATCCCACTCCTTTTCTTTATGGCCACACAAATGCACGTTATGTCTTTATTACTTACACGCATCATCCTGTAAGAGCTTATTTTTAATTAATAGAAAACAAAGCCCTTTTGACCTTATCCACAGGAAATATTGCCTCTTTCATGCTAGCCATAAATTAAGCTAATACAGGCTGCATGTCCAACATATTTCGCTCAGGTAACATTCACTCAAATATTAAACAGGGACAGAGAAAGGAAATCCTATTACTAAAGCGTTGGCATAAAGATGGGCTCTGTAATTGCTAAAAGGCAGATCAGAGAAAGAGATTTGATTGTGCCACTACAGCTACGGAAAGCAGAGGAAAGTATCTGATGCAATTGTAACAGGAAAATGTTAGCAATGCAGAATCTAATTGCCCGAATGGGAATGTCATCTGATGCTATAGTGAGGCAAATATTATCAAAGGAATTCAGTGGAGAAGAAAAACCTTTACAGTGGAGAATAAAAGCTGCTGTACAAATATATACAAATTTACCTTAGTAATTTGTTTAATTAGCCTGTTTTTTCTTTCTTTTAATTCCAATCAGAGCCCTGCAGTAGCAATACAAAATATTTTACACTGCCTTCTGTATGCTCAACGCTGGAAAAAGTAGATAGCTCCCTGCAAATGAGCTGTCACAGATTGCTCCTTGTTTGGTGGCAACATCCTTGATCTACATTATAGCTACAGGAAGCCTAATCAATTATGCTCCCAAAATGAAATAAGAACTCTGTGGTGCCAGGGGCATAGCTCATAAAATTAATTACAAGGCAAGTTTACATATTGATGTATCAGTTTATGGAGAGACTAATAACTTTTGATGAGACTTTGACAGGATATTACTCACAAGGATTATGAAAACACAAAAATCATTTGCAACTGGTGACTCAGTGGCCTGTGTCCCAGCCATCACAAAAGGGTTGGCCCTTTGTCAAGAGCCAAGGTGCCCAATGACACCTCAGTATCACTACCCTTGCTGAGAGCACAGAGCCGTCCCCTTTGGCCACCCACATTCCCTCATTTAATGCCTCATCTCCTTGCCCATCCCACCTTCAATTTTATGCTGCTTCCTGGGAAAATAACCCAAATTAAAATAGTTTTCTTAAGACTGGGCAACAACTGCAATGAAAAACCCAAAGTGCTTTTGGCAACTGCAATTGGACAAGGCTGCAGGGAGAGCCCTGGTGTCCCAGGGAACCCAGGCAGCAGTGAGCCTTCACAATCATCTTGACCTCAGGGCACTTCCACGCACAGATAATGGGAAATAGGATTACCCAGGCACTCATGTTTGCTCAGCTATAGAGCATAAAAAATGTAAAAGGTGAAGAGTGACAGATGGCAGATCTTTGGGGGAAACAAGTAATTTTAATGGTGGAAGCAAACAAAGCATGGATTAATGTGGAGCCTTTCATGCAAAGACTGAAAACATGCTGTTCGTCAGCCCACCAAACAGGTAAGAAGGCAGACAAAAACCACTACAACCATTACACTGTTGGCTGTGCTGAGGCATCAAGAGGATAAGCACCTTGCTGGTACCACAGCCCACGAGGTGGGCACCAGATAGTGGATTTCACCAGCTCACTGAGTCACCTCCCAGTGTGGCTGAAGCTGTTTAATAAATTGCCTTTATGAAGCTTCAAGACACTGAGACCCACGTAGAATGCCAAATGATAAATGGCCTGCCTCAGAGATGCCATTCATAATCAAATCTTAAATGTAATTCAGCTGAATGGAGTCATTGCTCTTCTATGTACTATTTACAAGCCCCAAGTCTGTTCTCTGTGAACTGGTACCTTCTGCTGAAAGACAGGCTGTGAGCTATCCTGCACAAGAGCTCAAAAGTAAATTGTGCAAAACCACACTTGATTTACTCATCAAAGAGTTACAAGAGAAACAAGGCTCAGAAAGCAGGATGTAGAGCACCACACATGTCTGTTTATGGGCACTCTAACGATTTCTGAAGGCACTGGCCAGTTTCAAGCAGGCACAATCCACAGGTAGCAATCTTGAAGATTGCTGTGGTTTTACAAGTATTAAGCATTGGGAAAATTAAGTTGCTGAGTAGGCACGACAGGGACCCTATCCATGACCTATCCGGAAAAAAAACCCCACCTTAATGATGAGCCAAGAGCATTTTCCAGAAAAGCTGAAAGTAAAGCTTTAACAGCACCTTAAAGCAAATCCTCCAATTCCCAAGCACAAGCATGTTCTTTAAATTATCATTACAGAGTTCCTTGCTGCTTAGACTGGGCAACAGATTTTCATTTAAATGGAGGTCTCCTCAGAAGTGCAAAGGGGCCTTTGGGGAGGTACAGGGGAGGAAAAATGTAATTTTTCAGGCTCCAAGTGTTCTTTTGTGTTTTATAAACAGTGAGTGACAGCCTGGTGATTAATAAGTTACATAAATAATTATAAGCGACATGTAGCTGAATCTAGTCCACATTCCAGACATGGTACATTAAATAAAGAGAATTCTACTCTCCCCCCTAGAAGAAAAATTTATCTGGCAACAGCAGATAAATCAGAAACGATACTGTTAAAGCACATCCAGTTCTTCAGAGAGACAGCTCATCAAAAACAGAAGTTTCTACTGAGCTCACTTTCTCAAGGAAATGTTTTCATTTACTTCAGTCCTACCTTATATTCATTCAGCATTAAAAAAAAAAATAAAATAATAATCTTTCCTTTATTCATCCTCTTTGACTGAGCTTATTATCTACCCAGAAGCATCTCTGTAAAGAAGAGTTTTGTGCTGATTCTCTACCACAGCCTCCAGAGCAGGAAGGTAAATGCTGCTCTGCAGCCCCACAGTACAGCTCACCAGGTGGCTCATCAGATGTGCTTAATTGGTCGTGTTTTACAGCACCATTAAGAAATTCAAGCTGAATTGCTCTCCCCTCCCTTGGAAGGGACACTGAGAGAGACAAAATTAAGGCTGCCTATGTTCTCTATTGTAAAGACATGTTTCTAGTATGTAGGAACTGAACAGTATATCTTTAAGTAGTTCCTGATTTTTAGGGCACCTCTCTGACATCCAGAGCAAAACATAAGAGGATATAATAGAACAGTTATTTAGGTATATAAAATAACTGCATTTTCCTGACATACCTCTGCCTGTTTGGGAGGGTTCCATGCCTTCTTTGCTTTCACAGAAAAAAAGGGGGAAGGGAGGGGATCATGCAATACTTTGGTGTATTCATTTACATCATTTTTACATCATAATACTGAGCAGTTTTGTGTATTTTGGAGTTCTAATGAGTCTGTGAAAACAATAAAAAAGAAGAATTCTGGTAACAAATGCTGTTCTTTTCATGAATCATCTAAGCAGACAGCAGCCATATTTCCAAGAAATGTGATTACTTCAATAATTGAAGTGTGTTTTTAATGACTTAGATTGTGAAATGAGGCATCATTTCCTAGATTCATAGATTTTTAGGTCCAGAAGGGACCTGAATGAACATCAGTTCTCTTGTAAAAACACGGTGATTTTCTTCACAGTTGTTCCTGAAGCAAATTCAGTGCTTTTGTAGAAGCTACACACAGATTTTTCCAAAGTGAATTTTGTTGTAGGTTGTTTGGTTTAGTAGCAGCACTTAATTTTTATATATTTATATTAAATTGCCCCTCCATTCCTTTTCTTGTACTTAGGATAATTTACCATTTTTAAGGCAGCTGATTGACAGCAAGAGTAATACTAAGATTTGACTCCTAAATCCACACACAGACATACATAGAAACCTAAATTAATTTTCAACAGAGCCTACCTGGAGCTGAGTCTTTGCTATTTTTTTTTCCCCAATTACCAGCTCCTTGCAGAAGCAACATAGTGGCTGTAGGCATCATTAGCAGGGACAGCCCCCAGCTTTTGCAGGGCCATATATCGTTTCAGAATGGATTGCATGTGGGGACTAGCTTATCAGCTTTTCTGAGGATCAGATTAGGCGTTCAGGGACTCTTTTTTAAGAGTTTCTTGTATAGGAAAGGGTTGGCTGCAGAGCTCCTGTCAGACACCAGATGAATCAGAGTACTTGTCATCATGTCTTGGCCATATCTTGCCTCTCTCTCCCTGGGGTAAGAGCACAAGCAATTATTCAGCCCACAGTGTACCAGCTGTGGCCACAGGGAAACCCTGCCAGCACCCATGAGATCTTCTATGTGAATTTTGTCTTCTTGGTTCTTTCTTTTCTAAGTAACCTTGATCTCTTGTTTTCCCTGGCATATGCAAAAGCTTTCTGACAGAAATGTCACCTTTAATCTGCTCTCTATTCTTCTGTAGTACATGCTAGTGACTCCTATTTTATTTTGCAAACTTTGCCCTGACACAGCATCAGCTTAATTCCCTCATTTAGGTCGCAGCCAAGCAAAGCTCACCTTGTTTTCATCTCTGGTTATAATTCATTCAAAGCTTTTCCACAAACTTCCAAGATTTATTCTGTCATTTTAATCTGTTGTGGAGAGAATAGATTATCCAAACAGCTGCATACTTTAGTTTCTGATTTGTAAGCTACAGTAAAGGTAGAAGAAATGCAATCTTCAGTAATAACCGCAATTTTCTGGTCCATCTCACGGACTATATGAGAAGTGCAATCAAACAAGCCAGGACCCCAGAATATACTGGGGAAATATGGTTGAGAAAATAAACATTTGCCTATTTATGGATGAAATAAACATTTGCCTGTTTATTATGACCCAGATCTGCAGTACAGAACAGCCCTCTTTCTCTTCTAAGGTGTCAAGTTTGTTGCGAAGATAAAAAACCTCCAGCAGCTGATAGAGGTGCAATACAATCACACTGAGTGCCCTATGGCTCTTTACACACTGGTTTTGTGGCTGGTGGAAAAATAAGCCCAACTGTAAATTGCAAACGTTCCCTTCTGTCTTACCATACTGCACACCATGGTATTGCTCTATTAGAAGTACTTTTCAGGAGAACAGCTTTGAACACAACAAACTGCAGCTGATGTGCTAAATGTTATAGCCTCTTCAGTTGCATACTGCACTTTTTAAAGGCTTTAACTTTAGAGACAATGAGTGGATCTTATGAAAATGGAAGCCATAGAAATAAATCATCCATCAGTAATGAAAAAAAGAGAATGATATAATTTCTATTTGTCAAGGTATAATGATGTCACCACCCATTTATCCTCTAAATTTAAAGGTTGAAGTTATTTAACAAATCTCTCCTGAGCCACATACATCTGTTGTTTTAATGGTGGCTATAGCAAAGCATTCTGATTAGTTCACACATCATTCATCAATTAGAACAGAAGGTAAAAGTTATTTCTCCTTACTCACCGTGCTTCATTAAAAAAACAACCTTTAGTGTAATGAATGACAGCGGAAGTGAGAAATAAATAAGAAGAGAGCCAGTGCTTTAGGTCACTCTGAAGAATTCCAACTTTTTCTAGAGCAGAGGGAGATGAGAATACATGGGCAGCTGGGGACTAACATCTGTCAAGATTACTAGCTTTTATATTTTTTTGTATTTTGTATTACTAGCTTTTGGCTCCACTCAGTGCCTGTTAGTACAACAAGGTATTTGTGCTAGTTTGCACCCTGTTTTACCAAAAAAGACTATTCAGGAACAGAAAGGCAATGTTACTTACCCTAAAGTTTGCATGGAGTTCTGTCCATACTGGTAATTTATTCCCAAACCTCTCAAAAACTGAATGATTTTACCAACAAAAAAAACCAAGCTGAGTGATTTGTCCAAAGTTTGATAAGAATCTTCAGCTGAGAAATCTTGCTCTTAGGGAGTGCATATGCTGGAAGATGTGGTTCCTATTCCTCCAAATGTACTAGCAAACAGCTGGCTGTGTTGACAGGTGAGATAATCAGTTGCCTGAAGTTGTCTGAAGAAAACAATTTCATCACAGCTGAAACTAAGAAAAAGTTGAAATAAGTGGATTCTGTTTTAAAGAATTCATTAAAAGTAGAGTAGCATAAACTCGAGACAGCCACCATGCCCCTACAGAACAACATATGGCCATACTTCCATGCTCTGTAGCCATCTATAGCAGGTGGCACAGCTTTTCTTGATGACAGAGAACTCTGACTTTAGGGTGAGGAGAAGATCAGAATGTAGATTGCCAAATGTAGGTGACTGTTCCAACCACTGGACTACAGCCTGAATCTAAACCAAGGCCTTCCTTCACAAGGGCCCCCGAAAAACCACTTCTGTTTTATTTGTTGGTTCTGTCTTTAGTTTTACATCTCAGCTAGGGTATTTTGTGTTAAGTGAATCCATTTAATTAAGGCAAAGGTTGAAGGAGGAGATTTATTTCGTCATTTAAAGTAATAATAGGAACAACTGATTCAATCCAAATTGAATCTTTTTCTTATTTTGTCCAGCAAGCCAAAACATTAAGGCTGAAGGCAGGTATTCATTTGGGAAATGGCCTCTGCAATTACAGTTAGCTGCTCTACCTTGTTTGTCCTGCACCAAATACCGTGAGTAGCCTAAGGAGTGCTGGCGGTGATCAAAATGAGCATAGCTTTGTTTGCCTGGAAATTGAGTTAGAGCAGCTTACAGTCCCACCAGTGCCACCAATAACATTAGTGTAAACCCTGAGTTCATTTATTTCCCACTGTAACTTTATCAGTAGCAATTACTTTGGCTGAGAGGAGAGAAATCAAACTGGGGATGGATTTCACCAGCCATTTTGCCAAAAACGTACAGGATTGGGTTCCAAGCAGCTGACTTCCAGGGCACAAGCAGCACTGAAACCGGTTCCTTTTCAGTAACAGCAGCCACCAGCCTCAGCACATGGCCCTCATCTGCAGCAAGGAAATTCTTTCAAGTTCTTGCCAGCATCCCCATGAATGTTACCTCCGTTACAGTCCTTACATTGACTTTGCAGAGCTCCAGCTTCCCGTGTGAAGTGCAGAAGATCGTTGCAAGCTAGGGTGGATTTTCCATCAGTGCCAATGGGCTTATGCTGGTGTAAATTGAGGGAAGTTAGAGTTAGCAGCAGGACATCTATTACTGATTGTGATGCAGTAGGCAGGGGTCTTGATTTTAAGTTTCCAAATTGAATTTACTTTGAGAAAGTCAGTAGACTCAAACCAGCAGAGAACTTGACCATATATTTTGTTTATATCCTCTCATGGATAAAGCAAGGCTTATGAATGAGTACCAGTCATGCTGACATTTGTCTGCACCCAAAATACTGCTGCTGACTCAATTTGAGTTGGATTTTCCACTCATAGGAGAAACTTCTGGGGAAACACAAGAAGTGGAGCAGGAGGTGAGATGATCCCATTTTCTCCCATCACAGGCTGTCATGAAGGAAAGGTTTGTCTCTCCACAGAAGGAGCACAACTGATTCCTGCCCGCCTGCTCTGAGGGGCTGCAGGAAAGGTGAACTCAACAGGGACAATGTTCCTGGCTCTATTTCCTGCATGAAGCATGGAACAGATTGATGGAGCTGTGCCATCATGGGCAGTTAGAACCGAGCTGAGCAACGCCATCACCCTGCCATCTTTCTAGGATCCTTCGTTTGAAGCAGTTGACAATGTCAGCCTGTGATTGAGGAAGTTTGATGAGTAAAGCAAGATGCTGTAAATCTTCTGTAAATCTTTGTCTTCATTTCCTCCAGTATGAAAATTTTCTCATGAGCATTTGTGGTCACAGGAGATTATCTGGACTACTACTCTCTTCTGTAACATGCAGTGAATTAAAGCTTGCTCAGAATTGCCTCACACTTATAAGTCATCTTCCTGGCTTTGTGCAATGCATTAATTAATCCTACTTAGCATAGGGATGGACTTCCTCCCACCGTGGATATCTTCTTCCATCTGCAATTATTATTCTCTACTTAGAAAAAGCATTGTTTCCTATTGATCAGCTAGAATTTTCATTATGCCCATGGGTTACATATGTGGAGTAGACCTCACACAAATGTGATGTTAATACTGATTGCACTTGGTCTGCTCCCATTTGTTATCTATTGATTTTCAGTGCTTTGGCATAACCATGTCAGTATTTAGTAAAAATCCCCATGTCTCAGTGGAACAATTAACTGGTACAGTGTATTTGTGCCTGGATGCACATTTGTGCAATCGGTGAATTTCAAGAGCTGTAAGCACAACCTCGCCTGTATGAAATACATTTTAAGAGCTGACATTAAAGTTAATATGAAAGTTCAGAGGTGCAAAATAATTTAAATGCACAGAAGAGGTAGCAATAACGTTTCTAAACTGAGGCAGTGAATTATGTATATAAGAAATATTAAAAATGCAAAGCTGACTCTATTTGCATTCAGAATGCCCCCTAGCTGTTACCAAGGAGGTGGAAATTGCTTTATGCTGAATTCAAGGGCATACTACTTAGTGCTGTATTTAAGTCAAGGAGGAATATCACTCATTTTTATTCTACCACTTAACTTGGGCTTATGTAATCTGTCTGGTAGCCGAGTCAGTTGTCTTATATTATTTTCCACCACAGAAAGAGAATATATAATTCAATCATTAAACCTTTATTTTCACCAGTTTTGAGATCCCTCAGAATCATATTGCTGCATGTAAATCATGAGCTGTCATCACTCTGAGAGGATGGAAACATCAGTATTGGGCTATGCCTTCCCAAATCACATATGGGCAATCATAGACCAAAATTAAACTCATTCACCAGTTGGGGGCTATGTAGATGATATAGAGCAATCAAAGGATGTCTGGATTGTTATGGGGAGTAGGGATAAGGTATCACTTCTGGGCATCAGGACATAAACACAGAAGCATTTTGTTCATATAAATAACCTGTCTGGGATGAAATTTGGGAATGAAATGTGACTGCGGGCTGGACACGAACACATGCCAGGGGTGAGGAGGCAAACATCTCAGGACACAGGTAGCAAACACTGGAAATTCATCTGAGTGGGGTTGTAGCTCCTGCATTGACATTAGCAGCTGGGATTTTTCTGTAGTCTTAACAATGGTGAAAATTAGCCTATAAATAATTTCACAATCCAGTAGTTTCTGTCTGTCTTTAGTTATATTGTTGTGGGTTTTGTGGTTTGTTTTTTTTTTTTTTTTTGCCATTTCCACATTTTCCTCTCAGACCAGTGAAAATTGATCACAATGCTTTTAGAGTCAGCTTTACTTCCAAGATCTGTTACACATGAGGATGTATGACAAAACAGCTGTATGACAAAACAGCTGCTTCCACTTCTGGCTTTAAAAAGAGAATAAGATGAAGCTGAGGCCCAAAGTGGAGTTTATGCATCCCTCACCTACAAGCCATTCTCAGTATGCTGTCCCAGAGAAAAGTACTTCTTGTGCTCAGAAAGTCAGCACTCCAAGCAGGCCTGGATCTGACATGGCTGATTAAATTAATCTCATTTCACTCTGGTAGACAAAAGGAAATGATAGCAAGGATACAGCATGAATACTAATTTTTCAAACTGCTGTATCCTTTCAATTAAAGGTGTAATTTTGTGAGTTCTCATGGGATAAGCTGTTTTCCCGAAAAGACCACGTTTCCTAACATCTCAAAAAACAACCATTATTGCAGAGTTTGGGGCCACTTTTCAAACACATGGACAAAAGATGGTAGAAGAATTATGGCTAAAACCAGGAATTAAAAGAGGAGATGAAATTCAAGTCCAAGAGCAAGAATCTGCCACTCAAAGAGACAGTGATATGAGCCTCTGAGTGTAACTCATTGAGTGGAAAAGCAGAGCTGGAAAAGTAAATATCTCCTTAATGAATACCAAAAATGTGGGAGCAGGAGACAAATGAGTCAGAGGTCATGAGTTATATCATTTGTGTCAAAAAGAAGCAAGGAAATAGCTGAGACTTGAGAGAATAGACTAAAGCCATCAGAATTGTCATGGCTGGGCAGGAAGGGTTGAGCACAGGACTAGAAAACAGCAGCGTGTCTGCAGATGAAGAATGGATTCACAAATCTTTGGTAACTTCTGTAACAGAAGACTTCGGCCAGAAACAGCTTTAGTCCTTGGGCAAAAGGCAGTGATGGGAATAGCCATGTGCAAGTGCAGCACAGGAGAGGGGGTCACAGCCCTGTTCTCTACAGGGCACCACAGCCTGGAAGAGTTGGAGGAGGTATCTGAAGAAGAACTGTGTTAATGCTTCATTCAGACTGACATATTTTGTTTGATATTATGGAGCAAACTTATGCTGACTGCTAAATCAATATCAAATCAAGACTGGAATCTGTTTTACGATCGTGGACAGTGAACTCCTTACTGCTGCAGCCATAAATGATGTCACATTTCAGCAGTCCTATGGCTGCCAGTACGCAGGCCAAAAAATGCTCATTTTAATTAAAAACTGTAATCTGAAAGACAAAGTGTCACTTGCAGACAGAGAGTTCTCCTGTGCTCCTCCTGATTTTGAGGCTCTGTGCACAGCAAAAGACAGTCTGCATTCCATTCAGCATCATCCAGATCATCTGGCAAGGAAAAGCCAAAGACAAACTTACAATTTATACTGTTAAAAAAAATTTGATGTGAGCTGAGAAGAGCACAGGTCTTAGACTGGCCTTCGGGAACAAAGTAATGTCATCTATTTGCATGCAGCACAGCCCAAAAGTATTCTGTGCATTCCAGACACAACTGTACTGGGACTGGGATATCTCTCTTGTATTCCTCACCAGTACCACTGAGCAAGGAAACGTGCTCAAAATCAGAAGTGCTTAATCTGTCATGTTTGCTTGGCACGGACTGCACCCAGCATCCCTAAGGATTGGTATACTTGTCTTTGATTCAGATCCCAGAAGATGAACCAAGGGTTTTACATCCTGGAATGACTGAAGTTGAGAAACCTTCACTGTTTCCTTATTTATGATGCGCCACTTGGTGAATACATGACTGGCTGGGAAGGCTGCACCAGGGGGTCATTTTTTATACTTTTCAAAGTGAAGCATTATTTAGGCACGTGTCAAAACTTTCACAGGTCTTAAAGATTAAACATAAGCCACAGGTGTTTTCTCAGGGATGAAAAGGTTTGCTGGCATGGGGAATGTTGCAGCAATGTCTCCCATAAATCCAAAGACTGTCTCAGAGGCTTGCAAACAGGAATGCTAGGAACAGACTTCTTCTTGCCATATTCCAGATCTATGCTGTAGATTCACAAAGACATAGAAACATCAGGATCTCATCACCTCAAGGCCCACTCCCAGGTCAGGATTCCCTGCGTGGCCCATGACTGATAGCTGACTGCAGCCAAAATCAAATCACTCTGTTCAGTACAGCTTATCCAACACAGTGACAACTGCAAGCTCTTCTGCTAGAACATTCACTTTAGAGAAAAAGCAAACTTGGAGAAGATTTCACCAAACAGAATGCCAAGTCAGGAATTTAGCATTACTCTAGTCCCTCAAAGTAACTGTGTGTAGTTGTTCTGCTGTTGTGAAACACATCTGCATTTATCCACCAAAGTGGCACGAATAAGGGGGATTTGCTTAACTCTTTGTCTTTTTCAAAGAGATAAAAGTTATTCTTTCTGAAAAGTTAATTCCTGCTTATAAATGCTAACGCTGGTGTCTCCTTTGCTTTTAAATGTGCCCCAGATATATCAAAATTGTTTTCACAAGCGTAGGCTGACACAATGATAATTTTAAAAAAGATAGTTTCTAATTGGAGCAGGACACATGTTATAGTCATGCCATTTTACAGGAGGAAGTAATGTTTTCTCATTCATATATTATGGTAAGTCCCCTTGAGAAATGATATTTTTTCTCCTAGATTCAATTTTTTTTGCCTGTATGGTGTAGGTCTTCTTACAGTAAAAAAGTTTCTGTGGAAGAGATTATGGTTTAAGATATTACATGTGCTCCATTGAGAGCTTTTAACATCTACAGCAAAAGCTCTGTTGTGTTTTATCTCTACTTTTCAGTTCAGAGAAACTGATAAAAACAAAGTATACTTAGAAAATACATTTTACACATTCCACAAATTAATGACAAGAGGTTATTAGTCCAGAATTCAATGAAAAATTCACATTTTTATCTCAGAGTGGTAAAAAAAAAAATGATGGGCAGATTTTTTCCACCTTTAGTTAAATAATTTGTGCTAGAAAGTGTCTGACTAAAGGCACTGAACAAAATAAACTGACAATCCAATGTAGTGCAAGCCTCCTTATCACACTTTGCTGCTGATTCACTCTATCAGGAATATTACTTTTAATTGCTTTATTCGAAAATGGCAATAACAGCTATTAACCTGGAAATTAACTTTGGACAACTGTTCCTATGAGATAATATATCGATTCGATTTTGTTAAAATCTCTGTCTTTATGTGAATAGCTTTTAGCTAATTTGGTTGGCTGCAAGCGGGTCCCCCTAACTCATTTAAATGAGGACAGAAGTAAAAGGAATAGAAAGTTTCACAATGAGATCCATGTCTTTGTCTTATGAAAATCCTTTTCTCATGGTGTAAAGGTTACTCTGTAAATTACAATATAGCTTTTTTTTCTTGCAGAGTTGTTTGCCTTTGCAGCATCATCTCCCTGGTTGTGCCAGGAGCCAAGGTCTGTGAATGACAGACACTGTGCTCATTGATTCAGACTGAGACTTGCAGGCCTGCCTTGGTTTAGCAGATATTTGAGCACATTCAATAGCAGCTGCCACAGGGTACGTGTTGACCAGCAGCAGCAGTGTTGACAACTTCAGCCCTGACCTGGTGCTCACTGCACCTTGACACCTGCACAGGGATGGGAGTTGCTTCTTACTGTGAAATACAGCACAAAACCTTTATTATTTCTTCTATCCGCAGCACCCCTCAACTCTGAATTCCTTTTGTTCTCTGATTTCTGTTTACCAAGCTTTTCTCATTCCCAGGGTCAGGCCATCTTTGTCAACTCACAAGTGTCATCGTATGTTTCCTGAAGGTTCTTTCCTACACATGGCCCTAATAGACCATAGGTGACATACAGCCATGCAGCGAATACAGCAGCAGCGCATGAGGAGGACAGCATGACCACAGCCCAGTCTCCTGCTCTCCACATAAGAGTGATAACCCACATGCAATTCTGTCATGTAACACTGCAGTGAAGGAAAATAGTGTTCTGTGGTCTCTGTTCAACAGAATTCTTAAGTACCTGCATAAGATGTATGCCCTGCTGCCCCCGGAATCAAAAAGATTAGTCATGTACTTTACAGTTAAACATATGCATGAGTATTTAATACATTTTAATGGTTCTGTATATTCATTTGTCTGTTAAATAGCTGTGGTCCTGGACATCCACGCTAGAAACAGGATGAGCCTCATATATCAGATGCCTCCAGCACATCATACTCTGTTCTATGGCAGGAAGTGGGTGCATAAGCACAGATTTTTTTTATCATGCAACAATAAATAGGTATATACATATTATTATATTTTATAGATTGATATGGAGTACTACTTGTTGTTTCTCTGAAAGAGTGCTTTGAGGAACTATTAAAAACGAGTCTATTGGAAAGAACAGTGGCACATAAATGCTCTTTCCCTGCTCTCTCTCTGTTTTGCAAAAGGCAATGGAGTTGATGGCACTGACTTATACCAACTGAGAACCATCAAGGCAGACTTTGACTATGTTTTTTCAGTTTTAGCTTCCATATTCTTTAATCTACTGAACAATTTTCATAACATCAGCTTTTGTTCTGATTTTATTCTGAGATTTACTCATCAAACAATAAATGGCTTGGCTATCATCAAGCCAAATGAATCCCATTTTAGGTAAATGGTCTTTGACTATTGTTATACATCCTGCTTAATTGCAGAACAGAAGAGCAATAAAAAAATTTGCTACTTTTGGGATAATCTATTCAGTAGCTACTTTATAGCTCTCTAGGATACATCAAGTAAAAAACAACTTTAAATCACAACAATTTTTTTCATTTAATTAAAGTACTTGTTTAAACAGTGTGCTATCCAGTGAAAGAGGTGGCTTCACCAGTGCAGTCACTCAGACTGGCTGTAGACCTGACTTAACGAACCAGTTTAGGTGAGTTTATGGTCATTTTGTATTGCTAAGGCAACGTGTAGCTGGAGCATAGCAATTAGTCTGCCACAGGATTCTTCAATAAAATGCATTGGATCATTTACAGATGTGGATGCAAACTCTACTGAGATTTTAAGCAACTACCTATTAAAGGAATATCATAATAAGACCTGTATAGACTGTTCTTTTATTTAAGAGATAAAGTAGAGAAGAGCACAGCTTCACCTTGGATAGGAATGGAAGAGATTATGGTTTCACAGGCCACTTCTTCCAAAAAATTGTTATTTCCTATTCCTTGCTAATCCCTAATTCTCTCTGTTCCACTTACCTTGTGCCCCACTACTAAGGATTACAAACTGACAAACCCATTCCAGGGCAGCTATCTGGGTTGTTCTAATTTTAGCATTCCTACTATACACTTATAATTTTCTCAGAATTAATTCCTTATCTTCCTGAGCCCTTTTTTCCTCCCAGTTTTTAATGTAAATTAAACTGAAAATCAAAGCTAAAGACAAGCCCATCACACAGATCAGCACGCTATGAATGATTAGCACTGCTAATGTCTCTTAAGTCTGAGAACCAGGAAGTGTCTTAGCAAGAGGCTATTTGATCCAGCTTAAAACATTACCAAATGTCTGTGACAATGGTTTGAGCATTATGTACTCTGATATCCAGAAGCACTTGTATTTATTTAAAAATTGTGTGCTTTCTTCTACATTAATTTCAGTGGATTTATTTGCATAGTTACGTGTGTGCTGAAGTATTTTGTGGGACAGAAGCTATATGTGACTCCTTCCTTGCTGCCATGACAGAACAACTCTGCTCCTATCATCTGGGTTTGGAAGTAAAAACTTAGTGCTGATCAACTCCACAGAATCATAGAAACACAAAATCACAGAATCACTCAATCACAATTTGGTTGGGATTGGAAGGGACTATTTGTATTCTGGTCCAACCCCTGCTCAATCAGCATCACTCAGATCAGGCCACCCAGGCTCATATCTAAGCTGCTTTTGAAGATCTCCAAACAGGAGACTCCAAAGCCTATGAGCAGCCTGTGCCAGTGCTCCCTCAACTTCACAGCTATGGAGTATTTGCTGGTTTTAAGACAGAACTTTCTGTGTTCCAGTTTGTGTCCACTGCCTCTTGTCCTGGCTCTGGGCAGCACTGAAAGGAGCCTGGCTCTCTCCTCTTTGCACTCTCCTTTTGAGGTATTTGCATACATTGGTAAGATTCATCCTTACACTTCTCCAAATACTGTCTCCAGAGGCAGACAAGGCATAAATTAAAGTTTACAGTCTCTGCTAAAAGAAGTAAAGTCTTTCTGTGTGTTTTTTTGTTTGTTTGTTTTTGTTTTTTGTTTGTTTTTGTCACTGCTCACCCATGGTTGAACCACCACTGATTGGAAGGCTATGGTTAAGGTCCCATCAGCTTCCATAGAACTAGGACCTGAAATCAGTTACTATCTAGAAAATCCCTGTCTCCTTACTTTCCTCTTACCCTCTCAGTCTACCAGTATAAAATTAGGTAAAATATTCCCTCATAATTTTCTTGTCTGCATGTTGTATCACTTGAACCTTCTGCATAATAACATTCTAGAAGTGGCTGGTCAACAACTGGCATGGCAGAAGCAAGTAGCATTGATCAATCTTAAATCCTCATCCCTTGACACTTTAATCAAAATAATTTAAAATTCTATTAAGCACAATATGCAGAGCATTAACACTGAACCAGTGTGCGGTTAGTGTGCAGACTCTGAGTGATATGTCTGAGCAACTGCCTTGTTAGAAAGGCTATCATGTTGTGCTCCTTGCTGAATCATCAAGGAAGAGAGTGGCAGCAACACTCTTTCATTGCTAATGTTTGACACAAAGAATCTGACAAGGAGCTAAATGTTTGATTACCTGAGAGTAACTGAAAGTAAAATCTTCTGTCTCTAACGTCAGAACATTCTGGAGCTGCCTGTCACCTGCAAATCAGGGCAGCAAGCAGTCACCTTCTCAACATTATTCTTGCTGCTGCCCAAATCCCCAGCCCACAGCTGCAACCATCTCGTTTAAATGAGATCCACATGCTCTATCTTGAAGCTTTTTCTTTTTCTCACTATTCTCTTCTCCATGTTTTCTTAACACCACAAAACCATATCCAGCATCCTAAAGGAAAGCACCAAAAAATGATTTCCAACCAGCAGACACAGGCTGCCATCCCCCACTGCAATTCCTGTTTAAACACTGAAAACACTTACTCCACCTAACTGCTTTTCAAAGCTGTGTTGACTAAATGTACCCATAAAGACCCTATTTGTTTAGAGGGTTTTTTTGTTTGTTCACCTGAGTGCTGCTTGTGTGATGCAAAGAATCACTTGTAAAAATCAAAATACTGTGGCTGCTCCAAAAGTAATGCCTCTTATTATATTGGCCCACAAGGTCAGAGGTGAATGTTGGTAGTATGGCATATAGGTTGAACCTTCCCAGCAATATCCCATTACATGTTGTTGCTGTGCGACAGATGGAAGCAGAGGGGTAGTCTGACAGAATGGTATCTAACATGGAAATGTATATAAAGAAAAGGTTTGGAATTGAATTCCTCAATCTGGAAAAAATGGCATCTATTGACATACATCTGTACTTGCTGAAAGCTGATGGAGGCCAAGCAGTGGATGTGAACACAGTGAAGCAGAGGTGGTGTTTTTCAGTGGGTCGCCATTGGCACGCAGGCATTTGTTCACTGCTGTGAGAATGCATAGCTAATGGTGGTGACTGTGTTGAAAACAGTATTTTTGTAGCTAAGAATTTGTTCTATCAAATAGTGTTGCTGTCCTCTTTGGATCTGTTGATTTTATGATCACAAATAGGAAGCCTTACTTATGGAGCAACCTACGCACTGTTACTTTTACCATCAAGTGTCATACCTGGGAAAGGTAACTGTATCAGTCCTTTATATATAAAAAAAAAAAAAAAAAAAAGGAAAAAAAGTATCAGAAAGCTTTGAAACCTCTTTTCTGAAAAGAGTACAGGAAAAGCCAAATTAGTTGTTAAACTAGCTCTGCTATTGCAGTTTTGCTACCAGAATATATACCAAATATCACCCATTAATTATTTTTGTTTCAAAGGTTCAGACTATGATTGAAAATCCAAACCAGCAATCACAGAAAGCTTTTTAGCACAGCAAGTGAAATTGTGACTAATTCCCCTCTGCCAAAGCACATACCTTGGAGTGCATGAGAGCATGGCTGCTCACTCAGTTCTTTCTTTCCCAGCTAGACCTGCTAAAAAGCTGCTTCACTAGGTTTTAAAGCCCACTGGAGGTGCTGCACATTAACTGAGAAGACTGATCAACCCATACAGTATTAAAAAGACATTTGTAGACTCATATAATCAATAATGTACAGTATTAGTGTGCAATTTAGATCGAGAGAAGACAGCTGTAGGACTATGATACATCAGCTAATGAAAATGTGAAGAGAGTGCAATTCAGACAACTAGAAAGGCCAAGAGGCAGCCCCTCAGCTGGTGGGAACAGCAGAAGGATCATCTCTGGATCTCTGAGCCTGCACCTCAGAAGAGGATTTGTCCCCAAGAAAAAAGCTGGGACAGCATCCTTTCCATGATATAAGCAGAAAGCTTTATGAGCTACAAAAGATCCTTACTACTAAAGAAATGGCAAAGAAAATGATGAAATGGCTCTATTTGACCTCAGAATAGTTCAGAAGTTGACAGCCTCCCAGGATATGCCTACACACAAATGTACCAGCCTGAGTTTTCTAGTCGTAAGAGCTAGACTGTACTTCAAGATTTGGCCATTTTCTACTTCTAAGAAAACTCTCAGATCCCTTTAGATGTGGATGTGTCCCAGTAAAAGCATCCCAGTTATGAGAGCTGACCTTATGCCTTCATTCCTATACCATTTTGGTGCAACGAACAAGTCCTCCATGCAAGGACTAGGAAAGTGCAGAGAAGCAGTACTTACCCAGAACACCATCCCTAATGTTCCGTGCCTTGAGGGTAAAACCAGCTTTGAACTCCCCAGCAGCTTCTGCTAGGGCTGGGATCAACAAAAGAAGTAGGATTAGATACCTATAGCTAGTTCTTCCTATCCTCCTCCCATCTTCTTAACATCTCATCTATGAACCTTACAGCCTGATAAAACTAGTATATATCGATGTCCATAGGCATTCACAGCACAAGTGTGAATTAATGAGGCAGACATGTTTCAGCCTGCAGAACACTCCAGACCACTGTTGGTGACAACTGTTTTATGGATGCACCATCTGTTGCTCTTTTGGTATCAATGGTTACCTTTTTTTCATGGCACATTTCTTCTTCCTTGCTGAATGACTCTGAAGTCCATAAGGTGTTCTTTTAAAAGTCTTGAGCAGCCTCCAAGGGTCAATACTTATGCAAACACATCTTTTCATGAAAATAGCCCTGCTTTCCTTCAAGTTTTATTATTGTGATACTTTTCCTGTCTGCAACTTTTGTTAGAAGAAATCTGTTCCTTCCTTCTGTATAAAGGCACATATAAAAGACAATATTCTACCCCGCAGTGCTGCAGAAAATAGTTCTGATTACAATATATGGACTGATAAGGATGTTTGGTTTTCGTTTTTTGGGTGGCTTTTTTTTTTTTTTTTTTTTTTTTTTTTTTTTTTTTTTTTTTTTTTTGAGAAAAGCAGAAGACATTCCAGATTTTCTTAGTCTTTTCCTGCTAGGTCAGTCTAGACAGGGCTCTGAGTAATTTGATCAGGCTGTAGGTGTCCCTGTTCACTGCAGGGGATTTGGACCAGATGACTTCAAAGGTCCCTTCCAACTGAAACAATTGTATGATTCTGTAAAGCATGACGTGTACCTCTTATGCCAAACATCACAACTCCATGAAGCATGCCTTAAAGAGGTGGCAGGGAAGAGACTGTCACCTTCAGTAAACATTTGATGCCCATTTTTTGCTGCAGACATTGCAGATTTTTTTCTTTTTTATGAAAGCAGTGAATAGCAGTCCTGCTATTAATACAAGTTAAAAATTACTGGGAGAAAAAAAATCCAAAAAGCACATTTTCAAAGATTTTTTGTAATCACTAGTTCTTTATAACATTCACTGCCTCACTTTACATAAAATCACCACTGATACAAGTTTAGTTTTATGTAATACTCCATATGGCGGATTCATAAAATTCTTCTACTGGGAATACCACCATAAACTACTATTTTCTGCTATAAAAAATAACCATTAAAGTCCAGACATGCACAAACAAGGTAATCTGCCATAAATTTTGAAATGTTAAAATACTACCAATGTAAATGTATTCAACTCCTATTGCAAGACATGTAATTTCCATAGCTTTATTAGAAATCCTGCAGTTGTGATGGTTTGGCGATAGGTTATAAATATAGTAGGAATGAGTCAGCATGCAAATCCCTTCTGTGGAAAACAATCTGCGAGATTTTATAGCCCAAAGCTGTTTATTATTTTGTAAGAATAGTAATGCAAGTTCATGTTCAAAACCTGCTGAGAGAAGAATGTGCAAAACATCCTATTATGGAACAGACAGAAAAAAAAACCCTAAGACCTGTGTAATGGCACCGGGCTGGAACATTTTCAGTTCCCCGTTTAGCTGATGCTTTTTTTCCTCCTGTACTCATTAAGATCCTTGTGAGATTATCACTACATGACTAATAAAATGAGAACACAGCTAAGGCTTGGGATTTAATTTCTCAGATAATGAACAGTCCTCAAAATCTGAGACAAAGAGAACAAAAAAGGATTCCTGGAGGTTTATTGTTGTGATTATTTTTGAAAGATTTTGATATTTTCTTTGTTTTCTGTTTCTATAAATAATAATAAGAGAAGATATTTCTGATGATTCCACTCAGCATTACACCCAACTAGCTCAAGCACTTCTCTGTTTTACATACTAGATTGGAGTTCTATAAATATGATCGAATGATACTGCGTAGGTATACTAGCAAGAGGGGAAAGCTATTTGCTTTCAACACTATCTCCATTAACTGTTTCACACTGCAGAGAAACACTTCAGGTGTCAATGAATAAATAATAAGGCAGGTTCTGCAACCAGGCTATGGCTGGCAGCAGAGGCAGAGGAGCATCTTCTAACCCCCAGTGCCCTGGGCCAAGCAATGACCTTATTTGGTGTGAGATGTTTTCTCTGTATACGTAACTGCAAGTGCTGCAGCGCTGTTTTTATAGCTTCCCTGGGAATAGGAAGCAAAGAAAGACATACCTGTTTTGAAAAGGTATTAGGGTCTGGAGTTTGCAACCAGAAACTGCCTACCATCATCACTCGTACTTCCTTCTCTCCTCTGCTGCTGTAGTTTCTCTTAGGAGGCAGCAGTCTGACCTACTGGCCCAAGTGTTTCCACCACATATTTCCTTATATTTGGTGCTCTTCTCAGCCTGCCCTTGATATAGCCTCATCTGCAGCATCAGTCTTGAAAAGTCCCAGAGTTCACTAAGGAACTATTTGAATGTTAGAGTCAAGAATGCTCAGAGGCAGCATGAATCAGCACTGGGGCTAGCTTTAAAATTCTTTTCTGTTCCTTTCACTCATCATCCACTGGCCCTCCTTCTTTTCCTGCAGTGCCCATACTGTACAGTGCTGGCCCAAGGCTGTATAAACAACAGCCAGACTACATCACACCGCTCAAAAACAGAGAAATATTAGCTACGTGGGTCTTTCTGATCTTCCTCAAAGCTAGGCAGAGCATGTGCGCACTAACTTTTGGGGATTAAATAGATTAAATAGAGCTGTCGGTATAGCTCTAATTGGTTTTTAACCAGGACCATCAGATCAGGCCAGTAAAGTTGCTACTGTAAGAGAACGAGGTTTATCTATTCACTTGTAATCTAGAAGAAAGAAAGCAATTAGGTCTAAAAAAAAATGTTAATCTTCCACCAACATTTTGACAGGAAATGCAAGAGAAGTGTGCAACTGTAGCAAGGACAGTTTGCAAGGAATGTCAGATGATTGTTTCATTTTGTTTGTTTTTCCACATGAAAAGAAAATACATCATTTTTGATAAGTTTAGATTAACAAGAGTTCATCTGATTGCTAGAATGCACAACAAATGATCTAAAACACAGTTATTCACTAGCTGGAACAGGGAGTATGGTCTAAGTCAGCTAAACGGTTGTCTGATACAAGAAATGTGAATTTAGATGCTGACACTGATTTTGAACATATATATAGAGGAATCATGGGTATAAAAATGTAACTAAGCCAACAGTGTAAAACAGTCATTTTTATGACATATTTAATTTCCACCTGATTCTACAAATTATACTTAAGAACCACTAAGAAATTACTTTCTACAAATTTTCAGTTCTGATTTCTTTACAGCCTCAGAAGTATCATAACCATATATAAACCTAAATAATAATATTTGAGACTAAAATCAACATGGGGCACATCTGTAAAATGTATTCAAAATGAATGAGTCAGGATGCTTCCATTTTCTATAAGCAGCTGATTTCTCCATCTGAAAAACCAACATCGTCACTGTAATTTCCTTCTCCAGTTTAAAAGAAAGACATGTTTCCGTATACATTTCAGAGTAACTAGAATTTTTTTTAAATAAGAATAAAAGGTCTTGGAATTTTTCAGCTCAACTCCAATTTCACATTTGTTTATTTATTTATTATAGAGCACACTTAGCCAGCAGTAGAAATCCTACTCTCCTTCATGGAGTTATAAATGTGGGCTAATCTCAGCACTACTAAGGGGACAAAGTTCACTTGCAGAAATATACATGAAGAGCTGAATGTCTTTAAAGTCATCGTCACACAGTTTTGTACTCAAGATTCAATTCCCAAATTCAAAAAATTTTGCCCAGTCTTAGATCCATTAAACATCTCAGTACTTTGCATATCAGAATCCTGGAATAAATAATCCCATCCTCAGGAAGTAAAAGACATAAGAGTACACAGAGAAGTTTAGGTTAAAACAGTTTGCAGATAACATTTCTCTCCAATTCTCTATTTTTTTCACATAGCCAAACCCACAACAGCTATATGTAACCCACAGTTCTTCGGTCTGACATTTCTGAACAAAGTCACAGCATGTTATTGCTGACACCCAATACTACAGCTTACTGAGCAAGTTATGAGCTGATTTTCTCCAACATCTGGGTAGCAGCAAGAAGCCCTGAATTTCAGTCATCCTCCTCATCAGACATAAAGCCACATAAAATTCCTTAATTATTTTTATGGTCTTTTAAGGCTGAACTAGGTACTCTGCAAAAAGCATTGAAAATATAAAGCCCAGAGCCGAATCTTCAACTGTATGGAATTCAATCTTAGAGCAGCTCAGGAGAGAGGAAAGAAGGCAGCCTTGGGCCAGCTCCCACCCTTTTTTGCCCTACAATGTCCTGGACTGTTTTGTACTACACTATTGGCAGAACTCCTCACAGGGACTGCCAGCCTTGTGGAGCACCAGGAGATGTTTCCTGCTCCAGTCCTGCCTCTGTGATTTGAAAGCCCCATTCCTCACACACCTCTTTTAACCACTGCTTGCCTCTGTGGGAAGGAAGGAGGGAAGCAGACAGCAGGGACGTGCTTCTGTTGGCCTTCTGCCATGTCCACATCCTTCTAAACCAGGACCCAGGATCTGTCACAGAATTATCTTGACAGGAAGGCCAAACAAGAGACCCAGGTTGGGTTCCATGAGGCACTACACCATGTCTCTGTAAACCAGCCTCTGAGGCTGGCCAGCTTCCACCAGTTCGCAAATGTGCAAGTGCTTTTTGAGGCTTGTTTAACAAAAGTTGCTATTTCTCATTTCTTTCCTCTTCCACTGGATCATAATTTAAGATCTATCGTTCAAGACTGCCTGATCTTGAGCCATGTGCATATATCATGCAGAACATTAAAACCTGACCTTTATACACAGGGTAATAAATACCTGTGAGTCACTTACAAGGTAGTAACTCACTCTCACAGTTCAGCAGAGAGTAAGGGCTGAACTTCAACAGAAAACCTTCAGTTGTTGCCAAATATGAGGGGGATTATAATAATATTTTTATGTTAGGGAAGCCAATAAAGAAAGCTAAATGTATTTCAAAAGTGCAGTGATACATTAGCATTAGAGCTGTGTGGCTGCCAAAACAACCGGAAAATCCAAGCTGCTGCAACCTCCACCTGCATAATGCAAGAAATTACTAGATTTGTGCTAGAAGCCAGGAGCACCTTCAGCCAGCTGGGTTGGTCTGACTTCAACACAACAGGCAGTATGTCAGCCAACTCAGTCATCTGCCAGCTTCTTTGCTTTTACCGTCTGATTGTACAGCCTACACAGTGACATTGATGCTGTGAGATGGAGAAAGGGTTTGCAGGGCTTCTTGTCGTTCAAGATCTGCTCTTTGACAGCTAAGCCACTCCAGCTCTCTTGAGAGAATGGCTGATCCATTATTGGTGAGCAGCCAGAGGAAGTCACAGGCAGATTTAGCACCTGCCCATGTAGCCCTTGGACCAAAAGGAGCAGCAGTATGTGTGGCTTTTTAGACTTCCATCAGACAGCGCTCTTTATGTGGGGTGAGCTCAGGCATAACCTTTAGAACATACTATAGGAGAAATATTAGAATGATTTAAAGGGACAATAGCCAATGGCTGGGTCTCTTGCAACTTTATTCTGCCACTTGATAGCTATAGTTAATATTTACATGGAGCTCTTGAATCAAAGAAGAAAGAAGGAAACCTTGGTGATGCAAATTCAGTAACTAAGAACATCCGGCTCAATATTTTGTGTGCTCATCAGCACACTATTTCTATATGACATTAATATAATGCTCTTTTCATGTTAAAATAGAAAAAGAAACAAAAGTGTACAACCAGTGCTTCTTTGTTCTCCCATGCATTTTCCCCCTGTTGGATGCAAGGCAGTGGCAACATTGGGTCCAGGTCTTTTGTGCCATCTGAGCCATCATTCTTCTGACTTGTTCTTGTTCATGCCATGCAAATATGAGCTGAGATCACCAGCTATTCTCCCATAATTTTGGCAGGAAAGTGGTAGAGGGGGAGTTACTGCTGCTCACCTAGCAGTGAATTACAGGCTTTTGCCTCATAATTTATGCTGCCCTGAGAGGAGACTCAAGAAAAATGAATTTACACAGCCTAGAGAAAAGACTGATAAGCAGCCTCTGTCATGGGTCATGTGTTGATTTTTTTTACACTGGTGTAAATCCTACATACTTTGACTGAAATCAGGGGCATGATGAAAGGTTTATAAGCAAAAGAAGACTTTTGTTCACAGTCCCTAAATACTAGCAGTGAATGAAATTGGAAGATAGTTATTTTCAGCATTCTCTATAGGAGAAAAGGAATGACATAAAGTGAAGGGAAGAAACCTTGAAGTGAATTAAAGAGAAATGCTCCACAAGAACAATCAACAAGATATTTAAATGACCTGTTGAGGTAGGACACAAAGTCACTACTATTTTCTTCATATAATCACTGGCCAGGAAACCTGGGCAGATTGTTGATAACTCAGTGCTGACTAAGCTCTGTGAGGCAGGCTACACCACCAGCCTCACATGTGTCTCACAATGAGACATTGAAAAGACAGCCCTTGTGTCTCTTAATAGAGACATTATAAAAAGAGGAAATGGAAAATTAAGAAAAACAACTTTAAAATGGAAAATCTGCTTAATTAAGAAGCCCATAAAATTAGGAATCATTGAGCACCAGAAAGGAGACATCAAGCTTAGTCAACATTATAGATGCCTGGTTTCACAAAGGAGCACATGAGGGTTTTTTACTCAGCTCTACGCACTGACCCACTGGAAGACATTTGCAAACTGCTCTCACTGCTCTGTGAGAAGGATCTTCATTCCTTTCAACACCAGTGTAGCCAGCCTCTTTGAATTAGAGGGGGTTTATTCTGCATCTCAGTGATAGTGAGATGCAGAATAAACAATAACATAAGAAAGCCTTGGCAGAACTGCTCCTGAACTCTAAGCCCGTGTCTTATGAGGTACAGAAGCTTCTACGGGAAGCTCTGTTTACAATCTCCAGTGTTAAGAAATCCTATAAAATTCACAAATGTATACACTCTAACTTGTTTCTCTTAGTTTGAAAATAAAAACACTGTAAAACAGAATCAGTATTAGGGAGACTACTAGAACACACTTTTCAGCCTGCAAAAGTCAATTCTTTTAGTGATACTGTAGGTAGCTCAGCATGATACTTTCAGCAGCAATGCTGAGGAAGAGAAAAATATTTAATTAGGAATAATTTTCCTTTTGCCATCAGAGAGCTTATGATGATTTGCCTTGAGTAATTTCACACAGAAAATGTATGGGTCATACTCTGCCCTGCTGAAACAGATGCATAGGGAAAGTTCTGTCCATTACAACACATAACAGCTTTTCTGAGACAACTGCAATACCTATTATTCTTTCATGGCACACGGTACTTGAATAAACAAAGCAAAACAAAAAAATCATTACCATTCATAATTCATTCTCTATTTATTCAAACTCTGCTGTAGTCTTGCTGGGCTACCATCTCTTTAAAATGACTCTTTTGTAAGCGGAGATGCGCTTTCTGCTGGCACCCCTGCTTTCTTTTAAGCATCTAATGCAAAATAATGATGATCTTATGAGCACAAATAACATTTACAGCATCTGAGAAATAGTTACAAAGCAGTTAAGAGGAAATACAGACATTCCTTTCCTAACCATGTTAGTCCTTTCCTATTCTTCTTTTTATTCTGTAAATTAACATTTTTTGCAGATAAAAAAGACAAATTCATAAATTACTGCATTTGGCAGTGGAATGCAGTAATAGTGGCAAGGCACAGCTGGAGAGTTTGAAATGTGGCAGCTTTCTTCTAGGCCATCATTTTCCTGCTCCTTTGGGAATCACTGCTAAATGTGGCTACTGCTAATGTAATGAATATGAATCCATGTAAATCTCAGATGCAGAGCTGTGATCTGTCCCCCTCTGGGCAAAAAGGAAAATTTATTTTTTTCCTATGCAGATTTCTGAGTATGTATGTGTGCATGATTCTGACCCTGCTTCCACAGCTCACTTGTTCTTAGGTATCCAGGTACTGTTGAACTTCTCATTTTTCATTCTGCAGCAAACTAACAATGTGCACTCCCTTGTTTTTGAATATTCCTGGCAGAATAATACACCACCTGTTCATTCCCCCTCCCTACCCCCCTCCTTACTAATTAAGCTCTGAAAATGTTTCCAAACAAAATTGGATTTCTTCTGCTCCCCCCACCTTCATCCATTGACTGCACCTTCGTAAACATTTTTGATCAGATGTGAAAGGCACAGAAAGAGCCACAAAGAAGAGGACCGGTCACTTCAGCCAAAGCTATTAATGCTGCCCGATGAAAGATAGCTGGGACCATACTGTGTGACTGTGACATGCCCGGGGGCGGAAAGCAACAGAGAGGATCCCTAACTGGTGTTCTGAGGGACTCAGAAATGATGGAGTGGACAGGACAGAGCTTCTTGGATATCCTCTGCCCATCAAAGGCTACTGATTGACTGACTCATTTTGAAAGTAGGATATCTGAATAGTTGACAGACATTTTACAAAGAGGGGTTGCTAGTGTTAGGTGGATGTATTTTGTGTTTGTTTCCACCAAGGAAAAGACAGTTGGAATTTTAATTCATGCAGCTTTCTTCTCCATAGCAATACAGTGCCTTGCACAATGAGTCTTTGTCCATTGCCAGTGTGCTACGTTAATACATACCATAAGTTATCATTGTAATAACAGTTATAAAGCTAAGATTCTTTTAATGATCTATAGAACTTGAAGTCTTTTCTGGGCAATTGGCATTTTTGAAAATCAGGTCAGCTGGTTAGGTGCCTAATTCTGAATGCAAAGTCTTATTTTACCATTCATTTTCTTTAAAATATAAGCCTCCAACTTGGCTCACGTAGATACATATTCTGTGGGGAGGAAGCAATTGAAACACTTGTCAAAATAAACCAAGAATAATTATTGGATTCAATTCACAAGTTTTTGGAGAGGAAAGACCAGGCCAGCCATCAAATAAGAACTGTTCCAGCCAAGATCTACAAGTAGAGGGACGTTGTTCTGCTTGACAGTTCTTCACTGAGGTGATTAACAAGCCTGAATGATAACCCTTGGGCTCAGATTTGCAGCTAGGGTGTTACATATCAGCTGAGCTATCAGAACACTTCCTGTGTATGTGGCTTTGTAAACACAAAATAATATGACTTGGCTTCATTGCCTTTACTGAAGCTAATCAAAATCACACTGTCTTAAATTGATGTCACTAAAACCACGCATGTAAACGCAACAGGGCTTAGCTATGGCCCTGACAGACAATACTGGTAGCTATTGAAAACACCAGACGGATTGCAGTACTGGAGTAGGAATTCATATAACCGAAATCAGGGGTATTATTGAGAGAGTGGGGGTGTCATCTACCTTGTCCTAAAGTACAAGTCTCAAAGTCAGAGAAATTGTACTGAAAAGTGACATTTTTCTCTCTAGGTTACAAAGAGAGTCAACTCAACTACCTCAGATGGATAACTAAATTTGAAGTAAATAATATTACCTGGTATGAGTCCCATTCTGTCTGAGCTCCCAGATGACTGCTCTCTTGTCTTAACTTCAAAGTTCCAGTTTGGACTCTTCTATGTCCAGGTTTATATGCAGTAGCAGAGCAGCATACAAAAAGGTGTCATTGAACTCTGTTAATTCAGTCCAAAAAGAAAGTGGTGTCTGGGTTCAAAGTCTTTTTATGATCCAGGCCATATTGCATTTCTGGGCTCCTCCAGGGCAGAATTGAACTAGTGACCAAAAGAGAGGTTATGCAAAGGAAGTCTATATTCATCTGTCTAACGTATTTCACACAAAAAAAACACCCTTTATTAACCTAGCTAGGATCCTGCTCTGCTGAAATTCCAAGCGCACTAAATTATGCTTCTGTCACATCCTGATTCAGAAGCCAGTGCAATTAATTGCAGCTAATTATACTTGCACAGAGTAATGTACAGACTGGAGGGCGAGTGGATGGAGAGCAGCCCCATGGAAAGGGAACTGGGGGGTAAATAGAATGTGAGCCAGCAGTGTGCCCTGGCAGCCCAAAGGGCCAACTGTGCCCTGAGCTGCCCCAGGCCCAGCACTGCCACCTAGTGAGGGCAGGGGTTGTCCTGCTCTGCTCTGTGCTGTGCAACCTCACATCCAGCACTGGGTGCAGCCTGGGTGCCACAATATAGGAAGGACACAAAACTATTAGAGAGCAGCCAAAAATACAAGAAATTAATTGTAGCTATTGTATTTTGGAAGGCTGACAATAGCCTCCTGAAGAACTGAACCTGCATCTCCCAGGGAGACACATAACACTTAAATCATTAAGCCATTTCCCTGTGATATCCATGCAGTATTATAAAATTAATCTTTTATAGCAATTAATTAGAGTAGTTACAAGGAAAGTCATGCAGTCTGAGACTCCCATTTATTGCTCAGTGTTTGTTTAGTCAGATTCCCTTAAGCCATTAATAGAGCTTAATGTTAATTTCCTTAATGCTTCCAATCAGCATGTGCAGAATTACAGCTCCACTAGGGATTCACAGATTATCCCAACATACAGTAAAAATAAACAATAGATGCTATTCCCCTGTACATGTCAGTCTTCCTTGATACCCTAATGAGATAATGTTTATGCCAGTCAAAAATGATAGCAATGGGTAACCAAAACTTCTCCAACTATAACTGAACTTTCTTACACATTCAGCCCTAAAGAGGGTAAAAAGCTGTCTGGTTTTGTTTCTGAAACTCTAAATAAGTGAAGAAAGCAAGTACATTCTTCAGTCAGACTTCTTTTCTCTAAAGGTATTTCTCTGGAAATTCTTGAAAAGTTGGGTAAAGCACAGTTCCAATTTTGTTGAAAGGAAGTGAGCTAAGAGTAGATCCTGAAAATGCCAGACCTAAATATGAACTGGAATTTATTGAAATGCCTTTCATGTCTAATGCATAAAGCCTGGTTATTTCATCAAAGTCACTTTGAATCAATCCTGTGTACTTAAACACGTGAAAAACTCTAAGCTCATGTAGGAGATTTTGAGCTTATGTATGTAACTCAACAACTGGCCCAAATCTCCATTGGTCTCAGATTCCAGTAGTGATATGGAAACAGCCTGAAACTTGTCTCAGGATGCCAGAATGTGGTAACTACATTTGTTATACTTTCCTAAAGAAGTCAGTCAGTGAAAAAAAATTAAAAACTATTGTTCCAAAGACAAGTTATTGCACCCCTTAAAAACAATCCAACCACCAAAAATACCCAATTCAAAGCCAGGGGCTTTGTTAAGCAGTCATTAAACAGTGGCTGCTTAACAAACTTAATTTTATATGTTTTCTTCTTCATATTCCAGAATGGTGATTAACAGTCACAGAACTGGATCAGTGACCCCTAAGCCCTTCATTTCTTCATACTTAACTGGCAAAAATAGGAGTCTGAGATTGTTTCAAAAAGCCAGGAAGCCCTTGGCATACAAATGGCATCTAGAAAACTGCAGATCTCATGTAAAAGGAGATTAGATGCTCCATTCCATATGGAGGAGAAGCTCATGTGTGCAGAGAACAGGTCTGCCCAGAGTAGGCCAAACCCTCTGAGCTCCATCAGGTGCCAGGACCATGAAGCCAGCAATGGGTAATTGACCTCCTCATTAAAGCATTTACTGCAGCACATGTATGCCTGTCCCCATCTCCTCAAACCTGCAAATAAACCACTGTTAAACAAACTCATGTCCATGCAACACTGGGAGTTTAAATTCGGGCATGTCAGCATTACTTGTGAGAAGAGGTTTGATCCTTAAATACCTCTTCTTTGATAAGCAGAAAATGGGCTATTTTAACACTCTTTTGTCTTGTACCTGATTAGCAATTATCAGTCAATCAGTACCTTCATTTACATCCTACCTTCTCTTATTGTTTACTGTATTTTATTTTCCAATCTTGGAAAACTATTTTTACAGCCTCATTTAATTTTTCTTTCTTTTCTCCTGAAGTTGAATTTCCTACATATAATCAAACCTAATACACTGCAGATATGCTTACTGCAGTTCAAAAGCACTACTTTTTGTCAGCTTTTTGGAAGAAGAAATGCTAAAAAAAAACTGTGTGATGCAGAACCTAATATCTCATTGAACTCCAAGATCTTCGCTCCACAGATGAACCTAGAGAAAAAAGATGAGGTATATTCTGAGAAAAATGGATATGTGTGTGTCAGAAGTATATCAGTTTCTAATCAATATGAAACCACTAACTGCTAATATCAATAACAGCTTCAGGGTTATTGCTGTCACATAGTTTCTCAAACATATCAGCTAATAATGACTATTGCTGTGTTGGGTTTTTTTTGTCTCCTAGATGAGGAATCTCTACTTTCATCACTGATATTTTCAACATTGAAATTCAAATATTCTCTCATGATCAGATGTCAGGGCCATGACCAAGTTTATCCCCTAGCTTCACACACAATAAACAGATACTAAGATGCTACACTCTTTCCAAAATGTAGTTCTGCTCTGTTGAGTTAATGTGGAGACAAAGACTCTTTTCAGTAATGGAATTGGTTAATAGCTGTTGGTTTGGGGAACTGTCTGCCAGCAACCAAAGCAATACAACAGCTCAGTACAGTACCTAAATGGAAAGAGTTGTTCTGTACTCATACTCATTCCAGTTCGTACTCTTTCCTGTACCTTAAAGACAAGCTGGCAAATTGTCAGTGCTCAAGAACATGATGGTGTATCTTCTAATGGAATCGGATTGAATCAATTACTTAAGCATCCTTTTCTCCTATTTGAGATGCTGACTCCCAATATCTCACAGAAAAGCAACACAATTGCACTGTCTGATGAAGTTGTAGCTTTGTTGTAGTTGGAATGGCATAGAAGTGGACAGGATTAAAGCAAAGGCATAATATATAAGATTAGCCACTGTTGTAGGAAAAAAAATCATACCCTTCTAGGCACAGATTTTTTTCTATAATTCTAAATGAAAGCAACATGTTTTTAGAGATAAATGCACATTGTTAATAACTAGTTTGGCTCAGTAATTGCTGTTTTTACATTGTCTGAGAGAAATTGCAATTAGTTTCTTTGGAAAGCGGATGGCTAAACAGTGGGGAAGGTAAGATTTCATTTCTTCTCCTTTGTCCTCTCATGTAATAAAAGATTTTGTTTAAATAATTCACACTAAAATTGTGATTAAAAAATGAGTTGTTTTTTTTTTTTTAGAGAGAATAGTACCTAACAACACAGTGTATACGTGCTGTGGTAGGAGCTTGCCTTTATTGCTTCATTTAATAAATGTATTACAGGAAAGCAGACATGACCACACTAAAAAGCAGGCAAGATCTTAAAACATGAAAAACTGCTTTTTTAATGCAATCCTCCTTCCCCTCTCTCTTACTATGAATTTTTGTGAAACCCAAAGCCTGATTTTTCTCGGTTTAGAAAGTGTTTTTTCTTTGTTGGCTTTCAATGGCTTTACAAGAGAAAACAATGAAAGCAAATAAAACCTGTAACCATCACCACCAAGGCAGAAGTCAAAGCTGATGTCTTTGAGATGACAGAGCCACAAAAGACAGGTCTTAACAGAGTAAGGCATTGAAGAGACTGCGTTAAGGACTGTCAAACCTACCTCACTAACACCAATTAACTGGGAGATAGGGGAATCTTAGAGCTTGGATCAAAGCCTTTTTTGTCCAGATGAAAGATCACATCAGCTTTGAAAGAAAGCTCCAGATGTCTATGGGGAAAAAAAAAGAACATCTCTCTCCCATTCAGCTTATTTTTCAGTGAATTTTGAATCACTTTGTTAAGAGAAAAAAAATAACATCCCAGCTGGAGAATGTGTCAGATGTTTCATTTTAAAACAATATGAAGTCAGGACGGTGGTAGCCAATTTAGGGGAACAATCTGATCCTTTCCTTTTCCAAGATTTCATTGCTTTTGAGGCAGAGCAATATTAAATCATTCTCTCTAATTAATTCTCTGTTTAAGAAGAAGAAAGCTTTGAAACCAAGCAACAACAGCAACAAAAAATAAACAAACTGCCTTCTTTTCCTTCATTTATGAAGGATGTCATGGCATCATTGCACAGTATATGTTACAGCAAACCACATCCATGAATAATGACCTCCGTGTGCTGTAACTTACTAAAAAGGTTACAGTAGTTATCAGCCAAATTGGCTTAACAATGTTCCATAAAATGTTATGTGAATAGTAAATTCAAATATATGTGATGCATTAGTGGATCAGAAAAACTTACCGGAAAGGATTATCTGACACCATGTTCACTGCCCCATTCATTCCAGAAAGCCTATAGATCAACTGATAGCTTTAGAGATTGAAGCACACAAATGCTTCATTGCTAGCAAGGAACAGGCATATTAGGGAACATAAACACAGTCAGACATACTAAAGACTTTACTCTGGGGACAGAGGCTGCTTTCTTGGTGTCAGTGGGCATTTTGCTAGAGTAAGGCTGTAACATGGACTAATCCTATGCTTGCTTGTCTCAGTGTCTGTTTTAATTCTGAGTAACAACACAATCAGGGAACACATGCATTTCTTTTTTTATAAGTGACAAACAACAGTCTTGGTTATTTTAGCATTTGTTGGGAAAGCTTCAGGCAAGCTTTCACAGAACACTTAAAAATGCAAGGTGTCAAGAGAAAATGTTGGAGCAATCAAGATGGATCTAAAACAAGGCATTGAAATAAGAAGGTTTTGTAGCTTAAGAGAAGATATTCAACAGCTGTAATCTGGTATTTCAGGAATTAATTTCACTGTGCTATACCAGCTACCTTATGTTCAGGAATAATTTTGTCTCTGCCTGCTGTGAATCTAGGCATTATTTTGTCTCCCTGCAAAAATATATTTACAACAAAGATGATTTTATGCCAAAGTACTCCAAGCTTTGATGATGTATGGGTTGAACTCAGAAGAGCTTTTCTCAGGGTACTCTTTCCGCAGGGAACAGGAGGACAGTGTTCCCTGTTAAAATTCACCTGCACACAGTAATCTTGCTTGGATGGAGAGTGTATCAGAGACACACACTAAGAACTGCAGTGAGGAAAGCATACAATATCTCCAAATAAAAGACCTAAATATATGGCTCTTTTGAAGCGAATGGGCATTAAATATAAGAATCCGAAACATGCAGTACAAAATCCTGATTTTTGGCTTATTTTGAAAAGAAACAAACATTCAGGTACTGTGAACACTGGTTTACATGGTGTTACTGCTGCTCATTTTGCTTTGATTTATCATTACAGAAGCAGACATAAAAGTATTCCATTCTCTTAAACACCACTAAAATGTACAAATTATCTTATAAATAAAAAAGTCCATAAAATAACAGACTTGGAAATATTCATGTAAATATTCTGCTTTAGATAAACCAGTTGTCTGAGCAAAATAATTTTATAAATTTGAGTAAAACTACATCAGAAAACAATGAGCATTCATTCCCTTTGCAAACCAAAGTGGATAAATAGGTTTAGTCATCTCTATCCCAAGAGAGTCTTATAGCATGCATTTTTTTTAGTGTAAAGTACAAAGAATTGCATTGCATTTTGAATTCCATTTTAAAACTAATTAAAGGTTTGATTGTGTCACTTTCCTTGTGTTGGAATGTACTTCAAGATGTACTCAGCTTACGACATATGTTCAAGGAAAACTACTCAAGTACTTAACATCATTAACTATGATTTTATGTGCTTCGTTGGATCTGGGCCTAAATGTATAGAGCATATTACTAATCTTGCAAGTGAATGACAAAAATTAATGTAATCTAAGCAATTAATGAAATGGATTTACTCCAGATCTAGGTCACTATATATCAGAGCAGCCTCCTTTTCATTTAATTTAAATGTCCAGGTTATTTAAGTTGGATGTGTAGGGTTATATGGAGGATTTCTGATTTTCTTTACAGAGCCACCAGAATTCAAAATAGTGTCATAAAAAAATATTTTAAAGGTCAAGTTAACTAATGGGAGTGTTTAAAGTCTGATTTCGTAATCTCTCTTATTGACATTGGCATTTTGTATATTTGGTTGTTTTTTTAAGATACATCTTAGGTTAAGGACATTTACCACAATTGCTGTCTATTTTTAATTGCAAGCAAAAAGCTAATGAGCAAGTGACAAATCTTGTATGTTTACCAGTAAGATTTGCTACCTACTTCTATTTCCCGATCCTCTGTCTAAAGTTCTCTTAAATAAATATCTCATGCCCCCATGTGGTTAAATTGAGAGAATGCTGAATAAATCCTTTGAAGCTGTTTTTTTTGTTGTTGTTGTCATTGTTTCAATGTACAGCATTGCGTGCACTAAAAGAATGATAACTAAACTGCACAATATCCTAATTTAGATACTTTACTGCTTAATATCTTAATTTAGACATTTTACCAATATTGAAGGTCTGTACATAACTATAATCTAGAAAATGCTGTGCTGTTTTAGGCACTACCATAAGCTTACCAGGGATAGAGTACACAAAATTCTGACAAAAACTGACTCATTTGAAACTGCAATACGTTATGCAATATTTACCAGTGTTTGGAAAGGCATGAGCTAAAATCCATCTGTTAATGTCTAGCCATCTTAGTGTATAGGTATTCAATTAAAACTACATCCTGAAAATATGAATTATTATCAAAATCAGTACATTGTAGATTTTATGTCAAGAATGGAGATGCATGGTTGTTTTTTCTAAGCAAAAGTCTGATGTTGGATGTCTTTGCAAAGCGGGGCTATATCAAGATGGATTTATTTGCATATTTCTTCACATCCCATAATGAAAACAAAACTAAATTATTATCATGGTTCAAATTTAGTGTCTCATTGCTCAAAATAAAAGGGAAACAAAAAAATCTCCCACACGTGGCAGATTCTGTGACTCGGCAGTGGTAATTTTCTGGAGTAGAAGTGAAGATAACTTAGTATTCCTAACAAAAGTCCATTCTGATAATTTGTGTTCATCTAAAACCACGGTCCTGCAGACTTGTCCAATATACACCAATCAGTTTGCCTGTGGAGACAGAGGTTCTGTTCCTTGTAGCCACAGACGAACTTTATGACCTGCAGTGATATCACTGCAAGTCATACTGAAAGATGTAAGTAGAGACACTGAGTTTTCTAAATGCCAAGGTCAACTACTTCCATCACAATCAAAGGCTTCTGGGCATCCCCTGCCTCTTCATTCAAATCTTTTTAACTCTCCTAAATAGCTGCCCAGCACTGCTGCCAAGTTTGTGCTGTCCCACTCTCGGGGTACAATGGGTGGATGTCCCGTTGAGCTCATTGTTAGACGCAAGTTATCTATTTGCACTAAATAATTGGCACAATTACCTGTGGAGCACAACATGGCTGTGACACTGCAGCAGCCTAGAGCATGACACTTAAATTAGCTACGTACTGTGTTCTTCCCCTTTCACTGTGATTACCTCCCTGCCGTACACACAACTAATCAAATTAACTGTTAAGTCCATCTGTTCTGAACCCAAATCCATGGGGTTGCAGTAGTGTGGTGTCAAGACCAAGCCCCGTTTCTGCCTGAAACACACCATGCTGACCGTCTCTCAGCCTTCTATTATGGTGGCATCCTGTGCAAGAGGCGAGTGAGATGAACCTTAATTGAGAAATTAATGTGCAGCAGGGGGGAAGAAAAAGAAATACATGAGTGTGGGAGTCTTACAGCTGTTTGTCCTACCGCCATGTGAGATTGGTAGTCATTATGCCTTCCTGTGTCTGGACAAACAGTTGCTAAATTAAACAGTCTTTACAGAGACAAAGAGAGGCAGATGATGCAGCTTCCCCCCCTTTAGGAGCAGTCTGCTCCTAAAGAATGGCTTTAATTTTTTCTGGAAAAAAACAAAAAAACAAAAAAACAAACAACACACGCAAGAATGTAGGGATCTATATGATAGAATTAGGTGAGTGTTATCAGTATTTCTAGTGATCCTCTGCTGTAAATAGAAAAATAAATAGCTCATGACTGTAAAAAATTACAGTGCTGTAAATCCACCCGGGGATTGAGGTGTTGTCATAATAACTATATAACTATAATAGCAAAACTCAAGTGGCCTTACACAGTTACCACAATCCAGCAATGGAATTATAGCCATATAACTCAAAATTTACTCAGTTCTTACACTTTATAAAGCGAGAATCTGTGCTTTGGATAGATGCCCTGCACAGGCTCTCCAAGTTTACAGTTCAGTTCCTGTTCTTTCTGCTTCTGCCTCTTGCTCTTATTCATCCACTGGCATCATAGGCAGTTCTCCCCTCTCCAAGCATTTCCCCTACCATGCAGCACCTGCCATTATCGCTCCTTTACTACCACAGCTAAAATCCCCTGATTTTCAGAGAATCATAAAATCATTTGAGTTGGAAGGGACTCTTAAAGGCCATTTAGTCCAACTCCCCTGCAATGAACATGGACATCTACAGGTAGATCAGATGGTCTCTAAGAAAGATTTGGAGAACTGAGTGGCGATAAGCTGACTTGGAATTTCGTAAGGATTTTGAGGAAGAGTGCTTCCTCTAGCATTTATTTATCTGATATCCAAACCAATATATCAAGAATTAAAATGTGATCTCAGGCCATTGTCAGCCTATGACAGAAATGTTGGGCACTACTGGTGACTCCAAGCAGGATCGATAATTGTCTTTACTCATAAATGTGGGCACTTTGTGAAATGGTTTGAAAATGCTATAGAACTGACAGTACATGAGCTGCAGCACCCAACTGTATCTCATTCCTTGCAGTCTTCCTATTAGAAACTTAGTGATCCCTTGTTCACACAGAGATCAATGTATTAGACCTTCACAAAGATCTGCCCTCTGTATCTCAGATGAACAGGTATGCCTGGACCATTTGAAAAAAGAATAGGGAGGGAAAGTAGTGGAGAAGAGTGGCATTCCCTATCATTTTTTCACGGTGCAAAGAGACGTTGCCAACCTCGTGGCTAATGCTCAGCCCAAGGTTAACTGATGACACAGTCACCTCCTCCACCATTACTTGCAAAGTTCAGTACTTCCCACTGAAATCCTATTTCCTCTTCCAGGATACTGTCTAACATCACTGTCAAAGAAAAAGCAAGGATGAAAAGAACAGATTTTTCTCTTCCACTTCCTTTGAAAAGTTACATGAAGTAAGAGAGAGAAGTTTGGCCTCAAATCAGCCAGACCTTCTTTCTTCTCCAGCTTTGTCAGTAAAATGCATGCAGACTCTTTCTAACTACAGGAAACGAGGTGTTTTCCTTTATTTTTTTTTTCTTCTTCTAAATTGCCTACATTTTTTCCTAAATTGAAAATCAGACCTTGCAATCCACAACTCAGCTAACAAATTGTGCAATCTTCATGCTCTTCCGTGTTTTTATAGGAGACATGAGGAGCCATTAGATGAGCACCATATTTCTAAAAAAAAAAAAGTCATTCTGAAAAAGGGAAGAACAAGGAAAAAGACACTGATATCTATAACGAATACAAGTTCTGAACTGAAAAATGAAAAGGGAAACTTAGAATAATGAATCTGTTAGAAGTCCTTCGGTTAACGGTTAACTTGAATTAAAGCTGCTAGTGATGTTTTTGAAGACATGAAAGAGTTTTGAAGACAAAAAATATAATATTGGGTTTTTTTCTTTTTTCTTGTGTACTTTCCATCACTGCCTGTGGACCCTAGATTTAATCAGATTTTTCTTTCTTCTCTTATAAGACTTTATGAAGTCTTTTTTGATTTGCAGCCAACCAAAGCACTTTTAATAATGTATGGTTAAGAGGTTTAATTTTTAATATACAAGAATGGGCTAGAGCTGCTACACACTGTATTAGATTGGTAAGTACAGTATTACACTCTACAGAGCTGTTAGTAAAAAAGAAGAATGCATTTATATCCCAAATGCTATTGAAAACATGTTTATTTCATTACAAACACCAATGTATAATTGAAGAACCTGTCTAATTTTAAATTATTGATCACACCTTTTTTAACAGGAAGATTAAGTCATTTTCAGATTGTTAGCATAATAACTTACACCTCTTACTGTTTTCTGTCTCCCATGCTGTTCTGCTGCTCCAAAAGCTCAAGGGAAAAAAAAAAAAACAACATTAAAATGTGAAGTTATATAGATATATTCTGGATTTAGCTGATGAAAGTGGCAATATCTTTGGACAGGGTAGACTGATTCATAAGGGCTAGCCTTAAAATAAGATTATTTATGCCTTGATGTTTGTATGCATTTGTCTTTTGTCTACTTCTGCCCAGCTAATAGGAAAGCTCAGAGCTACTTGAACATCTGGTTTAAAAGCAAAGGTGTGATTCAGGGGAAGTAGTTTCACCAAGTTGTGGGTTTTTTCCTTGTCAATCCATCCTACAGAAAGAAGAGTGCCTTATAGAAATTTCCCAATTTCCTTTCAAAATCACCAAAACTGACATGATGTCTCATTAATAAAGATAGAAACTCTCACCATGCCCACAGTAATTTAACAGATTTTGAGGCTTTATACCGGTGGTATTTCACCAGAGCCTTTCCTGATTTAGTACTGGTTTCCTAATGAAATGAGGCAGATCTGTTTCTCTGCACAGAAATGTGTGTCTGTCAATGACCCGTTATAACTTTCAAATCTGCAAGCTAAGTTCAGTTGAATTTGGCATGGTTGAAGTGTCACTGCGATTCTTGATAATAGACAAAGCAAGAGAGGACAGACATGTTGCTCATGCAAGGATCCTGCAGTAAGGCTAGTCCATAAAGTACTTCATAGAATCTGCACTGGCATTTACTCTTCGGTCACAAAGTCATGGGAAACCAAGCTTCATTGGTTCTACTGATCACTTAAATATTTATTCTCAGTATGACAGGGAAACTAGGCCTACACACATTTACAATGTTGGGGTACTGACTACAATGAAGGTATGAATATGCTTAGATCCATATGTATTACAGGCAAATACACCTTGAATTGCATATCGGAACTGGAGCACGACATAGCAATGGCAGCACAACTCAGTATCACATTCCATAGGAGAGGTTGAAAAACAAATGCAATTGTTTGCCAGTGAAAAAAACTATACATTTTTAAATCTTCTTACTTCAAAATGAGCCACAGAATAGGTCATATAATACATAAAGGCAAAAGGAATATATTATGAATGATTTATCATTATGGAAATGTGCAGATGCTTATTGGTGGCATGAGTCACATAACATGCAATTTTCACAAAATATGTTGTTAATAATAGATAAGGGTTTATCACTATATTATTATAAGAAACAGGAAGAACAATATTAAAACTTGTTCTTTCATTGGAATCAAATAATTTACTGTACCTTGAGTTGTTTATGAAATTGAGCTACTCATGCCATTACTACTAATTACATTTTAAGGTCAAATTTTTAAAGTAGATACATCAAGTTATTGTAATAACTCATCACAGACCAGATTGACCTCATTGTTGTACCAGTAAGTTAAAATAAATGCTCTTACCTATGCCTACCTACGCTAAATGGAGAGAAGAAGCAAGCACTTCCTTGTCTTTGTTTCTAACATACACCTGCAGGAAAACTCTTAAAATTGGCTCTGTGAAGCTTACTTTACATGCAGTTGGGTGGGCTCATTCCTATTTAACTGTCCGGGGAATTTTCAGAGCATGAGTTCAGTTATGGTCAAGTCCTCTGAATAGCTTGGCTGATGAGTGATGTAAGACACAAGACAAAACAAGTCTGGGACTAGAGGCTAGGAACACTAAAGTTGTTTTTAACTATACTTAAAGGCCCCTATACACCTTAATTTGAACTTTGAGTGGATCGTGCTGGAGCAGTTGAGGTATGGGTAGCCCTCTTCCCCATCACTGTGCCACCAGTGAGGATGTCTTCCCTCCCAAAATAAATCATTTTAATTAGTCACCCCAGGATGTTCCTTACATTCCAAGTTGCCTTGGCCAGCTTATATCACTACTGATTGCAGTCACGTTCTTGTACTTGAGCTCTTGGGTCTGAGAAGTCCTACCACAGGAAAAATAATGATCAGTTTTCACAACTGCTTGACTTGAAATTTCTGAAGAGTTCCTGCCGTAGTGCCATCAGAGGAAAATTAACTTGTGAGAAAGTACAGGGTATGTACAACTCTGCCTGGCATGCAAAATACCTGAAAACTTCATTGTTCATTGTCTTAGAAAATCAACCACACAGGAGACAAACTGAATGCCAGGAAAAGCTAATACACCTTTGAAAACAGCAATAATTTTTCATATTCTGTCTAGGGAAAACAGAATTTGTGTTTGTGCCAAACAGTGCAGGAGAATTTTTGGATCTTGCCAATTCCATTTCGTTTAGAGATCAAAACTTTCCACATAGCTAATTGAAAAGCCATTGATCAGGAGAAGTTCATAATCCAGCAGTAACTTAAAGGAAAACCAAATGGTAAATGACCACACGTTCCATAGATATTAGCACAGGAATTGCATTCATTATTGTTTTTATTGTTAGCATAAAGAAAAGGAATTTGGAAAATCCATCTGTTCCCACAGATGGAAGCCGCATGACATGAGGCTCCAGAGAATCAGAAACTCACATTCAGTCCTCACTGAAAAGAGGCAACTGCTGCCCCAGCCTGCCTCAGCACCAAGAGGACACAGGCTCCTTTTAAGGTCCTCCTTTTATATCCTCTGTTTTCCAAAGAAATTTGGCCTAGCTTCTAGTACTCCCAAATCTCCACTCCACCCCAAGAATATTTATTATTTTCAAAAAAAAAGAGTTCACCTATTCTGAGAGAAGGGCTGTTACCAAGGCACTCTGAGGAAAGGTGATGCTTTCTTACTTCCTATAAGAGGTTGTGTATGTAAATAAAAACCAACAACTATGCTTCATCAATCTTTACTGCTTAAGTATCTTTTCACTTGCGCATCCACCACATCCCACTCCAAAACCACATCTTGTACAACAGGTTCAGAGGTTGCAAGGCACAGCATTGCCACGATGCAGAACTGTGCTTATTTTCCCGTAACATTTCATTTTTTCCAACAGTTTTCTGAAGGAAGTCTCAGATCTTTGAACCCAACCTTTTCTGCTGTCAGGCAGGGCCAGAAAGTAAACACACAGCAAAGGAACAAAGAGAAAATGAATGCAAATAATGTCTATAGCAACAAGGGAAAGCTGCATACAAAAGGCAGTGACTAATTAAAATGTATTCTTTTCTCACAAGGACTCCTAATTAGCTCTCTAATACCATTCTCACATAATTTATCAATTTGATGCTCTCCTGTCACATAAAAAATGTGCAGAATCTTCCTCACTATCTCCACCTGAGAGAAACTACAACTTTTCCACTTCCAGCTCTGTACAGGATTTCTCTGTCTGGGAAAGGGAACACATCCCTACACACTGTATCTAACAGATTCACCTTAGGTACTGGACAAGTCCCCACCTCATGGGGCTCACCTCACACAGCTGTGCTCCCAAGCCTCCTATCTGTTTGACCCCACAGTCTCAGCCCTGCTGGAGGAATGGATGACACAGCAAATGAATGCCTTAGTGAAAATCTAGTGGTCCTTATCTCAGGGACAGGATTACACCTGATTCCTGAGCTCAAACCCATAGTTCAGAGAACTCAAGGGAAGGCATTCAGCACCCCTCTGATGCATTTACACTGTTTATCTGGAACAAGCACGGGGAGTAGCAGCAGGTGGGCAGGCACTGAAGCTAGGCTAAAAGAGCAGTATTTCTCAGGAATTACCAGGTAAGATGAGACACACAGCATGTTTAGTCCACTGCTCCTTCACGGTGACATGCCAGATGCTTCACTAGAACGTAGCCCTATTACACAATTTACGTTTAGTGTTTCCTCTTATGTAGTCACTGGGAAATGGTTGTGTTCCCTAGGAACTGGGAAATGGGAAATGGTTTCAAGGTAAAAGGGAAATAGTTTCAACCTAGAACAGGGGAAAATTAGATGGACATAAGGAAGACATTTTTTACAGTGGGGTTGGTGAGATACTGGAACAAGTTGCCCAGAGGAGCAGAGGAAGCTCCATCCCTGGAGACACTCAAGGTCAGGTTGGACGGAGCTCTTAGCAATCTGATCCAGCTGTAGGTGTCCCTGTTCATTGCAGGGGTGTTGAACTAAATGATCTTTAAGGGCCTCTTCCAATTCAAATGATTCCATGAATCTGTCAGAGCAGTTTCCTGCATGTGACTTGTGGTACTCATGAGTCCTGAGTGAGATTTTTTAACTCAAATACAAAGCAGTTTAAAGCCTCCAGGATCTTCATTTCAGAGAAACTAAAGCAGAAATGACTCCACCTGTGCCACACAGCTTTAAACCCATACAAGCAGCCATCTTCATTCTAAAATGAGTTTATTTGCAAATGCGTCAGACCTGCAGTGCAGTAAATACTATCAACTTGTATAGAGTCCAATCTACCAGTCTGAATATCTACCATGAACAGATTTCTCCTTATGCATCTGATTTTAAGTATTAACATAAGAGATTTAGGCAATCTTTTTCAGAATCTAAATATAACAAATGGCAGAACATCACAGTATGCTTGCCTGTGGCAGCCTGGTTCACTGGCCTACCTAGCAATCAATTCAGTGTGTGCCATAAGGGCATGTTTAATATGCAGCCTGAATCACCTTCCAGGACAGAGCAAGCACAGGCAGTGCAGTGCTGTCATCACGTGCAACAAAGTGGCAAAAGCCTTTTTAAAAACTGCTGATGGAAATTTGGCGTTAAGAACATAAAAACTAACACAACTTTTGAAATGTCTAAAAATGTAAGTGATGGGCAGGATTTTAAAAACATGTTCCTATTTCAGTCTGAGTACAAATTAACATTTACATTTAGAGTATTGACACTATGTACGTCAATAGATCTCACTGATCTTATGATCTGATCAGCAACCTCAATACACAGCACTTGATTTCCATGGGTCCAATGTCTTCAGTTGTATGCATCCAAAAACAATCATTATGTGATCCAAAAGGACTACTAAAGAATACATACATGGAAAAAGCTTCCTTTCTCAGTATTTCTGAGGACACTGATACAAAAGAAAAAGTAAGGTGGTTTCATACACAAATAGTTGCAATGCATTGTGGCTGTTGTATTATGGCTTTCAAATTTAGTTAATTAAGATACATTTCATTAGAAGAAAATATTTGTAAAGTCAGCTAACAAGAAGCTATGCTGATTAAAAAGGTTCACAAAAGAAATTCCCAACATTCTTCAAATACATTCAAATTACTTCCCTAATTAATATTAAGAACCGAGGCTTTTAAGATTGATGTCATAGGAAACAGCATCTTTTTGTTTTCTGATCATATAAAATGACGCCAGCTTGCTTTTCTGTAGAGATTCTGAGCTTTCTAACTAAGCTTCATTTGAGAGAAATGGAAGTCATTTCAACCCAGAAGTTTATTCTACTTACTTTGGGTACAGTGGCGTTTCTAACACCACATGGTATGTGCCTAGATGAGCTAATGAAATCCAGCCTGGAAAGCAGAGAAGACACTGATGATAAATATTATGAGGTAAGATTTGTATTACTAAGGTAGTATTTGGGGGAACTGTGGGTCAACTCCTGAGCACTGAATTTGTTGATAAAGGCTCTCCTAATTTTATTTCACAGTGTATGGAACTACGCAGTGCAGTATAAAAAAGCCTTGCAGAGAGAATTTTCAGGAAATTTGTTTGCTCTCATACACATACTGTGTAAATCAATGCATGTATCAATTTTCTTGCAATCCAGCCTTGCAATAGGAGAGGCTTTTTCTGACGTGTTTCTTGCTTACACAGTGGGGCCTCAGTTAACATTCCTGTCACGTATTTCATGCACATAATATAACAAATGCATTATTAATCCAAAATTAATAAAGGCATGCTTGTAATATTCAAAGAATAATGATAAACAGAAACCATTATAAATCTAGTGTAGTTAATAGACTTAAAATTCTATTCTGGAAATTGGCTATAAAAATATCTTTGCAGGGTTGCACATTTGTTATATCTCAGTAGATGCCAGATCAAATTTGCACAGTTCATCTGTGCACATTTTTTCTTGTCTATCCTGCAAATACTCCCTGGGAAATAAGAGCCAACCTTTCCTTTTGTCTCATCATCATTAGTGTAATAAAGATACTTCAAGCCAAAATACACCTTTAATTATTTCAGTGAAATCTCCTGGTCTTTAGATCTCTCTTTGATATTCTTCAGGTGCACAAGTGCAATCAGAGACATCATTTGTTTAACATTTTAATCATGGAGTATGAACTAGAATGGTTCATTCCCCTTCTCTCCCAATAGCTGGGGAAGCCACAAAACGTAGATAGGAAATTGAAACTAGGATTAGTAGAATTCATGTCTTCAGCTGAAGTAAAAAAACATATTTTCTCTGCTAAGGAAGAGAAAACTATTTTCGTGACCAAAAAAAAAATTAGTAGGAGTGATTTTCAATACACCCAGGGAAGAAACACTAATAAATAGCCAAGGGTCACATTGATACAGTGATTTTTCAGGTAGCAGCTGTATTTGACATCATGAAAAGTGTAACATACTGAGGTCAGCTCTTTACCGTAGCCACAAAAAGTAGATTTTGTGCTTCTTGGCTCTGACAGCCCACAAGCAATCATTGTGTCTCGAGTACTAATGGAGGATCAAATTAACTTAAAGCTCAGCATAACTTCTATGCTGCAAGACCAGAAGAGCATTTACATGGAATTGACTCAAATACTTTCCATTTGTTTTATTAGCTCATTAGGATGTTGGGTCAAAAGCATCCACCTAATGCCTAGGAAGAAACAAGGTACACTTCCACATGTTTTGGTCCATCCTCCTATTCATCCAGACCAGATAAGCAAGAGGCTGGTATCAAGTCATAACTACAGCCAGCATCTTCCCCACAGACAACTTCAACCAGTGATATTAGCAAATGTGGACCCGATAACTATTCCTGTCCACACAAAGCTGATGGTAGAGTTACCAACACTAACAAACAGAAATGTTTCCAATTGACTCCATTTGAACAGTTGTGGAAGATGATACGAAGATGTGTTCTTAAGGCCAGTGGACAAAAAAAGTCCACAACATCTTCAAATGAAGTAATCCACACTAGCTAAAAGCATTAGATAGTAGAAAAGAATGTGTTATCCAGCAGCTTTCTAAGGAGATATGAAAATAAGTACTTTGTCTGCTTGGTAGCTGGAATGACTTTTTTTTTCTTTTTTTCCTTTAGATTAAAGACAGTATCTTGGAGGAAAAGCAGAGGAGTCTGAATTTTGAAGAAATGAAAGACTGGGGGTCAAAAAATTTCATTAAAGTGAACGCACCTACAGTAAACAAAGTGCCAAATTCAGTTGCTAATTTACCTCTCAGGTTTGGAAGAAGCAATCCAGAAGAAAGAAGCATTAAGCCAAGTGCTTATTTGCCTCTGAGATTTGGAAGAGCTTTTGGAGAGAGCCTATCTAGGCGTGCTCCAAATTCATCATACAGGCTTGGGAGATCTCCACTGGCTAGAAGTTCTATTAAATCCCTTCTAAATCTGCCACAGAGATTTGGGAAGTCAGTGCCCATCAGTCTATCTCAAGGTGTCCAAGAATCTGAACCAGGTAACACTTAGCAAATGTTCAAGCCATGTATTAAAATGTATATTACATCATAGCGTAGCAATGATCAAACATAGCTAGCCTTCCTCAGGCATATTCCCTAAGCAGTTCTATATGAGGCCAAATTGCCATAAGAAAGATTTGCAGTTTATGAAATCAAAAAGCTTCTACAAGATCTAGTGGAGAATCTCTTCATGAAATCTTTGCTGATGAGAAGATGTCAAGTAATCAAAGCCAAAAAAGCTTTTATGAAAAGGTTAAGTCTAGCAACATTATCTTAGATCAGTTTTCATTCTGGAAAGCTTAAAGCTTTGGTGTAAAACAAACATTAAAATATCCAATTTCGGCACTATAAAGTTATCTAAAAATTACTTTGTTTTCTAAATGTATGCAAATTAGAGTAGCAGAAATGTCAAAATTCTGAACTTACTTAACTGCAGCATGTTGAAATGGTCAGAAAAAAATAGTTCTTTTCCTCATCCAAACCTACTTTTTCCAGACTGTCCTACTGAGGCAATGATTGAGATTTTGATTTTTTATTCCAATATCAAATGAGAAATTTTTGATGTCTCAAATTTATTTTTAGGATAGGAAAAATATTTTCAGTCCATTTGTAAGAATAATTTAAAATAATTCTTAAATAACAGATCTTCAATAATAGTTCTTTTCATATCTGCTGTTCTAAATCTGAACCATCTACTTATTTTGACACCAACTACCCCAACGTACTTCTCACATAGGCATAAGTTGAAAGTTCAGACAGAATAGATTATTGATATTTCAGAAGACAATGTTCTTTCATATTTAATTGGATTTCTTTTATTCCTTTCTCACTGTCTCACATGACTATAACAGATTTGGTTTTATTTTTCTGATATTTTTAGGGATGTGAATTCTCTCAATCACATTCAAGTTATCAAGTTATGAAGATGAAAACTGAAAGACTCAGAAAAGATGCAGTGTGTATTCAATACTAAAGATCTTGAGAAGGAAATGTGTATGAGAACTGAAATGCAAACCTTTATTATGTTATTATTATGTTATAATGTGTGTATTCTGTAGAAACAATTGATGTATAAGGCAATGATAACTGTAGTGAGTGTTATACCAGTTTACTTCAGTCGTGGTGTAGTACAAATCCTATTTACTTCTGTGTGACTTCTGTGTGACTGATACCCTATTGGTGTAAAAACTAATTTAAAAACAATAGCTGTAGAATTGAAAGCATTTTGAGCAAATTTAAAAGAAACAGTGCAAATAAAGAAGCATGATACAAACAAAAAGAAGCCTACTGTGTGACTAACAAACAGAAGTAGAACCAAGACACACAGCCCTGGTCCCTCCAGCCTCCTGACCTATGAACAGCTCCCACATCTTTTATCCTGCTCAGCAGATAATCCAGCCTTAAGTTCATATGAAGCTTGTGTGAGCACACACATATGTACTCCATTAACCGGTGCCCTGACAATCATTCTCTTCTCAGACCCATGTATCCAATTAAGACCCAATTTCCATCTCGAGTTGCTGGCACCCAGAATGCTCTACTTACTCCTTCAAGATAGCTTAGCTTGAAATTTTCCAGTGCGTCATACATAAGCACACAAAACAGAGCACACGCACATAGGGAAGCACAGAGTTATTAATTAACAAGAAGACAGAGAAAGATGCTGAGGCACAAAGCACTACCAGACCAACAAAGCAACAGCAGATTATTTGCATGCAACGGACCTCCTTTAATCCCAAGTCTTCTTTATTTTCCCATGGTTGTTACTCTCTCAACTATCTTGATCCCTCCTTTTGATTGTCTTTGGCCCTTCCCTAAACATCCCCAAATAAGTTTAGCACTTTCCCACATCCCTTTATAATATCCCATATTAAGTTTTATGTCATCCCACAAGCCCTCTCAAATATCCCGTCTTAAGTTTGCTCTTTCCCATGGTTATTATGAGATCCATGACAGTCAGTTACAAAGCTCTGGCTGAGCCTCAGTGAGGCGCTAAGAAGTTCTTTATGGCCCTATCAATCAGTGATCTAAGAGTTCTGCTCTTTGTTACTGTCTAGTTATCTCTTATTCCTCAGAGGTTGGGTATCTGACTGTTGAATTTATTACTTCTCCTGTATCTTGGTATTTTATGCTGAATAACAGTAACTTGATATCTCTACATTCCACATATCTTTAGAATAACTTCAGAAAATGTAGAAATCACAATCAAATTTTTTTTTTTTGGTCAGATAAATTCGTAGTTGGGACAGAGTCTGAGATGCCATTCCTCTACTCAGTTAATGAGGCTGCTTGAAAGACAGTGCTAATTAATCAACCTGTGTCTGGTGAATCTACACATGTCATTCTGAAAGTAACACCTCCTATTTATTTCCATGGAAATTACAATGGATATAAGGAGGACAATAATATTACTTGATAGAACAAATTCTCAGCTACAAAAGACTATTTTTTAACATAGACATCACCATTAGCTATGCATTTTTCCAAGTAATGAATAAGAGTCTGCATGCTGTGCTCAGAAAAATTTGCAAAAGCACAGGTGACCCACTATTTCACAGCTACTATGACAAACAACCTCACTGCTAGGAAAATGTTGCCCACACAGCTCATCTTCATTGGCCCAAACAGAAGGTGCCAAGTCCAAATTATATGGCAGGTGTGGTGAGACAATCCAGCCAAGACTGGCAACATGCTCCACAGTCTTCAAACTGGGAAGGGGACTGGTGTTATGATGCTGCAAGAGAAAGGCTGTCATCTTTTCTAGCCTGACTCTGGTAGTACTTCCAGTACTGAGTCTTCCATTCAGTCAGAGCTGAGATGTAATGGTCAGAGTTAACAATTTCCCTGGAATCCAGAAATCCAGAAGGAACATCCTCTTCCTATCCCAAAAAACAGTGCAAATCTCTTTACCCACTGACAGCTGATTTTTCTTTGATGGAAAATTAACGTCACTGCTCCATGGACTGCTGTTCTGACTTTTCTGGCTTTTAGTGGCAACACCACATCTCATCACCAGTAACAGTATGATCCAGGAAACAGTCACCTTCAGCTTTGTATTGGTTCAATAGGACCTAACAAACTCTCATATAGGGCTCCTTCTATTCTTGTGTGAGCATGCATGGGACCCACCTGGTGCAAACTCTGTGATATTCCAACCTTACCACTATCATTTCCAATGCTCTGAAGCCAATATTCAGCTCTATACACAGTTTCCTGATCATAATTTTGCATGGATGAGATGACCGAGAGTCTCTTCTTTCTATGATGTGACAGCTGTGCATGACAGAACATGGCCTGTCTTTCACATTGCTGTCACCCCTGCTGAAATGCACCACCCACCACTTCACTGTGCTCACACCCACTATTTGGTCTCCATAAACATTCAGCATGCATCAGTGTATGTCATTGAGGGCCATTTTTTCCACACAGAGGAATTCAGTTCCACTCCTTTGCTTCATACACACTTCCATGTCAGACAGCATTCTGTCAGACTGCCCCTCTGCTGCCAACTGTCTCATGGCAACACGATGTTATGGAATATTGGTGGGAAGGTTCAACCTCTACTGCCATACCACCAACATCAGCCTCTGAAATTGTGGGCCAATATAATGAAATAGGAGGTATTACTTTCAGAGCAGCCCTCATAATTCAATCTGAATTAGTAAAACTAAAGTCCTGAGAATATCTAATCTGTCTGTTCACTCACACTGAAACACCAAAGAGAAAGGGAGATAAAAAAATATTGTGATGGGACTCAATCTTTTGAAAGCAGAGTCCCAAGCCTATCTTTGTGTTTCTCTCTGAGTTTCAGAAAATACTTTACCTAATAAGTGCTGGTAACATCGGTTTTGCAGCACAGCACTTGAGCACTGCTGCTAAGTCGATGCTGAAGGATATTGGTCAACACATTGTTTGTATGGAAAGTCCAAACCCCAGCCTATGAAGTAGTTTGTCGTTGCCTGCCACCAGAACAGAATTTGTTTTTTTTTGTAATCAGAAACAGTGTGGAATTTTTAGTGATTTATGGTCAAATGAACAGCAGAAGGAAATTCCCTGATCTTTGAATTGTGTTCTGGTCCTGCAAACCCCAATGCATATCATGTGAACCAAGAGAAAATAAGATTTGTGAGAATCTCTGAGCAGCAATAGGAGCTGCTTTTTTAAGACACATATCACCAAGCTTCACAATTGGAAAGGGGTACACATCAACTGGCATTAATGATGGCTGCTGTGGGAGGAAAGCAGAAGCCCAAACAATGGCCCAGCACCAAGTACAATTAGGTTACTCTCTTATTGCAAGCTCCACAGCACGGACACAGGAGATGGTTGTTGATTTATTTTCCCTCAGCAGAGGAAGAGCTAGGTGAAAAGTACATAAAGGAGGAATTATGCTATGCTGTGCAAATTTTCTGTTTGGTTTGAGAGCACGTGAGCCAAGAAAACAATCACTGGATAGTGCAACAAGAAGAGAAGGGGCACAACGGGCAACATAGACTGCTATAGCTATTACTCACTGGATTATTTATTATCTGTATATAGATATTATTCATGAATTGAGCAAAAGCAAGGAAAGGACTAAAGTAAATCAAGTGACAGACTATCAAAGCTCACCAGCACAAATTCTAGTAGGATTCAGGAGCTCCCAGCCTTCCCTGCCATACACGTAATATTTATGTCTGTTATTAAAGCCCCCATGCAAAAACAAAACCAGGCTTATTTTAGATTCTGACTTCAGCTCATAGAGAGGACAGCTGACAATCTACTGATTAATTTAAAGTCTGAGGGCTCATCATGTGGTTGATCGCAGTACATCATTTGGACAGATTTAGTGGAATGTAAAGAGACACTGTTGTTTTACCCTCAGAAGGAGCTGAAGGTTTGGGCATCTGGCATTTGAAAATTCCCACTTGTCTGTCAGTTTTCCTTCACAAGGGCAGGAAATCAGCTTCTCACACTTCTAAAGAACCAAGGAGCCAGCCAAAGCTGGTCAGTGGAACGGAGACCATTTCTGTCCTTATATTAAGCATCTGGCATGCAGGTGCATGGTCAGTTGGCACTGCTCTGACTGCAGGCTCTTGGCAAAAGGATCAGTGCTTCTGCTCTCCACCCTATGACTGTAATAGTCTGCCATGTCTCCAGTGCCTGTATTAGCCATCGCGAAATGGTAAGGATGGAAAAACCCTACAAAATCCCCAGTGTTTTGTTTACAAATGGCTCAGCTTGCACTGCCCTATAATCACTGGTGACAATCTAAAGGAAAGAGGAAGATTGAGTTTAACACAGGCAATTTTTCAATCTTACGTTTGCTTCTGATGCTTTTGCAACTGCAAAAGATAAGTATGATGGTCTTGGTCCAAGTGCTTCCAAAGTGACAAGCCACTAGAAGTTTCCAATAAGACATTTTAAAAATTGCCCCCATTTGAAGAGTAACTATGAGCAGGAGTTGAAAATGTTTTCTTTAGTGACACCCACTGAATTATGTCTATCAGAGAAGCATGGACATCCATAGATATCCAGTACACACTTGTGCAACTCACCTGAGAACATAAGAAGTAAAGGGGCCTCAGAATATATATGAAAAAAAAATTCTTCACCATCAGTAGGGGGGGGGAAGAGGCTTGCAGAAGGCTTATGTGTGTTTTATCTCAAATGAACAGTGTGAAATATATTTTTTCTTCTTTTCATGGAATCACACAAAATCAGGGGGGTTGGAAGGCACCTTTGGAGATCATCTTGTCCAACCCCCAGCAAAAGCAGGCTCCCTACAGCAGGTTACACAGGAAAGTGTCAAGGTGTGTTTTGAATATCTCAAGAGGAGACCTTACACCCTCTCTGGGTAGTCTGTTCCAGTGGAAGTTCTTCCAATGTTTTTATAGAACTTCCATATGTTCCAATTTGTGCCCATTGGCCTTTGTCCCATCACTACACACCACTGAAAAGAATGTGGCCCTATCCACTTGATGCCTGCTCTTTAGACATTTATAAGCATTGATAAGATTCCCCTCTCAGTCTTCTCTTCTCCAGGCTGAACAGTTCCAGGTCTCTCAGCCGTTCCTCATACAGGAGATGCTCCAGGACCCTAATCACCTTTGTGGCCCTCTGCTGCAATTTTCTCTAGAAGATTCCTGTCTTTCTTGAACTAAGGAGCCCAGAACTGTATTCCAGATACATCTCACCAGGATAGAGTAGAGCGGGAGGACCTATGCATGTGGATTCTATGAAGCCAGAAGTTTGGTCCTACGGTCAAAAAATTCCAGGAAAATCTATGAAGACTAATAATTCTCAGGCGGCAAAAGAAATGATCAATAGAGGAAATAAGAAGAAGATATAAAATCATGACTTGTACATAGAAGAAGAGCAGAAAATTAGTTTTTATTTCTGGTAACACAAGAACAGATGGAATGAAAAAATGTTGAATGAGAGGCTTTAGCTTAAACTAACAGAAGATCTTTAACAGACAATATGCAAATGATGGATTTCATCACCATGGAATGCTGTGCACTCCCAATATCTGCCACAGGTTTCTACTGGAGACAGGGTGCATGGTTCAGAGAAACCTTTGCCTTTGCCACTAAGGCCATTCTGGTTTTGGACACAGGCTAACAGCAGCTCCTGAATGAGCTGTTGCCTGAGTTGGAAACTCAAACTAGTCATGTATCCAGTTCTGATGTCATACCTTCTGGCAGACTCTGAGCTTAAACACTGTACTTTCAGTGCATGCTGGGCAAGGGTCTGGGTAAACTCATAAGAAGTTTTACCTTGTTTAGGTGATAAAACCCTCCCATACAGAATGTGATGGAGAAGTACTGAAAGATGGAGATACTAATTGCTTCAGAACGCTGATCTTGTGTAAAAATATAGAAGGAGTTGTTCTGCAAAATAGTAGAAGGAAGACCTACAGTTCAGACAAACCTGGAGGGCCAATCTTACGTAAATTGCTAGAGATAATCAATAACTAAACGAGGTACATCTCAATCCTTTCCATTACAGCTTTGCATTCTACCTATTATAAAATATGTGTTCACTTTTTCCTCAGATATATTTGACAGCTCAGATATAATGAATGAAGAAATGGTTAAATATTAGAAACAGAATCTAAACCACACACTCTGTAAAATAGCTCAGATGCACAGGCATGAACAGCAAAATACGTACATTGTAGGGCATATTAACTTATCATATCCGACTTTGCAAATATCACAGTTGTACATATACTCGTACTTTGTGATAGATGATCAGTGGTTCAAAAGCAGAGGCATATCCTAATTCAAAACTCTGCTTGGGTTTTGACCCTTAGTCTCTAAATCCATCCTGCCTCACATCAAAGAGAATATACTAAATTACTTCGCATCACTGAGAATCCAAGTGTGTAGTAGGTCATCTTACATCTCTGAGGGGCTTTTATACCATTTTTTTTCAGTTGAAAACAAATAGATTTACAATTTGTGTCGGTGCTGAACAGAGGCAGCATTTTCCGATGACCCTCGTGTACTGTTCATTCGCAGCAGGAATTAGCTGGGCTGTCTGCATGGATTTGTGCAGGAGAACAGAGAGGAACTTTGTAAAATCAGCTGCTTCTCTTAGCTGCTCAACTCTGTGAGTACTTAAGAACATCTGTATCTTGGGGTAATAAAAGTGTTGAGAATTAATTACATTATGGGACCAATACGGAGAAGTTTATTTGTAAAAAAAATGGGGATAAACTCTCTCTGAACCCTGCTGTTGAAGAGAGAGGCTCAAGTTTAAAATAAAAGTATATGCTGGGTCCCAAGATCGTCTTTGTTTAACCCACTTGCCTCTATGGATCAGCACCAAGCTGCAAGTTTCCTTTCAAGAGGCATCTCAAACAAAATGGTACATTTTGATTCTGCAGCTGATGTTTTTGGCAGCTGGGAAGGAGAAGGCAGCAGTTTAATCTAGATGCCTACAAGGACATTAAATGCCAGGGAACGCACACTGCAGTACCTATTGTGCTGGGAATCACATGTGGCTTGAAATAGGGAAGCGTGAATGCAGCTGGTTCTGAACTGCTCTTGAAGTTGAAATGTCAGTTGTATGTGAAAAGAGCAGGTAAGGGGAAAGAGCAGATTGTTGTCAGAACACACTTCCCACATCAGCTCAGCCACTGCTCCTTGCTTCCCCAAGTTCCATCCAGGAAGACATTTCCACATGCCTGCACATATTTATACTGCACATGAGTTTATGAATCCCCAAGGGTTGCCTGGAGGACTGCAGAATCCACCCCCATCTCAGATTTACAACGAGTGGTAAATGCTTTCTGGGTCTTATTTCCCTCTCATGCCAGGTGCAGGTGGTGCATGTTGAAATGGGCACAACAGCAGCGCAGTCTGTGCTGGTGCAATAGCCCTCAAAGGGAATTCGTCTAATTTCTCCAGATGTCAGAATGATTGGGGTATGGTAACTTGGGCTGACTGTGGAAAAGGAGCAGGTACGGAAAGTCTGAAGTAAATACAGAAAATAGTGCTTTTGTTGTTGTTGTTGTTGTTTCCTAATAAATATGCTATTATAACAGCAAAATACTCTCATCTTGTTAGTGTTAACTTGACAGTGAATAATCTATTCTGTTCTTGTTTTGTGTAACATTGCTCTCTTAAAATACTATTGCATTCTAGGCTGGCTTTTTCCTATTATTTCTCTGCTATGACATTTCCTATTCAGATCCTTAGCATCTAGAGAGTGGCTGCTGTGCATGTATATGTCCCTATTCTTTCTCCGTAGGTTTGATCATCAGAAGAGTGATAAGCAGCAGCTCACTTAGGCCTTAAATGAAACTGCACAGCCCTAAACAAAACCCTTAAACTGCACAGAGTCTTTATAAAACATATTTGGCTTTATGGTATAAACTTGTCCTCATTCTGGGATCAATGTAAAGGAACTTCACTGGAATCAGTTCATTTATTAATCGATTGATTTAACAAAGAAACTTTGAGTGGGGTTTTTATAACTGAAGAGTCACAGAAGTGAAGGAGCTGCTGTATGCAATGATGCAATGTGTATCATGCAGACAAAGTGAGGCATAGATCCTTGAACTGAAATGACATTCGTGACTAAAAAAGAAATGATTCTTACCTGCTCTTCCTGACATGCAAGTCACATCTTTGCATTCTGTGTTATCATATAAAACTAAGAAAATTGTATGTAATGAATTTGAGAATTTAGATAATCTAATGCTCAGCTAAATTACATAAGTAAATACAATGTATACAGAAAAGCACTTCATGCTTTTGTAAAGTAAAAGCCAGACATTAGGAGTAACGAAGTGCAAAGCAAGCTTTTGAAAACCACGTCGTGGTGGCAAATCTGCAGCACCGCCGTGTGGCCACCAGAGGGCAGAAAGAACACTGAAAAACGAATTCCATTACAGACTGTGCTGCTGGTCGCCGTGACAGCCTGACAGAGCAGCTGGGAGCTGGACGGAGCTCTGAGCACACTGATGCAGCTGTAGGTGTCCCTGTTCATTACAGAGGAGTTAGACTAGATGGCCTTTAAGGGTCCCTTCCAATTGAGACGATTGCACAATTCAGTATTCCATGTATTCCATATGCAAAGGTACTCGTTTAGTAATTGTCTCTGAAAATCTTCATCCTTTCTGTATTAGTTATTGAAAAGTTTGAAACAGCTCTGATCTGAGAACATGCATATGCAAAACACAAACAGCTAGTTTATCTGTGTGTCAGAACTAGTAAGTGACTTTATGCCTTGGGAGCTGAATATTCTGCTTAACGAGGTAGACTACCTCCAGTTTTTAAGTTGCCTTGTTACAAAGCTCCTTCTTCCCTTTGCTCCAGGAAGAGGGATCACTTTTGTTCACACTTTCCACAAAGCTGCCTCCAGCATGGGGACACCTTTGCCAGTTTGTAGGGTAATGGAAGCAAGCAGTCAATTGGCTACTGGTGTAAGAAGCAAAAAAATGTGGGCAAGACCTAAAAAGAGCCTCATACTGATAAAAACAGAAGGAACTCAAAGGAACTTAATATAGAACATACTTATTATGCATAACTATCTAGCTTAGTAAAGTTCTCAGCCTTATAGCTGTCATTTTTGGGACTGGGTTGAGCTCTATTTCTTTTTGGTCTCCTGAATAACCTGAATAACCTGAGAAGAATTATAAGCAATCATATATTTCTTCATGTTACCTCATTTCAACTTTTCCTTTCTGATTTCCACAGTGTTTCAGAAATAGATCTGATTGTGACAAATTTATTCTCCACATTCTTGAGGACACAAGATGGGTTGGCAGAAACCTCAAGTAGTTTAACAAGAAGGACGAAGTCCTGCACCTGGAAATGAAAAACCCCAAGTATCACTACTTGCTGGGGGTTATCCAGCTGGAAAGCAGCTTTGCAGATGAAGGCCTGAGGGTCCTCATGGACCTCCTGTTGAACGTAACGCAAAGAAGGCCAACAGCTAACCTGAACTAGATGAGAAAGAATGTTGACAGCAAGTCATCTCTCCTGCGAAGAAAGGCTGAGCTGGGGCTGCTTAGCCTACAGAAGATTCATGGGGAATCTCATCAGTGTATTCAAATACCTAAAGGGAATCTCTTTTCAAGTAGAGCCCAGTAACAGGACCGAAGGCAATGGGCACAAACTGGAAAACAGGAGACTCTGAACATCAGGACACACTTTTACTGTGAATATGACTGTGTGCTGGCACAGGCTGCTTAGACGGGTTCTGGAGTTTCTCTTATTGGAGATAACAAATGCCTGGACATGGTCCTGGACGGCCTGCTCTAGCTGACACTGCTTGAGCAGGATTTGGGCAAAAGAACTTAGCAGAGATCCCTGCCAACCTCAACCATTTTGTGATCTGTGATAAGATTCTGTGATCTTATGACATCCATCTTTCTCTAATTCTTTCATCACATCAGCACAGAACAATCCCTGTAGCCCAGTAAGGGGGCAATAAAAAGAGGTCTTATGGACCTTAGTCCTCCCAGGCAGTTGTTTCCCACAGAAACTCACTAACTTGCAGATACAGGTGGGAGATGATTATATAACAGAGATACAACCAACTTCTCAGCAGGCAGTGACAGGTTTACATGCTGGGAGATATCTCCTGTGTGAGGATTCAGAGGGTACAAGTGATGATCTAAGATATTTTACCCCAAACACACCCTCCATAAAAACAAATAATGAATGTCATTCCTGTGGTATCTTAAAACCACAACTCTAAATCTCATGTGACATATTTGGAAGGAAATAATAGAGTTTTTCAACAGTTGAGTAATTAATGAAGTTAATGAAGGAAAAGATTCTTCCAAGCCTTTCCATACATTCTGGTCTAGACTAAGTTGAAGCATGAGAAAGAAACATTAAAAATATTATTTTTTTGAATATATCGAACTTGTGAACTCTGAGAATTACTGATAGAGCTATCACACTTGTACATAGCAAAGACATTAATGTGCAGTTCCCTTTAATGTGATGGCCAAGCTATTCACGTTAAAAACAAACCAGTGTTCCAAAACCATAATAAACCAATTACCAGCTGCACTGGCTGATAACACAACAGTCCATTTAATCGGTATTAGAAAACCTGTTTATGTATTATCACTTGCCAAATGACTCGCTTCCAGCTTTTTTTTCCCCACCACATTTCCACAGAAAGTAGGATCTCCAGCTAATTTTACCCTGCTTGGTGAAAGAAACAACAGAACAAAAACACTGTCTTCAAACACATCCATTTATTTTGACAGTAATTCAACTCAAACAAAAAAACAGATTGAGAGAAAAGAAAAGGTCAGCAGAAGAAAGTAAAACAGATCAAAATCTATCACCATGTCTGTCAAGCACAGGCACGCAGAAACATCCAGCAAACCAACTAACCAGAATCCATACTCCATTGGTGCCAGATCCAACTATTTTGAAAGACAGAGTGAAAATCCCACAAAAGACACAAACAAAGGATATTGATGTCTCTGGGAATGGAAATAATATGTCATAACTCATAAATGACCTGATGCCATGCTGCTCGCCTCGTGTGAAATGTTTTAGGCTCAGCCAGTTTGGGAAGAATTTAGTAACATCCCTACGGCTTCATTCAGTCCTTTCCAATTATATTCAACATGGTCAAATTTTCTTAGTGAAATGTATTTTGGCTTGGTTTGTGGTTATACTTACTACTTCATTCAGGAAAGGTAAAACATATCACCAGCTACTTGTATCTCAGACCTCTGCTCCCAAGTGTGCTGTAACATCTCCTATCCCTGCATGCTGTAGGTACCCAGCTGCTAACATCACCAGCTGCCTCACTGCAGGCATCACTCCAGAAGATCCCCAACATTCTCTCATAGTGATGTCAAACACTACTAGAACACAGGACAAACCTTACCCACACTGTGTCTCACTGAACAAGAAGGTAGGCTTAGCCTGTGCTTTTGCTCTATATGATTTCCATCTAACCTTTTCTTCTGAATACAGAAAGACACGCTTGAGAAAAGAGGGACTAATCCTCTGCTTTGGAATAAGATCTCTTTGGTAAACAATGCATTTAAAAGATTGTTACATTCAGAAGTTATTTTTTATAGAGATATGATTCTTCAGATTAGTTTTTCTGTATCTTCCTGGCTTCCTAACTGGCCTTTTTGTCACCTTAAGGCTCATAGTGAGATGATTTATTGTCTTAGCCATGGACTTCTGAAAACTCTGGGGGTGAAATGTGAAGGATTGTGCTTCCTGCTTTGAAAGACGTAATCCTTTGGAAACCAGTGATTTCCTTTTGAGCTAACCTATGTAAATAATTTTCTCTGGATCAGAAAGGACTTGAGATTTTGGTCCTGCCAATAGCTAGCTCCACCTAGCTTATTATTCCATTATCTCTCTCCTAACAGTATCCTTTTCCATCTATTGCCAGTCCTTTAGCTTTGGTGGCCTCACTGAGCCATAAGAGCCTTGGTTTCTTCTGTGGAGTAGCCAAGCCAGTTTCTCAAGCAGCAGAACAAGACAGGGAATTGGGTCCTTCCACAAACATAAGACTGTCTACAATGTGGTGTTTGTAGGTATAGAATAATAAATGACTTGGGTTGGGAGAGACCCTAAATATTATCCAGTACAATCATGCGCAGGGCTGCCACCCCCCAGCTCAGGCTGTCCAGAGCCCCATTCAACCTGGCCTTGAACTCCTCCAGGGATGGGGCATCCACAGCTTCTCTGAGCAGCTGTGCCAGGGCCTCACCGCCCTCTGAGTAAAAGCCTTCTCCCTACCACCTAATCTAAATCTCCTCTGTTTTAGCTTGAAATCAACTTCCCTTATCTATCAGACTGTGTAAAATGTTGGTCTACCTACTGTTTATAAGTTCCTTCCAAGTACAGTGAGGTCTACCTGAAGCCTTCTCTCCTCCAGGCTGAAAAAGTCCAATTCCCTCAGCCTTTCTTCATAAGGGAGGTGCTCCAGCCCTCCGATCATTTTTGCAGCCCTCCTCCAGACACACTGCAACACCTCCCTGTCTTTCCTTAGCTGGGGACCCCAGGCCTGGATGCAATATTCCAGACAGGGCTTCACAAAAGCAGAATAGAAGGGGACAATCCAAAGAAGATGAGAACTTTGGCACCTCCCCATATGCGCAACATTAAAGAGCAAAAGAGCAACCAGTTATAGACCTCACTTGAAATTCCATCAGCCACGAACATATTTCCCAGAAAGGGTAGGAAAGCTAGATGGAGAGGAACTACATCATAGAGCAGAACCAAAGCAGTTACAAAGGAAAGTACAGCTTCTATTTCTTTCCTGTAATGTCAATTGTGAGTCAACAACTCCAAACATTTTTCTCTTTGCAAGGCAGTAGTACTTGAATTTGAGTCAACTGTATCAGATTCCTATACTGCTCATGTAGATACCACAGCAGACCACACATCACTCTAGAAATTGCCAACAAGACACAATTCATTTTAATTTTTTCTTTTGAACATATTATACCAACCTTTATTCTTGTGATATAACTGGCCTAAATGCCTGAACATCCTAAAATAGTAATGTTTCAAATATTTACAAATTATTTTCCTGTTTTAGTAAGTGGAAGCGAAACCTTTGCATTTCACTGACGCATGCCTGAAGAGAGCTTGATGAAAATATCAAATTTGTCAAACCTTTGCCAAAGTCAGGATTGCAAACATGTACCAATGAGATGAACTTAAATTGTTCCTTTCTTCCTGATACTACTCTCAGACTCCTCTTGCCATTAGAAGTTCTGTATCCAAAAGTAGTACAGAAGAAGGTTAAAGGTATAAGTCAAAATGTGAGGTGATAAAACAAGAGCATCTCGACATTCTAAATACAATGAGCCATTAGTCATTAACCAAAAGGAGTCTTACCAACATTTGTGGAGAGCAGAGTTCCTTTTGTATCTATAAACTTCTACTAAAATCTATTATATACCTGCCCTAGGTTTGACGTAGAGCAAATGTGGAAAATGTAGAATTTTTCCATAAAAAGCAAGGCATAGATAAAAGGTAATGTTCTGCTGGCTCCTGTTGGAGGAGGAGGAAACAGCAGTGCTTCTTCATACGCTTTATCTAAGAAGTTGCTGGTGTTATTTGACAGAAGACTCCCAATGCTGTCAGCCAGAGCTTTAACAAGTAATAAGGACAATACTTTGCTCTCAATACTTTTGTCTTGCACACCAGAGCAGCTCTGAACAGAGGCAACCTGTTCAGATACAAACACTTGCATAAGGTCCTAGACAGAAGAATGCTGTCTGAACCTGACGGTATGCTTATACTGACTTGGTATACTACCTACCTCTCCTCACATAGAGCTCATTAGATTATGTGCCTTTGTCACCAGTGTTGAAATGCAAGTGACAGGAGCACTAAAGTACTTCCTCTCAGCATACAGGTAGAATGACAATTGTGACAACTAGAAAAAAAAATTGTATGTGAAATTTTAAGGGAACAGTATCACCTTTTCCAGAGTGGTACTGGAACATTACACTGAATCCAAATGATCACAAGTGAGACATCCTGAGTGCAACTCCAAATTTTCTTCAGCCATTACTTGAAAGTGTATGAAAGAAATGATCAATAGCTGGAGTAAAAGCAGCAGTCACTTCCAGTCTACACTTAACCAAAATATGCAGAACTCATCTATGTTCCTTATTTAGCACCTGTATGCATAGGCAAAACCTCTGATTATTTGGTATTTTATTCTTCTATCCTCCCCTAGAACATCAGATATGAAAAATGACGATGTTGCATGACCTGCTACACTACCACAGAGAAACGGGAGGAAAGACAATCTTATCAAGAACCTTTGAGTCCAATGAGGTACTGACTGCATTTCAAATTCCTTCACCTCCAACTGTTTTGCAAGACAGGTAAGAATTAAATTCACACAGAAAAATGATTCCATTAGAAGTATTTGATATCCAATTGCTGTTACTAAAAAGTATTTTTCTAAGGGTTGTATTTTTCTGGCATATTCTTTTCTTTCCATTATAGCCTAATGCTATGGTCTGTCAGTTCTCTGGGAAACATGATTATAACTGAAAATATATTATGTTCTGGTTTTAGGGTTCAAATATCTCTCGAAATAATTTTCATGAAAAATAAAAATGACATGTATATTGTATTTCCAATTTGGAAAAAAATAAAATAAAAAATAAAAAAGGAACATATTTCACAAATGGATCACCAATGTTTATCATGTTCTTCTTTGATCTAGTCCTGTTTTGAACCCTTTTTCTAGATCACAGATTGACCTAGAATTACTGAGATAAACTTAAAGATTAAAATTTAACGACAGGAAGCCTGCAGTTTGCTTTGGTAGTTATTAACATGTAATAAGAAAGTTTTTGGAACCAATGCATTATTATATTATTTTATGGGCTAGTTAAACTGTTAGCTGGGGGTCAGCATATGGCAGAATGCCAAGAGCTTTTAAATTTCTGACAATCTGAATCTTCATGGTGCTCAGTACTAATGCCAAAATTATTTTGGGATCTACATTTCTATTTTTTTTAGATAGGCAACAAATTCAAGGGTTAGATTCAAGTCAGCGTTCTTTGACAGGAGATCTTATCTCTGTTGTTACAATATTTAGTTTTGAGTTTTCATGTAACATACATGCGTTCTGTTTTACTACTATAGCTGACTTCTACTATTTTTTATGTTCTGAGAAAATTGAATTTCAGATGCTGTTTAGTTTAGATTACCTCTAGTATGATTCCAGGGACTGAGTACTGCATTATACTCCTGCTGCATTCCTGCTGCATTCCTTCCAGTTTATTTCATCAGAATGAACCCACTTCACGTCCTCCAAGCCAAGGCACTGCAAAATAGAGACTATTACAGATTCATGTCAGAAGTGCACTCCTGATGCAAATTAAAATGCTTGTGCCAATGGATCCTATGTAAGCTCATACAGAATTAAGTCCTAATTCTATTCCTCTAAGAAAACACTTTCCACAGATCTGGAAGCTGTTGGTAACACACGTTCAGTTGTGTTGGCTTCATGTGCTGATCAGTTATTGGCTTCACAAGCTCACAATCTAAGACACTTTATTCATACACTTTGGTTTGAGCTTCATACAACAAAAAGAAATTTGAAGGCAAAAATGCAACTTTTCTAAAATAAAAAGGTGCCTGCAAATAGATGTTCTGATACCAGAACATTAATTTCTTGTTCTTTCTTCTGCCAGAACAAAAGAGCTAGAAAGTTTTAAGTTGTCTGGCAGCATTCATCTAGAATCATGGATTTCAGAAACAGAAAACCTGTATTAAATCATTGGTTATACTGCTGAGATGCTGAATGAGCATTAGTACTTTGTTCACAGTATGTTCTTTAAAAGTCAATCCATCTGAGGCTCCAATTAATATTTTCTGGGCAGAGACACTGTTTCTATATGTCCTCAAAATCTTTAATATCACTGGATCAATATCAACTATAAATATTTCTTTATGCGAATGAGACTTGGAGACATTTTAAGCTTTACAGAGCCTTGTTTGGGCTGAATGAGCATCAGACTCAGGGATCTGTATGCGCAATGCTTCATCCTACTGCTTACATAAAATGGCTGCTATGTTAATTAGTAACCTAGAGATAGCAGCCAACAGGGATGATTTATTAATGTTTCCAATGAGAGTGGTTTAATGAATACAAATATCACAGCCATGCAGATGGGGCAGTGTCTGCCTGACTACTCTGAGAAAGTGGAAAGGAAGATTTAGGAAGAATGTAAGAAATGGATGCTTAAGTTCCTTCAGAAATTTAAGCTTTCTGATAATCCTCAGAATATCAGCTTTTTATTTTGGTTCATACTACAACACAAATGTATTGTCCCTTGCCTAATGGCAAAATCATAGAATCACAGAATCATTAAGGTTAGAAAAGACCACTAAGGTCATCTAATCCAAACACCAACCCATCCCCACCATGCCCACTGACCACGTCCCTCAGTGTCACATCTATACAGTTTTCAAACACCTCCAGGGACAATGACTCTACCACCTTCTTGGGTTCCAATGCATCACCACTCTTTCTAAGAAGGATTTTTTCCTGATATCCAATCTGAACCTTTCCTGGCACAAAGGAGCAGCACTGGGTGGCAGCAGAGTGGTGCTGATATCCAAGGATGAAACCAAGTGACAGGATGGCACTGCACTGCCAGCAGACCACAGAGAACAAATCACCACACAACAGCAGCATCCATATATCATACATCACCACCTTTCTCCTAGAGTTCCCTCAGATCTGTTTGAATACAAAGGATTCTGACAGAAGAACTCTGGGATCTAAATGCACTTGGACAAGTTTGTTTGTTTGTTTTTGTTGCTATTTCTTTTTTCCTTCTTAAAAGCCTAAACTCACAACAAAAGTCAGGATTGTAAAGCTTGTTGAAATACAGCCACATAATAATGGATCAGTTTCTCTTTACATTTTAAAACATGCAGACTCGAGGTTATTATTCTACCTTCAAATCAATTTAAGACTAGTCACACTTAGGAGAAACACCTGAAAAACACTGTAAGCCTGAATCCAGCCAGTACATGTAGAGTGGTGCTTCTCCCGGGTATAATTTAATCCAAACACTCACCCCATCTGGTTCCAAATTAATGATCAATATTCCCAAGGATTAATAACTTCTCTACTTCTTTAGCTGATATACCCTCTCCATCAGAAATCATACCCATGCACTTAGATCCACGCCATACTTTGGAGCACATGGCAGAGAAGTCCAAGCTGGCTGGGAGCAAGTTGCAATATCTGTATGGTTCACCACAACCTGATTCACCATTCCTGTGTTGCGGTAGCAGAGCAGTGGCTACCCCAAGGCAACAAATGTTTCCTGGTCTGCAACCATATCCAGGTGCTTCACTCACCCCTCTCTAGAGACTGAGAGGTAAGGCTCTCAAAGGCACAAACAGCAAATTCTGAAATCAGTGGGAATTAGATGTTAATGCTTCCATCTGTGTCACTGTATATGTTCACTGTCCATATGCCACTCTGTAGTGCTCACTGATGGGACAGTGTAGGAATCTACATGCTGGAAGCTAAGGTTTTGTGAGATGTACATGCTGCACATATCAGCTTCTTTCTAACTCATTGATCAAAACATAATAGACTTGATTCAACCTTTATTGACAATTGCCAGTCACCACTGTACTTCTAGTGCCAGTTCGTCACCCAAAATAAGACTTAACTCAGAACCAAGAAAATAAAACCACATTTTCATTCTTGGAGCAACCATCACCATTGCTGCTGTAAAAGGATTATTTTGGGGTGTTCTTTCCTTCAGATATGAAGAGTTCAGGGAATCCCTTCATCACTGCAAGCTTCCTGGGGGAACAGAAAGGGAGCATGGAGGAACTGTTCTTCCTGTATTGCCAAAAGACCACAGGTCACCGTGCACACTTGTGAGAGGACATCTTCATTTTGGTAGTGATGTATTCCCTTGGCCAAGGTACGCTCAACAAATACTTTTCACAGTCAAAATGTTGAAGTAAAGGGATTTTAACAAGAATAGACAGTTAACGGTTTAGAGAGCAGTGTAGACTGAAACATGCAAATACCTGAATTCCAGAAAAGGAGCATTTTAAATTTTCACCCTTTTCACAAAACCTGAAATATTGATGTGTGAATATATTGGCACCCACATTATCTCTGCAGAGTATTATGTTGAAAAACTTAGAATTCCACATTTCCATAATTCCTTTTTTGTTTGTTTGTTTTGTTTTGCCCATCTGTTGATAATGATTTATTCTTGACTGCTGTCCCAGACACCCTTCCTGACATTAAAAGTGTCTAGTGGCCTAATTTACACTAAAGTTCAGCATCCACAAATCCCATAGGCATAAAAAATGACAAGCAGATGCACAGCTTTTTCAGAAAGTGATCTGTCTTCATTAGACAACAGCTGAGGAGTTGAGCTCTGGGGTTTGTTTTCTGACTCAAGGTTCCTTCTCAAACTCTTAGCACACTTTGCTCTTTCAGTGCTAAACGATACAGCTTGGACTGAAAGCTGCCATTCACCCATCGTGGTGCAGTCAGACCCAGTTCAGCAGTGTAGCATCCCCCTGTGGTGCCATTGCACAGGATCAGATGAGTTCAGGATGTGTCTGCCTCCCTTGCTTTGCTCTGTCCAGGCCCTGTCCTTGACTCATGGGCTGAGCAGTAAACCTGATTTTTGCACAGAGGTTCCAGTGGAGATTATAATAGTTCCTATGGGTTGTGAACTCCTTGGCTTCTGGATTTTGGACTTCACCTAGCACATGAAAAGCCTACTAGCTTAGGGCTGACAGAAAATGAAAAGACGTAGTAGCACTTTCCACACGAAGTCATAAGCCCCACTCTTCCCTGCCAGGTCAGACCCCAACCCGGTGCTTTCTGCCTACACTTCAGCTTAGACACAGGGTCCTGCTGACACCACACCTATACATACTCACAGTCTCTTTGGTCCCAAATAGAACTTGAGTGTAGCTCTTCCTTTCTCACTTCCTGACCTCAACCTTAGCCTTAGACCAGTAGCCTTAGCCCAGAAATCTCTGTTGGCCCAGGTAAGACAACTATTGCATCTGTCTGGGAAAAATGTAAACAGGCATTCCAAGGGGCCCAGCCTCAAACTCAGTTCATCACCTTGTCAGCCAAATTCAAATCCCAGCTCTGGCCCTAACCCAGCATTCCTGCTGGCAAATCTAAAATAACCAGCTGGTCCTTATTTGAGTCAGCCCTTCAGCATTACCTGGTAACACAACTGTAAGTTAGGTTCATTGTCCTTTATGATCTTTAAGCCTGCTTGTATCCTAGATAACTATCTAGACCTCCAAAAAGGCTCTAGCTAGAAGGAAGAACAGTTTCTCAATACAGTATATGATTCAACGCTCTTACAGCTGAAATTCTGTTTCTGTTTGAGATAGACACACAGTGTATCTTTGTTCTTCCTCAAGGGGTTCAGAATATATCAGTGTGAAACCAGATCCCACAGTTTTGGATATTTAGAAGAATATAGGAAATAAGCATTTTGCATTTACATTTTCTCCTTTCACAGAGGCCTTCCCATTGAGCAGTACTATGATGTCACCCTGCTGAAAAAAAGTGATGTGCGTATGAATGATGATCTGTAAGTTTAAACCATGCTACTCAGCTTGTGAATTTAGTGTATATAACAGCAAATTGAATATTCATTCCACTCTGCTGATATACACGTGATATGAAATACACATATAACACATGAAAACTAAAAGGACACATTCTCTAAAAAGGGACTTGTAACAAAAGAGAGCAAACAGCTGGAATAGAAATTCAGAAGACAGCATTGTGCCCCTTCTTTTTAGCATCTCTTCAACAAGGGTCTCTGAATTTGTTTTACATGTTGGCCATATTTATTAACCTGTAATACTCAAAAATACCAGCCTTTCTGCTAGCTGGAATTCAGATTAAACTGAATTAACTGCAGTAACCATGACGCCATGTGTATATATAGACACATACGTACATATGGAGCTGGACTTCTGCAATCCAACATTTTGCCACTTGATGGCACCAGCAAAACGTATAAATTTGATCAAACGACTGCGATTTTAGATTAAACTAATTTAAAAATTAAACTTAAACTTATCAAAAGCAGATAATGAAAAATGTTACATCTCTCACGTCGATGTTAGTAAGTGAGCATATCAGAAACCTGAGAATAATTCAGCAATGATTTTTCTCAGTTATCTTTCCAGGGCTGTGAGGCATATTTTTTGACCCTGTTTAGCCTCCCTGCACACGAGTTACCTGCTGCCCATTTTGTGTAGACTTAAAACACTCCAGAAAAGCAGGAGAGCTTACTGTGAACAGGCCACAGAGCTACACAAGGAAAGCTGCCACCCTGCCCTTGTAGCCTGCTGCTCTCTACAAGCTCCTCTTTTTATTGCCTCATTACAGGACAAGAAGAGGTGAACTCAGTTACTTACAGGAGTGCACTTCTTTTTATTGGGACAGACTATGGCTTTTCGCCAGCACTGTGCACACTAACTATATCAGCTGTGCTGCTTTTGCATAATTTGATTACAGCCACAAGGAAGCAGCAAGCTTTCCTGCACACTTCTTCCTACACGTCACCTAGGAACTAAATAGCAAGAACTGGCCAATGCAATTTTGTGACATAATGGAGTACTTTAAAAGCTTTTTTTAAAACCAACATCTTGTAGAAAGTTAGCAGAGCCCAGTCCGTATACATGTTGTGCACACATCTCATGTTTGAGATGTACAATCGATGCTGAGCCAGGATCACCCACTCCTTAACACCAATCACTTCCACAGATTTCTGCTTCTCTTATGTTGCATAGTCAAGGCAGTTGATTCGGTTTTATTTCCTAATCTGTCCCCAAGAAAACTCCCATCCAACTGCAAGGGAATAATACCAGGAAACAATGAGCCCATGATGACCTGCTGGTCAAATAAGTGTCTTGTTACATGACATCTGTATTGGTGTCCCTGAAACAGCAAAAGCACAGGTAGGTTACAGAGAACAATTAAAAATTGTCCTCTGGGTAAGGTAGGAGTGTTTTCAGTATTTCCAAGGCTGGCCAGTCTGAAGTACACGTTGGTAAATGATGCCCAGGGACTCAGGAACTTGTTCACTTCACAGCAAGACATGTCCTCATGCCAGTTTCTCACCACAGTGGATCATCCACATACTCAGGCTAGGACAGAGAACATGGCACATTTCTGAGCATTTGCTTCCTTTAGAGAAAGTAATCAGGAACTGCTCTGTCTGTATGGCCTCGTGCAGTCTACATAATGAGGAAGGAGGTGGTAAATAAGCATGCATTAGACTCTGACCCACGCATATTGGAGTGTGCATAACCTTGGATACAACCTTATTTGATCATTAGCACACTGATGCACTTTCTCCACTATTTTGAACCCACATCTTCATCTGAAACATGCCAGATCTCTAAGAATATGTTACAGTTTACAATTTGTCCCACTTAGAGCAGTTTTTTTCCTATAAGGTTATATTCTCTCTGTCTTTTAAAGACTTAGTACATCCTTTAAAATGAAAAATGAAACATATGCCAAACAATTCTACCATGTTCAAAGTTCAAGGTCTTTCAGAGCAAACAGTCTTTCTACTGACAGAGACTATTAAGCAGTGACAGCCACATGGAATGTTTCCTGAAAAATGCTCACTGAGTGCTGCTCTGCAGGTCTACCTGGGAGCTGTTAATACACAGCTTATTTACTTTATACCCCTGTGAGAGCTCCTCTGAGCCATTAATGTCTTTTGTGGGAAACGAATTACCAGGCATCTGCAGTAACTCTGTACACTTTCATGAGACAACTCTGCCTTTGCCTAAGGTACGCACACTGCAGATCCTTGTACAGTTTTGTATTAGAATGAATCACTTTGTACAGATGTATTTTTTGCTAGTGCATTAGCTCCTGTGCCCTCACAGTCAAATGTAATAGAGAACAGTAGCTGCCTCCTTCCACCTACAGTGTTCTGAGTCCTCAAGTTTATATCAAATGCCCTGAAAGGCCTTGAAAAACACCCCCAAGCCATTGCTAAGAACCTTAGTAACACACATGCACACACACATCAGGCTAATGAATGTATAGCTATTCTTCCAAAGATATTTCACATCAATGGAGTTTTGGGTGCATTCAGTAGCACTACAGAACAAATCAAAACAGTTTCCTCCATATAGGTTTTAATCTTCTTTCTCTGCATATAGTAGAATCACAGAATATCTTGGGTTGGAAAGTACATCAAAGATCATCCAGTTCCAACCCCCTGCAGGGCTGCCCAAAGCCCCACACAACCTGGCCTTGAACACCTCCAGGGACAGGGCATACACAGCTTCTCCGGACAGCCTGCACCAGAGCCTCAGCTATCATTCCAAACAGCACTTCCCAAACTTTGGTTTCTGTAAGGGTATTCTTTCTCACACTGAACCTAATCTATGCCTATTTTTATCAAAACCTGTTTGATGAGTGCCCAAAGAGCACTCACTGCTAGGGAATTGGGATGATGTTCAACTCGACAACTTCCTGGATTTGTTCTGGGCCTTTCCAAATTGGTGGCATAAGTCCCCCAGCTTGAGTGTGATTTCTTTTCAAGAGACCGTGATAGACTCCTGATCCTCCATGGACTGAACATACAGGGGCAGATAACATATTAGGGGACAACAACATCTTGTGCAACACTGGTGGACTTTGGTCTACTAGAAGTCAAGTGGAAGCCTCTCAGACTCAAGTCTGGAAAAATTACTATAACATTCTTCCTTTCCTGTTGGAGCTCCACCTTTCTATATCACCATTCAGGATGAGTGGTTCCAGACCTGATAATCCAGTTTGAGTATTAAAATATAAGAAACGCTCTGAATCATTGCCCACCTTTGAATGCATAAAGCCTTGCTTGCTGCTACAACAAAGTTTCTCTACATCACGGTACACATGAAATTACAGCTATCCTTATTTTATTGTTCTGCCTTATGTTCAGATATTACAATGAAAAGTGTTCTACAAAGATATTTAAATATTTGTGCAATGATGAAGCCCACAGCAGATTTATTCTCCTTATACAGTGAATGCAACGAAGAACGTAACAATTCACACTGTAACACAACTTGAATGGAGAATAAACACTAACAATTTTCCTCCATGTCTAAAGCACCAAACAATTTTGTTCTATCTAAAGAAATGGAAAAATAATCATCTGTGGAAAAAACCTCCAACGATTGCTTTTCTGTAAGCGTGGCTATTTTTGTAAAGGCTTTCATGTTCCAAGACAGGTCATTATAACAGTATATGAATGGTTTTCAAAATCCAACACTTTGTGAAAGTGCTGTTGTCTTCATAGGATCAGACATGAAAAGGAAAGCAGATCTTTCATTCAACTTAGCTGAGGCATGAGTTATGCTGCAATGGCAATTTTTGAGACATAATACATCATGGTGATCACACTCAGTCCCACAGAATCCCAGAACAGATTTTGCAATTCAGCAGGAATGCTGCACACTGCATCAGAACAACACATGAACAAAATTGATAAGGCACTTGGAAGTTTATTTTCACAGTAACCATTACAGCAAGGGGAAAAATTGAGCACAGGTCTGTATTTAACATCTTTAGGCAAGAGTGTGTTTCCTCTTTGTTCCTGTGCAACATCTCTTTTTATGGAGATTAAATCAGGGATGAAGCTATCACCTCCTGCTTGGGAATGAGTCCAAGACATCTCCTCACTGAGAAACACGAGGGTTTTTGGCCAATTTTGGAGATTCAGGTGAATCATTTTTATTTTTTACTAGGTGATTTGTCCAGTAATGTTCTATCAGATATTTTTTCTACGTTTTTGTTATATCGCACAGTACTATTAAGCAAATTAATACATTTTTTAATCTTAGCCATTTTTATGGCTTGGTACAATCACCAAAAGACTCTTTGCTAAACTCAGTGATTAAATTCTTGCCCTTAAAATTTAATGTTTTCCTTTAATTACATTTTAAAAAATTATTTGAAGCATAAAATAGAAGTCTCCAAGGTAAAATATAAGTAGTTTATTAGTATGGAATTAATAAGTGCCTTCCCTGCAAATATGAAAAGGATAAGTTTTTTGATTTGCATTACTGATTTACTGATATTGCTTTCAGTCATTAATTAATAAAGGATTTATTATGCAGGAGTTTAAAATCCTAGGTTTTTTTCCTCACTCGTTTTAAAAAGACATTTTTCAGACCACTTGTTCTAGTCACCATTTCTAGCTCCCAGCAATACCAGGCATTTATCATGGAATAAGTCATATCAGTAAGAATATTGTATGCACTGCTTACACATAGTTCTGTCTTTAATATATACTGATTGCACAGATCCAGATAAAATGTGGGAGGTGCAAATGAACATGGGTCATTTCAACTAACTCATTATTTTTCTTTTTTAATACAGACTTTGTAAGCCACCAAGCAGTTTGGCTAAGTAAGTACATTTCAGCTATGCTGTACCTTATCTCTTCCTTAATGAAATAAAAAGATAAGGCCTTTCTGCCATAATTGCACAGTGAAAGTCCCTTAGCAGCAAAGCTACTCAACAAAAAGCTCTCTCTCAAATGAAGCATATAGCGATGTGTTCAGCAGGTTAGCGGTGTTTGCCTGGCACACCCACTCTCCTAACAATACCTATCTTGCTGACTTGCTTATGGTCTGATTGGGTTTTCTTGGCTGTGCTGTTCTTGGCCTTTTTACCTGATGTGATTTAAAGAGTTTGAGAGCATCTACCAAGAACATTTAAAGGTCTAAAGTATGTATAAAGTGAATTCGTGAGAGAGAAGCCTATGAAGAACTCAGCTTTGTAAGACAATTTGTTACTTCATGATGCACAGTCTGGGGAGCGAATTGTGCTCCCGTCTGAGGTCAAGTCTCTGCTTTCAGCAGCAACTGGGAGATGGCATTTGCTCTCAGTGAGCTGCTGCATACAGTTGTGGTAGAGCTTAGAAGAATCCAAATGGGGTGCTAGTCTCTCCGACTGGAATAAAGTACAGCTTTCATTTTCCTCAGAAGATTCCTGTTATTTTGAGATTTAAAATACTTTTTGACTAGTCTATCAAGAAAAACTGAAAGCTGAAAAGAACAGCCACAGCACCATGGGAACTCTGTGAAGTCCTGGTTCTCAGAATCCCATAAAAGTCTCCAGCTCAGCTTTATCTTTCTTACTCCCAGAAATAAGCACCTGCTTATATACAAATTTTGATTTCATACACACAAACTCAGTTACTATTAATTTCAATTTCAGCTCTGTGAGAATCAGAAGTTCACATTTCCCTTCCCTTAAGCCACATAAAAGTAAATATGAATTGGTAGGACTGATTATAAACAAAAGCTGTGGTTCTTTTCTTGCTAAGGAAAGATATAGGCAATAAAGAAGATACTTCTCATTTCTACTTTTTTCAAGCTACTAATGGGAATGTTCTTCGTGCAACACTATATTAAAAGCAATATTTGCAAGAATGCACTATTTGTATTTGATTTTTTAATGGTAATAAATAGTTGGCTACCAGAGCCACAGAAGTTAGCTGCAGATCTAGCAAGGGAACAAAGTATCCTGGTTTTACATCAATAGCAACCAATATCCTGGTCCAATAATAACAAGAAATCCTTCTGTAAATATTAATTTATGTCAGTCCCTTTCGGCTTCTTTAGGACAGATATCTTCTAGTATTAAAGTACTAGCACTGGAGTTCTTTTTCACTGAGCCCCAGGTTTGTTTAAAGTAATTACACCTGAAGGGCTGAATAAAACCCCAGGCACAGAGAACACAGTTACTGCCACAGGAAACCACACCCACAGTTAATCATGTCTAGAGGTACAATAGTCTCCTGTACAGCATGCAAGTGTGAAGAATTCAATTCACTGAGTTTTGTCCTCTCTCTTTCTTCTGCTTTATGTCTTGGCCTCTTTTACAGCTCTTTATGAATGAGTGGCATGAACATTTGCTTTACATACTGCAATTGCATCTGAAATCCTTCCCTGTCCCCTTCTAAGGTCAAAATTTCTCAGTGAATGGCAGATGAGATAGCTTCTGTTGTGTTGGGTTTCTTCACTTGTTATTCCCCCCACTTCTCTTCACACTGCTCCTCTGGACAACCTTGCTTTATTTAACCCTTTCACCTTTTGGAGCCTGCAGGAAATCCCTTCCTTCTCACAAGTTCTTCAGTCATTTAAAATTTTCAAAGTGGGCACCTGTCTCTGCAGAGCAATCCTGCTCTGCATCCCATTGAGACCAAAGTAAATTCCTGAACTTGACAATATTCAATATTGTTTTTGATAGACTCAGAAGAATTGTTTTGTCTGAGAAATTTATTTGTAGATAATTGTAGCTAATAAGAAGACTATAGTAAAAGAAGCAAGTATTTTTATTTGCATTTGGGGTCTGATAAAGGTATCCCAGTTGGCTGGGTTCCATCTTTAAGCATCAGAGAGAAATTGCTGAAAACAGTAGATACTACACTTCAGCACTGGACATGTCCAGGAGGCAATACAATGTGCTTTGGGCAGAGAAGTGCTGGTGGTCCATGTAACCAGTTCTGCAAGTTGCAAATACAGATTGAATGGCTCTCTTTCATTACAGCAGACAGCATAGGAACAAGGCAAGGGAATGATCATTGTGAAATCATTATAGGGTACAAGCAAAGGAGGATTAAAGAACAAACATGTCACCTCTGCTTTTTTACTTCGCTCCCAGTTCTCGCAAACTGCTATATTTCATGCTAAAACTCTGTGAAATGTGAAATAAGAATTCTTTCTTTCTGTTCATTCTCCTGCCAACTGAAACCAATTCAAGACCGCTGAGCCTGCCGTTTCCCACCTCTCATCCCTACCAGACACACATCTCTAGGTATGCCATGTTCCCAGACTTCAGATCACCTGAGGATCGAGACACTGGAACTGATGCAAGCAGTTGCCAGCCTTTCCATTCTAATATCCCTTGCAAGGCTTTTGACATGGTTGTTCTAAGGAAGACCAGAGGTAAGACGGTTTTGTGTTGGTCGATCACTTATTGAAGAACCGTATTTAGAACTCTGCTTAAGTCTCATGACTCTTTTCTAATGAAGCTTAACAGAGCCAGGATCTGAGAACATAGGTGGTCAAGTTGAGCATCTTGTGTGCTGATGCAGTCTCCATGGGGATACCTCAGCTCTGAGAATGATAAGTTAACCTCTGTCTCATGTAAAGACTTTGTAGCCTCAGAAGATAACAGAACCATTAAAATTACTGTTAATCTCCATGAAAGCAAGATATATCATCCAGCATATCTGATGGCTTCTGATAGGCAAATAGTTCTTCATGGTCTGAGGGAACAACAGATAAGGAAAAAAATCCATCAGAGGGTTCAAAAACTAGCAATTTCTGGGCAAAAGCCATGCCTGCCGTATCTTGGCTGAAGACAAAAGAAGTATCCCTGAAATGAATACTGAATGATTAAAATCTTTTATCACTACGGAAATGATAGAATGAAGTCTAGAATGCCAAAGGAACTTATTTTTTAAGGAACACAGTGTAAGCCATCATGATGTGCCAGTGTTTAAGCCCAGCAGCATTTTGTCCTGAAAGTGGTTTAAATAATACATTGGATGAAAAGGGAAAGATAACCTTGTTCTTGTTCTGCTGGTTTTTTTGGTTGTTTTTGTTTTTGTTTTCTGGGGTGCCTACTACATCAGGACTTTGACGGGTACTTTCTTTCGGATGACTTCCCAGACTATCTGAATGAAGCGATGAGCAATACTTGGCAGCTGTTGACCACACAGACTCAGGGGAAAGATGAGACAGGAGAAAGCCACCACCTCTCTGTTCTATGGCTCTCCAGAATGGTTTTGGCAATAGCTATGTGAAACAGAAGCAGCACACACTGGCATGGATAAGAAGCTTTTCAGTACAGTAAAGGCTGATAATGTTAAGTAACAGCTCAATTTGCATTAATTAGTTGCCATTCCCAGTCATTGCCAGAACTGTACACTTACATATATAATTATGTATACCTTTTTTTTTCTGGGGGGGGGCAATGCTTATTTATCCAAATCAAAAATTTCCCTATAGAATATTAATGCCAGGAGTGGCTTTTATTAGTCATTTTTCACTGATCATTGTTCAGTTTTAGAAATGCTAATCGCACATGTGGAGGTGGACTTAACAAATTCTATTTTTGCACAATAGGAGGATCACTGGAGGCCAAGATCTATTTCCAGAAAAGCTAAGTAGGTTCAGAATTACTAGCTAAGAGAACAGCTACTGCTGGCACCTAGGAAGCACTTTAATTTCATTTGCTGTTCCCTCCATGTGATTTGACTTTCTCTCACATCAGAATGTTCCACTCAAGTGAGAGTTTTATAACTTCCAGAAAGACAGCTCATTAAATACATGAGCTGATCTAATCCTGCTGATTTTGTTACAGAAGAGTAGAGATGAGTTCTGTCTGCAAATCTGTGAAGTCTCTCTATCTAGGTAGAAAAGATGTTAGAGGTGGCTCCAGAAAAAAACATCTGCAATCAGCACAATTGTCTACAGTGTGAGCAAACATCTACAGCTTAAAATGCAGATCCATCTGTCATTCTGATCAATGGTGTTATTATTGCAGGTAACCCATACAGGCATGAAGTTGTCAGCACTCCCTTTGACTCCCTGAAGGAGGCTTTGTGCTGTTCAAGACAGCACGCATGCTTGCAAGTATGTCACTCATAAAGCAAAGAGTAGAATGTCTTTCTTTTTTCCCTTTTAAATCAAACTTCCTTATATCCTTCATGAAGGAAAAAATGTTACATAGGGAGGCACTGTACTGTTCCAAATACTTTCAGGTCATTAATAGAGCATCACATACAGGAAGAGTGCAAGGCTTTCACCCACCTCAGCAACATATGAAGATAAGCTGGTTGTCTTATAACTGAAGTCCTTCAAGTGTTGACTAATTCTCTTAAGTTCTAGCTGAACAGCTCTGGAGATAAGAACAAGATCTAATAGTAGCTGATGATGATGCATTCAGGGTTGTAGGAGGTGGGGGGATTAAAGAATAAAATCACACTTTGCAGTCCTTAAGAGAAATGGTTCTGAGCAGCAGTTTTTGTTTCTCCATACCTTTCCAAAAGTCCTGTCATACTGACAGAGTGTTATACATACTCTATTCTCATGTCCTGAAGGAAATACACATCTTCTTTTGAATAGACTCCAACCTTGCTTTCCTCAGTTATAATGATGGGACTATCCCGATCCATGAAACAGAAGAGTGAAATTCTTTGTGAATGATTGGGTTTCTACTATTCTTCAGCCCAGTTAAACAGTAGTTCTCTTCCTAGAGGGATACAGCTTGAAGTTTGTTGACAGATAAAAGTCATGATGAATGTAGGAAAAGACAGTGGTAAACAACAAAAGCTATAAACAAGGTCTTTGTAGACACGGTCTTAGGGACACAAAAGGGGAAAATCAAAGTGGCAGTCCATTTTCAGGCAGGCTATTATTGTGACTACAAAATAAAGCTTATATAGTTTCCAATGTTCTGCCTTCATGTGGCAGAGAAGTTGCTTTCAACAGAAAGTTCTTTCAACAGAATTCAACTGAGTCGTGTACCTGTTAAATGTTCCCACTTCAGTCGCAATACTGGAAAAAAGATTTGCATTAGAATTTCTAAACAGATTATGTTGGGGCAGGTGGGATATTTTAAACCTTTAAAATATTTTATCCACATGTTTGGGATGTACCTTACCTATTTCTTCTTATCCTTTAGCTTCCTAAATTCTCTGAAGAAAAGGATCAAATATACTATCCAAATCCATCAAAAATTGTGGCCCCTAATTCCACTTTTAGAGAGTTAGAACATAAGGTCTCTTCAAGAACAACCAATATACTACAAAACCTTGAAAGAGCTCAGTGGATCACAACATACAATCGAAATTTCACAGGTAAGCATTTTGTTGTTGTTGTTAATTTACTTGGGATAGCAATTAAAGATCACAAGATGTTATCCCCTATTTCTCTCCAAGATATTCACTTTTTGTAATTTAGTAACCAAGGCCACATAAACTGTAAATGATCTGGTATTTTTCAGAGAGACTGAGCACTAATTCTCATTTTCCTAACTAATAAAAAATGCATGACAATAAAATATATCTCCATTAAGGAAGAGGTCCTATGAATCCCCTTATCCTGGATGATTACTACATGAAAGCAGTTGGCAGATTAACTGGAGAACTTGGTACAGATGTGGAACTTGTAAGTACAGCATTTACTCAGAATCAGATGCTTTCCCCACAGTTAATATCAACAAGAGTATTACCAGATTCAACTGTAAGAACAAAGCGTTCCCTTTCACACCACTTAAATGCAAGGCAAGACTCATTCTAAAAGAAAGGCAAAAGTTCGGTATACGAAATCCTTCCTGACAGAGCTGCTTGATAGAACAGCTGTGACGGGTTAGTGACTTGGTTCAGGGCTTGAGGTGCTGGTGTCAGGTTATTGTGATCATCTGCTTATTTTTTATCTTATAATTTAAAGTTGCTACCAACTCAAAAGGCCTTTTGCGTTGGGAAATGCAAGTAACAGTCTACGTAAAAGGAGTTGGCAGCTCTCTAAATGGTGCAGTCTTGCAAAAAACTGAAATACACTTGCTAGACATTTAGCTGGTGTTAATCAGCACAGCTGCACTGAACTCATCAGCTTAATGACTTTATTGCCCATTGTTTTATTTGATAAGTGACCTACTACCATTGCAGACTGTTGTGTCCTTGCTAACTATACCAGTTTAAGTCTGGAAGAGTTTCTGTGATTCATCCTCCTTCATTTATGTGAGTGGTTTGCCTTTCTTCCCTAATGGTGCATCCATAATATTACCAAATTGTATTTTAATGCAAATACTTACTGTAAAGAATATACAAGATCGATTGGAAAACTATCCTTCAACAATGTTTGTATTTAGTGTGACCTGTATTAAAGTAAAAAGACACTGCAAACAAAGCATGACATGATACATAGGAGTAGTAAATCAAGTTGAGCTGCTTCTTGCTAATGCATCATTACCTGTAATGGCTTAAGCCCTGTCAGTGACACCTGCACACTGTCATGGCCAGTACATACACAGGTATAATTGATTGGAACTGACTAAGCAAGTCTGCAGGTAGAATAGATTCCTCCTCACACTTTCACAGTACTGCTGGTTTTACAGCACTTGCAGTTTCAAACTTCTTTGTAATGCCTTCAGATATGACTGCAGTCCCTTTTTTTTTTTACTTATAGTCCAAAAATAGTCCTGGGTAAAAAGACCCCAAACTGTCATGCTTTTTACTACTGGATTTTTATTTTTATTATTATTTTTTTAATCTAAGAAATGAAATCTCCTTCAAAAGGGTATTTACAAGTTGTTGATAATCGAATCACTGCATCTGAAATGGAAACACTGACTGTCTTTTTCTCTAACATGATGAAGAAACAAACATTTTGCTTTGTGATCATGAACACTTTAAAGAACCATTTCAGGAGCTCATCTCTGGAAATGAAAATCCAAAGTCGCAGCTTACATCAATTCAAAACAGAGCAGTTTTATTGCCCCCTGTCTTCCAAAGTGTGATTGGTAGAAACCTACCTTGTGCCATGCTGATTTATCTAAAAAACATAATCCTATTTCAAAGATGCATATACTAAATATCAAATACTCAGAACATTCAGCATGGTAACTGCATGTCCACTGTCTGGGAACAGGACACAAAGGTGTTTTGTTATACAGTGTGGCTTTGAGTTCATGTTAGTATCTGAAGCTTCAACACAATAAATGATGAATACATGGTAACAGTATTCAAGCAGTGGTTCTAACTGTGGTTGAGAGAGCTAAAAAGCTGCGTGCCGGTCAACATCCTCAGTCCCACTACCAACAGTTCCCAAAAGTTAAAAACGTGCTACTGAAAGTCACTGTTCATGTTACAGAACTACTTACAAAACCAAAAATTGGAAGATAGTTGCTTGTAGAGAAACAGAGATGAAGGCACAAGACCTTTATAACCCTTTATATCTAGTGTTAAAGCAGAATATTTTGTCTTTTCCAAAACAAAAAGACCAACTCCAACCCACCTAAGCAGCAGGGCTGTTACAAATGCTTGGGCTGCATCCCTTTGCCAGCATGTTTTGCATACTGTCAGAGTGAAGAAGTGGCCAAGAGTGCTGTGGCACTCACACCAGGCATGATACAGCAAGCTCCCAGGCATCACGCTTCCCTCATGTCCCACAGTGTGGGGCAGTAAAGACAGACTCAGAAATTAGTAATTTCACTAGTCTCAGACAACAGTTACACCAATTGCTGCTAAAAGGCTCAGATTGCAGTGTTAATTCTGTTCCTTCTTCCCTTAGAAAGAAACATTCGTGTCTAGTCTCTCACAAGTGAGGCTGCTTGGAGGGCGCACGGTGCGTTTGCTGCAAGGCCGCCGTCCCCGTGAATCTGTTCTGCAGGGACAGCACTGCTGCCACGAGCAGGCCAAACCGCCTCAGGTATCCCAACAGAAAGACCACTATCTGGATGCAGGGCTACCAATAAGCAAATTTCAGAAAATCATTGATAGAAAGCAAGCGGAAGCACTGTCCCAGGGGCAGTTTTCAGGAAGGCCTGAACTTCAGTCCCTTCCAGAGTCTGCACATTCTCTTTCCTGGGAAGATTTAAAGGCCAAACATTTGGACCAACATACAATATGGGCAAACCCACTTAGTGAGGCAGTCTTACCGCAGGATGGAAACAGGGAGGAAAGCAAAATTGTATTGCACAAGCTCTGGAACCAAGAAGCAAGTGAGCCTGCATGGAGACCAGAGGACAGACTAAGAGAGGTGGCACTGCCTGAGTGGATCCCTGGCTCTGAGGTTGCTCGGCGCCAAACAGTGCTGCTGGAGCTGCAGGATTCCTTCTCAAAGACAGCGGCACAAAAACGTTTTCACGATTCTATCAACGGAGAGACAAAAGATCTCAGAGATAACATTAATGAGGGAAGGAGACATGAATTCTATGGTTTCAATGCTTTTTATTTCCATAACTGATACATTCATTGGTATTTTAAAAATATTAACAAATAAAGAAGCACTTCAATACAACCTGCCTATTCCTTTGTGCTGCTTGCGGCAAGGATAGAGTTTATTTTCTTCATAGTGGCTTGCATGGTGCTATGCTTGGGATTTGTAATGAGAACGGTGTTGATAATGTGCCAGTGTTTTAGCTGTTTCTGTGTAGTGCTTAGACAAATCAAGGACATTTCTGCAAGTGAGCAAGCTGGCAGTGTTGATGGGAGGGGACACAGCCAGCACAGCTAACTCTAATAGACCAAGGAGATATTCTACACCATGTGTCACCATGTTCAGCAATAACAGCTTGGGGGAAAATGAGGAAAGGGGTATATTCAGAGTTATGCTGGGTCTTCCCAAGAAACCACTATATGTGATGAAGTTCTGTTCTCATGGAAATGACTAAACATCTGCCTGTTGGTGGAAAATAGTGAATTAATTCCTTATTTTGATTTGCTTGCTTGTGCAGCTTTTGCTTGACCTATTAAACAATATTTGTCTCAACCCTTGAGTTTTTTTCACTGTTGCCTTTCTGATTCTCTTCCCCACCTCTCTGAGGAAAGTGAGCAGCTGTGTTACTTGGCTGTCTACCAGGGTTAAATCACAACACTTCATTTTGGTGCCCAGAACGGGGGTCAAAGGGTTCGAGATAAGGACAGATTGCAGTATGCTAGACTAAATTTATAGCTCTTATAGCTGTTTATCTGCTAATTGGCAGGCTCCTGTGCTGGACACTGGGCCTGCTTACCAGAAGGAATCAGATTCTCAGACAATGCTCAAGGATATTTTATACTTCTTTTAACCGTAGCTTTCCAGTAAACTGTATCAGACTCCACAACAGCATGAGACTAAGATTAAACTTTCAGTCCTTTGTACACATGAAACCTCCCATAGCAGGATAGCCTTTCTCTCCCCCTTAGTGCCACACAGCTGCATCAACAGCTCTACAAAATTCACTCTACAAAATAGAAGGAGTAGATACAAAAAGAGTTTTAGATTCTACTTTATTTGCTGAGATCAAATCCTTCAATATCTACTTTGCACCCTTGGGTACATAAAATACTTCTACATACATACCCAAACATGTTATCTTCATAGCAGAGGTATATGACAATACAACAGCGATTCTTTTCAATATCTTTACTCTTTAATATCTTCATCAGTGACAATGACAGTGGGGTCAAGCGCACTGCAGGTTTGCAGATGACACCAAACTGTGAGGTGTGGTCAACACACCTGAGGGACAGGATGCCATCCAGAAAGACCCAGACAGGCTCGAGCAGTGGGCCCAGGTGAACCTCATGACACTCAACAAATCCAACGGCAAGGTCCTGGGCCAAGGCAACCCCCACTACCAATACCAATACAAGCTGGGTGATGAAAGGATTGAGTGCAGCCCTACCAAAAAAACACCTGAGGGTAATGTTGGATGGTATCTGGACAAGAGCTAGCAATGTGATTTTGCAGCCCAGAAGGCCAACTGTATCTTGGGCTGCATCAAATGTAGCATGGCCAGCAGGGTGAGAGAGGAGATCCTACCCATCTGCTCTGTGCTGATGAGACCTCACCTGGAGTACTGCGTTCAGATGTGGAGTTCTTAGTACAGGAGAGACATAGATTTGTTGGAGTTTGTCCAGACAAGGGCCACAAAACCAATCCAAGGGATGGAACACCTCCCCTACAAGGACAGGCTGAAAAAGCTGGGGCTGTTCAGTCTTCAGAAGAGAAGGTTCCAAGATGACATGATAGTGGCCTTTCAGTATCTAAAGAGGAGCTACAGGAAAGAAGGGGACAGACTCTTTAGCAGCATCTGTGGCGATAGAACAAAGGGAAATGGTTTCAAGCTTAAGAGGGGAGATTAAAGTTAGATATAAGGAAAAAGTCTTCTACAATGAGGGTAGTGAGGCACTCGTACAAGGTGCCCAGAGAGGTGGTGGATGCCCCAACCCTGGAGAGTTTCAAGGTGAGGCTGGATCAGGACCTGAGCAATCTGATCTAGCTGTGGTGTCCCTGCTCACTGCAAGGGATTTGGACCTTCCAACTCTAAGGATTCTATGATTCTATGATCCTTTTTATCTTGACAAGAGCTTTTAACTTTTCAATAATGGAAAAATAAACATTGAGTCCAATATAGATATTCATTTTAATAACACATTTTTCATTTGAAAAAGTATATTTGTCGAAGACAACACAAGATATATATTCCAAAACTGAGAAATAAATCATGATCTCCTGAGGTTCAGCCCAGTCCCAAGAAGGTGATATTTCCTCTTTCATCTGCAGTGTACCTCTGAAGAGAACTGATTGGATGTTTTGTTATGTTGCCTCTAAACTGTACTTGGGTATATATTTGTTTTATTTTCCCTTCTTTCAGAACAAAATTACATTGCAACAAGCATAAATAAGCTGCAAAATCATCACTGCAGTTTGAAATGATCTGAGTGAATAAAAAGATGAAGTTGTTTAAGGTATAACCACTGTGAATAACTGAAAGCTTAAAACACAGTTGTTCCAGGCAAACCACATCAAGGTAAACATCCCAATTAATTTTATTACAGCTAGAAAAGTAACAGTGCACTGAAAATGTGTTGAGTAATTTTAGTTTACTTCTGCAATGCAAACCCACAAAGACACAAAAGCCTTGACTTTGCCTTCTGCACAGCCTCCAGAAATTCCACATATTCTGTCCTACTGAAGAAGTCATAAAACTTATGCAGGATTCATGCAAAATATACACTACAAATCCTGTGTCTAGCAGAGAAGGGTAACATTTCATTACTGATCTGTCCTACTGCAGAATGTTTCCAAAAGTAAAACACTGGGCACCTTGAACAACCACCCCCTTCTTGCAACTTCTGCTGCACTAGCACACCAGTTCTTCCCATTGTGTCACACACGCTCACACTTAATTAAAGCAAAGTAGGCGCAAACAAATCAGGTTCTCTCCATCTGACATGCCGGTCCTTACTGGTGAAAATACATCTACTTTGCCCCTGTACTCAGCTCTTGAGGCTGCACCTCAAGTACAGTGTTCAGTTTTTAGCCCTTCACTACAAGCAAGACATTGAGGCCTGGAATGTGTCCAGAGAAGAGCAATGAAACTGGTGAGGAGTCTGGAGCACAAGTCTTATGAGGAGTGGCTGAGGGAGCTGAGGGATTGTTTAGTCTGGAGAAGAGGAGGCTCAGGGGAGACCTTATTGCACTCTACAACAATTAGCTGAAGGGAGGTTATGATGAGGAGGGGTTTAGCCAGGACCTGAGGAAATGGCCACAAGTTGTGCCAGGGGAGATTTAGATTAGACATAAGGAAAAACTTTTTCTCTCAGAGAGTGGTCAGGCACTGGAATAGCCTGCCCAGGGAGGAGACGGAGTCAAGAGGTGTCTGGATGAGGAGCTACAAGATCTGGGTTAGTAGCTTGTGGCAGTAACGGTGATGGGAGAACAGCTGGACTAAGATGATCTTGTAGGTCTTTTACAACCTTGCGATTCTATGATTCTACTCAACTATTATATTTTTATGCCCAGAGGTGGGTGTCCCATCCCTGGAGACATTCACAGTCAGATTTGGACAGGGCTCTGAGCACCTGTCTGAGTACATCTAGCTGCAGATGTCCCTGTTTATTGCCCTTGAGCTGGTCTGGATGGCTTTTAAGAGTCCCTTTCAGTTCAGATGGGTGTATGACTCCCTCAGAAAAGGAATGAACATTGCTACAATGTCCTTCCACCAGGATCAGAAGTGGTAACCGTGAGGCTTAAGACACAGTGCTTAGCACAGAACGTATGCATTTAGACACCAAAACCCAATCAAAATGGTGAATCACACATCCTTCAAGTCTGCCTGCAGTGAAGAACAGACCTTCTGAGTGGATGTCAGCAGGCACCAGTGCTCACCAAGTCCTCCAACCAGCCCGCATCAGCCCTCATTGAGTGCTTAAAGAAGCTTAAGAGTTTACACTCCTGTCAGTTCTTAAGGCAGCTTAAAAGGCACCTCCTGCTCTGTGATGGAAGGCTTACCATGAGCCTCAGGATCCCGTTACATACAGCCAATGCCAAGAAGCATTGCACAGGCGTTATTAAAAAACCTACTGAACACCAAACTAAACACAATATCTTTAGTTTTTAATCTGTCCAGTCATATTTCTGGGAGTCTTGGTTTGAGATTGGAATTCAGCACCAGCAGAAGTCAAGGTGACCCCTGGACCTCGCTGACATGAATCTAACCACATACCATAAGCAAAGTAGCAAAGTCCTCACGGAAGCCCAACTCTCCCCTCACCCGAAACTCGCCGGCAGGGGCTGACGTCACGGTCACGGCCCGGGCCCCGCCCACCGCCACGCCGCCGCCAGCTGAGGTCAGAACGTGATCGGGACACCGCACCACACTTGCCTCACCTTCCGTTGTGCGCATGCGTGGCAAGCCATCCCGCGCTTCGCGTCTGCCTTTACGTAGAGGAGTTCCGCCGCACGTCTTCCGCCGGAAGTAGTAGGAGAGGGAGCCCGGCGCCCGCTGTCACAACCTACCCTGCTACTCGCCAGAGTCGTGACATTATCCTTGACGGACAGGTGCTATAACCAATCAGAAGTCCAGCAGGCTGCATTTGATTGCCTACCGAGCCAGAGTGGGCGGGCGGGGTGCCGGCGCGGTTTGGCTGCAGCGACACCGGCTTACATAGGGCGGAGTCCGGCGTGTCCTTGGGCGCAGAAGCCGGACGGTGTGGGGTGTCTGTACTTGTCACCGCCGTTGGCGCAGCGTAAGCGGAGCGGCCGGCTAGGCAGGTGCGGCTGGCGTCAGGCGAAGCCCACGGGTGATCAGGCTCTGACCTCCAAGTGGCGGCGCCTGCGTCTGGTGCCGCTACGCGGCCCGGCGGGACGGTTAGGCGGGAAAGGGGCGATGAGGGACGGGGCCGGGTGGTTCTGCCGCCTGCCTGGACAGCGGCCCGCCAGAATCCCTGAGGCGCGGCCTCAGCCGGCGGCGGAAGGTCACGGCCGGGCCTAGCGCCTCGCGGGGCGCCGCGTCCTGGGGGGCCCGGGAGGGTGCGGGGGGCCTCGCTGCGGACGAAGCTGCTGGGCCGGCCATCATTCTGTGGTGAGCTGACCGCGCCGGGCGCGCCGCTCGCCTCAAGGTCAGCTCACCACTGAGCTGCGGTGCCGCTCTCGGTGCTTCCGAGGCGGCGTGCTGCAGTTAGGGAGTGGGAACGGGAGCAGTTCTGTCCTTTATGCGAGGCTGTTGGTGACTGGGCTGCCCCGCGGTTGTTGATGCCCAAGCTATACCTGGAACTTGTGCTCAACTTGCACTTCAGAAGTTACTGCCGTGCTTCTTAAATGCTCTGGGGAAACCACTTGAGCTGAGGTATGGTTTCTTTTCCTGCTGAGGCATGGTTTCTTTTCCTGTTCTTTAGGCATAAAGTCTGTTACCCTAGTACCTTTTACATAGTCTAATGGTTCTATGTAGATCTTCAAACCCAAGAGCTATAACTTGTGGCTGGAAGGCATTCAGGAGCGTTACCAGATTGATGGGCTGTAGCTGCAGTTTTGTAAACCCATGTGAACCTTTTTAAAGTTTCTGTTGAGTAGTTGACCTTGATATTGTAATTCTGACCTCTGTATGTGTTCCTGGTCTAGTACCAACAATGGGAGATATTGAGAAGGGCAAGAAGATTTTTGTCCAGAAATGTTCCCAGTGCCATACAGTTGAAAAAGGAGGCAAACACAAGACTGGACCCAATCTCCATGGCCTGTTTGGACGCAAAACAGGGCAAGCTGAGGGCTTCTCTTACACAGATGCTAATAAGAACAAAGGTAAATGTAAAACAGCTCCCCTGAGCTACTAGTGGTTCTTGGTGATAGTCAGAAGTACTGAAACCTGCAGAAAGCAAAATAATGTGAACGACCAGAAAAAAAAAAGTGTATTCATTTCACTTTGAAGTCACTGCTTGTTTTTTCTTATTTTTTCATTTTTTTTGCCAGGTATCACTTGGGGTGAGGATACTCTGATGGAGTATTTGGAAAATCCAAAGAAGTACATCCCAGGAACAAAGATGATTTTCGCGGGTATCAAGAAGAAGTCTGAGAGAGTAGACTTAATAGCATATCTCAAAGATGCCACTTCAAAATAAAAGTTATCTGCTGCCTTATTTATTTCACAAAGGAGATGGCAATGGAAATGTCTGTGACAAGATTGGTTTTTAAACTTTCTATTTTTACGTATACCATGTCTAACCTTAAAATCAGTTTTACCCGTCAGATAATGTCACTCATGGTGGGTTACTGATGAACACACTTGGCAGCCGTTAACTTATGGAAGCTATGTAACTGGGTTGATTTAAATGAGTATAATGTTCAGTTGTTCTTAATCATGAAATTAAAAACAAACAAAAAAATTTTTGCCTCTTCATTGTTTAAAACAAAAGAAATTATCAAACAAGTAACTGTCAAAAGTGTAATAACTTTGATAACCCAACTCTTCAAGGTAAAGAAGCAGAGTGGGCCTTGGCATCTTCTGCCATAAGTCTTCTGTTACATTACACTAAAGATTTAAAAGTAAACAAAGACTTAAAAATATTTTTCTAAACTTGATCAGTTCTAGGTGTTGTGGTGCATATTAATCTATCTAAAGCTTGAGATAAGAGTATCTATCTCTCAAGTGCTACTTGTAAAATGACACTTGTGGCCAGATCCTTTGATCTGGGAGAAACATGTTACTTGATTTATCTGGACTTTCACAGGTGCATGCAGCAGTAGACTATAATTCTCCAGTATCATCTTTACATCTTTATGAATGTTATTGAAACTGTGTTCAGTAGATCTCCAGAGAACAAACATTTGTAGTATAATGAATGAAAGAAGGAACATTTCTTCTGGAAAGGTAACTACAAAAGGCCAAGCTGAGAGTTGATAAATCTTATTTCAGCAGTAGCATTAACCTAAAATCTACTGTTACACGCAACTGCTGATGGAGATGCATAGCAGTGAATGCACTGGTAGACTAATAGGAAACAGTCTTCTTCTGTGCCTGGCTATAGCCTGTGTCATTGATAGTGTTAAGTAGTATTTTAGTGTTTAAATTGTTTGTTTTGTTTTTTTTTTTTCAGACTAAGCAAATTGTTCAGATGAATGTATTTACTGTGTATCAACAGTAAGGCACAACTAAGAGCGATCAATCTTGTAAATTAAAAGAATTCAAAGTCTTGTTTGCTGTATGTGTCTGAAACAGATATGGTGGGGTCATACAGGCTTTATTTCACTAAAGGACAAGCAAAAGCTCAGCATGAAGAAAGTAAATGCTAATAGTGTGGTGTGAATGCTGGTATGAAAAGTACTTGGAAGTGTGGTAGAGTTAGAAAGTATTTTGAACTAGAACCAGCAAAGCTAGACTCTTCTTCCAGTGTTACCTTTGCTGTGCTTCTTTAATTGGATAGAACTGAAAACTCAAAATATCTTGAAGCTGTGCTGTAAAGTTGGTGGAATTCTCACGTTATGTCAGGACAGAATGTTTAGCAACTGAGTTGGAAGGGGCTGTTCACAGTAAGTGAAAAGAAGACTGCTGAGAAGTCTCGATGGTTGCTTTGTGATGTTTTGTGGGTTTTTTTTCTTGATTTTTTTTTTTTTTTTCAAACTGAGTGTGCAGGTAGTGTTTCATGCAAATAGGAAGGAAGACTCAATATTAAGCATGTTCAACAAACAGAAAACCAACAGAAGTGAAGATATACCTTCAAGCTGTAGTTGTTAGACACTGCACGGTCTTCAGAAGTGGTGTTTTTATTGCACTTTTACAGCTATGCAGAACCTGTTGGTTTTTCACTGTGTCAGAACCCTGATACAACAGCCCTAGATGCAGAACATAACCTTACCCAGCTCTACAGTCTTTTTAAGATGGATTATAAAAGCATACTGTGAAACTGTTCCATTGGCACCTTTCGAAACTGCAACATTTAGATTTTTCAAGCTGTTGTTCTTTTCTGATAAGGGTGGAGAAGAAACAGTATATTCTGAGGAGGGTTTTGCAGTTAGACACCATTTAAGTCTGCACAGATGAAGTTATATCCCATCAGAAAAAAACTCCAGGAAAAAGAATGATCCTTTGTCCTAAGGTAGTAATATACTTAGTTTAGCTTGTTTGGTTTTATCTGTATCTTAAAGCCTTTTTACAGGAGTGAAGTTCAAGCTAATGCATACTGTTGGAAGGGGAGAAAACTGAACTTTTTCATTCTAGATTGGTGATGGATCCTTATTTATGTTTTGGAGAAAAGAACTAACTGTTAAAATGTCACTTTTCTATGCATACAGTGCTGGTTAGCAACAGTTCACGAGATTTGTTGTAGTAAATAGTTAGCTTCCATTCTTCTTGATACCACTGGGCAAGCATGTTACCATAGCATTGCTGCAAGTGGCTCAGCAAATTAGGAATACTGAAATGGAAGAATGTAAAATTGTCACTTACTGAGGCTTGTATGAATGCAAGTACCTGGGTGGTACTTTTTTGTTGGTTTCTTGGTTGGGTTTTTGTTTTGTTTTTGGAAGGGGGGTGGGACTAGGGAAGGAATTAGATTGACTGTATAATCAGTATTTTCTTCTTTAGTTTCAAGTTTTACTGAACAGAAAGCTTATGTTTTATGAAGTAGCAAGTGTAGTGTTTTCAGTTTAAACACACATGTGGTATTTCAGTAATTTATAGTTATAGATTAAGGAGTCAAGGCACCAAACGTTGCACAATCCCATAAAGATGGGATTTTAATGGCACTGTGCCATCAAACATACACCTTTTCAAAGTATTACTTTTCAAAACCAGAATGAAACAGTAGAATTTTGAAATCATGGAAGTTATTAGTTATGCATCCTGGAGAAATTTAATGATACAGAAGCTCCATTTTAGAGTGACAATTCATGTGATCTCACTGCAAACAGCTGCATTTGGGGAATCTGCATTTGTAGCAATTCACACCATTGTAGATAGACACTGTGGCTGAAGGGTCTTTTTTTTTTTTTTTAGTTATGAAATATAGTATCAGTTGTCCAAAACAAATGTGATATGTTAGGCTTCTCTTAAGGGGAGGAAAGGAGATTGAACTTGTAAAGGAATTATCAGATACTCTAGTCTTAACATATACATCAAAGGTCATTAAAGTGCACACTTTTACTTCTATTAAGCTTGGTCATTTGCCTTTAAAATGCATCCAAAAAACTCTTCCAGGACCTAAAGCAACAAAATTCTTTATGTTGCTGCATATAGGATGAGTTGAACAGTTTAAAACTGATACCCTGAAAACCAGGTTATTCTGAGAAGAGAGCGGCCCAGCGCTAGCAAGAACATTAACCCTGAGAACCTGTATGCAGTCTTGTCCTTTTCCAGCAGTCACGTCTGAATCGGGACTGAGATGGCTACATCCATCTGCTCGTGATTCACTGCTTGCATGTAAGTACCTGCATGGACTTCTTTTCCACAATTATTTTGCTCTGAAATGGAGAAAATATTATGGTTGCTTTTCAAATAATTAGTTTCTGGTTAGGGGTTTCACCAGAGGTGAGAGACTTGGATTACATGTTTGCATTGGTGACAGGATGCCAACTGGCATCTCTGAATTTCTAGAATACTGTTTTAAACATCAAGGTGAAAACATGCTAGAACAAAAATGTTCTCTGCTTCTTTTGGTGCTGTCTTTATGCAAAATCAGAACTGGAAAGAAAACAAGCAATGGGGACCTAACTGGAGCACAGTGTTCAAAAAACATACCTTGGAGCAGGGGAAAAGTTGTGTGTTTTCCAGATGGTTTATGCATTTATTTTTAAACAGTCATGTATAAAAATAAACTTGGCAGTGGAGATCAGAAATGAATACTCAAGGCATTCTATATCTCATTAACAGTTTTCGCTGCAGCTTTCTGCTGTGGGCCAGTGTTTGTTTGATGAGGCAGTGTGAACCCCTGCTCTCTTACCATCAGAATCACCCATTTTCTCTATGTGTTTTCTCCCTCCTTGTCATCCAGGTCTTGAAACATACTTTTGTGTGTTAGACTGTGCTGCCCTCATCTCACAAAACTGCCAGTGGGTTGTAAGCACCCAAAAGTTGTTGAACAGAAGAGTGTTCTCATCTTTATGGTACCCTACCGAAATTTACTGCTTGTGTCCTCAGTCAGCTGTGACTGATGACAATTTCTTTTAATGTGTCTGATGGTTTTTAGTTGGTTCCATTGATTTTTGCTGATCTTCTTTAACTCTCAGTTTTTATTAGGGCTAACAAGCAGGTAGAGTTTTACATGGCTTTTAGCTGCACTATGTCAGGTCTTATTTAAGGTGAGCTGCAACGTGAGAACTGAGCAATAATTTGGGTCCACTTCACCTGATATGTAGTCTTCTAGACAAATAAGAAAAATGCACTACATATGGTAAATTTAAAAAATATTGTTGTTGTCACTTCTGTGTGACACCTCAATATTGCAGCCATGTGCTGACGTTAACTGGAACCAGCCTTTCCCTGACAGCTTTTCTTGCATTCTTCATTCTACTGCTGACAGAGAGCAGAAGGAAATGGAAATCAGACTTCTCTATACTGTAACATGTTCCTTATGGGACTGACATTTTAATTCCAATTATGTTGTCAGCTTACCTTCTATTGATACTGAACCTGGAGATTTTGCCAGCGCTATTTTTAAAGGAAAGGTACTGCATTTTCAATCCTACAGATTTTTGCCGTAGTCACTAGTTTTGAATTCTGTTTCTCATGTAGAAGTATTCATTAGGTAGGTAGTTTACCTACTAGATCTTTTCTTATTTCATGCTACTTTTATAATTTATACTTCTTCTGTTTTGGCTGAACTGCAGGTACTTCAGTGCTCAAATGAACTCTTTAATTTCAGTGTCTCTTAATTCTGTAGTGGACTTTTTTCCAGTTTCTGAAAAATCATTTAACTTGGAAATGTTAATTTAATTGTCTTTTTCATCATTTAAAATCCGATTTTTTATTTTTTATTTTTAATTCATTGGAGAGTGCTTTTTAACAACCCTTCACACAATTGCATTTTAGTTGATTACTCTGTGTATACAGCTCTTTTTGACCCAGGTATTCTTATGTATTGAAGAGTGATCGTATCCTTCATTAGGATACCTGGAAATAATCCTTTCTTGTAAGCTTTTGGAACTTGCTTCCAAAAAGCAATTGCATTAGGTGCTGACATCTGTAACTAACTGATCAGTTTGTTGTTTACACCAAATGAACAGAAGAGGGAGCCAATGTACTAAATAAAAAGCAAGAGGAATTCGTAACGTACTTGAAGGCAATTTTGAATGAGTCTTCGACCATTTGAAAGGCAACATTCATTTGTACAAAATGCACTTTTACTGAAAGTGCTCAGCAAAAAGTGCTGGAGATTATTAGTACAACTGAATGCATTGAAATGTCTTCTGAATTCCTAAGCTGATACGTGTTTCATATTTCATCAGGCTAACTCAAGTTCGAAGTAGCTTATATTAAATTTCAACTTATTCATATTGTAAAAGATTATTTCAGTTAGAAGGGATAATGTTACTTTCTGACTGTTAAGAGAATCTTAATCAAAAGTGGGGATCTCCAATGCATACTTTGGCTTTGTTCCTGCTGTGGAGTTCCCCCTGATGTAGTCATTTAAAGAATCATGCCTGAAATGGATATACAGATTTTAGTAGTTTCTCCACTGGCATTTAGGTAGGAACACATCAATCTTTGTTAAAAATAAGCTTTGTCCTGTTTTTAATACTGATACATAAATAATGTTTGATGATAGTCTCCAATTGCTCGGAAAACCATGATATATCATATGAGTATATACTAGCATTGTTGCAATTTAAGACCCTAGGGAAGCAGACACCTAAAATCTTGAGTGAGAACCTTAATTAGCTAGGATATGTAGCTGGGTGGTCAACCATCTGAGTGGCTTTTCTGGCACATACCTAAATATAAGGCATTTGCAGCTTCAAGATCATGTTGTTTTTCATGTCAGATCGTACTGATTACAACTCAAGCTCAAATGCTGAATATGAGTGCCAACTGGGAATCTCATCTCCCACTAATTTTCTAAAAAAATAATAATAATAAAAAATGCCAGCTTTGCAATACTCAAGGCGTTGAGCCTTCGTAGGTGTTCAAATCTTGTATTAGGTCTAAGCTTGTTTTTCAGTGCCTATTAGAAGACGTGTGAGCAGACATTAAAATTTTAGTTCATATGTGTACGTGCTGCCACTCTGAGTTCTCAGAAAGATGACACATCTCTCTACACCAGCATGCCGATGACACATCAGAAACAACTCCCTGTAGAATGAAGCAAAGGTTCATAGAACAATCCAAAGGTTGGGCTTAGCAGCTGAAAGATTCTTCCACATCAGAAAATCTATCAAGGATAGAGAGAAGTCTTCAACAACTGAACAGGGTCATAGGATAGAAATCAAGATGACACAAATGAAGAAAAGGGAAACAAAGTGGAAATGAAACAGGGTTAGTAAAGGATGAGACGTTACATATTCTCATTACATGTTCAGCATTTATCAGGATTAGCACTGTGCCTGTGCTTTAGCGTACTTAGTAGATGCCAGATACTGCAGTCTGAAAGGAGAAGCAATGGATGAGAAACAATAAAAAATAAACTCCCCTACCTGCAACTGAAAGTTTGGCAACTTCCTGTGTTCAGTAAATTTTCCTTTGGTTGGATGCATTTAATTTTGCTTCAGCTGGTGAAATCACCCAGATGAGGTTACCTGTCTCCAGCAGTCTGTATTTTGCTGTCACTTATGTTAGTGCAATATGTTCCACATTAGCAGATCAGCCAGCTGAGGCATGGTGTGATATTTACTCAATGCATGTATCAAATGATATTTTGCAGGGCTGCAAGCTCTGATCCTTCTTCTGCAACACTGGAGCCCAATGTCTCCGCTTTCACAATGTGCTTGAGTTATGCTACAGTTGATGATATAACTTCAAGTCTCAAATCCTACCTGAAAAGTACAAGGCAGTGATCTGCACTAGCTATTGTTAGCAGAATATAGGTAAAAGGGCAACAAAGAAGGACTCAAGAACAGTGAAAACAGTAGAATCAGCACTAAAAATAACTTCTGTTTCTTAGCTAGAATTTTATTTTTTTTAAAAGTATCAATGTGGAGGGGAGCATGGCCTAAATTATATTTACATTGCAGGCTTTTTCAATTATTATTTATGGAAGCTAATTCTTTGAGCCGCTCTGTGCCCATGCAGAAATCACTTTAAAGTCCTGTCATCAACAAACAAAAATAAAAAGCTACAAAGCCTGGTGAATTTGCACTGGCTATAGTGCCAGTCTGCATCTTAGCTGACTTAATCAGTTATTTTTCTTTTCCTAGACCAAGCTATGATTGATCAGATTAGCCACATTTCTGTTTTTTCTCTCAGGAAATGGTTTCCAACAACTTCTCTTCTTTATTACAAGATTTTGAGTAACTTCTTAGTTTGGTAAAGCAGTTGGTTTTACTTTTCTCCTATCAATCAAAATTCACAGCAACTGTAAATATCTCTTTGTTCGTGTCTGTCATTAAGACTCTGTAATCATTCTGGAAAAGAATAATGAAGGAAAGATACATACTTCACAGATACCTAGAAATAGGATGCATTTCTTGTTCCATCTTCTCCAGCTCTCCAGAGACCAAACAATAGATGGATGGGTATGCATTTGTAAGCTTTCTTCCTTTTCGGAGAACACAAGCTGATTCATCCCAAGCTTACACGCTTAGGCATAATACCTTGACACAATGGTTTCTCCCTTCTCCAATTTCCCTCTGAACAGGAAAGAGAGAAACATTTTGATTCTGTCTGTTCAGGAAGAGAGAAGAGATGGGTGTATGGTGGACTGCTTGCTGGAGGAGGATTAAAAAGCCGTTCTTAGAAAATGATTTCTCAGTGCTGTGTACAGCACTTTGGTATTCCCAGAAGGAAAAATGGCCACAACCACCTTAGCTGAAGCTGTTACCAGTTGGTGCACTGTGATGTGAGGGTTATGCCTGGAAGAGTTTCCAGTTTGGGCTGGTATGCTGTGAGATGTTTTGCCACCCAGAGCAATCTTTGATTTTGATCTTCCCACTGCCTGTTAGCATTAGCGTCTCCACTGCCCCTCTGTCTCCTCTCACTGCATCTCCTCTTCTGCATGGCTGAGCAGGAATTCTACCAGCTCTTGGGCATGTTTGGCTCCTTCCAAAAGGAAGAGAGTCTCCACTGATATTCCTCTGGGTGCAATTTTCTTTCTACTACATTACGATTTCCTTTCTTTCTAGCTTTAGGGTTACAGATTTGGGTTGTTACTTCTAAGAGCAACACGGGAGATTCTCTGGAGCAATGACTTCCCGCCTAGTCTTTGATTTCTCCAGGTCTCTCTTGGGCAATTCAATCACTCTTGTTTGTTTTACTGAAAGAGTTGGACTCATTATATTCTGTAATATCATCCTAGTTTGAGGAGTGGTTTGAGTGGTTTTTATGGTAGATTGGGTGATTTTTTTTGTTTGTTTTGGTTTTTTGGTTGTTGTTGTTTTTTTTTTTTTTTTTTGTAAGAACGAATCATTTTTAATTTGTAATGTCTCAGTGTCTCCATCAATCACTGTGGGAGAAAAATATAATAACATATTGACAAGGGATTTGTATTTCTTCCCATTTATTTTACTGGAAAGTGACTCAGAGACTTCAACTATTGAGTAATTATTAGGTAATAAATTCTTATTACTTTACTGCAGAAGTTCTGTTTCTTGGCACACATCAAAGACTCACTTTTTCTTCATTTCTGGACATGTCATTTTAGAGCTTATAAGTTCACTGAAAATAGTAGCAAATATCAAGCATGTGATTTATGACAGCATTCAAAATCAAAAGGTTTCAAATGGTTTTTGCTAACTTTCAGTAAAGCAGATGCAAAAATCTAAGCAAAAGCTTTATTCTAGCACAATGAGATTCTATCATATGGGAGTTACATATTATAGCTGCATATCCACAGAAAAACAAATATATTACTGTAATGATTGCTAAACCTAGCTAGCAGCTAGCAAATGCTTGTTTCAAGCTATTTTTAACAGACCTTCTGCATGAATGCTATAGTTTGTTCTTTTTTTATTATTATTTTGATTTAACTGAGGCCCTTGTCTCTCTCACACACACCAGTGTGGAAGAAGGAAGAGTGCTCATGAACTCTGACCATTGTATAACACACTTTTCCATAACTGTGCTCATAGTATAAGTGGTGGGAGTTTCTGTTTCCCATGGCTTGTTCATGCAGTTACTTCCCATCCACAGGGGAGGAAACATTCTTCCTCTTTGTGAAGTCACCTACTAAAGGAAGGCCTGGTGTTTTGTTGCTTCAGCCCATCTTTTCCAGTAATCCTTATTCAGTAGGTGGAATGAGTCTGAGACTGTGCAGTCATGTGCCAGTCTGTGAAATTTTCTTTTCAAGAGGTGCAGGGATTTCATTTGATAAGTAGGAGATTTCATTACCCCCAGGATGGTGTCCACTTTCAACTGTAAAATGAAATACTTCTAACTTTCTAAATGGGGACAAATATTATGTGTTTGTTTAATATTTGGAAGTGGGTGGAGTTCTATCTTCCCAGGCTTAGCAGCAACTACATAATAATACAAGTAATTTGTAAGTATTTAATGCAGTTTCATCAATTAAAAAAAAATACTGTTTCCTTATGCTTTAGTGGATATATGAAACTGTGAACCTGCCAATATATGTTTAATCACAGAAAATGCAAATGCTGCTAAGTTCACAAAGTTTATACAAAATATGTTAAAGTAAATATGTTAAACTGGTTATTTCTTGTCAGTCTTAAGAAATCCTTAAAAAATGTTAGTTGCCAACTGGAAATTTTTGCGGCCATATACATACGTATCTCAAACATGGGTGCCTAAAATCTTTACCACACTTCAGTGGCAAAGATTTACTCCAAGTTGGCCTTGGTTAGTGTTAGTTCCCTGTTACCAAGACCAAAATGAGAGCTGTCTTCTGAGCATTGTATTGGCTGGGAAAGCTGGGTGTAGATCATTGCATCAGGGCATCTCAATATGGGCTTGCAAAGCTGATGTATACATGTCAGGCCTGAAGGCTTAGCATTTAATTTTTCAACTTTTATAGTTGCTGATATGTCCTTTTCAAGGTTATTTTCCTTATAGTTTCAAAGTTTGCCTTGGAAACGCTCAGACATCAATATTTCTATTCCTTGTTTGAATTCTGTTTTAGGGAAGACATTGCAGAGGTAGTGCAATGCTTGTGAAGAAGTTAACATTTCACTGCTGAGTCTCTGATAGCCAGAAAATCTAATTTAATAACTAAAGCAACAACTTTGTTTAAAGACATTCTTTACCTGGAATCCCAGCTTTCTGTTCTAGACAGATCAGTGCTTCATCCTTCCTTTATCCAGCATTAAACAGTCAATTCAGAAGGAACTTGTCTACTGTGAATGGGTAACAAACTTCTTCCTCTAACTCCTTCTGAAGTAGTGGTTTGTCTACTTTCTCTGGATGAAATCTTGTCTTTGTATGGCTCTGCTGTTTGCTCACTGATTGCTATCTCAAATACAGTTATATTCTATTGCTGCCTCAGTGAATACTAGTGAATAAAAGCCTGTATGATGTAAGTTACTATGATAATAACTTCAGGCTTACTGCACTGATTTTTTTTAATATATATTTTTAAAGGAATGATTTAAAGTAATGACTCCTGGTAGATCAGAACTGATAAATAGGATACTGGATAAAGATACCCAGCTCTGGACTATGTTTTCAGAAATCCTGTTTTTGCAGCTCCATTTTTACTTTTCATATGCATCATTTTATCAATGTATATGAAGCTCAAGTGGAAAATAATCAGCTTTTGTGGGATTTAGAGCTTGCAGTGCTTCCCTATTTCTAAGCATTCAAGTAATAAAAGCTTTGGTAATCTTCTCCAGCATACAGCTCTACTGTCTTTCCAAAGCCGCTATTGCTGTTAAGCTTAATGGCTACTCTGCAACTTAGGAGCAGCTATGAGTATCAGAAAGGATGACACCACAGCTATAGACTGAAATCCAGAAAGCTATGGTTCCTGCTCCAAGAGAATTATTGAATGCATTAGCAGAACATGACTTCATTAACAGCATTAAAAGTTAGCATTTACGGGAAGGCAGGCTCTACTTTGGCTTGTATTTCATTAAATGACAACAACTTTTTGAATATTTAAACTAACACCCATCGACAGCTCGTTTAGGGCACAGGTCTAAAAGCATTTAAGACTACAGCAATGTTCTTTAAAACAATATGAAGAACTGTTATTGCACTCATATTTTTTTGAATTTTAAAAAGGAATTTTCCAGAACGTTTAGTATTTACTGATGTTCATATATAATTAAAACCACAGCCAAGATCATAAGTCTCTGAGCTAATTTTGTTGCCCAGCATCTTTCTAAAAAAAATGTCTTTTGTTCTTTTATTTTTATTTCACTGTAGAAAAAGAAACAGATTCTAAATTTTGTTCCTTTGTGGCTTTTATAGTTTTGTTTAGGGATGGCTCAGTTTGGAGACAATGGGATTGGATTGTGTCCTTCTGGTTCTCCTCTATCCTCATCTTTATACCGCAGATTGGATTGAGTGAAGATCTCTTATTTCCATCTGGACAGCAGAGTCCTCTCCTAAGAAGTTGTCATAGCTGCTTTTATCAGGAGATTCAGCTTTTGTGACATTGTCCTTTCCGGGGACAGTGAGACAGATCTCATGCAAGCCACCTAACTGAAAAACACTACTGAACTAAGTGAATAACACTACCCTCTAAGACTATCATTGTTTCCTGAGCCAGCAAAACAATAGCAATCATATTTCTTAGCTGTGTTGATGATATTTTTTTGCTTTTCAGCCTTGTGATTGTCACATGAATAATTGCTACAATTTTTATTTAAGACAGCATCATTCAATGTTTCAGAAAATAAGAATCAATTTCAATTAGGCTTTTCCAATTACCTTTTACTTATAGAAAAAAAAAAAATCAAAGTGGATAAGAATGCTATTGCATCTCTGGGGACTTCATGCTTGCAGTTGTAAGACTTGATTCTCTTATCTTCTATAGTGATACATAACAGACATAAATGTAAGGCATAATGTAAATGTATGCTGATATAAAAGCAGAGAGGAGAGAGGAAAGAATTTGGCTGCATAAAGTGCATCTTTGAAGCAGAGGGGGCAAAGACAGGAGGTCCATTAAGCCTGAAGCGGTGCAGCAATTGGAACTCAAATCCTGCAGAGAAGCACTAGAGGTAACTGGTTTGGTGTCCCTGCCAACTCTCTCCTCAGTTGTACACTTTGGGTACAGATCTTTGGACAAGAAAACATACAGATGGGCCACTTGCAGACAGAAAGGGAAGATAACCATCTGCGCAAACCTTCCCTGCACTTTTAGGGACTGTGAGAGGAGAGGGAGGGCTGATTGGCTGCCTCTGTGTCTTGTTTGGGGCTGAGTGGCCGCAGACCAAGCACATCTCATTGTGACATAGAGAACCCAGAGGGTCTGAAACCCAGGAGTACCTCTCAGCAGCTGAGATGCCCAAGGTGCTGCAGATCTGCAAGGAGCTTCCTTTGCCATGCCCGGACCTGGAGCAGATGATGGAAAGCAGACCTCTCCTAGGCAGTTAGAGAGGTTGCACAAGTGTCTCTTGCTGTCACCACATCCTAACGGAGGCAGAGGTCTCATCTATAAGGAAGCCGAGCACTGTCACTGCCATACTAAAACAGATGAAAGATGAAGTTTAAAGAAATATGAGAAGAAAGCAGGAAAATAAATAATGCCAGGAGTCAAGATAAGAACAAGCCTGTCCTTCTATTGCAGTGAAGGAGTGGAGACAATAAATCAACAAGACCTAGTCAGAGGACAGAGTACTGCATCAGTTAACAGCAGAAACTGAAGATGTATGTTTGTGTCTCAAATATTCACCTTGTTACTCACATTTAATTTTCTACCAGTGCTTTCAATAATAATGGCCATTAAACAATACCATGTGCATACACCATGGGGGAAGAGTCAGTACAAACTGTGGGGGCACCAGGGAGGTTATGGGTAAGCTCCTTATCCAGTGCCTTCTTGATGGAGAAATACAGAGACACTGGAATAAAAGGGCGAAAACTGAAGGGAGGAAAGGAGCGAGGGAATCAAGAAAGAGATGAAGGGAAGGCTAAGAGATTTCATGGAGAAAGAGTGTCTTCAAGAGTCCATTCCTTAGGAAGAAAAGGACAAAAGGATGAGATACTGAGAGGGAAGAACAGATATTGAAGTGATAGTATGGAAATTAGAGAGGCAGACCTGATAACATCTATTGAGAGACAGAACTGAAGGGATATGGAGAAGAAAAGCAGAAGATTTTAGGAAAGGGGAGTGGGGAAAGCAATGAAACTTAAAAGGACCAGACTTCTTGGAAAAGTGTGAGAAAGACAACAAAAAATTCACCCAGACATAAAACAGTCAAAGAAGAAAGGAAGAATCATAGCAGGAATAGGATATTTGGCCTATCCAGCATATTACCCCATGAGTGAATGGGTAATGGCTTGCTTCCTTCCCTAGACTGTTTGTTTGAATACAGTCAGCAGTTTTCAGTGAGTCACTCTTGCATTTAATATCCGTGTTACACTGAATGATGCTGTTGTTAAGTTGTACTTAGTGGAGATGGTCTGCAAACACCACTCTATGTAACATTTGTTCTAACCTTCATGAACCTGTTGCGGCATGAGTGTGTTTGTAAGGTCAAGGCTGATAACCTGGGAGAAATTGCACTGGGTTAGGATAGTCCTCTAGATTCTGATTCATGCAGAACTAGTAAAGAAGTTTTCCTTTGCCTTTCCTCCTTTTCTTTCCCTCCTTCCTCCCTTCCCTCTTTCCCTCCTTTCCTTCCTTTCTTCGTTCCTTCCTTCTCCTTCCTTCCTTTTCCTTCCTCCCTTCCTTCTTCCCCTCCTCGCTTCCTCCCTTCCTCACTTCTTTTCCTTTCTTTTTCTTTCCTTTCTCTTCCTTCTTTCCTTCTCCATTCTCTTCTTTCCTTCCTGCCCGCTTGCCTGCATGTTCCCAGATAAGTCTGCCAACTGGCAATTCATGCACAGTGGCCCCAGCAGCTCCAAAGGACTTTATCACTCACAGTGAGGTCAGGAGATCTTCACACCTTTGGTTCTCGACCAAGCTTCTCCACGAGAGGCCAAGCTGGTGGGTGGCAGTGGCTGCCCTGCAGTACCAATATGGTATTGATTCGGTTCTTCCTCCATCCTGAGCACAGCAGGGCTCTGTTCCTCTATTCCAAGTGAAGCAGTAGAGCAGGCCTGAGGCAGAGCAGTGTGTCAGGGAACGCCTGGGGAGCTCTGTAGGCATCATAACCTGTGCTGCAACGCCGTGCTATTGAGCTCCACTCTCTTGTCACCGAGCTGCATTAAGGCTCAGTTCTCCTAAAAGCTACCTTAGAAGGACATTGGTAGAAGATCCGCTGCACCTCCGCATGTTGTTCAGAAAGCTTTCAGGATTAGATAGGCCTATTATGGTGAGATAGTGTAAAAACATTCCCAGTGATGGCTGAAAATCTTTTTTGTTATGTCAGGCTTTGCCTGTCCTGAGAGAAAAAGGGTATTGTGCCAAATTCCATTCTGAGTGCAGCTCCGTAAGTCATTGTTAATGCTTAGCTTATGGGCAAGTAAGAACAGCCTAAATGAGCAATAGTGCATATTGAACTATGCATGAGGTACAATTTGCACAACACAAGAGCTGTGTGTTGGATGTGCTATCCATAAATGCAGTAATGAAGCTGTTTCCTTGGGAACACTCACTTTCTTCTAGCCAAATGACAAGAAATCCTTTTTGGCATTGTATGGTAATGATACTGCAAGTTTTGAAGTGCAGAAATAAACTTGAAAATCTAATCTAAAACTGAATAGTAACTTGCTGATCACAGACTTTCTAATTTATTTTGAGTTAAATCACTTTCATCTAGACAACAGCAATTAATGCCTAGACACAGAGGTATAGTGGGCAGTTGAAAAGACAGCAATGTCTTCTTCACCATGTCTCATAAACTCAATGTCCAGAATGTATATAGTGCTGCTTTAACCTTCAACAATGTCCTTTGAAGAACACATTGCAAATGCTCTGGACATTTGCTTCTTAAAGGACGACTAAAATGAAAATGGTCATGATTTATTCTTGCTGTTGTTTGTTGCAAGATCCTGACCGAGATTCAGCCCTCCTTAGGGCAGCTTTGCACGGCGTTCTGGGCAGGATGCTCTTGACAAGGGCATAGCTGGTGTTCTGTTTATGGACTATACTGCAAGGGGTCTTAGGCAGCAAAAGTCAATGTCTGCTTACTCTGTGATCTTTTTTTATGTAAGTCAGAAAAAGCTAAGGGCAGAAAAGCCCACAATATTTAGTCTGTAAAGAATATGCTGCCAACAACCTATGTTAAAATAATGTTTGGCAAACAAATCCAACAAGAAATCAAATTGACTCCTGCTAAAAATTCCAAATCAGACTTTTTAATATTGAAGAAAATGAGTGAGGGGATCAGCCATTTTAGCTAGCACCCTTTGAGTCTGCTGTTTAGTACTGATGCTAGAAGTCCAAGTTGGCACTCAGAATTTAGTCTGACAAGCATTACCCTACTTTTACCTTTTCCTGAAACGTACTGTAATATAACTGGGCTCTCATCTACTTTCTCCTGAGTAATGAGCTTCTATCATCCTAATTCTTCTAAGAAAAAGAAAGGAGACAACATCATGTCCACTTGATTTAGCTTATACCTGAAACTTACTGTTCTTTCTCCAGCCTGTCCTTTCTGCATTGTCCTTCCTTACATTCCATTTTCATTTCTGTTATTCTTCCTTCTTCCTCTTCCTCTTCTTGAGCAGGTAAGACTATTTCTTCCATGACACCTGGATTAGAAAGCCTTAAGGAGGCTGAATGCTAATACCATCTCGCTTAGTTCTGCAGGCTGTGAATTTAACCTAGCTGCAAGGGTGCCTTCTCTGCTGGATATACTTTGTTTTGTCTTTGCAGAAATACAACTGATTTCTGAACAGCTACAGTGAAAGATCATGCTGTGTGCTCTTCTCTTCAACAAACTCTTTCCTGATCAGAGAAGTGCAACAAGAAGGGTTCCTGTCTCAATGTCAGGCCAGCATGATCCATCTTGATGCAGGGAAAATCAGATTTGTTCCCCCTCAGTATCTTACAGTCACAAATGTGCATATGCACACACAAATTTTTTACCTGTCCTTTCCAGTGCTCTGGGCCTGATTGCCACACCAGCACGCTATAGCATAGAGGAAGAAAGTTCCCCTCACCTGTATGCTTAGATTTGTCCAGTGACATCCCACAACGTGAAAGAGAGTCAAGATCCAAAACAGCCCCTGCAGTCTGCTTTTGTGTCTGACAAGATGCACCATACGTTGAGACTATCAGCAGATGCTGCATTCCTCTACCTGTAACCAACCTGCTCCTGTCCTAGGACTGATTAGACCTGGTTGGACCCATCCCTCCAAACTGCCCTTATTTATTGTCACACAGAAAACTGATTGTTCAAGCCTCACTCATTCATCTTCCTCATTTCACCTCTGAAATTAGCCCAGCTCTGGCCGTGGGAACATTCTTCCCTTATAAGCCATTATGTAGGCAGATGAGAACACTGTTGGAATTCTTATGTCTGTATCCGCTGGAGGAGGCAGCTGATCTGCAGAGCCTAGGGCCTAATTCTTCAGCATGAGTGAAGCTGGGATGGAAATATCTCCCACACACTTCAGGTCATGCAGAAGCCAGAATGGAGAAAACATTTGCTGCAACTGATAGCAGAAGTAGACTGTAGTCAATCTCAAACTGCAAGTAAGTACACATTATGAGACTAGCTAAGCATGTTGAAATATTCAAAGACTGATGTAAACTGTATGGTTACTAGAAGAGTCAGAGTTTCAGCTTTCCTCATTAGAAAGACAAGTTTCTGTATCTTCATCAATGGTGAAGTTTAAAACAAGAGTGAAGCAGGTGTCAGGAGTAATCTCCCTGCTGCCAGTGTGGAAGCCACAGTGGATTTGATATTTTCTTCCTTTAATTATGTCGATTTTCATTTTCTGGCTGTCCATAAGGAAGCTACTAGCCTGTAACAGCTGTTGGAACCACATAAAATGAACTCCAGCCATGCCTAGGCTCCAGCAGACGGGTACTGCTCTGCACTGCTGATGCATCTGATGCTGACATCCCGTCCTGAAGCCAAGTGCAGAAGGCTGAAAGCTGGATATGCCCTGGAGATCAGTTTGTCCTGTCTTCTTTGGGGTTTATCTTCTTAGGCCTTGCAGAGATGGATTTATGGGGGGAAGTCAGGAGAAATGTAATGCTCTCCATCTATAAGTACCGTAGTGTATTTTGCATCATGAGAGAGTGAAGTGATCATAAACTGATTTCCTTCCAAAAGCACCATATTCATAACCCCTTTATAACTAACCCAGAGCTATGGATGTATATATACAGTACCTGTGGAAAATCCTACCTACCTTCTACTCCCCACTTTCAACCCCAGAGAACATGGGGCAATTTCTTGAAAGAGGGCAAATTTGCCCTGGCTGGAAAATGTCACCCCAGCTAAAACAGAGGGTGATCCCTATGTCAGCAGAGGTGGCTTAACCTAAGAACAGTAGTTTGTGTGCTGCTCTAGGCTTCTGCCTTGGAATTTTTATCTCAAGGCATATTTGGTCAGTGTTTCTGCCCTGGTTTTACTTGTTCTCTGAGTGATATTATGTGGCCTCTAGTACGTCCAGTGCAGCATGTGGCTGTAATTTGCCCAAGACTCCTTCTGTCCTGTCACTCTAAATGATCTTTACTTAAATTAAGGCTGTGTTTCAAGGGGAAAATCAGCAATGCTATGGTGAGTCAAACAGAAGCATGAAATCAGCTGGCATAACTTAACAAGCGAGAAACTTGTGTTGAAAATTTCATCCTGAAAAACGTATTTGGTTCAATTTAGGGCACCCTTTCACCATGGACTAAGTCCCTCAGGATTAAGGACCACTTTAGTCACATTAGGACCACTTTAATCCTTAATGAAAACATCCATTTAGGGCTCTAATACACTTGGCTTCCCATGGTCAGGTGAATTGTCTTAACTTACTGAGCATCCCTTTGCAGACAAACTCTAAGTCTCCTTTGTTTTGCATTTTTGCAGTGTCCTACAGCAAAGGACTGCTGCATCACACCTGCTACCCCACGTGTCTAAAATCCTCTTTCCTTTCCTAAGTCACTGACTCATCCCTCTCATCAACTCTTGACTCTCTTTGCAAAGTTTGTAGGCTGCAAGCTATATAAAGAAACAAATAATGCTCAACTGTATTAGCAAGAAGCCTGGAGGGATTTTTTGGCTTTTTTTTTTTTTTTTTTCCATGCAGCATCAGAAAACAATTTGCCCAAATCTTCAAACTTTCTGAAACATTTGAGTCACATTCCTGATATATCAGGACTACTTTGTGCCTTGAAATTACTGCACATGCCAATACTTCACTCTTTCGTTCACTGCCTTCTTTATTCAGAGTCGATGACTTTTTCAGAAATAATGCAGATGATGTTACAATTAGATTATTCCACATAGAACAGTCACATCCATCTACTCTCTCACTGTAATTAGAGAGAAAATTTTCACATCTGAAAATAAATAGCCTAAGCATGAGGTGTTTTTATGGAACAATACAGAACAAGTGGGAGGACAGGAATGCAGAAACAGAGCCAGGACTCTGAGTGGCAAAAATTGGCTCATCTCCATTAGCTTGCAAGAGCTACAATAGCTTGAACTCTCACATTTGGCGACAGGCTATAAAATGATTAAAAATGCATAGAATAAGGAGAAATGTATCCTTTTAAGCTGTTCTTTCAGTGGAGCTCTACTGGCAACAACAGTTTCAGAAACTTAGGTTTCTTCAGTTGCACTTCTGGCTGCAACTCATGGGGCTTACATGAGAACAGAACCGGGATCTCAGTGACAGCTGGAGTGATGGATATATACAGGAGGTAAGTGAAAAGACTTCTCCCTGTTGGAGTGATCTGAGTGACATGGAGACATGATTACTCAGATTGACAATTTATGACTTGTAATTTATGTCATGAGGTAGTGAAGAGAGAAGAATATGGAAAAAAATATCCTTGGATTTTCTCCTCTTCTTACTAGCACAGCTGTTTCTTATCCTCAGTTAGATTCTGGAGTAGTCTCTTCAAAAATGCCCACGTTTCCTTAAAAAATTTGGGATGTGGGTTTGAAATTCAAGCTGCTGTTAGAAGTTGTATTCCAATCCTGCCAGTCATCACTAACTTGATATCGCCATTCTCCCACGCCACAGCTTCTGCTTAGTTTCTCACAAGCAGATTTCTAGTTTTTGTAAATTGGTTGGCCTTCGTTGGCATCTTCCAGATCATGGACAGTGCTCAATAAACAACCAAGCACCTAAAATCTTCTCCAGTAATAATTTTGCTAGCACTAGGAGGAGAAAAACAGATCTTTGTGATCCAGATTTCTAGTGTAGTACCTGTGCATAGAAATGTGTCTCGAAGCAAGAGCTTATTGACTTGTTGGTGCTGCTTAAGGAAACCTGGTCATTAAATCCAGTTACTTGTATTGATCTTCACTTGAGAATTTTGTCTTTCCTATTTTCCTATAAGCCAAAAGATTTTATGACAGCCAGCATATCCTTAGAAAGACCTCACAACTGCTGTGATATTTATCAGTCAGAAATCTGCCAAAGCCTTTTCTCTTTATCACTCTCCAAAAATATTCTTGCACCCTTTCATTTATTTCCCGCTATTGGCTGACAGCAGCTCTTCAATCTGCTTGATACAGCATGTAAATATCATGAATTTACAACATATAGAGCATCAAAGGAGAGAAGTACTTCTTACTATGTCCTCTCTCATTTCTCAGGCTAATTTAAAATGCTGTATGCTTCTGATGCTGAATTGGAAACAAACTGTTGTTTCATGGTTTGTTGTTGCTGTTGTTTAATTTAGGTTATGTTTAAAAGGATACTCTCACATACCTACGTGGGAAATATTGTAAGAATCATCTTTGTTGCACTTTCTTCCTCCATGATGTTAGCAGTAGGGATAGCAATCTCCTCCAGCAAGGATGTTTTATGTGCTGTTCCATTCCCTGACATATGTCTGACAGCTGAGACTGAGACCGGTACTTGGTTTTCAGAGCTGACAGCTGAGTTTCACACTTACATGACTCCTGTCCTGGAACCTGCAGGACACAAGTATTTGTGCAGAAGTCTGCTAAAGTATTAAAGACTATTATTAGGACACTCTTGTGAAGAAAGAAATTTCTATCCATTGTATGTTTAGCTACACAAGTAACCCAGGTATTTATGTAAATAGCTCATTATTACTATTACTATTACTGAATGAAGTATGCTAACATAATTATTTATTTGCTGAGGTTCCCTACAATGAGCAATCCAGCAGTCACTTGTATTACTGCCATTCATGCAGAGACCACGAGAACACTGCTAAGGACCAGAAGTTGCTCAAAATTGTTTATTGGTGATAAGGTTGAGATGCCTGTGACATTTAAGATGATACCTGCAGTTTGGGGGAAGTCTGGGGGATGGGAAGAATCAGAGAACTTGCATGGTGCTTCAGCCACAAGGGGCCATCTGGACTCAGTGCCCAGGGAGTGCATTAGGGACTGCCTGCATCACTTATCTGCAGGCAGAAGGGAATGAGTAATGCTTTGGATGTCACCCTGCACCTCTCCTGCTGAGGAGTGGTGCTGTTGCTGCAGAGGAGCCACCATCACACTCTGGGTTCCAGGGTGGCAGCAGGAATACTGTCCCACTCAGTTCTGCCTTGGCATAAGTGACACTATGGCCTTGATTAAGAAGAAAAAAAGAGCTGAGCCTGAGAATATTTTCCCTACATTTGGGGTGATATTTTTCTGTATTATTTGGAGCACCATGCTCCTCCAACCCTCTACACGTTAACACTTCCATAGGTTCTCACTGTCCAGTGTTTAAGGATGCTAAGTTTGCACGCTCTTCTTAATGGTTTACTCCTATTAGAGAAAGAGAAGAAGGGAGAATTTGTTTGTGTAGTTTGGCTTTTTTTGTGTTGTTGTTTTTTTTTTTTTAATTTGATTTGGTTGTTTTTTCACTTTCATATATTCAGGAAATAAAGTCTTTTAGAGCTGTGCATCTGTTAGCCAGTGTCAGCCAAGAGCAATGGTTGGCCAGAGATCTCAGGAGTGTGAAAGTCTATGAGGTGACTGGATGGGGGCAGAAGCCTGCAGGCTGTAAGCAGGGAACATAAGGAGAGCTTTGGATGTTGTATGAACAGATGAAAGGGCTGTAAGAGCAGTTTGAGGGGTGAAGCATTTAGGGCAAAGACCGGGAGCACAGTGGCAATATTAGAAGAAACATAGCTGAGAGTTGGATTACATGTACATATTAGTGCTCAGGACAATGAAAATGTATTTGTATGGCATCAGGCTTAATTTGCTTTACTGCCAGTGGAGTAAGTTATTTTTCCTGTTAGTCCCAATTGCTGTTGCTTTGTTTTTGTATTGCCTCCCTCATCAGCAACGACCTGAGAGGCAGATACAATCTTTCAGACACTTGAAATTTTAGGCTGGCAAAAAATAGCATTTCCTAGCAAGGGAACATCTCCCTGACAGCTGCAGTAAGCAAATGAAGGAGTCCCAGCTCTAAAGAGTGTGTGTGTGTGCATGCATCCATGTGTGTACATGCATGTATTTCGGTAGCAGATCTCTTAGCACAGTGATCTGTGCAAATTAAAAGCAGAAGTCAGTAACAGCCAGCCCATTTTAGCAGAATACTTACCAAAAGTGTGGTGTTTAACACTTTCTCCTGTTCTTGGCTTTTGATCTGTCTGGTGTGGGTGTTCTGCAAATGTGAATAGTCTTTATCAAGCCTGTGGCCTTGAAAGAGCTGCTGTCATGCAAGAAAACAGACTATGCTCATACAGCACTTGTGTCAGAGTCACTTGCAGTCCACCATGAAGTTCTTACCCACTTGCTTGGTGAATGGAGGTATTTTTCACTTGGCAGTGTGCTTAATTAGGAGTTAGTATCAACCAGAGATTAGATCTAGTTCAGTTACCTACTTCCAGGAATAGCATTTGCCATACTGTTTCTATTGTCAAGGTAACTGTGTCATCCTTTTATAGTTGGATTTTCTGAAGTAGTAAAGCAAAAGGCAACAACAACAACATTTCTGTGATACTTCAAGAAAGTGGTGAGCTTCTACGAAGTGAAAAGAATTGGGATAATAACCCCTAGGCTTTCAGAATCCATGCTACTCATCACATAAAGTACCATGAAACTTACAAAACTTGGCATCAGCTCACACAAACAGACAGTATAGCAGACAACTCGGCAGTACAAGGCTCTGCAAACCTAGGTGACCTTAATGCAATAAAGCCTAGAATGCATCCTCATGAGATCACAGATACATTGCTTTCACGTTCAGGCTGGTTCACATGGAGCCTGCATGGCAGTTTCTGCAAAGGCAGCACAGCTACCATGCTACACAGTTACTTCTGCCCCAGATAACCAGGAAGAGATTGCCATTGCTTTGGTTTTGGATGGGTTAATAGCAAATAAAATGCTCTTGCCTTTATTTTGCATGAACTAAAACAGATGAGAATTACTTGATCTGGTGGCTAGGATGGCAGCATTTTACCAGAAATATACTGTTCCATGCTCGTAATGCTTCAACTCAGCTTAGAGACTATTTTGCCTCTTTATTCTTTTGTTTTTCTAGGAGCTAATTTCCATTTACAGAGTTATTTCATCTGGATCAGATAGCTAAGCTTTATTTTTCTTATAATGGCAGAAAATTATTTACATCTATTCATTGGGAAAAGAGCCCCAAATTTTGGGAATTCAAAAGAGAATACTATTTTTAGTTCATTTTCTTAAGGAAACCATGCCCACTCAGCCAAGTTGTTCGTTCACCCATCAATTTGATTCTAATAACTATGAACCTGCATCCCAATTTCAGCCAGATTTGGCAAATTTGCTGTGTTCCTGCAAATCATCTAAACACATGTGGTTAGATTGAAAGAGCCTATTATTTCCTTCATCATGCAGAAAAAATCAGCCATTCTTTGCTCTTTTGGGTGAGAGCAGCCTGGCCCATTAGTCTGTGCTACTAATTGATTGGGTGCAGAGGTGTATCTAATACAGCTACAGCACACCTGGCCCCTTCCCTGCCTGCTAATTATAGCACTCAGCGTGAGGTGAGGAGAACGTAGGGTATATGGAAAGATAAGGGGAAAACTAGGGTTATTGAAGGCCTGTTGGGGGCTTTGTAGGAATCAGGTAGAGAAACAAATCTGTAAGAGATCAGGCTTCAGCAGTTCCGCTACTCATGAAATACTGTCTTCTCTTTCCCTCAGGAGTATCTCACTCTGAACTTTTTTTGCCATTTATATTCAGAAACCTCACCTGAATGACTCAGATCTTCTCATCTGGCACTTTGAAGATGTCATTGCCATTCAGCCTACATTTGCTGGATAAATATGACAGCCACCTTTCTGGGCATCTCCTCCCTCAACTACTTGGGAACACAGAATCCCAAAAGCACACATCATTCTCCCCCCTCACTCACACACTGTCTGTGTCACTTTTCATCCTTTTCTTCCTTGGGAGAATGAACACTGAATATACATCTTTCTCTGGAACAGGGGAACTTTTATGGTGACAGTCATGATTTGTGAAAGAGCCAGCTGGCTATGCCTGGTTTGCTTCTCTTGTAAGATATTAAGAATTGCAAGCACACATTTTAGCAAGTACCTGCCAAGCAAGGTGCTTTTCAAATTTAAGATCTTCTCTATCTCAAATACATACACAAGTGACAGGATGGCAACCTGAGAAGGTGAGAGGGGAAGAAAGGGAAAAATAGAGGGAAAATAGTAATGGGAACATCTGAGGTTGTGCTTGTGGTATACATGAGTCAGGTGAAGGACTGAAGAAAAGAGGCTGATGAAATGAGGGAATGGGAGTGCAAAATAGTGCAAAGTAAAGCAATGTGAGATGTTTTTGCAAATCACTTTCTCTATAGTAGCCCTTTTTGACCTGACAGAGGAATCCCCAGAGGAACACTGCATGGTATCATATTGTTTTCTTCAGTACCTTTCATTCTGTTGTTACAAATTTTAATGCTTTACTTAGTATTTGACATCTGCTGAGCACTTGGCAGACGTCTTGGATGAGCTGTCAGCAAATGCATTTGCATCTTGGGCACCACAAATCGATTTGACGGCTAAACTGGATAATTTAAATAAAAATAGATTTCAATGAAGAATGAAACCTACCTCCTGCTCACCAAATTAAAATCCTAAAAGCATAGGTTCATTTGGCACAAATATTCCATTCAGCCTCAAAGATAATCTTTGCTTAGAAGGAAAGTAGAAGAAAATATACTGTAACCCTCCAAAATTACTGTCCCTGCTTCTTCAGTGAGAAAACACTCACCAGTGATGTGGGAGCCCTAACCACCTATCTAAGATGTTTTCTTGCATAGCTGAAAGGAATCAAACTTTTCTTGGTATACAACTAAACAAACATGTGGATCAGGTAGAGTCATCTTAGGAATAATTGCCAGAATCAGAGTTTGTTTGTTTATTTATTTATTTATTGCTTTGAGTAAATGAAGCCCCTCAGCCCGCCTGCCTTGGCGCAACTTATGCAGCGGCAGCCCTGGCATTGTCTCACGAGATATGCACCTCCCTCACCTGGAAGGAAAGTGAACTGATTCACCTGCATCGTTTCAAATTCTTCAGTTACAGTTTCACTTTTTTTTTTTTTAATTTAACCTTCAAATATATATATATATTTTTTTTTCTGGAGGAAGCAGTTTGACACAGACAATTAACACTGGCAAACCATTTCAAAATGACAGCAATCACACTGGCAATTTTACAGGTGTTTTTGGTATAACCTTGCTGCCTGTTCCTTACAGCTTTCCTTGGAAGTTACCTTCACTAAGAGCCCGCTGCGTACATGTGCTGCAGCCTATTTTTCTTCCAAAAAGCCATATCTTAAACTTTCTCTGTTGGCATTTCCTTTACAGTTATATTGCTTCCAAACATTTATAGTAGCTTTATTAGATCCATCTGGTATCCATCATAATTCTCAAACTGTTCCAAACCCAAACAATGCGTATCACAAGCAAATTTTACTAGCAGACCATTCATCCTCCCAGACTCTGAATAATATACCAAACGTTGGCTCCAGCTGGGGTCCTTGGAGCATCCTGCTATTAACCTTTTTCCATTTTAAGAACTTGTAATTTATTCTGTCTGTTTGTAGGCTCTCTTGGCTAGTTTTTAATTCATGACAGAACTTTACCTTTCACCTCTGATTCTCAGGTTCCTTTGCAGCCTCTTTGAAAAAGATTTTATTGACAGTGCTTCAAGGCTTTAAATTAATTACACCCCCACATCCTCCCATTATTTTAATACTGCAGTATGTTTATGCCTTAGAAAACAAACACTTTTCCTACCAGTAGGAAGTGACTTCATTTTGGCTTACCAAAACCAGTGCATGGGAGGTCTATATGCTTGCTTGCTTTCCTTCCCCTATCACTATAACTGTTTGATTCCAGCCTATAACAGTCCCCCAAATGCCTAAGAAGTGTGCCTTTAATACTTTAGCCCAACACTGAACTATAACTCCATAACCTGTATGAGATCCACTTTGAAGAGTAAATATTATTCTTTTCATTTTCTCCTTGCAAAGGAAATGTTTACCATAACACATTACCCCAGCTCTTTGAGATTAGATAAACAGCCCATTTAATTCACTGTGAGCTTTTCATTCAGTGGGATTGGTTTTCCTGAATTCAGCTACTTCTTATTTTAGTTCTCACATTCTTATATCACCTGTTCCCCATTAGGTAACATGATTTAATTTCATCTTTTTCAAACACGTCTCAAGGAGTCTTTTGCCTGTATAACTTCTAACAGCCAAGACAGAACTCTGCGTTCCCGTTCCATTACACTAACTAGTGTGAGAATGAATGTACATAAACAGTTCCATTCCCTTTCCCAGATCTCTTCTGGAGGCAAGAAAGTGGAAAGGCAGCTGCATATCTCTGTCATAGTTGAGGATACTGTTAACTGAATTAGTGCACAGCAGACACTGTATGATCAGCAACTGGCTGGACTGAGGTGGCAGTGATGAACTGGCTGTACCTGGGCTGCTGGCAGGTAAATTTCCTTCCCTGCCTCTTCCTAGTGACCTCTATATTTGTGTTTGCCCATGGCACACTGTGTGGGAGGTTTGTTTTTCCTCTATTTTACTTCATCGGTCATTTGTATCAGATTGACAGTAATGCCATAAATACTTTCATTCTCCTTTGCAGCAATCACCTCTGAGTTCAAATGAAATTTTTCATTGCTTTATTGTTGTCAAAACTTCTTTATTCACAGAAACTCATTCCTTAGCAGCAAACTTTTAGAAACAACAGCATGTATGAAATGATACATCGAGCACTGGAGTAGGAAGCCTCTCTTGCCTCAGTTATCACTGGGACAAATAGTAGGGGCAGGTGTTGCCCTCCCAGCTTCTGCCTGCACTATGAATGCCTTGAGATCCAATGGAAATTCCTGCTACTCAACATTTTGAGCCATTAGGTGAGGCATCTGACTCAGTCTGTTAAATCCAAAGGATGATTTTTTTCCATTGATTTCAACAGCTCTGCATCTGGTCTGAGGCAGCTGCCTGGAACTGTAAAGCTATTCTATGTAGAGGTGAAGATTTTGTTTCCTGGACATCGCTTCTGCCTTGAACTTTCACTAGCCTTTGGCACAAAACAATACAAGATAAAACATAACAAAAACACCTGGCTTTTGTGTTGAGTCTGGTGTACAGTGTCTGTGAAGATTTCTTCTGTCAAATAAGGCCTGCTGCCAGTGGGGAAAATGGGAAATAAGCCACATTTGCGCACACCTGAATTGTTTTAAAACTCAGACCCTGACACTAATGGCTGTGATACAGAAAAAGAAGGTATTGCTATTGTGTACATCAGCAGAATTGAATCTGCTTAGCTTTTCCCCACTGAAAGCTGGCACTTGAATGAATAGCTTTTCTGTTTGGAAAACTCCTGATGCAAAATGCAGTCAATTCACACACCAGCAACAGGCATGCTTTCAACTCTCCTCTAGTGAAATTCTTACCTACATATATCTAAGAGCTACCACATTAGATAGGTACATTAACCATTTACTGAGGTGCAGGCATGCAAATTATCAACAGGCACAAGCTGGCTGAACCAGTGCCTGTTCTGTCAACAGGGAGACTGCCTGATCATGGGAGGAGAAAGGCTCTGGAACAGCTCTTTGGCTGGAGGCCAAAAGTCTGACTTTCAAGTGTCTGTGAGGAGCGTTGTCTCTCTGCTCCTTCAATCTGTCTGTCAGGAATAACTGTTTGCTAACAAGCTTAATGTCTGTAACTGGACTTGTACGTGTTTTCAGGGTTGTGCTAGTTACTGCCATAATGGAACCTTTCCCAGTATCACATGCACTCAAATGAAGCGTTAGCATCTTCAAGGAATTTACACAATGGAAAACATACTGATGCTGGCAGAAAACATACCTGGTTAGGTACATTTTACAAGGTTTGAACAACATCATTTATTTTCCCTTCTAAGTGAAATACATAGGCATCTGTCCCACAGCCTTCCAGATATATTCAGTGCCCTTCATGGTCCTGAAAGAATGAAAGTACTCAATATTGGCAATTACTGGGCCTTGCAGTTGTGACTTTTTTTTTTCCCCTGTTATATGTATTAAAAGGAAAAAGCAAATGGAACCAAATTAGTAAGAGAATGTGGATCCTATTCTCAACAGGAGAATAACAAAGAGGACAGTCCAGCCTCTGGCCTTGAAGTGTGCAATACTGTGTGCAATAGCTAAAAAGAAAGAATAACACAAGGTGTGCCCTGGGCCTCACCCAGAGCCCAATGAAGTAAGTAGAAACTCTGGCTGCAATGAACAAATACATTAAGTCTTCCCTCTGCAACAGCATAAAACTTATAAAGGGAAAAGGGCAATCTCTCAGCTAATCCCTTCTGCCCCACAGGAGGTTTCTGTCTCTCCTACTTGCTAGCAACCTGAGTAAATAAGCTGGCATCAGTAGGAAGGACACTGCAGTCCAGCTTGCACTGAGATTGTTTTTCAATAGCTCTATGGACTTCTTTTCCAACTGAACGGCATCTGGATGCTAGATTCTGCAGAGATCTGTATCACATCTCTGCAAATACACTTGCTGAAAATAGTTAACTTTCATGTACTTTGGTATTTTCTGCCTTAAATTATACGGAAAAAATACGACTTTTTTTCCATCTGATTGCATTTTAGATAAATACTAAAATCCAAGAATACTTGGAATAATGAGTCACCAATCAGGGGGAGGAAGATAAATGTTATAAAACAGTGTCTGGCATGTATTAAACCACTACTGGACTGTCAAATCCAGAATCTTAAATGGCAAATTTGTTTAGTTTCTATTCTTAAAGGAAAACACTACAATTTTTAAAATATCAGAATCATTTTGTCTGGAAAACCTTGGAGTTCTCTTTAATTATTTCCAAGTCAGTATCAAAGTTACATGTCCTTGTCTGTGTGAAGTGGAAGCTTAGTGATTTCTTCACTCCCTGCTTCTCCAGTGGTTTGGGTGTTAGATTCATTCATTCACCACATGGTAACCAGCTGACATTCACAAGCTGGCCCTCAACTGCAGTAAGCCTGGGAGCTAGACTCACAGCTGGGTCCTCTCATTTTCCTTGAAGCTGGATGGAACAGACAAATCAACAGCAGGAAATTTACATTTAGTACTAGTGATGAATGTTACTATTTGGAATTCAACTATTTCCAAATCCATGGATGCTTACTGAGGCAGCAGCTACACAAACACATATGCAAAGGCAGGGTTCTCCAAAGTCTGCACTTTTGACTTGTTTATACAAACAAAAACAACCCAAGGACTTAAGTTACAAGCCTTCTTTACTTATTTGGTGTGTTTCGATGCCTTCCAGGAGTGGATTAGCAGTGCTGTGGAAAAAAGCTGTATAGCTACAATGGGTCACATTACTCAGCAAGCACACCCCATGCACGGTCACTGCAGCCAGAGCAGATCTGTGTTGCCTGTTTCACCCTACCCTTGCTTTGTAACTTTGGGGTCAGAGCAGATATTTTCTGACAATTTGGCACAGGAACTCTCTTGAAGAGCAGTTTTGGTATGGTAGAAGAAACAGCTGCTTACTTTCTTCACTGTGGTACAGTTTCCTGGGATAATTCCTTGTTGTGTGTCAGGCTGGTGGACATTCATTCCTTTTTAGTTTTTCTCCTTTCTTTTTCAATTGACTTCTGGTCACACATCTGCTTTACCAACATACAAAGTCTGTAATCTTCCTGCTCTGAATGAGTAAACTGGAGCCAGTTGAGCCTCTTGTGAAAGAAAGAAAGTTGATGGGACAAGAGTCTGTTTTCCCTGAGCTCTTGCCAGGAGACAAATGAAAGGCAGAACTGAGATCTCTACAAGTGTTTGCAACAATTCATGAATTGTGCAACAGAGGTGAGACACTTTCACATGGGCACTGCAGCATCAGGCACTTGAGAGGAAAACTTTGCACCTCAGTACTCAAAAGCACTCCAAAGGCAGCTTAACCAGGAGTATTCTGGCTGGGAAATACAAGAGCCAGGAAAGAAGGCCCAGAGACTACAGACATGTTAAAAGAGGGCTAGGCAGATTAGGGAGATGATAGATAAGTGTTTAGAAATACAAGCAAGACATGCGAAAGCTAGTGCAAGTAGCTTGCACAATACCAGCCTGGATATGCAACAGGACAACAGTGGTGTTTGCCAAGAAATTGTCAGAGGGAGAGAAGGTTCTTGAGTGGTCTTTGAGGGAAAGGAAAAAAAAAATACAGGATTAAGAACAAAAATGACATGATGGAGAGGGCCAGTAGAAAAGGAAAGCTACCAAGGACAGAAGGACAGATGTATTTTGGCAGACAAGGAAAGATATTGCTAAATTGCAAGACAGATAGATCCTGTCTAGGACTGAAGACGTATGTGTTAAGTTGTAAGAAAAGGAAGGGTTAATCCGATGACTGTGCACACAATTCTACTGCTGCTCACACCTCAGCCACAAGGACAACGATAAACACATTCCTTTGCTGTAAATGAAGAAGGTCTTCAAAAGACTTGTCTCAGTTGTTCAACTCAAATTCTAGGACATACTTTGTCTCTTACAACAAGCCTCTCTCTGGTCCATAAACATGGTATGGGTACTTGTTCACCAGCACGAGACTGAGATTGCCTGAACATGAAAAATCATTGCATGTCATTGAGTTCAATAGAGATATAGTAATTATTTTCACCTAATAATTAAACAAAACAAGTGAAAAGCAAAGACAATTATTTTTGTTGCACTCACTGGAAACGCTACTGTGAACTGATATTACAAAACCACAGGAAAGAGCAAGTTAAAAGGACACACGTAATGGTGGGGTTTTAATTCAGACCACGCAATTTAATTATGCATTACATTAGATCAAAGGGAAACTGAATTTTAAAAAATAATAATAATATCTGCTGGATTGCAGAGGATGGAGTTCCTCTTCTTAAAAGCTCCGGAAAGACTGAGGCTGTATCAATCAGAACAGAAAAACCAAGAGCAAGGATAAATGGAAGGTTAAGTGCACAGGGCTGGGGAACACCCTACCCACTTTTTAGAAGAAAACTATTATAAACCGGATGGCTTTGTGTTGATGGATCTATTGAAAGGGAAAAACACCGATCTATATCCAGACAGAGGCTTTCTGCCTATACATTTACCCTGATGCATGCAACCGTCTTGTATTTCCATATGGAAACACTGACGCTATTTCTCTGCACTCTGATTTCTCTAACAGAAAGAAGAACGGTGCGATTCCCAAAGGGATGCCTAACAATTCATTGTTAAACTCTCCTTTAGCCCGGGAAAAGACACTAATCCAATACAGCTTCTCGTTTCTGTCCAACAGGGGAACGGAACAAAAGCACAAGAAGGAAATCTACAGAAAAATTAAATTCCTTCCCGGTGTAACTGCAGGCAATACGTCCCAGAGCTACGTTTAGCCCGTGCCTTTTGCTGCACTGAACGCCAAATGCCGTGCACGTCCGCTCCTGGCGGCCAGAGCTCATTGCACATCGGAGGTGCTTCTTTCCGAGCAGGGTTTCTCGGGGCAGCGCTCACGGCAGGACGGCAGTGCGTGTGAGTGAAGGCCGCCCCGCGCTTCTCAGCGCACCGCGGGCGAAGGACGGCTGGGGCCGCCGCCAATCCCTCAGCGCGGAGTCCGCCCTAAAGCCGCAGTTGGATTAGCTCCGTCCCTCACCCCGGGGCGTGCAGTATGCCCTGCCCTGCCCTGCCCTGCCCTGCCCCGCCCGGCCGCGGGGCTCAGCCCCGACTTAGCACGGCGATCCCGCTCCCCGACCCCGCATCCCCTCAGCGCAGCCGGCCCCACCTGGCCGCGAGGCGCCGCCCGTGACGTCATGGAAACACCCTCGCCTTCAACGGCCGGGCGGTAATAACGCCCCTCCCGGGCGGGAGGAGGAAGGCCAATGCGATCTTCCCATTGGCCGAGGCGGCTGTCAATCCGGAGCGGCGGTCCCGCCCCCGGCCCCTCTCGGGTTCGTCCCCGCGGAGCCGAGCCGGCGTGCCGAGCCGTGGTGCCGCTCCGCGCGCTCCCGCTCTTTCGGCGCAATCAGAGTCGTGCTTTGCGCTCGCGGTCGCCGCTCCCGCCCGACTCCTTCTATCCTCCTTCTTCCCTGGGGCCGGTAGGCGTGGGGCTCAGGTAGGGGCCGGGAGCCGGGGCAGGGCGGGAGGCGCGGGCGGACTTGGCGGCGGGGCTGCGTGGGCTGAGGAGTCGGGCACCGTCCGGAGAGCAGCGGGAGCCGCGCACCGCGGATAACCTCGCGGTCCTCCCACGTCTCCGGCTGCGCTTCGCAGGGCTGCGTGCCACTTAAACAAAAACCCTTTCCCTGCTCCGGAGGGCTCTCGCTGCGTGTTTCGCTCCGTGCTCGTTAGCAGTGAGCTGGGGCTGACTCCGGGTGAGGCGCCGACGCGAGCGCCGCTCCCGGCACGCGGCCCCGCGCCCGTCCCGCTGCCGCCGCGCTCCGCCGGTAGCTGCCGCCGGGGGTCCGCCCGTGTTGGCGGCTCTGCCCCTGCTGTGCGCGCTGCTCGGCACGAGGAAGAAGGGCTGTCGCTGTTACTTAGTTATTTATTTATTTTTCTTTCCTGCCCGCGTCTCAAGAAAATAAGTTAATTAAATCCAGGCGCTTCAGGATGGCGCTGAGTTGATGAAATGTCCGTTTGAGGGCGAATTAAGCTGTTTGAGCTTTAAATACTCGGTTGCTTGAAGCCGTTTGGAATTATTTCCCAGCACTTGTTGGTTTATTTTTATTAGAAGATGTGGAATGGCTGGAGAGAAGGCACTTAACGAGCGTCTCACAATCATCCTTGTGGGATGATTTGTATGCCCCGCGATTTTCCTGGGCTCTGATGCTTGTAGCAGACCCGAGAAGGGACACAGGTTGTTGTGGCTTCATCCCTCAGTTCTCAGTGAGAACTCTCACGGAGTTCCCAATGCCTCATTCTCCATTTCTAAGTCTGGTTCACATGCTTAAAGCATTGGCATTTTGCATGAAGCCATAGCTAACCACAGCTTCAATTTCCACAAGCTTCACTTTATTATTACAATAATAATTATTTTTATTCCTAGCAGTGACTAACCAGTGGAGTTCCCAATCCCACATCACCTTTCTTCTCGCTCTGATGTCCAGCCACAGGCTGCATTAGGCTACAACTGTCCTGTTTGCTTTGTACAGGACCCAGCTCTGGAAGCTGGGAGGGGAACTGTAGGGCAGGGAGATGCTCTCTGCGCAGGTGTAGGTACACGCTGTGCTCTGAGGTGCTGCTGAGCAGCTGTGGTCAGGCTGACACTGCTGCACGGTCACTGAGGGCAGGAAGTGATGCTGAGCTCTAATGGAGTTAGCTTGTTGCAACAGTGCGTGTGCAGCCAGCTCACTTTTGGAAGTGTGTATATCATCTTAAAGAATTGGGTCTAATTAGAACACCTATGCATGTATATCTAATAGGCTTTCCTTTGCTTATTGCATACTGTAAGTTTTGTTGCATGCTCTCTAGGGTGAAATGTGACATTATTGTGACAGTCTTGGATCTTACGGTTTCTATTTGTAAGAATGAATTTTCAGTTGCTACAAATAGTACTCTAAGCAATTCATATAGGAACTCTATTTCCAACAGGAAGGTTTGCAGCTCCTTTTGCAGCTGATGTACTTTAGGATTAACTTTGATTTGCTTCTCAGTACTTTGAGATGTGGGGTTTTGGTGCTTTGCCACTGAATTTACAAAGTGGGGACATGCATTGCTTTTAGTGCGTGCGGCTGCCACTTGTGGTACCTGTATGTGAATCTTCCAATACTGTGCCTGGAATTATTGCATTATTGCTCTAGTTCCTTGTCTGTCTGAAGAATGAGGAGGTGTTGTGTGTGTAATGTTGTGGGTACGTGTCTGTATTCTGCTGACATAGAAATTAATACTGACAAATGTATTTTAATTACCTTAGAATAATTTGCGCTGCCTGCCATCAGGGTTAAGAGATGTGGGTGCTGATGGTAACATGACAATGTAAGTAAGACAGAAAACAAAAACAGTCAAGAAACACACTGCTGGGGGTCTGACAGAACCAGTGTCCATTACAGAATTCTGTCTGTCTGCCTAAGCTTGCTCCTTCTGCAGAGTCCTCTTCCTGCTGCTTGTGGTTTTCATGTAGCACTTATCATATGTGCAGAAACACCAGATTGTTACAGATGAAGTAATGACATGAATTAATGCAGTATTTTTAGTGTTAGTTTTGGAGCTCTGTCAGTGTGAAGCCCACGGCATATTGTTTCACATTAAGTGAAACAAAACAAAAGTTAAGAGCAGCCTCAGAGCAAAGGAAGAAAATAAAGAACTCGCACCAATTCTTTCTCACTTGAAGTGTCTGAACTGAGATGACTGCTAACAAGCAGCCCACCACTCAGATAACTGCTCTGTGTAACGATGTGATGGCAGTTGTGGTACACATACTGTCAGTAAAAGCACAGTGCTGGCTGAGGTCGGGCAGTGCAGTGCAGCTCAGCCCACACGGCCCTGCCTGTCCGGTGCACAGAGCTCTGCTGACTCAATGCAAGCTCCTTAGGGTACAAGTCACGTGTTAATATCTAGCAGTGAGCATAACAGTGCTTAATCCTATTTCAGTGTCTGGGTGTTCCATGGTGCTAACCACAGAAGTAAAAACAAATAGACTTCTGACGTGGAAGGCGCTGAGCAATTTTTGTGATATGCGCTTGCTGAGAATTCTCTGTCTTTGGCTGAAGGCTGTCCTACATGTGGTTCGTAAGGTGCTTTTTTTTTTCCTATTTATTCACAGTAACAATCCTTATTTCATTGTTCCCTTTTCTTAGCCATTGTAACTCTCTAAGCTCCAGAAGACAGTGAGCCTTCATTTTATAAGGTCCATAAGGTTAATGTGATACTAAATGCTTCTGGAAGATAAATACCAATAAATGTGGCTTGATAGGAATTCTTGTTATGTGCAACAGAAGAGAGAAAATGAGTGAGAACTGACTTTTGCTGACCCCTAGGCCTCGAGTTGAACCAGTGCATTCAATACACCAGGAACATTCAGAATGGCTGGGAGCTCAGAGGGATCTCTGAGTGTACTAATTGCATGTCTGACTGCAAGAAAGCCTGACACAGTGGCTGCCTAATAGCATCTTAGTAAATCACGGGAGGAAGGCAGCATATGTGCTTTCTCACATGCCTCTGGCATTGCTCTGCAGTTTTGGATCGGCTTAAATTGAATTTGAACAATTCGTCCTTTGCAGTCACTATATAGAACACTAACCAAGCTCTGTGTCCCTTGTCTGACCAAGAGGTGTGCGTGGATTTTTGGCTCGAGATTTCTCCTTTCCATGTTAAGATATGAGCACCTGACCTGAAGATTTATTCCTTGATCTTTCTGTTGTGGGGGTTTTGTTGGTTGAATCATATTTATGTTGGCAGATACAAATGTTGCCATTTCAATGACTTCTTTCCGTCTGAATGTTTTATTTGGTATTTGTGCTAATATATGCACAAACAAATCTACCTTTCTTCTTTCTTCTATTGCAGTGCATGAATTGGTAATCTTTTGATTTATCTCCTCACAATACCAGCATTTTAGTGATACCTTCAGACTCTGCCTGCATGTTGGTTAAGCTGTACCACTCCGCCCTCCCCCAAAAAATCAGCAAAAATGCTAGTACATTGCACGATGAATGTCAAACAGTGCTTGTATTTAACTGTGGTTCCTAGAAGAAAGGCAATAATAATCCAAAATAATGAAGCTGGGAAACTAATAATCCTTGTTTGCACCCATATTAATTTTAGATCTGTTCTTTGTTTATGGTAACGTTATGTGTTGCGCTTTATTGCTGAGTTTCTTTAGTGACTTTTGCTGCCATTAGAAGAATGTGAAGCATTGGGCTTTCTGTCCAAGTGGCTTTCTATCCTCTCATTAATGGTTTTAGAGTTGAAGTCTGAAGCATTTCCCTGGCTGAAGGCAGTCTGACTCTTTCCTCATCTTAATTTGTGCCATTTCTGTTATCACTACTTAGGGTAGTACCTCTATAAGTCTTTTCACAGGTGTCATCTCTTATCTATTTTTACGCAGAGGGTGGTGACGCTCTGGAACAGGTTACCCAAGGAGGCTGTGGGTGCCCCATCCCTGGAGGCATTCAAGGCCAGGCTGGATGTGGCTCTGGGCAGCCTGGTCTGATGGTTGGTGACCCTGCATGTAGCAGGGGGGTTGAAACTGGATGATCATTGTGGTCCTTTTCAACCCAGGCCATTCTATGATCTATGGTCGTCATCACTCATTCAATTTGAGATCACCTTTCTCTGACACTGTCATCTTTATACCAATTTTTTTCCCACGTTCTGAAGGTTTTTCCTACACAGTGTGTATGTGTTATTGTTCTGTTTGTTGTCTGTTCCATTCTTCATATATTGTTAGTGAAACTGAATGAATCTTCCAGTCTTAACAGTTCCAATAAAGAACAACTGCGTGGGTTTAAACAGTTGCCTTAAGCGTTTGTTTCTTTCTGCCTGGACAGTAGCTGAAACCACAGAAGCGACAAATTCAGACTGGCTTGTCAGTCCCCAGCAGAGCAGTGTGTGTGGGAGACTTTATCCTTCTCAGCGCACAAGCCCGTCTGTGTCATTCTTAATTCTGCTTGTTACAGAAGGTTGTCTTGCCCTTCAAGTTTTTAAATGAGCAGAGAAGGATACTGCTCTCTGGCACAATTTTGTTCTATCTTAATAACCATTTACTCATACTATTTTTTTGTTGTTGAAATCATAGAATCTATAGAATAGAACTATGGAATCATCAAGGTTGGAAACGACCTCCAAGATCAGCCAGTCCAACCATCCACCTATCACCGATATTTCCAACTAAGCCATGTCCCTTAGTACAACATCTAAATGACTTTTGAACACCTCCAAGTTTGGCGATTGCACCATGTTCCTGGCAGCATGTTCCAGCATCTGACCACTCTTTCTGAGAACCTTTTCCTAACATCCAGCCTCAACTTCCCCTGGTGCAACTTGAGACCATTCCCTCTTGTCCTATCACTAGTTACACAGGAGAAGGCTCCAACCCCCACCTCACCTTCCCTGCCCTTCAGGAGAGTGGTAAGGTCTCCCTGAGCCTCTTACAGACTAAATAATCCCATCTCCCTTAGCTGCTCCTCGAAAGGCTTGTGCTCCAGACCCTTCACCAGTTTTGTTGCCCTTCTCTGGACACACTATAGAGCCTTGATGTCTTTCTTGTAGTGAGGGACCTAGAACTGAACACAGTGCTCGAGGTGCAGCCTCAACAGGGCTGAGAGGGATAATTGTTTCCCTGCTCCTTGTGACAACAGCCAGGATGCCATTGGCCTTCTTGGGCACACTGCTGGCTCATGTTCAGCTGAGTGTTGACCAATACCCCCAGGTCCATTTCCTCTCCACAGTCTTCCAGCCACTCTCCCTTAAGCCTGTAGCATTGGCTGGTGTTGTGGCTGAAGTGCAGGACCCAGCACTTGGGCTTGTTGAACTTCATCCAGTTGGCCTCAGCCCAGCGATCAGTCTGTCCAGGTCCATCTGAAGGGCCTTATTACCCCTGGCAGATGGATGCTTCCTTCCAACTTGGTGTCTTCTGGAAACTCACTGAGGGCACACTCAGTGCCCTCATCCAGGTCATCAATAAAGATATTGAGCAGGACAGGCTCAATACCAACCTCTGGGGAACACCACTCATGACCAGTCACCAGCTGGTTTTAACTCCATTCCCCACCTCTCTCTGGGCTTGGCCATCCAGCCAGTTCTTTACCCAGCAAAAAGTGTATTTGTTGAAACCATGGGCTGCCAGCTTCTCCAGGAGAATACTGGGGGAGACACTATTGAAGGCTTTGTTTCCATTCCTTTCAGTGCAATTATTTTGTGGTGTGTCCAGAAAAGCCCTATGTGAAATGTGTGGTTCTAAGAGAGCTTTTACTGTCTTGTCTGTAATTGCAAGAGATGGCTTTAAAACCAGTCTTGATAAGCTTTATTGTCACAAGAGCAGCAACATCTCCACTAAACAAGATGCAGAACACGTCTTGCACATATTGGTGTCTGAAGTTGCTCTGGCTGCAACCAAAGAAGCTTGTTAAATAGTCCTATGAAATACTGTCTGCTGTCAAAGTGAACAATTTCTGTATCCCCCATGTGTGATAAATAGGAGTGCTGAGATCCTCTAGACGCAACACTGACAGCATGAACTGTGAACTTATAATGTAGTGGCAGAGTAGAAGGAAAGTTTCATTTTGAAGCTGTCACTACCCTTTCCAAATCTTTTAATTAAAAGGAAAAGAAAAAGGAAGTGTTTCTTAATTGTCTGTGGTACTGCTTGGACACTTTATGTAAATTATCAGTAGCTGTGGGGATCCCCAGGCACCTCCTGGTCATTACCATCTGCCTACTGGGGAGCTGATGCAGTTAACCTCAAAGGATGTGGGCTACGGAGAGCCTTTTCTCACGTGGTGAGATGACTCTGCTTGGAGTATGTGGTGCCTTACTCAGGTTCCCTCCCTGATACCTTGCTGTTTGTGAAAGGCACACAGGTTGATACTTGCTGAGAGATTCCTTTCTACAATTTAGAAACTTTTTTTTTTTCTTTTTCCCTCTCCTAATGGGATGTATCTGTCTGCTGCTCAGTGGTACGTGACTTGTGCAGTCATTTGGGTAGCAGATGTTCAAAGAGCAAGGTAGCATGTATCACACAGTTTGGATCCAGCAAATTGCAGGTTTTTGCTTTTTAAATAAGTGAGAATGGAACAAAAGAATGCCCTACTGCATTTATTTTTTCCCCCTAGCACTGTACAGTAAGATTTCTCCTTGATGTTTTTGCTAACAAGCAAGAATGATTAATAAGCTTCTGTGGTCTGTGCTGGTGTTGTGATGTCCTGGAAACTTCTCAGAAATGGATTTTGCTTGCAATTAGACAAGGTTAACTGGGTTTGTGGGATAACTCAGAACAGTTATCTTTAGTTTCCTTAAAAGATAGCATTCTGTTAGTGGTTTTGTCACTTGTTAAGATGTAGAACAGGACAAGAGAAGATGGGCGCAAACTGATACACGGGAAACAAGAAACAACAAGAAATTGTATATAGAGAAGGGAGAATCTATACTAAATCTACTTCTGTTACTGAAGTCTAGCATAAGCCATTTTGGGGAAAAAGAGCTGATATTTCCTTTTTAAGTCCCAGCAGTTGAAGGAGGAGAACTTTTGGTGCTGGTCTTTGTCATGTCCTAGTAAGACAGTTACCAGCTTTTGGGAAGTGAATTTGGTAGAGGTACCCTTAGGAGGAGCATCAACACATACTGTTTACTGAATAAAATGTTGGGCGATTAAGACTGATCATGGACCCTCATTTGCCTACCTCTGTGGTGTTGGTACCACTGCCAGGTTGAGAGGGCACCCAGCTGGGGAAGTGAAATGCAAAATAAACACAATATTTGCATGTTGAGTAAAAAAGTGGGACAAAATATTACAATTGCTTCTTGTCGTCTTTAACTGAATGATGCTCATAATTTATACTGAATGACTGCTGTGTGTTAATCCTGATAGACAGCTTAGCAACTCCAAAACCAGTAAGTCAAAAGTACCGGTTTGGGCTTAGCTTACATTATAGATTGCTTGCTAGCTGGGTAAAAGTTCTTACATCACTGCCACAGCTGCTGACATTCAGGAAGTATGAAACCCATTCATTCATTCTTTCCTGTGAAGTGAGTTTTTGCTGTTGGTTTGTTTTGTTTTGTATTTTAAGAAGAAAGGTATAATCTCTGAATTTATTCCACTTATATTGTCTGCAAGGCAGTAAAACCAGAAGCATTTAGTATCACATTAACCTTATGGACCTTATAAAATGAAGGCTCACTGAATGTCTTTTAGAGCTTAGAGAGTTACAATGGCTAAGAAAAGGGACCAATGAAATAAGGACTGTTACTATGAATAAATACAGTCCTTGCCTTTTAGCTGATGTCCAGCTATATGGCCTATTAGCTGTATAGTTGAAGCAAACTCCTATTTCCTACAATAAGAATAGACAAGCACAACTTATTTTTTCCATTCAATTTACTGAATAAATATGGAAATTCATGCCAGATTCAAAAATAAGATGTTAGAATTTTCCGCAGAATAGCAGAATCACAGGCTTTTTTCCACACGCTTCTTTTTTTCCCATATATTATAATCTATTGTATTTTATCCTTCGAAATTCAGCAGGATCAACACTTCTTGTAAATTCATAGCTGAGCCATTTCCTGGATGTTATTCTGGCAAATGAAATTTTTTTCTTGGAAAAATAAAATTGGTAGACTTTCATAAAATAGAATGCTTGATAAGAGTGTAATAATAAAATATTTTTTTTTCCTCTCCTATTGCAGGAGCACTTAAGCACCCAAGGTCACTTTCTTCTGCTACGTCATGTATGTGGAATTGCTGGTGTAGTGAGGATCCCTTACTGGTGATAATCTTACATTTCAAAGATCAAATTTCAAGTAATGGGACACCACTGATTGTTTCTGAATGCATGCGAGGTCATTGTTTTTATCAGGCAAGCTTCTACAATCTCCTTTTAGTCCTAGCTGATTATTGTGATAAGCTGGACGGGGAAGATCTTCCATTTATTCCTGGCTGTATCTTTCTCCATCTTCTTACTTTAAAGCATATGACTTTCTCAATTCCATTGTAAGTGGAAGTGATACAGTGACTGTATTAGGCTGTCAAATGCCTGAGTGCTCTCACTTCAGGAGATACTTGTGGAGCTTCTGTGATGGTGGCTGTTGCGAGCTATAAAGGCCTAGCAAAACTTTGCCTTTGTGGCATGGTTCAGTACTTGAAAACAAACATTTTTCTGACTCTGGATGAGGTATCAGTCTTGGTAATTCAGACATAATGACAGTTTGTATTGAATTACCAAACGTTTATTGCCAAATGAGCTTCCATTGTTTACTTACTCTGCTCATAGAGTATAGAAATATCCTATATTCGGTGCAGAACAAGAGTTGTGTGCTGTTTTCAAATGAAACTATTAAGCAGAATTTTAGTTTGCAGAGCTCTACTATCTAAGGATCACCTTTATTTGCTGTTATGTGAATTTTATCTTCTGGAAAATAAAATGTCTGTTGGATTCTAGGAAGATATAACACCTCTCAGGACATCTTGTCTCCCAGATCCCAGCATTTGCATCTTGCAAAACTTGAATTAATGAGGGAATTTCATTCTTAACTTCATTGCCCAACAGTCCTGAAGTGCCACTCTGTGCAGTAGGTTACTCTGGGACAGAGGAGGTGTGGGTAAAACCACCTAAGGAAACTAGAGATGAATGCTGGGAATCCAGATTTTTTTATATGAATACATATGGCTTCTTATTCCAGTTGACCAAACTGTGTTTGTTTCGGGTTGTTGTTGTTGTTTTTTTAACTTCCCTGTGGTTCCTTCTTGGCCCTTGAAAATAATGGGCATCTTCTGAGCAAAGCCAAGTCATCTTATAAAACTTCTTATAACCAGTGAATAAATGCCTCTGAAACACGTATGTGCCAAAAAGTTTTGTGGAAGGTAGGAAAAATGCAAGCAAAATTCACAAGTTGTAGCCTGGGTAGACTGGAATAAATATATAATATATTAAAAAAAAAAAAAAAAAAAAGCCTGGTGAAAGGGAAGCTCTAGCACATCTCATGTCCATGCTGACTGAGTTGTAATGGTTTGCTGTTTATGTTAGATTTGCATTGGATTTACAAGTTAGATTGTAAAGGCTCACAAGCTGAAGCACAGGAGTCTTATCTTCTGTTAAAAAAAACTACAATCTCTTCTCATGCTTTTGATAGCATGAAGTGATCATAAGGAAATTTGCTGAATAACAGTCATGTCTTTGTGGAGGGAAGTATACTGCACTACTTGTTAAGAAGGAGATGAAAGGATGATATGGGTGAGTTCTCAAAAGTAAAACTTACATGTGTAAGTCAGTTTCATCTGACAGTGTCTGTAATGTGAGCCTTATGCAGTAAAGAGGAAAATACTATATATTCATTTAACAGCTTAAATTTTAAAAATTAAATGAAAAAGTTCACATAATTCATAATCAAGTTACAATTTTCATCCTGTTTGCTCTCTTTTGGGGAGTTGAAAGAAAATGTTCTGATCCTTGCGCAGAGGCTTAAAAATGCCTGTTTGTGCGTATCAACCTTCCAGAACTCTGGGAATTGCTGTGATGTGGAAGATGGGAGCATGCAAAGTATTCTCATCTTTGAAAATCTGTCCTTGAATCAGTAAGAAAATACCAACAAATCTCATGTCAAATGCTACGTGTGCTCAGTTGCTTAAACATAGATTCCAAAAAGTATTATTTCTTTGATCTGCAACTTTTTGAAATTAATATTCTGTAAACATCCTTAAGCCCCTTCCTTCCTCTTACACCTTCACAAAAAAGATTCTTGAGTAAAGTTGAAATTTTGATGTTTTGGTGAAGAGATTCACTTTAAGTTTATGTATAAATCAGTTTTTGGAGGGAAGTTTTAACTTTATTCCTGCGCTTTAACGTATGATGTGCAACTTATCTTTAATCAGTTCCTTCCCTGCATTTTAGGGAGGCTTGGAGAGGCTTACCTATTCAGGCTCTTTCATCTTAAAAGTTGTCTACTGCACACTGCATCACATGAGGGATTTCCAGGCTGGTTTCTGCAGCAGCTCAGCAGATCTGGTTTGGATTTCTGAATTCCTCAGCCCTCCTGACTTCTTCAGCTAATTCCTTTCACTTATTATTCTCTTGTTGGAGAAGGTAATCTCTTGTAATGCCCAGTTCCCTGTGATTATAATGAAATCTGTAACAAAGCTGGATTTTTGGGATCCATTTCAGACCTGCAGCTCTCCATACAGGACAGTTTTTCTTTGAAGCGCCTTTCTGGACCAAAACAGAGCGTATTCTTACTTTGTAATGTCTCAGTTTTATATAATGTATCTATTTTAGTCTATCACATTTTTAAGTTGTGTAGATATGCACCACCCATACATCCTCTTCTGTTTTTTTCTGAATAACAAGATGTGCTTTCGCTGCTCTTGGTTTATATTTAATACCCAATTCAAGTTCTTCCGTTTTGTAGTACAGGCCTTTTTTTTCCTTCTCTTTTTTCCTCCTCTTTTATTATTATTATTTTAAAACTAGTGCACTGATACTTCAAAACATTTGATGTGGTCATGCAAATTTGACTGGGCAGTCTACTTATCTGCCTGACCCCCGTTGTCATCCATGCTAGGGCTTTGTCTTCTATCAAATGATCAGAGATGAGAATCCTTCTTGGCCACATCCTCATATTCCTCTGCTAGTGCATGAGGCTGCATGCCAGCACTGCGTGGGTGCCCAATAACTTTCACTTCTCACTTCCATCTGTCAGTCCCTTCTCGGGTGTGTCACCTTGTCCCCCAGGTTCAGCAACTTGATCTCATGAGTGAAGTCCATTTATGAGGAAAGTTGCCACAAGTAACTGTGAGCATGTGGGAGTTTCGCCCACCTTTCTCTCTTTGTTATTTTAATTTCTCTTAAATCACCTGAGATGCAGCTGGATCAGTTGTTTGAAGTCTTGCTATATAAATAACCTTCAGGGCTTTTCCTCTGTTCTCCAACTGTATTTTGAGGAACCTTGAAGAGCCAGGAGAATTACAGCTTTGGTCCAGCAGGGAAGTACCTTAAGTGCAAAGAGGAGGGCAAAAAGCCTTCTTCATTTGTGAATTATTTGATCTGATGGTGAAAACATTCACCTAAATGTAACTTGAGATGTCTGTCTATCTAAATTCACATTAAGTGTGCATCTATCTACAGATAAATATTTGTATGAGAGAAAACATATATCTCAAGTCATACAGAAGTGAAAATATCTCTATATAAATATATATTTTTATTTCCTCATAATGTCACATATATAGCAATAGCTATTGCTGCAGTTTTTCCCCAGCTATTATTACAGCTGAATGAAGCAATCTTGCAGGTCACAAGATGCAGAGAAAAGCATCTGGTAAATGAATGCGTTCTGGAATGTGTAGACACACGTAATTGGCCGTTTCTATTTCTGTTTATTTGTGCAGGAAAAATTCTTTGAATAAGCCAACTTTGAGTAGGTTGCAGCAGCTTCTGGACAATGACAGAAATTTTATTCTCATGAGTTTTGCTGTTTTAATTACTGGAAAAGCAGTTATGTTACTGTTTCCATGGAAGTTTTGTAAACACTGAGGTTTCTATTGTCCTGACTTGAAACTGAATGTGCTCTGCTTCTTTGGTTTTCTGTGTGCAGGTGTGATACTAAGAGGAACAGAAGAAGGGCTTATACTTACACAGATGTTCTGCTTTGGGAGAGGAAAGAGGACAAGAAAACAAATCACCTTTTTCTAGTATCTTTTCTCTCTAATCTTCAGATTCAGATTTACTGGATGGTTACAGGTTATTACAGTTGCATGCTTCCTTTCCCAGACAAATCCTGTGTTTGCTTTGGCTGTTGTCCACTGTTTTTTCATCTTTTTGTGCTTTTTTTTCTTTTTTTTTCTGGACCACTTTTAAAAGGCAACATGTGGTACATCTCTTCTCTACTACATTTTGTACAATGGTTTTAAATATGGATGGGAGGTGGCTTGTGCAGCCACCCCTGGCGGGCTGTCCCATGCTGCCTGTGCCTGGCTGCCACTGCCAGCCAGCAGGACACTGAGTCCTGGGTCACTGCAGTTACCATGTAATACTAGGAGTGCTTTTATCCACAAGAGGTCCGTGATGTTGAGTGTGCAGGCATTTTTTAAATATTCAACTGTGCTGAATTACCGAATAGGCTGTTGTGATTGGCAAGCTTTTAAAACAAAAATGCTGTATGTGAGAGTGGCAGAAGGTCTTTGTGTTAAGTCTCTAGAACATTCATCCCTGTGCTTGGTATTGTTTATCCGTATCTTGGTCTGCTACTTCAGAAAGCAAAGCCTTAGTGGCTCTGTTACTGCATTTACCAGAAGTGGATGGAAGAAGTCTGTCTCTGCACTCACAGCAGAGAGCCTTCCTTCTCTTCTTCTGCTCTGTGTCAGCTCTGCTAGCAGGAGAGTGTGGATGTTCTAATGTGGAACAGCGCATGTCAGGAGGCTTGCTTTAACATTTCTCACAATAAACAACAAATGCACAGAGTTCCTTTAGCCTGGTCTATCCAGCCTGCTCCTTGTCTCAGAAAGTGGTGGGCCAGGGGACAGGAAGTGTGGGATACTGGCTTTGGGTTTTTCAGTGCAGGAGGTTCCTCCTGGCAGACCTCCAGCTGTGCTCCTGCAATGCGTGCTCAGCTCTGCAAGGCAAGCAGGGCTGGAGTCAATTGGCCCCTCTATTCATCTCTAATGCCACATTCAGTAATTCTTATGGTCTAATGAATACTTTTTTTTCCATAAATAGTAACATTCTTGTCTGCATGCACCACAGACAAGGGGTGAAGTCAACAAGAATTCTTAAAAATAAGGTGGTTTTTTTGTTGGTTTTTTTTTTGGGGGGGGGAGGGGGAAGGGAGGGTTGGTTGGTTGGTTGCTTTTTTAAATTAAGACCTCACCTCACTAAAATGAGCAGAGGATAAATAAAGCCAGAGATGAAAAATAGGTGGAGGAGGGGGAAAAGTCAGGTGATGGCACAGTGAGGAGGGGGGTGTAGAAAGGGTGTTGCAGTCAGTGGGAAGTCTCCTGTTTCATTACAGCAGTGATTTATGTCCGTCCGTCTGTCCCCCCAGCCTTGAACGGTAGAAAAAGTGGGGAACTTCAGTTACATAATGACTTATAATGCTGGTTAACAAAAATGCTGAATCTGTAGAATGTATTTCTAGTTGTCAGCTGAATTTTCTGCCTTTATCAGCTCAGAGAGGGAAATTAAAGCATGTTGCATAGAACTCTGCATTTAAGTTTTTTGAAATAATGATTTGGTGCAAGAATAACTTGTTTCACGCCTTTATCAGGGTGGTGTTGTCTCTGCTGCCATATCAGGTGTTGGACCCCTTGTATCTGTAATACCAGTACAAAACCAGCAGGCGAAGATCAAGCTGCACACGTGTGCACACTTGCCCTCGTCTTCTTCCCCTGTGCTGCTGAGCCAGGTGGTACACAGAGAAAAGCACGTGGGTACCAGGGCTGTAGCTTGACTGAAACCATTGGGCAAGTGGGATTCAGTACAGCCTGCTAATAGAGCAGAGAAATGGCAGTGCTTAGACAGGAGCAGGTACGTGTGCTTCACTCGCTGGCTGTAATTGGAACCAGGGTGGTTGGTGTAAGAGGAGAGCAAACAGCAGCCTACTGCAACCAGGAATGCTGCATGAGTATTTGAGACTCCAGCTTAATTGTCCCAGTGGTTTGCTTACTTTTTCTCTGTGATGATGCACAATTGGATATACCTATTTGCTTTTACTAACTTGAATTTTTTCTTCTTCAAAGACAGAATAGCTGAGGGGGAGCTATTAGATTCCAAGTTATATTTAGCTTGGAGCAATTAAAGCTAGCACCACATAATAGCATTTGTAACTGGCTTATCTATCATGCAAACTGTAAGATGTTAATGTGTGGTTTCAATCAGACCTGGCATTACTGATGGCTTTTGCTCCCATGCATCGAACTGAATTTAGAGGTCATGTTTATTGCAGGCTGATTCTGGCAAGATGCTTGCTTTCTTACTGCTACTTTGTTCTCAGTTCCGTTTTCAGTGTCAATCAGCATAATTTCATGCCACTTCCAAAAATGGGGTAGCTGCTCTCTGTGTTCCTTTGTGCAGCTGCTCAGTTTGTTCTTTTTCTTGCATGGGTATTGACATCCATGCAATGAGCTGGTTCAGCTAACAGTGTGGCTAAAAATCTGGCTTTTTTCCTGTCTGAGATTATTAGCTCAATTACTTGAGTTACTTGGATTTATTTCCTAGTCTCATTCCAGTCATGTTGCTATTAGCTTGACCAGCAATTGCAGCAGGAACAAGTGGCAAACACTGAGAAGTTGAGAGAATTGGCCAATCACTCCTGAAGGGCCTTGTTCTGCCTGCTGCACACTTCTACCATATGACATCTAATTGCCAGGTTTGGTATTCGTTTGTTGCAGGCTTTTCCAGAAATACTTAGAGATGTAGATTATCTAGCATTGGTATAGTACATAAAACAGCTGAATGAATTGTGGAGCTGTGAAAAAATTAACTACTACATATTCTTTTTTTTTTTCCCTTTTTTTTTTTTTTGAATTTCCTTAGGTACCAGATAATTGATTCCCTTTGTTCTGCATTAAATGAGCATCTTTCTGTGATGCTCACATTAGCTGTAGCTCCCCTCTGAGAGTTATGTTTGGTCTTCCTTTTGTCATTCTATTCCGATGTATCACACTCTACTTGTTCTGATGTCTGTGAAAGTCATAGTGAGAAGTTTTGCATTGGGTCTCCACAAGTGGGGATTTTTTTTTTCTCTCAGAAATACAAAAAAATTTAAACCGTAGATGGACCAATAGGCTGGGAAGTGTTGCAGTTTATCTGGTCTGGATTTCCCACAAGATTTTAGGAAGCGCACCTATATTGCAAAATACTCAGCAACAAATCTGTTTTTAGTGAGAATAACTTATTACCTGTTGTCCTGTTCACTAGATGAGTTATAAAAGGACTGGAGTTATATAGATATCTGCATGATCAAAGATCTACTGCTTTTGTCCTCCAGATTTAGCATCTGATCTTTATCTCCTAGGAGTAGAGGAGGTGATGTTTTATGCTATGTTGTGTTTCCCTCCTTCCCCCCCCCAAAAAGTGCATTTTATTTGCAGACATTCTGAAGTGCCTCTGTTCTCTGATGGACTTCTCAGGTACCCTTGGGAACATCGTTCAAGGTGAATGCCCCTTTACTGGGCTTGTCCTACGTGGCATGTAGATCACAAATTCTGCAGTTGTAAAGGCAAGGCCAAAACTCTTGCACAAGGGGCTACAAAAGAAAATGGAGAGCTGTAGGTACCATTCTGTGTAACTCTTGGCTTTCTTTTCCTGTGACTTGTTGGGATTGCTGTGTAATGTCTGACCTTGTTGGTCCCCTTTAGGGTCCTGCTATTTCAGTGCGATATGTAATATATTCCTGATGAGTAACATAATTTTCTCAGATGAATCTATATCAGATTATTCCTTCTATTTTTCTTACTTTGTTCATATCATCAACTCAATAAGCTAAAGGCCCTGTTTTTCAAAGCTAGGTATTTGTGTTTATTTGTAGGGACTTATCATGAAGTTGTTCTATTGCCTTGAACATAAGAAGTTTATAATGAGGGACTGGTTGGAAGTTTTTATTGTGAAGCAGCTTAATTTTTGAGATACTGGGAAAGATGCGAGCCATAGATTTGGGAAAGTCTGACTAATAAAATCGTAAAGCTGGTTCATCACTCAAATATGTTTTTATTTCAGCTGCCTTTGCCCACTGCAGGCTCCTACAGGCTAAAAATGTCAACGGACTATTGCATTAATAGCTATTTTAAGTCACCAATCTTAAAAGGCAGCACAAATGAAAGAACTTTGAATTAATATGAAATATCATGGTTAACGCAGTTTTTCCAGCCTTAATATTTTGATACACGAGCTCATACGTTAAAAGATCAAATCCTAAAATTAGATCACAGATGTTTAGATTTCGAACCAGCTGGAGGTGGTGGTGGCATTTCTAGGAGTGTAACAAACAAGAAGTGAGGAATTCAGTGTAAACATGAAATTAGGGGTTATTAAATATAGACAATTGGTAAAAGATGGCAAATGTGTTACTCAGAGCTCAGTGAGCTGAAAACAGGAAAAAGAATTTATTTCCTTATTCTTTGGAAAACATGCCAATATTTTAAGAATAATACTAAATGAAGGCAGTAATGCCACTAACTCAGCAAATGCAAAAAAATTTAGTTCTACTTCTGAAAAGAAGTCTATTCACAGCATGCACAAATGTTAAAGTGTAAGCTTAAAAGTTTTATGTATATATATAGCTTTAGCTATATATAATTTGTAATTCTTTTTTTTTTTTTTTTTCCCCCAAATATACATAGTGGATGACAGTTTTGAATCAAGGTTACATATAATTTGAGGAATTCTGTTCTTTCCTGTTGATCTTGAAGATGGATCAAGAAAGCATCAAAGCACTGTAGGAAACTTAAGGATACACTAGTTTTTGAAAACAGTAAGTGCTGTGTCGTACCCAGATACCAGTTTGCCCTCTGCTGATGATAAAATTCTGGGAAGATTATCATCAGGCTGTTATGGGAGCTGACTTGTTCAACAGAAATTGAAATACTCAGAATGAAGACCTGTACAGTCTATGATTGTAGAAACAGGTTAAAATATTGATCCTTTTTAGCTCAAATTGAGCACGTACATAGCTTTTGTCATAAGCCTTTTCTTATTGGCAGTGTTGATGTTGTACAGAGAAGTGTTACAGGCTGTGAAAACTGGAAAATTGGAACGTCTTCAGAAAAAGTGCATCTAAATACAAAACTGTGTGTTGGTTGCTAGAAAGCAATGGCTGAATAATGGTGAGGATTTGTCAAAGATGGTAGTAACCCCCAGCATCTCCTCCCATGCAGGATTCTTTTTCTTCTTTGTGCTGACCAGATGTATGAAAGCGAGTTTCCCAGACCCTAAGCAGAGTTGCATCTGTTGTTCAGAATTCTGGGCCCTTTGGACAAGGAAGATTTCTGTTACAAATGTATTAGTCAGGTAGTGTATTAGTAGACTAAAACTTAGTTGCTTAGTTGTAGGAGAATTTTGCTGACTTGAACTTCTAGTGTATACCTGTCAGGAGAGGAAGATGTAGTTATAGGTGCTGTGTTTCAAGGAAAGGTTTTAATTAACAATAATAAGAAAAAAGAGAAGAGTAAAAAGCTTTCCAGATATTCATAGATCATACTCCTGTGCTCCCTCATACTTTCCAGGTATAGGAGGACAAAGTAGCAGAAAGTTTATTTTGAATCTGGTATGTTTGTTTTCAGATCCAGCAGCAGACTCACATGAGCTTCCCAGGTGTTGCTTAATGGAATTGCTTGGACTTCTACCACTCTAAAAGAAGAAGAGATTGTATTCTACACGGTCAGCTCTGAGGGACTCCCCACTCATTGTAAGTCAGACTTCCTTATGTTGTGGATTCTGTTCCCTTTCTATAGGAAAACAGAACTTAAATTGGCATGGAGCCTTTTCCAGCCTAGAGGGGATGTGATGACAGAAGTGGTATAAGAAGCTTCTTGCTATGAACAGTCACCCTGTATTGGATCTCATTTATGTGGATTCATACAGGGGAAGATAACTACATTTTTACTTGCATAGGTAGTAAAAGCATGGCAGCACTTCCATCTCCTTTTGAGATGATTGTGCTCAACTGTGTTTAGAAGAATTGAAGGATGTAGAAATTCTTCCAAGCTCCATATCTCACAGTTTCTATTGTGAGCAAGTACTAAGTATTGTGAGGTGCTTATTGTTCAGGAAGGACTTGTATTCCTTTGGAATGTCAGAGTTGAGTCATAAAAACTGAAATATGCAACAGGCTCAGGGTTTGGATCTTTGCAAGACGTGGCTGCTCTTTATCACATAAACGTCCATGTGCATTTTTTGCTTCTATAAACGGGAGGCTGGAAAATAGAGGTGAGCAACAAGTGGAAAATACTCCTACTTGGTTTATTTGCTTTGGTAGGTACTGCTATACTGCTACAATGGTCTCATTCTGGGAGGTGCCCGGTGGCTATAGGATCTTTTTACCTATGCACATAACAGAGTTTATCAAACACGGTAACTAAACCAGTAACTGATGATGTTGGCATGCTTTGTATTTAAGTAGTGAAGTAATGTTTTGTGCTTGTCTACAGACTTGCAGACAGTTTTGTGTACTTGGCAGAAATGAGTATAGCCCTGCCACGCCCCAGTGTGCAACATGTGGCTATTTTATGTTCAGAAGGGATTTATGACACAAAGGTATGTTAATTACCTGCTGTGGAGTAGCACAGAAAATCTTCCCTTTGCATATCCTAATCTCTAACTTCTGGTGCAAGAAAAACAATTTTGATAGTTGCTAGAAGGAAGGGTAATAGATTTACAGGAACAGAAAACTAACAGAGTTTGAACAATTACAGAGAGGAAATTCTTTGTGTCTCTTATAGCTACAGAAGAAGGCTGCTATGAGAACCATTACTCCTCAAAAATATTTTTGTTTTCTTACTGGCATAGTACTATCCTGTTGAAACATGTTCCTGGAATCCTTGAAGATTCTTTAACCTTTTTTCATAGAATCATAGAATGGCCTAGATTGAAAAAGACCTCAAAAATCATCTAGTTTCAACCCCTGTGCTATGTGCAGGGTCACCAACCACTAGACCAGGCTGCTCTTCTTTCTTAAGAGGTGCTAAGTCTCACAGTAATGCGTGGTGTAATTTTGCTGAATAGCTCTGTCTTTGAAAAAGAAAGGAAACACTTTTTGGTTCTCAAAGTAAATTCACCTTAAAGTGAATTAAATTCATTTTATGAAGTTGAAAACTAAATCTGTGGCTATTATAGAAACATTTTATATATGTTATTACTGAGTAGAGGATTCTTTACTACTCACTTGAACATAGGAAAATATTGTGAAGTAAGTTTTCTCAATCTTCATGGAACTCCTGTGCATTCACTGGTAATTTGTCTCAGTTTTCCCAACCTGAAATTCTAAGTTCAGTTCTTGTATGTTGATTTTTGCTTTTCTCTCACTTGAAGTACTAGCACAGTCAAATTAAATGTTTTTCATAGTATTTATTTTGTAACATTTCTGTCAGTATTCAGCTTATGAACGTTAGCAGTTCAACTGTGTCTGCTGTCTCTTTAGTCTTATATAAGAAACTCTTTTGTAAAGAACTATGAATTCTGCGCTAAAATATATTGTTTCTTGCTTCCTTTGAAAGAAAAAGAGATCAAATCCTAGTGTCGATGTGCTTCTAAATGCAAAAATAACCAGTGATCACAAACTTAGCTCTTTGTTTTCCCTGTACCTCCAAATTATTCGTCTCAGATGAATGTCAAAGCATTTCTTGTGGATTTAGTTAAGAATACTTTCCTTGACTTGTTCAGTGTATAGTAGCATAAGTAGATGTTTCGGGAGGACAAGAAAGGGAATGATTGGAGAAGGAGAGGAAAAAAAAAAATTGTGACTTTAGTGTCTCAGTAGTTGCTACTGAAACAAATTAATTTTGTTGTTGTTGAAGACTAAAATAAACTACATATCTAAGCATACTGGATGGCATCTTCTGCAAGGAAAAGTGGAGGAGCAAGATGACTTTACCTCATAAGGGTGTAGTTTATAGTTTTTGTTTTATTCATAGGCACTTATATTATAAACAGAGATAACATCCGATCAGACGGAAGAACTGTTTGGAACAACTGGGCTGCTGATTTAGTATGATCCCAGAATAATGTAATTTTTAGGATTTGCCTTAGTAGAAATGAAATGTTTGTGAAGTTACAAAGTGTGGATCAAATGTGCAGTCACAATTTTTAAAATAACTTAAATGCCTCTTAGGGGATTTTGTAAACAACACCTGTGTCTTGGACTGATATTGGACTTGAAGAGGTAAGACACTGTGAACTCTGTGATCCTGTGGTCCCTTGCAAAAGAAACACAGCATGTCTCAGCCTTGAAATTCAGATCTTTCTTGTAGTTACTAATTCCTACATTGTGAGAGACATGAACTCAAGTGCTTGATATAGGCAATTAGCATAGTCAAAAGTAACGTGTGAGAGAGGTTTACAAGTCTTGTCTCCTGTTACTCAAACCTGTGATTCCTCATGCTTACACACAGAGAAAAGTAGTGTCTGCTGTGTCTCGTCATTCTAGAAGCAATTGGGTTGGTTCTCCTGGAACAGGAGGAAATTACCTTTTTGTTGGTGCTACCGGGAGGATTTTAACAAAGTGAGGTTCTGTATTTTGGTTTCTGGAAAGTGATATGGAAAAGTCCATGTTCTCACCCCTGAGCAGAGGTGTTCCCGTTTTAGCTGGAGTTCACCATGAAGCCAAACCTTTGATGTAGATCAGCCCTGTGCTTGCAGAAACTCTGATTTCTCGTAAAATGTGTCCCTCATTTTAAAAGTGGTTCTAACACAGAATCTCTGTTTTCAGTGTATGTCTGAATGTATGTTTCCATCAGGATTACATATTTTTCTAGAGAAACCCAGTAACTTTTTCCTGTCTGGGTTATTGTAAATTTGTGGCGAGATGTTTGCTTGTTTTCCAGTAGAAGAAAAAATAATAATGATATATCAGATACATCATAAGGCAAAAGATCTGTTAATTTTCAAGGGACAACTTGAAGAGGAGATTTATTTATGAAGAGCAACCATTAAATGTGAGCAGGGCCCCTTGCTTTTCAATTGTGCAGTGGCAGAGGTTTTGCATGCAATCTGATTGTGTGGGAGGGAAGGAGAGCTGTAGTCCTTTGTGGACTCCCTCAGTAGTATGGTAATGGGATGTGGAAATGAATTTTGATCCTGGCATATATTGTTGTGAATTACGTATGTTTTTGGCCTTTGACTTCTTTGTTCATTCTCTGACTTCTTGTTTAAATGCTTTATACTCCCATTTGCTTTTGGGAAAAGGTCATATCCTCATTTTAATTTGAAAGAAGTGTTATTGTGGCAGTAGGTATTTGAAGAAGAAATGAAAATTGTGTTGCTCCTTAGATTTGAAGAAGCTTCCCACACTAAACAAACAAACAAACAAAATCATGTTTATTAAAGTAGGTACTTTCCAAGGAGAAGATTATTTTAAAGACTGAGTGAAACATAAACAGTGTCTTTATATATGCATATATAGATATATATATAAACCATCTGTGAAGTTTACCATCAACGTGCTTCTGTAGTAGTATGCTTTAATATTATTTTATTTATCATCACATTGATCCAGGAATGTAATCTGTTGCTGTTTTTGGTGTTGTCTTTTTGTTTTGTTTTAATTATACATCTTATCAAAGCATATGTGCAGTAGGGGGGGGGGGGGGGAAGAGCTTGAATCTGACCAAGGATAATTATTAGTAGTGATTAGTAAACAAAAGTGTTTTTATGAAAGTATAACGTGTTTGCAGTATTTGTTTGACTTTATTGAACACGTGAGCTCTATGCATGTGCCACACATCTATAAAACAACATGTTTACTATGGAGACGAGTCTTTTTGGTTATGTAACTGTAGCAAGAACTTGGAGAAGAAAAATACCTTCTACCAACAGCTGAAACTATGTTGAAAGAACACTGATTCTGGCAGAAAATCAAGTAAGATTTTATCTGGGAGTAAAACAAGCTGGCTGGTAACTTCGTGGGCACAACAGAGTGCATCAAAGTAATCCAATATAAAATTACTTTGACAAGGTTTAGGAGGTTTTCAGTGTAGCTGCCTGGTATACTCTAATTTCCACTATCTTTGTATTTTGTCCAGGTAACTTCTGTGTTGCCTTATCTCCTGGAGGAGACCTGGGTATTACATCTGTGTAAAGGGAAATTCCAGAGTGGTGCTAATTGTTGAGGCTTCCAAGCAAACATCTGCATGGAGGGTTCCAAGTGGACCCTGCACAGGCCCAGGGAAATTCCCTTCAGTCAAAGGCAGCTGTGTGGGTACACAGGATGAATTGCAGGAGGGGCAGCCCATTCAGAGGTTAGAGAGAGAAAACCCCTCTTGTTGGGGCACGACCTGATGTGAAGGGCCCTCTCTCATCCCTGAGTTGACTGCAGACTGAATGTGAAGTGTTTGGGGCTGGCAACTGTGTACAAAGAGATGTAAGCACTGACACACACACAGGTGTGTGTATTACAATGCACATAACAATACTGAAGGTTTATTTGAATATTAATTTGCACCTTCCTTTGAAGTCTGTCTTCTGTTTCAACTCCAAAAGAGAACTTTAAAAGAAAAAAAAAAAGGTTCTCTTCCCCTGCCCCACCCAAGGTATTACTGGTGTCACATGTAATAGCTCACCTGCAAACCTTGTTTTTCCTGTGGCCTTAGACCACAAAGTCTTCCATGGCTCAGCTGTTCTTTTTTTGAAGGATGGCAAATTATTGAAGAAATCCAAGAGCAGATTTCATAGGGAACCTTACCTTATAAAATGTAAAGCCCCTTCTCATTTTATTTTGTTGTAGTGGTTTGGTTTTCTTTTTTTCCTAGATTTTGTTCAAGCATGCATTTATTCCCAGGAGTTTTTATTCCCAATATTAAAACTAATCTCAACGATTTGACAACTGTCTGCAGTTGTGTTTGAGTGCTGTGCGAGTAGTAGTGTATTCTAAATAGCAGGTTCCTTGCTTTCAGAAAAATCAAAGAAATTTCAGTTATGCTTTGAAAGTCTTGTACTAAATGATTGATGAAAGTGGTGATACTAGAAAATTGCCTTTCTGTAGTGCAGTAAGTCTAAAAGTGTTTTGAACTGCTAGCAAACTGTCAAATGCTATGAAATGAAATAATTTTAATTCTTGTGGGCCTTAATGTCACGTTAACTAAAAAGTGATGCTTTCAGCTACAGTAATAGTCAAAAGACAGCAGTGCTGACTGTGTTTAGAGTGAAAAAGCTCAGTGTAATTGAGATACATAATAGAAATTGAATTGTTGCTGATAAGGATAAGGAGGACTTCAAAAGTGCACTGTTCTTTTGAATGCAGATCTAACTCCAGGTTTTACCTTTGCCTCCAAAGGCTGAAATTGTTAATACAGTTTTTAACTTTTAATGAATGACATGCAGTTCCCTACTTGTTTCTTTTATTGTTGTTGCCATTGGACAAAAGTGATCCAAACAGCAAAGGTATTTTGCAAGGTAAAAGGTGGTCTAAGACACAGTAGTTGACACTTTGCCTGTAATGCAATTCAGCTTTTTGTCAACAACTTCTGAGTGAAAATATTTGATTCAGGAAAAGAGGGGGGAAAAACACATTCTTTGTTTGGCTCAGGCATTAGGACTCTTAAGGAAACTACTGTTCTTCACTGTATGAAGGAAATGTGCTGCTGAATTTCAGAACAGAAATGTTCAGTGGATTTTTTTGGCATAGGAATGGCACAAATCTGTAACTTTTCTGTACCTGTAAGATGATTTTTCATAGCTAGTAAACTTCTGACTATGTTGAGCATGTTCTAACCAAATGGGAATGCAAAAGTGCAACAAGCAGACTAACAGGGTTGTTCCTCTCTACCCATAAAAAGTACGTCTGTCCTTGTCCACTTGGATTCTTAACTTTAACATATATGTTTAAAAAGTTGATGAAGATGGTATCCTGTGCATTATCTATGATGAGCTGCATTGGCATGGAAATTGGATAAATCCCTAAAGTAATTTTATATTCAATTAAAAAGTTGCAGTATGCAGAGAATTGCTTCACAGAACCAGTGGTGTTGTGTGGATTTTTTCTAGTTCTGTTTCAGAAGCATAAAAGTTGTAGAACTTATCCCCCTTCGGTTTGTTGGTGATATTTTGTTGAATTACTAGAAAAACAAGCAGGTTTTTTTTAATTCCAATTCCGCTTTCCACTTTTCAGTGAGCAACATGCAGCCCGTGTGACCAGGCATCACATATTACCTGAGGAAGATGTTGTTATATAAAAGTTCTTTAACTTTCCAGACTGCTTCTGATGCCAAATGTATGAACTCCTGGGATCTCAGTGGATTAAAAATGAGTCATGGCAAAAATCTATAAACGCCAGAAATTTTTCTATTTTAGAGGCAAGTAATGGATCCCACAGAGAGCCTGTCTGGAAAGATGCTTAGGAATGTGCTTACTTTAAGCCTGTGCTTAAATCTCCTTGCTGTAGGTGAGTTGGACTTGGTTATCCTTATGTGTCCCTTCCAACTTGGGATATTCTATGATTCTGTGATTACCAGCTCTTCCTAATCTTGTGGTTAGAGTCCCTGTAAAGTCTTTTCTTTTTCAATTTAAATGATTTTTAGAATACTGTCATCAAGCACTGTATCATAACTTCAGAAATCAAATTTCAAGGTCAAAGAACATTTTGACAAGATTTTGTTTGTTTGTTTGTTTGTTTTTTAATCTTTCTGGCTGTCCATAGCAACTAGAATTTCAGTATTTCTAATTTTTCTCATCATTTGGGGGTGACAGCCTTCCCCTGTCTTCTGAGAAGCAGAGGATGCCTGCCTTCTTCCTTCCTGTTTTTTTAATGAGAATGAGGACGGGTCATAAAATATGCAAAACCTCTGACTGCCACAGTCTAAATAACAATGAGACAGTAATTTACTTCCAATAATATGTTTTAAAAGCAGTAACTACTGAAGACTTTTAAATCAAGCTGATCAAACTCTGGATATATGATCTGGTAGTGTTGTAATTTGGAAAAGGTATTAATGAGTACTTGCTTACTTATCATTCTGTTAAAGTAAACATAAACAAAAGTGTTAGAAATTGGTGAGGGATTTTTCTTCAGCAGATGACTAAATAATTTTGTTCGTGTTGTATCTTTGCTGTATAGCCGTAGAAGTGAACATCTATTCTAAATGGTTATGAATTTTTTTTTGTTTGGTTTTCTTTTAAATAAATCCTTGACAAAATGCATACTTGTTTTTATTTCACCCATTGTGATTGGAGGATAACTTGAGGAGAAGGCAAGGGGATGCTAGCAGTGATGAATCAGAGCTGTTGTTATCTGGCTAAATAAAGCTGATCATTTTATTACTCTAGTTAATTATCTTCTTAGCTTTCCATATGGGCTTTTCTAAAGAAGCAGCTTCTTATCCTAAATTTGATGCCTCCAAGAATTTGTAGAGTCCATGACCAGAAATTCCAAATCTTTTGAAATTCTTCTGCATGTGAAATTATGCTTCCCTTCCCTAAGCATAATTCGTGCTCTACCTTAGCTGGGTATTTGTTCTGCTTGGCTTAGGTGTATTTTATACTTCATCTGTAAAAATATCATATGTGTTTTGTGGTTGTTTGGTGTTTGTTTGTTTGCTTTTTTTTTTTTTTTTTTTTCTGTTGTTTTGTTTTGTTTAAACCAAGCACTTAGAATAGCTGGTTATAGCTCAGTAACAGCTGTTGAGGGCATGATTCAGCATCTCCCACTGCAGCAGACAGTTGTATTCTTATGAGATTTCTGCCTACCCTGTACCTGCAAACTCCTTGATGAAGGAAGTGTTGGCAAATAGGGCAGGAATTGCCACTCTGAATGTGCACTGGAGTTTTTCTGTACTTACTTCTGGCACTGGTCAGTAGCAGATGCTGTGGAGGAATAGGTGTCAGTCCTTATCCTGAAGAGTTACAAAGCATCTGCTTATGTTTTGGACCCTTTCTTTAATCTTTATCTGATAAAGGATGACTTAGGATTTGGTGTGAAAAAGGCTGTGTTTAATTTTTTTTTCCAGGTTTGTAGAAACTGCATTTTCTGTTCCAAGTACATACCTTACTTGGTGGCATACCTGAACCTAAACACATTTCAACTATAGGGACTGACTTTGCTGCATATGTTTGGCATAAATAAGTTGCTTTTCAAGGGTGGTGTACATCGCTTCCATGGGCAAAAGTTCAGCTTGAAAAATTAAGGTAATTTGTTTTAAATTAAAAAATAAATAAATAAAAGTATGATTAAAATACGAGAAAGAAAATTGTAGAACACCAGGGGGAAAAAAAGAACAATTAATGTATTCTAACTGCAATAATTTCATTTAGCCAATGAAATGAAAGGAAAAACAAACACGCATGCAAACAAAGAGAGCCCACAGTGAATTGGCTTTACACTGTGTCATTAAATCACACTTGATAAAGATGAGATATCTGGTTCAGGGCTTTTGCTGTAAGAAATTAGTTTTTTACTCGAGGCCATTCTCTTCCTGCCCACTGAGATGCTTGCAATCTCTCACTGTTTTTCGGTTGTGTTCAGATAAGTTTTTATTTCTTTCTGGAGTTATATTTCAGATGGAAGACTTTTGAACAGTATGAGAAATATTTGTCAAAAGAAGAGGCACATAGCATACCTAAATCCCAAGTATCTTTCAGATTGTCAGTGCACCAAAACAGTGTCATTGGAATGAAGTGTGCTGTAGCAGAAATGGGTACTTCGGAACAAAAGTAGCACTACACTTTGATAGGAGTCATCTCTGCATGGTGGTAGTAAATGTGGAGGGCATCCTGGCTGTAAAATGTGAAGGAAGGTCACAGGACAAAAGGCCTTAGGGAAATATAGGGAAATAAAGAAAGAAATAGTAAGAAATTCTTACAACTTTGTGTTTTTGCACTTAAAGCCATATATTATTCTTTTTCTGTTTCTGCTTTAAAATATATTATACAGACATTCAAATTAGGAACTGATTATAGGCTTTTGTCAAACATAACTAAGCTAAAATCTTATTTCTAAGGGCATTTCATTTATGCTAATCTTGTCCTGGATTTGCTTAGAGTTAAAACCCTCCATTAGGACTGAAATGCAACTCAGTATCAGTATCAGTTCAGAACAACTTTGAATATCTTGGGCTTTATCTTAGCACTCTAGGCTTATGGCAGGCAACAGAACCTTCTGAGGAATGACTCTGAAAGTTTTGAAGTGGGATCTTTGTGAGCTATGGAGGTCAGTTGGTGGCCCTTCTAACAGTGGGTCCCAGGGGATAAGGACAACTTCCTTCTGCAGGATGCCAGCTTGAGTGGGGATGAAACTTCTGCTCCACTTGTGCTATTCAGCTCTTCATCTGTGAGAAGATCAATTTTATTTTTACAGTTGTGTAACTATGCATCACCTTGTATTTAACTTATAGCCCAGAAGTCTGGCCTCAATGTACTCAGTGTAATGTATGTGTTTAAAAGAAAGGCATTGTCGCAGAAAAAATCTACTCACTTAGAAAACTTAATTTAAAAAAAGATCAAGGACACTTTAACTAGATGATGGTATTCCTGTACATGCATGTTTAGAAAGCATGTATTATAAACGTTAATATAGCTGGTAATAAAGCTAAAATAATAAAATAAATTTATGCCTGAAGAAAAAACTGTGGGATCTGCTATGGAATGTACTGTGGCTGGAAGTGTTCTTACAAGTGGAATAAAGCTGTTAAAGGTGCATTCAGGTGGGGGAGGATGGGGCCCACCCCATTCTCTCAGGCCTAGGATTGTGTGACCAGATGTGAAAGCACAAGTGATGAGTGCATGGAATGAAGTACCAGTGCTGTTCCGACTGCAGTGACTCAAAGCAGGATGCCCTCAGCCTCAACATCCAGATATGCTCTGTGTGGTTGGTGTAATCTTACAGACAGTGACCTTTAGTTGCCCTTCAGCCTTGCAGGAGCAGGCTGCAACTGTCGCAACCGAGTTTTAGTTAGTAAAATTCACTGGGCTGCAGTCTGAGAAGAACATTCTTTTTATTTGGGGTAGCTATATCTGAGATCGCACAAAGCATCCTCAGCAAGTTTTTTACTTGTTTAGCTGCTGTGAAACAGAACAGCTTGTTACCAAGTGCAGGGGAAAGAAGATGGACCTTCTTTTGTAAAGAATATTTTACTTCTATCAAATATTTCTGCACTTTTGTTTCAGAGCACTCTGAAATAATTGTAAAAAACAGCATTGATGACTTTATTTTTTTTCTCCTATTTACAGTTGTGAACAAGTCCTGATCCTGTATGTTACAGGAAGGTCAAATGGAAGGCGGCTTATAGTGCCTGGCACTGGCAACCTAATTTGAGCTGTTCATTTTGAAGTGGTTTATTTAAATTGCTACCTTTAAAATATCTTGTTTCCATGCATGTAGATGTGCCGACTGATTATTCTAAGTGGGTGATGCTCAAGTAATAGATCACCACTTGCTCAGCTGAAGAAAAATTGAGCTTGCAGCATCCCTGGAATCAGTTCTGAATTTTTTTTTTTTTTCTTTAAGAAAAAAAAAAAGCCTATGGTTGATTATGTACATAATGTTAATTGTCATTTTGCTGTGTTCAGACATAACTGATGCATGACATAATCTGGGTACATTAGCTGAGAATCATTAAATTCACATGGAAAGAAATGCATTTGTCACATGTATTTAGTTTCTTATGCTTAATGCATAACATCCAACTTGACAACTCCTGCACTTGGTGAGTTTAAGCCTCTTAAATTTGCCATGTAAGGTGGTTAAGCTGCTGGTTTTAACTTCTAACGACCTCACACTTTTTCCATGTCCTGGCCTAGCTCTAGAGAAGTATTCCAGGTGCAGGAATTGGGGCAAGGAGAAAGGTGAAGAGAGATGGAGCTGCATGAACAAATTCGCAGCAGATGTAAGCTCTGGTTCAAGCAGTCTGTTGAGTCCCCAGGCAAATCTATTAAGATCTCTCTGCACAAGGGAGCCAAACCAATGCATCACAGCATTTACTGGAAGCTCTGATTATTCCAAACACTGTATACCGGAATTGTATGAACAAACTGCAAGAAAAGATGACAGGCTTTTCAAAATGAGCTGGTGCGCACCACAGGCAGAAAAAGCAAATTTATATTCAGTTTTCAGGAATGGTACTAAATTTTTGAGTAGATTGGTACTAGATAGGACATTGTATGGCTGGAATGTTATCATTCATGATGAAAGCAAAATGTGAAGTGTGAAAGTTTAATGCTGCTTTGAGTCAGTCTAAATGAACTGTACTTCAGAGTGGATGTTTTGGGAAGCATGAAGATGCAGTCAGCTTTTTCTGGATGCTATTTAGAGCCTGGCATGTGGCTCTCATTTGTCCTACTTTCAAAATCTTCAAAAACGTAATGGTGCCGAATGGAGAGAAACATAAGAGAGAGACATAAGAATCTTTTAAATCCAAGTAATTCAATAACTTTTGGGATACTTTATGCAAGAGTAAATTACTTGAAATGTGATTTGTAAGCTTCCTAAATAAACTGGCATTCTATTCCGAGAGTATATTCATACAGTTGATCAAAATGAAGAGACAGAATACAGGATCAAGTGCTTAAGAAACATTATGTTGTGCTGTACTCTGTCTTAACTTTTGTCATCTTAGAAAAGTATGATGACCACTCAGCTTATTAAGTGATCTGTTCTTAAAATCTTGTCTCCAGGGGTTGCAAATGGTACTGGAATATTACAGGAGATCCTACTTGCTTTATCATTGTTTTATTTTATGGTTTGGTTGCTAATTTGAAGTAGTATAGTAATACCTAATTGGTATTGTAAAATCATGGAGAACTGAGAACAGTCTTTCAATCATCTCACTCTGGGAACCATGTAGAAATGGTTTCAGCAACAACTGTCTTGTGGTTCTCCAGATTAGTGCAAGTTTTCCATTCTGAAAGATCATTCCAATGAGGGGCACCAGGGGGCTGCTGACTCCTCGTGTCTGGGGATGACAGCCTGGAACAGTGATTGTGGGATCACGGGCTCCAACTGCCTCCCTGATTGCAGCTGGAACAAGCAATTGACATTATTTTTTTTAATACAGAATGGAAGAGTGGAAAACTACAGTTACTGCTGATGTAACTTCTCCTAAAGTAATGCTTTCAACTGCCATCAGTAATGCCAAGAACTGTCTTTATGCTTCATGTAAATTGACCGTGTGAGCTTTGTTATGGGAGCAGGTTTGTGATGCGGTCTCAAAAATGAACATATGCATTTCCTATGGAAGAAATGTTACAATTCTCTCTACTTAGGTAACCATTCACAGTAATTTTTTTCACATTCTTCTTCCAGCTCTTCCCTTCTGAAATACATTTAGTTTTTTCACCTTTTCACAATGAAATGTATGGAACAAAATAATTCATTTTTAAGGGTTGTGTTGACATTGTGTGTTACTGTGTGTAGGGCATAGGTACTCTTCTAGAAATAAAAGTGAGTTATGAAGATGCTTTAGACTCAGCAGAGTTTTTCTGCGGTCAAGATGACAAAAACTTCACATATACTTTCAATTACAGGAGCCTTTGAAAATACAACTTTGTCAAAAGTATTTTATGGCATAAATTTTGTAAAAGTGTTTTCCTCTTTTATGCAGTCTCTGTTTTGTAATAGAAAGAAGATGTGCTTGGATGAGGTTTCTCAGATGTTTTAACCTAAAAGTGTTGCTTGCTGAAAAAAGTGTAGAAAATAATCAATGGAAGATGAATATTGAGCACAAGTAAGCAAAAAATATATAGGTTAGCCTGAATAAAGTGGGCATGACTGCTGTCTGTTAAGAAAACAACAGTCAATGTTATGTTTCTTTATACTACATATTTTATTACTGGAAACATAATTTAAAAAATATGTATTTCAGCTCCTTCCTTTAGGAAATTGCTTCCTTATTCTCATGTTCAAATATTTATTAAGTACATTATACAAAAACTTGTGGAAAATGTCTTAAGTGTCAGGATGCACTTTATGCTGCGCTACTCATAATTAAGCACAGGTTTCATTTATTTTTATGTTGTAAGCCATGATGATTAGCCAGTAACAACTGCCAGCATTTTAGAAGCAAACGCAAAAAGAATGAGAGTTTGAAAAGAGAGTATGGAGAGATAGGAAGTGAAGAACAGTGCTAGTGGCACCTTTCTACACTGAGGAAGTTTAAGGGGAGTCTGCCTTGTTTGTAAACACTTCTGTTCATTGCTTTTCTTTGTAGTCTATAATTAAAATCCTAGTTGTTCAGCCATAGTTCAAGTATAACCAACATCAAAAATGCTGTGAAGCAACCATGACGCTAGTCTACATTATAAAAATCTTCACGTTTGCTGTCTGTATCCTGGTTAGTGACTGGAACTGAAGTGGAGAAAATGAATATAGTCATTAGAAGTAATAAATATGGATTGTTAAGCTGTAGCACCCTTTCACTAAGCTCACATCAAATTCCTTGTAAGTTATTCATTCTTTCATGTTGCTGAGGCATCCTAATTAAACACTCCAATCCTTTACACCTCTGAAAATACTTGAGAATGGGATTGTAGCTGAAACTTTTTTGTGCGTGGAATTTCCTTCATTTTTAATTAAATTCAAATGGGATGGCGGTAGGTTGCAGCAGCCTGAATCTAAATGTAAGATTACGGGCACAGTGTCTTTTCCAGATCCGTCTGAATCAGTTGAAAATAATACTGCTTCCAGTTTCTCATTGCTGCCTACAGGCTGCTGATTACCATGCCTGCATTTCAGCCAACTGAGCAAAGTATGTGCACTACCCACTGTGACAGTTGACTCTACACTGATGTTCATTATGGAAGTCTCCTACGATTTTGTTTGTTAACTAATATATATATATTTTTTTTCTGAAGGGGAAGTTACTTATCTCCAGTAAAAGGATAGTAACAAATTGCTTGGGAGCAAGAATACCTTAAGCTGATTTGGTCTTTTTCATAGTGTGTATGTATTTAAACTTTAAGATATCAATGGGGGAGCACTGAGCTACTGTTGAGAGCTATGAAAGTTCTCAGCAGAGGTATATTAACTATTAGCATTATTGCTCGAGGGATGTCATGTTCTACATTGAGATACTGTACTGTAGTTGAATGGTATAAAAAAGCTCGGTGCATTAGAACTCCATACATCTTCCTGCTGGATTGTCTGTAATAACATTAAATTATTCACAAATTTCTTTTTTTAATTGAAGCTTCTCTTTTTGATCAATCTCCTAACTTGCTCTTAGATTTTGTTCTGTTGTAGCATTGTGCAAGTACTGCCATGAAAGCACTTGCTGAAATAAACTTGTATTCTTCCCTGGCATGGCTTCTGCTTCTGAAGCTTTGGGTTCACTTACTTCTTTATCAAGTTTAAAAGTTCTCCTACCAGCTTTGTTTGACTAGAGCTTTTATAGTAACCCTGGCAAGATTCAGGTCTGTCATTGGTGGCAGTGAACTAGAGGACGAGGTGGTTGCAGGGGCTTATATTGTTTTAGCCAGGGAAAAGATCAATTTTATGGTCCTTTTCTTGTGTAGGATGTAGCCTTTTAGCCTAGTTGGAGGCTATCATCTCTTGCCTGCATCATTTCCTGCTGACCCAGCTGTTGCAATTGATTCTTTCCCCCGGTTTTCTTCATTTGGGCACAAAACACTGCATGTAATCACATATCTCACATCTCCCTCTAGGTCTCTTTCAGTTCATCTTTATTCTGTGCCACAAGGATAGCGTTGCAGAAAACCTGATCTGTGGAGCCTCTTTCCTGGCTCCCACTGTCAAGGTGTTTGTTACGGTCATGTATATGAATGACCAACTGTGTAATAATGACTCATATATTAAGACAAACAGTGATATACGTGTCTTCCAAGAGAATGATTCAGTCAGCAGCTGCTTCTCACTGTTCTTGTATCTGCATATGTGTACATGATGTGTTTTCAAGCAAAAGGACAATCACAGGCATCGTTCAATCTGTCCTGGAGGAGCTCCATCCCAAGCCTTAATATATTTAATTTTCATTTGAAAGAAACACATTTGTGTATGCTTTTTTTTTTTTTTTCATCAAAAGGTCAGAGTTAACAAGCTCTTCCTTCTTGGCATTAACAGCATCAATCTTTGCACTTGTAGAACTAATTATCGTCAGTATACCATCTAAATGTTAATTGTTTCTTGCAACACTTCTCTAAAGTGTCAAAGTTTGTTCACAAATTGCTGTGTTCAGAAGCACGATGTAGAAAAGTTAGTGGCCTTCAATGTAAAATGTTAGAAAATGTGAACACTGATGCACTTACCAAGCCTGTTCATTTGTCAAAATACTACATATCTTTGATGTTTCAAGCAACCTTAATGTGAAAGACAATCTGTAAAGACCTAATTTATACGTAAGCTTTAGAAGAAAGCTGTAGCTCTATCAGCAGCAATTTGTAAAATTATGCTAAACTGATCAGGAAATCTGACATTTCTGTAGTCCATGGTCATTACACTTGGTTAAGTGTGCATACAAACGTGTCTTTATCTGGACGAGAACTGAATCTTGTTGCCATGGTCATTAAAGTTAATGAGATTAAATTTTTGAGCTAATAGGCCTTCTTAGAAAAGAAAAACACTAAATGTTCTCAAAATGAAGTGTTGTTTCCCTTGCAACTTTTTTCGCTTAGAAATTGTGACATACACTAAACATATGTGACAACATCATGGGAAAAAAAACAGGTATCTGCCAGGGGAGAAATACTAAAAGCTTTTTTAGAAAGAATGTGATGCTGAGGTATGAAAATTTAAACACCACATCAAACAACAAGAGGAGGCATGTTAGACTCTTCTACTCATTAAGGAAAACATCAAACTTTCTGCATAAGATTAGAGAATCTCTGGGTTGTGTTTGTTGTTCAGGTGAACTCTGTGACATCTTCCTTCAGGCCTCTGTTAGAATAGTTCTTGGGCTGCAAAAGCTCTTCTACCAGTAGTCCTAATTGCTGTTCTACATGAAACCACGGGTGACTGGAGTTCGCTTCTCCATAGTTAAACCAACTAAGTCAGCTGGTTTAATAAAATTATTGCATGATGTCAGCCTTGGTAGATTTATGCATCTGACAGCATTATGCAGCTTATCAGGTCATAAAGAGACAGTCTGGTACAGAATTATATGGATGCCTTCAGTGATTTCACAGAAAAGTAATGTATTCTTCCTGATGTAGAGGCAGCGTTGTCTTAAAGAGTTGTGAGTTACTGCATGCTGGCAGACTGACAGTTATTTCCACAAGAAGGCTCTGACTTCCAGAACACCATGCCTACCAGAACTGAATCTAAGAAAACAATGTGTATTTCAGTAACATTTTATCAAAAATGAGTGTTGAGTTTTGTGTTTTGTTTTTCAACAAGCCTGGAGAAATAGTGGAATATCTTTGTTTCAGTGAGCAAAGTAAAGCTTTAAATACCAACAGAAAACAGTAAAACGAGAGGCAGCCATGCTTGTGCCAAAGCTCTGATGGTAAGCGTCCACTCATAGCAGCCCTGAGACCATTAGCAGGTAGTCTTTTCCAAAGATTTAGTACAGACTGTGAAATGTTATTGTATGCCTGCTCTTTTTCTTACTGAAAACAGAAAGTTTTTTTCTCACTCCCATTCCCTCATCATCCTTTGTCTTTGGGCTCGTGAAACCTTCTCTGGATGAATAGCATTTCCATTGTGAAGAGTCTCACTGCTTCTCTATTACTTGAGGTTGACAGCCCTCCCAGCGCTCATTAGCACTGCTCTGTGCAGTGTGTATGCTTGCAGCATAGCATTTGATCACAGCTCAGTAGCTTTTACTTTCCTGACAGGGAGACTGTGGATCCGTCTGTTCCAGCATTACAAAGTGGCTCCTGTGGTCCCCAGGCTTGTGGCATCTCGGTCATGTGTGTGAGTTGTACGTGGAGCTGGAAGGGGGCACGTGAGACCCCATTCCTTCTGGCAACCTGTGCTAAGGAGCACACAGCTGCCAGCCTGGCCCTGGGCAAGACTCCCTCCAAAAGGGGCGGGGGAAGATGAGGAATTAATTATTTAGGACGTGCCTGTGAGCTAGGTCAGTTGTATTTGCAAATGCAGTCATATTCTCAACTGTGATTAGAAGCTGGGTTGAAAAGGTGGTATGACAGCTAACCAATTAACATAATAATGCTGCCATTTCTAATACATATTTTGTGTAACTCATCACAAAGATTTTTTTATCATATCTGTCTAGAATATATATACAGTAAGTTTCATACAAATGCAATCTCTCACATCTCCTTAGGGAGAGGGGGAACAGTGTCAAGATTAGACATTTAAAATTAATTATGTCACAAGCAGTATTAAAGTCAATTTCAACAGTAGATATGATGGAAAGGTGATATTTTTATATATACTTACATTTTAGGATGCATATTGACCTACTTCTAAATTTATTTAAGGTCTTTCTAATACCAGGTACTGAATTATTTGCCTTCAGGGTTATTGAAACTGCAGATACTTGCTTTGCTTTGGGAAAGTCTGACTAGACCTGACATTGAAGCATGTTCTTCTTGGGTGTCTTACCTGGGATACATAGTAGTGGATTGTTTCCAGGTGGTTGACTTTGGGGTTTTTTGGTGATTTTGTTGCTGTTGTTTTTATTTGTTTTCTTTATGCTTGGAACATGCAGGATGTGCTTTCACTAAGTGATGAATATTATACATGAAAAGTAATCCAATGTTAAATGTAGTATGTTTGTTCTTTGTCTGGTTTTCTCCCTTTCCCACCCTGTGTCCCTTCTGATTACACAAGTAGGACAGTTTTGTTTGAACTAAATTTTCCTCTCTTGGGCCATTGAATTAGTATGATTTAATTACTTACTACAGTAGCCTCCTTAAGGAAGTAAGCAAGATGGAACTAACTGTTTCTTTGCATCACAGAATACCTCAGAGGATAGTATATGTCTGTGGCCAATGCAAGTGTCTGCTCAAGAGGCTGTGATTTGTACAGTGTCTAGGGCAGCACGTAACTGAGGGAGGGTCTCAGAAGCTTCCTGTTACTGCTACTTTACTGAAGTTGTTTAAATTGTTGCTTTCAAAGATAGTTTTAATAACTTCTTTCTTTTTAACTACTTTATATGTCCAAGTTTTCTTTCTCTAAAGGAGATAGCCTTATATATATTTATATATATATACCAAAATATATCTATCTATATATTTGTGTGCTGTGCCTTTCAACAGTATGAATGTTACAGTAATTCAGGAATAGCAAATACCTTCCTGAAAAAGACATTTGCAGTAGCTGTACGTGGCTTATCTGTAGCCTGTGTATAATTCTTTCTTCTTGTTTTTGAGCCAAACGAGATTGCTGGATAGATTAAAGCTGACAATTTGAAGTATGACAGAGAAAGCCATGAAAGCGTTATTTTGAAAAGACTATTGCTTTCTTTATCCAAGTGGATGTGAGTGAATGTAACCTAATTTAATAAGAGAGACAGAGCAAAGGTTTCAGTGTGGATTCTTTTTTAATTCAATGGAAGTCACTGTGTTGCTTGCAACTCTGACTTAGATTGCTGTCTTGCACTTGCTGTGTCCACATGGCTTTCATCAGACTTTCTGTTGTTCTTGTTCTTCTATCCACAAAATCTCTATTGTCTACACTTATAGTTGTAGATGTACTTTTGATGCTGATTCAGCTCTGAAACAGCTGTAAGTCTTTTTCTTCTAAAGCCATAACAAAAATAATTGCATAATGTTGATTTAGTACTGCAGATTTCCAGAATTTTCTAAATTTCTGCCTTTCTTCTTTTGTGAGACGTGGAATTTTGCTGTAAGCTTATTGCTTTGAGAATTACTGGAAAAGAGTTATGATGCTGAGAAGTCATTTTAAACCAGTGCAAGTGAGGACAGCATAGGATAGTACATTTATATTTTTCAGGTCTTTCTATTTTACAATTGTCATGTATCTACATTTACCTTAATGGATTTTGAACGATAAGTCTCCTAGAAACAGGTAATAAGTTGAGGAAAGTGCTGTTTATGGGTTTAAGATACAGTAGCTATAAATAATATTGGACTCTCTCTTTTCTTAGTTCTTTAAAGTTCACCTGCTGAGGTCATTTGCAGGAGCAGTCTTGGCCTACTTTTGCTGCAGAGAAGAATTAGGCCAATACTTAGCACTCATGAAAATTCCTGTCCTAAATGTATTTGAATTTGCCTCAGCCTTGCACTTCTGATTTGTCTTTTTGGAACAGAGCAAAGTAGCTGTTGCTATATGCTTCAGAGGAAAGGTGAGAACAAGTATCATTAGTTCCAAAGTCGTTTCTTGGCATGGGGAGGAGCAGAGAGCAGTGAACCTGAAGTAAATGGATCGTGATGACCTGAAACCATGAGAGTCTGCTGCAATTTTAGCTTAGTTTGCAAAATCCTGATTGTTATGCCTGCTTTAAAGTCTTAATTGCTTATGTACCTTTGTAGACTTCAGTTCTCCAGGTAATATATGAGTCATCCTAGAAAGGCTCAGTCATTGCTACTGACAGCCAGAATATGAGTCTATTTGGGATGCAGGATCAGTTTTTTTACACCTTTCTGGAAGCCCTGAGTTGGTTATTGTTGAAGGGCAGCCATGTCTTCCTTTTTTCTTTCTGAGCTGGAATGGAATTTTAAAAAAGGAACACAAAGCAGTTGCTGGAGGACACAACAGTTTTGACAGATGGGTTGGGGTTGTGTTCAGTATTCATATAAAATTTCATGTTCAGATTTGGAATTCTCAAGGTAATAATTTAAATTAGTGTGAAACATTAATAACATATTAATAAGACTTTGGACAAATGGCACACATCATTCTTGCCTTCTTTGGGGCCAGTAAAAAAAAAAAAAGCCTTTTCTTAGGTCCATGTAGTAAACTAATTTGAAGGAATACAATAAAATTGAAAAGCCCTATTTTGGAAGTGGACTCTCAAAATACTTCTGGCATTCTCTGTCAGATTTATCCTACCTGTCTCCCACCCTTTGCTTAAGGACCCTGGGTTATGCGGCTGAGTCACTTTTAACTCATTTGAATTCTAGAAATGTGCCCGTCTCTTGTTGATTACAAAAGGACAAGTGACTTTGCCAAAGGAGATATGAAGTGCTTGGCTGAGTGCCCAAAGTCTGTGTCTAGACCATATCAACGTTAGTGAGCAGAGCAGTGCAATAAAAGTGGGCCTTTTCAGGTGACTCATTTATGGTGAGTACCCCACATTGGCACTGAGATAGGACTAGTCAGGTTGAGGTTGGGTCTGGTGCCATGGACAAAATGTTGTGATCACTGGATGCATTCCTGGAGCACATCTGCTGTTCTTTTTCCAAAAGGAATCTGGTGTCCATACTCCAAGACTGTCCTGTAGATTAACCCAAAATATGATCAGAGGTGGTGATGAGGAGGTTTGCAGCGTTCTTCCAATCTGCAAATGTAGCCACACCTTTCTTTTTTTTTTTTTTTTTTTTTAGATTCCACAGAAAAGAAATTATTATAGAAATATTCTAAGCCTACCTGGGTACCTACCTGTGCAACCTCGTCTAGGAAGCCTGCTTTAGCAGGGAGGTTGAACTAGATGATCTCTAGAGGTCCAATCCATCCCCTACAACTCTGTGATTCTGTGATTCCTCTGACTACGCACTTCTTTTTGTATTAACACTGGTGAGACCTCCATTTTATTTTTCCATTATCTTAAGCTTTGAGGGTGTAACAACCACTTTGCTGTGTTCAGATGAATGAAGAGCATATTGTAATCTAGCATATTCTGGGGAAATGCTCATGAGGTCCTGAGGACAAGAAGTGTGTTTTGCCACAAATTAGAGCCTTTCTTTTCATCAACTGTGCCAGTCTCTGCCAAAATTTCAGGTAGTGAACAATGAATGACAGGTGATATATTGATCACGTTAGTCATTTTAGACATGGAACAGTGAAGGGAACCATGTAGCATCTGGATGAGTAGTGAACAGTAGTTAAACTCTTGCTGTGTGACAACTTTGAGGGGATATTTGAACTATGAGTTTACAGAAAGCTTTTTTACGTTCCTATCATGAGTGTTTGATCTCTGCTCATAAATAGAGATATTCCATTAACTGTTTTACTAAATGCACTTTGAAACTAATTAATAAAGTTATGGTTTATGCTTTCTCAGTGGTTTAAACCTTTTAGGAGAGTTAGTCCTTGGTGCCACAGAGAAATTTATCTTTCAGATAGGAAGAGGCCATACTTTCTCCAAGGCACAAGTTTCCTAATCTCAGCAGTAATTTCAGTGCAAAACTTGTGTGCAAGGCCCAAATCAGGTCTTGTTATCACATCACTGTGCTGTCCTGTTTCTCTTAGGCTCTTGCATCATGATCACAGGCTTTGTGAAGTAGCCTTAGCAGAGCTTGCTTTCTCATTTGATTTTTGGAAACTGGAGATTATTTCTACAGTACTGGAGGTCACACTTCAAGTCTGGAGAATGGAAGGCTCAGGGGAGACCATACAGCACTCTACAACTACCTAAAAGGAGGTTGTGGGGAGGTGGGTGTCAGCCTCTTCTCACAGGTAGCAGTGATAGGATGAGAGGTAATGACCTTAAGTTGTACTGGTGGGGGAGGGGTTCAGGTTTGATATAGAAGAAGTTTCTTCTCAGAAAAAGCAGTGCTGCAGTGGCACAGGCTGCCCAGGGAGGAGAAGTTACTGTCACTGGAGGTGTTCAAGAACCATGCAGATGTGGCACTGAGGTACATGGTTAGTGGGCATGGTTGGGTGGGTTGACAGTTGGACTAAATGATCATACTGGTCTTTTCCAACCTTAATGATTCTATGGTTTGTAACTTTGCATAGATCTACTCTAGAGGTAATTGAGTATATCTAAATAGATAAAATAAATGCTAAAAGACCGGCTAAAAAGAGAGTAATTTGGCTGAACTGTGACAGCAAGCTGTGTTGCAGAAGAGGCACTGTAGGCTGAAAAATGTCTTTGTTCAGAAGTTGGACACCTCAGACTACAACACTTACGAGCACAGTTAACTCCAACATAGTGCTGTTCCTGTCTTAAATGCAGCACCAGTTTATCATGTTTTTTTTGCTTTTTTGTTCTTAAGACAAACTAGAATTTTTAAAACAGAAGATATTTTGCTAGGGATCTTAAAATACTGCTTCTCTCTGAATAGGTGTTTGTGACTCTTCAAGAAAAAATGAATGGACAACTCAACAACCAGTGAGCTTAGTTCAGGGCTTTTCTCACAGTGCAAGCAGGCAGGTGGGTTGTGAAGTAATGCCTCCCTGTTTTGGAAATTAATTTTTTCTTACCTGTGGAAGTGTCTTACGTTCCTCAGTGATGGTTTTGCACTGTTTCTCCTGTGCAAATTCCTTGCCCAAGACAATAAAATCTTAAGTGGGAGACAATTCATAAAGCTTCTCCACCACCCCAAGTTTTGTAAAGCATTACCCTTTTGTTATGTCCTCTGTTCCGTTTTAAAAAAGTGCTGTTACCATGACAACTCTTGCCCACACTGGAAATCCATTATTAGGAGTTTCTGGCTTGGGTTTTATTTGCATATGCTGCAAAGAGCACTGTTGTTAAACAGACTGCTGGTTGTTCTTCCAGTCACTGAGTCAGGTGGGTGATGTGACAATAGCTACAACTTTGTGATTGCAGGTAAGAGTGGTCATGACAGCTCTGCATAGCACTCTACTTCTGTGTATTGCTTGCATTGTATGTTATTTTTTCCTCGCAATCTGAAGCCATGCATACTTGTTTAAATTATCATACAACTTGGAAAAATGTATTTATTTTTTTTAGTTACTTAACATCCTTTTTGTGAGACATTTGATTAGATGCTTTCTCCTCATTTCAATAATGTTTTGATCTTTTTTTGTATATTTAGTGTATTCTGTGTGTCTTTATTAGACTTCTTTTTGTCACTGGATTATGAATTTAAGTCTTAAAAATGATGTTTGATGCTGCACTTTGTCTTCTGCATAAATACTGACTGTGCAATTCTTACCAGTCCTGTTTGATAATAGAAAATTTATCATGAAGTGACTTTTGTGTTAATTTCTAGTAGTGTATAGTAATGTCGTCAGCTTGCATTACCAAAGGCTACATTATGATTTCATAATTTATTCTATGGGATGGCAGTAAAAGATTGTGTCGTATAAATTCGGCATTTTGTTTTTTTCTTTTTCATTTTAGGAATTTCTATGGGATGCAGATCATGCTACTGGAATGCATTTGGATAAAGGATATGTTCTGCATTTCTCTCAGGAGTCTTCGAATACATTTGCTTAATTACCTTTTAATGACATTCTAAGTGAGCTGATGTGAAATAAATGACCTTGAATCATGAGTGAAGAAAAAAACTTTGGTGTACCCCAGAAAATGTTGTCTCCTTCAAGAAGTACTAGCAGCTGCTCCTCTAAGCAGGGAAGTCGACAGGTAATGCAACCAAACAGAACTCATTTACAAGATTGGCTGTTACTTTTGCTTCTGGATATTGGTGAATTTTTAAAATTCTGTTTTCCTATTTCTTGTTTTATCTGATCACTTCTTTGGTTTCTTTACTCTGTCTTTTGTGTGTGTTTTTTTTTTTAATTACCGTAGTAGCATCTTGCTTTTAATGAAATGCGCTGAACCTGTTTTACAAATATTACTTGTAAAATAGTGTATATAACCTGCCTGAATAGGCTCTTGTCAAACTGGAATGCTAACAGCAAATCTTTGTAGTGAAATATTATTGTTGTGGAGGTTTGATCCTGAAATCCCAAGTCCTCCCTGGAAGATAACATTTCTGTGGTAGAATATTGGGTAACAGCTCTGCTTATTTCAAGTTTTCAGGGAAAGGTTTGCATGAAAGAGAATGCATTTTTCTGAAACTTGACATTGAAAAAGTTCATGTGACTGCCTGTGTGCTGGTTGTTGTAGTAGAAACGTAGTTAAGAAAATACATATTTGTATAACATAATGCTTCTAGATGCCTGATTCTGTATGAAAAATGAAACCATACATTGTCTTCTGCAAAAGTGATCATTTATGCTATTCTTTTAACCTTACAGTGAAAAGCTGATTGTAAGCATTTGTAGTTGATGAGCGAGACTGCTGAAGACAGCAGCTTTTGCATGTGGGCAAAAATTATTGACCTGTAGCACTGCTGAAAATCAAGCTTAAATACACTCAAACCATGCTTGCAAAATGATGAGCAGTACACCCAACGTACATAAACTTTTATTTGTACAGATGTTACTTTAGTGGAGCTCTTGGAGCTGCTTCAGGTTGAAATGTTAATTGGAATTGAGCATCCAAATCCCCCTAAAGCTTTGGAGGCCGCAGCTGCATGTTGAAAGAGCACCTGCTTCTCTGGGACTTCTGACCCTACACGTACAGTCTCTGCAATTTCTGCATTTTAAAGTGCTATGCTTGTAAGAATTGCTGTGCTTTTCTTATACACTAAGCAAGTAAATCCTCGCTTTCAGGACACTTTTTTTTCCTTCAACATTATTTTTTATATCCTCAGTATGAGATTACCTTTAAAGGCATAATTTAAAACATTCAGTATTGTCTGTTCCAACAGCTCCAGTCAATCATGTGCTATCACATAGTATTTAAATAATAAGATTTATATGAGCGTGTCTAAATCCCTTGGTGCATTACAACGCCAGAAAAATCAACTGTACTTAAGCGGGAGCAATTTATGCAAAAAAATCACTTACTGCCATTTAACATGTTAGAATCTGTAGAAAAGCTGAGGCTTTTGATACTGTTTTTGATATTGTTGATTTACATTACAGATTGTAATGGTGGATCCCATTTCTTACCTATTTTGTTCTCACCCGTATCCTTTGGAGGAAAGGAATAAATCAGTAAGGTTTAATATCATCTAGTCTGTCTCCAGTTTTTTTATCTCCTGTACAAAAATGTAAGGTATACCTGACAGGTGTGGGAGATAGAATTTGCTGGTTTATTTGTATTCCAGGTGCATCTGTGTTCCTTGTCAGGCAGATGGCTAAGTTGCCTCATATACCTATCAGGTCAAGCTGAATGAAGGTGTAAAGTAGGTTGTTTCCCAGTCTATTTTGAAGGCAGTACACTTTATCTTTCTTCATACCAGGCATGGTGATAAATATCCCTTTGATTAAAGTTTCAGTATTACAATTTTTATGGTCGGTCACTGGATTCTTCTGCATCTAGGCAACCTAAACGAGTCAAATGACTTGTCCATGTTTTCAGGAAGTGTTAATGATAAGCTAGCTTGCATGAGTTGGGGCAGCTCACATGACTTGTATGCTGAGAAATAATTGCTAAGCAAGGCTAAAATTTTTGCTTGCTTGCTTTTCATATAAACCCTGAAAATTTAGAAATACTTGTTTTTAGAAATAGTATGACATTTTTAGTGTCTTTATGATTTCTCTTTTTTAATAGAGACTTGTTTATTTGGAATCTCTTTGATACTTATATACCCCTTTTCTTATCAAACATAACAACTTCCAACCTTATCCTATAACTTTGTTTGCATCTTCTGAAGTGATCATGAGGTCTTAAAGTAGTCTACAATGCTAAAACAAACAAACAAACAAACAAAATCTAAATTACAGTTTATTTCAGGATTGTCAGTGTTGTATGGGAATTGTTAAATCACAGCCTGAACCAGTGATTGAGCACCTGGTGAAAGGACACAGCCAGCCCTGGGGGCACAGATGAAAGCAATTCATCTGTGCAACCAGAAGGCCTGGAACCTGGTTCCACCCCTCCCTAAGCCTCATGTAAAGGCTGGCTGCCACAAGGGAGGGATTTCCTGGAAGAGATCCCTCCTTTTGGAGAATTCAGTGAGCCCTGATCCTTGGGATGGGTAAGCAAACCTTTCTTGCTTTAACTGGATTGTGACTGTCATCCTTTTTTGGGTAATTTAGTACTGGTTATCTCCCCTTGTGTTCCTCTACACAGCAATTATGTGTGTAGCAGTGTATTGTTCTTTATTTTATTCCCTGATGTTTTTTATATCTTTCATGTGACTGTTTTTTTTTTTTACATTGTAGTAGTCATGCAGTTTACAGAACAAGCTGCTTTGCTGAGGAAAGCAAAGATTTAAATAACCTGTACAGTATGCACTCTGGATGTTTACTTGAAAATAACTTATGTGGGTCATTTTTCCCATATGATTTTAAAATGTATTTGTTAATTATAATTTGCTTTGATAGAAGGTTTCAGTGAAAGTTTTGATGAATGTTACTCTCTGCTGCATGCAGAAAGATGGTCCTTTAGGTCCAACGAATGCAATCCTCTGGAACACGTAATAGCCTGGGCATGCTAGTGCTTTGACAGAGTTTCTAGTCTTGCAATTTATTAAGACCTGCACCTTCTTAGAGGGACCTTCTCTTTACTAGTGTAGATTGTAGTATAATAATGTGAAATTGTCAGTCTTTCCATGACAGTGTAGAGTTCTATTGTTTTCAGTCTCTTCCCTCCTTTCTCACATAGGAGTTCTTTTCATGTTTCATTGAATACTATTGTTTTTATCATTAATTGCTCCTTTTTCTTCTCAGCCTCTTGTACTAGTAAGTTGGAGCTTTGTAAAATGTCCGTAATATCCACCTCCTAGTGGATGTTGTCAACCAGGTGCCTGACAAGACCGGGGATGAATAAGGCCACCAACTGAGGGTTACTTGTCCTTCTCCTCTCTGTGTTAGTTTGAATAGAAGCAGAGGTGTACTGTGTAGAAAACAGCAGAAATCTGAAGTTCTATAGAACTTCTAAGGTATCTCCTATATAAAATATAGAAAGTATCACATATACAATAAATAGGCTTTGTTTTGTTTTGTTTTTTCCAAAGCCCTGTTAGAGTTACCAGTATGATACTGTTAACTCCTGTATTAACAGTGTTTTGAAAGTTTAAGTAATTTTGCCACGTGCTCTGTGGAATGTGGAGTGAATAGTTGATTTTCATTTTCTTTCCTTTATCATCCAGTTTGATGGAAGGCTTCCTACTCCTTGTCAAACCTTTGTGCCACTTTCAAGCACCGTCAAAGCTAGACTCATTACTTTCAAGTTAATGACAGATCTGCCTGGGTGCTTTTTTCTGTGCTGCTGATTTGACATGGACGTGGTAGTTCTTTTAATCTAGTTAAGTAAAAGTGAATCCTGGAAAAATGCAGAAGGAGGGCTCTCTTTCATTTGTTTTTTTTTCCCCATAGTAGTGGGATCTGAGCTTCCCCTAGTCCCAAAGCCCATTGAAAGTATGCACTGGCATTGAGCAATAAGCAACTTGAGATTGGGATGTGAAACCACGGATGTGTAAGGCTGTCCTTGGGGTTCCAGTGGCTGCTAAAATGTAGTTATTGCTCCTCACAGAGCAGTATGCATCAGCACTGTGGAGCATAAATGGAGACCTGTGATACTGAAGATAGGCTGACGTGCCATGAGAGTTGATTGAAACAGACCTGCAGGACTTTGAGAGGCCTGTTCCTGCCTTTGCTAAGCTTGGTGGCCTTTTTCTGTCAGATGCAGTGCATTTGCAGTGTGATCTGGAGACACTAACAGTTAATGCTGTTCCACTATGTGCACCTCACCTTGAAGCCTCATGGTAGGTTAGAGGCTGCTGCCACGTCCTGTCTCTCTGCCCTTCTCTGTCAGTCACAGAAGGGCCTGTCTTCTACAAAGTTGCAGCTCAGACTGTTTTGTGAGCAAGGACAACTGGTATTGGTCGTTACATCTGAACTGACCTATGTGCAAAAGAAGATGGATATATTGTGATAATAATTTCTGAGTCTAATATGCTAATGAACTTTTTAAATAAATACAGTAGGGAAAAGCCTTATGAGAGGAGAGCTGCTTAAAAATACTCTGTGTTCTAAAAAAGAAAATTGAATCATTTCTGCCAATTTTATGAACCGTAACAAATGCTTTAGTTGCAGCTGATGCCAGCCCTTATCCTCCACAAAGCAAGCTTCTATTTTTGGCACTTTAAAATATTCGGTACAACTGACTGCATTTCATACTGGAAGAGAGTCTGGCACTGTCATCTCTTTCATTTGGGAAGCAGTAAGTGCAAGCATCAGTCTGAGAACTGTTCAGATTTGTTACTTCATTCTTTCTCCTGAAATAATTCACCTTGAGGAGCTGTATGTACACAATATTGCAAAAAACAGAAAGGCTTTTATTAAATATAGAAAATGACTGCAGTTACCTAATAGCAGACTTATCTCTAGAGACTGAAGTGTATGCGTGTGGTTTTTTTTCCTCATCCATAGGAACCCTTCAACTAATAGTGTGAATTCCTCTGCTGATCTAAAATGAGCATCTTTGAACCTGTGATATGTAACAATAGTGCTTCCTCCCACAACCTTGAGTGAAGTGTCTGCCTCAGGCGGCAAATGCAGAGTTGATCATTTTGTGCAGGCACTGGTCCATAATAATGCAAAATCTTTAGTAGGGTTGTAATCTTTAAACATTACTAGTCTGGACATTAAACTGGGCATTGTTAATGCAATTCAGCTGTTTTGGTTTTTTTTTCATTTCAGGAGGAGGTGGGTGTTGCAAAGCAATAGTGTTTTGTAGGTATTTGCCCTCAATTTAGCATGATGGTTTTGGGGTATCTTTTCCAGTTCCCTATGTGTGATATGAATCAAAATAAATCATAATCTGAATACTCTCGGTACCTTTCAGGAAATCCTGAATTTCCAATTTGCTCCTCAGATATTTCAGACAGATGGGAGCAGATAATAACCAACCAGTTTGATTAATTTGTCTTCATTTTAGAGTAAGCAGTTGTTTGGTTTTTTCTTCTGCAGCAGCTGATGCTTTTTACTCATTAAATGTGGTATCAGATATCCTGAAGAATTAAATACTGATGAAAACTCTGGTAGGGTTTAGGTTCTGAACAGATCTTTAAAAAAAAAAAAAAAATAAAGTCATAGTGCAATGTTTTGGAACTGTGGGAGTTAGAGGTTCGGGTGGGAAAGGCTTTAGCCAGAAGATGCCAACAGAACCGAGCGCTTGCTGTTACTGCAGTGTTGAGTCTAGTAGTTATCCAGTAGTTTTCCAAGCTGTTAATTCTCTGAAATATTCATTGCATTTCCTCGGGTAATAAAGTTGATTATATAGTCCTGTGCTTTTAAAAGTTCTGGACCTATTTCCAGTTCAGCTAAATCTACCTTTTAATGTAAAGTTTGCGATTGAATTGTGAGGTTTGCAGATTAACAGAAATGTGAGTAGGAACCTTGCCATCACCTGAGATTTGGCCAGCTGTTGGTCCTAATCAAAGGGAAATGGTGCTCCTATTTCTGTTTTTCTTTGTTTTCACACTTTTTCATTGTAAAGCATTTTTTGACCAGCTTGCTGACTGGTAGAAACAGTGAGAAATGTGGATCTTCTTCAGGAACAGGAGAAACCTCTTATGCCTGGACTGCAGAAGCTGCCCAAACTAAACCTTATTTAAAATACAGGTCAGGAATATGCTTTATATTTGATTATTGACACAGCATGTATTCCAGATGGGAGTACTACAGCTCTTCTATTTCTCAGTTGCTTTCTTTGTCTTCACCTCGTGCCCAATGTAAAATGGATCTAATTTCAGCAGTCTCTTTTTTCCCAAATTTATCCCTATAAAAAAAGTGAATCTGGATTATTGCTTTTTTGACTGTACTCAAGTTTGTTCTTGTCTCCTGCAAGTAGACTGCTCTGTTAACAATATGCTGTGTTTAATCTTAAGCAAAGACTTTGAGAACTGGATCCAAAGTTCAAGAAATGTGATTCGTTAGGCATAACAATAAGAATACTGAAAAGGTCCTACTGCTTGCTAGTCTTGACTGCTATCAGGTTGGTTTTCAATAGAAAAATTGTTTGTATACTGCAGTGTAATATATTTTGAATAAGGCAGTGGAAGTAACTTGGTAATCATGTAATACAGTTTTTAAACTCTTCTGGCTAATTTCAAGAAGGAAGAAACAACTGTGAACATGATATTATTCTTAATGTTCTAAATGTTCCTGTTAGTTCTTAATTAGAATAATCTTTCACTTGTTTCATCAGCTTTCATTACTTTTTAGTGTTTACCTCTTGTCGAGTCCTCAGTTTGAAAAGTCTCATGTCAGTATTGGTTTTTTTATTGGCTCATTTGCAGAACATATTTCCCAAGGCGGGGTAATTTTATCCACCTGTGGATAGGGAGTAGCAGTAAGTTCAGTAGTTATTGATGATATAAATTGTAGCATAGCACTATACTTGATATTTTAAGAGGCTGCTTAGGCATCATAGACTCCTAATGCTAGTAATTATAAAAGTGTTAATTAAATAATCTTTAACTAGGAAAAGAATTCCAAACTCACTGTAGAAAGCATTTGGTCGCCAAGCATTTCCATTTACAGTAAAAGAGTTGGTGGAATATCATTTCTTTTTTGCTTTCAAGGTTGAAAGGCTCTGTCAAAAAAGAAAAAAAAAACCCTAATTGTGGAGGCTTATAGCTGCCTTTGTACTTCCATAGCTGTCAAGCTGCAGCTAGCAAGCTGCAGCTAACTGTCATTATAAGGGCACAAGCTGGTTCTGCTTCATTCTCTGATGGCTTCACCCCACAAAAGACTCACTTTGCTGGTGTCTTGCAGCAGAGTGTGCACTGCTGTGGTTAGTGATGAGCTGATATGCTGGCAACAGCCCAGGGAGCCTTCTGCCTGCCTTCAGCACATTAACTCCTTGTGTCTCTTCCCTGACCTGATGATAATTCATCCCTAGGCAAGGGAGAATCCACGATTATTCAGATTCCTAAGTAAATTCCAAGTTGACAAAAATGAATAAAGAATATGGAGCATAACTTTTGGTTTCCCTAGGAAAAATATTATTTCTATATAGTAGTCATGAAATCATGATATTTAACTAGCTGTCAAAATATTCTAGATTGGAGAAATTAAAGAAGTATAAAATGCATGCTATAATAACTTCATTTAGAGTGACTGCAGTTTTGACTTACGTTCAGGGGGCAGGTCTGGAGAAGAGGAGGCTTAGGGAAACTGTATTGCTCTCTACAGCTACCAAAAGGGAGGTTGTGATGAGATGGGAGCCAGCTTCTCCTGTGTAACTAGTGGACTAGAGGAAATGGTCTCAAGTTGTGCTGGGGAGATTTAGATTGGTTCTCTGAAGGAGTGGTCAGATGCTGGAGTAGGCTGCCCAGTATAGTGGTAGAGTCACCAACCCAAAGGTTTTTAGATGTTGTACTGGGGAACATCGTTTAGTGGGAGATATTGATGGTAGGTGAACAGTTGGACTTGGATGATCTTGGATGTCTTTTCCAATCTTGGTGATTCTGTAGTTCTGTGATCACTGGGTGATCTGTAGAGCGTTGAATGATGAGAGCTGACCAGCTCTGTAGTTTGTTCCATAAAGTGCAATGCAAGGAAGATAATAACAAAATAGTGGAGTTCTGCCAGTAACATCTTGGAATAAGAGATTGTGTTGCTTAAGCTGTTTAATGAATGTCTTTTTGAAGATGATTTGCCACTTTGTCTTTTTACTCCAGTAATAGGCGTGCATAATGTGATGTAACTTCTGTTGGGTTTTTTGTTTGTTTTTTTTTTTTGGCTGAATTTGAATGATCCTGGAGATGGTTAAATGAGCACATCTAGTGCCTTTGTTAATTTTTGTTTTAAAATTTTTGAGCCAGTCAAATCTGGGAAGGGGAAGAGGGAATACTTCATTTTAGCTTAAATGAAAAGGACCATGAGTACTCACTTATGTAGTATTCTGTTTTCACCTAAGTGTTTTACAGTGGTCTTTCATATTGTTAAATCCTACAGTTACAGTATTCCTCTTTTTCATATATGTAGCAATGATACAAGCACATTAAATTTTCTGACAGTTTTTACTAATTATGGATCTGTGAAGTCCCATGATAGCTGGTGATAAATCATTCGTGAGGTTTCTGATCAGAAATCTTGAAATTTGTGTTATGTGGTCATTAGCTGTTTTTCAACAACAACAAAAAAATTGTAAAGAATACTATCTCTTTTCTGCTAGGTTGTTGCAGAATATTTCATAAAAGACTTGCTGATGGCAAGAGACACTCTTTTAACTAGAGATGTACATGATTAAACTGGGGGAGTATTTTTCTTATACTCTTTCCTTCTCATCACATTCCTCATAATATTTCAGACAGTTAGATAGGTTCTTAGCTTTTTGTTTCTTTTTTATTTTTTTCTAGGAAGGCTGCAGTTTGTAAGAAAATACAGGTCTTTGAGTAATCTAGTATAGACAAAAATGTGCTATAGTCTTCAGAGTCTTTTATTTCTTTTTCATAATCTGCAAATACATCTTTTTTAGCATAGGCTGTTTCTACACGTGACAGCAGAAATCTTTTTATGGTAAATTGTGATCAGGCTTTGGATGTATATACACACATGTATATACATGTATAGATATGTATAGGTAAATTGTAGAATGACAAGTTGGAAGGAAACTTAAAGATCATTTAGTTCCAACCCCCTGCCTGTGGATAGGGTTGCTACCCACTAGATCAGGCTGCCCAGGGCCTCACCCAGCCTGGCTCTTTTATCATCTTTGCGGCCCTCCTTTGAACCCACTCCAGCAGCTCTGCATATTTCCTGAGTTGGGGACCCCAGGCTTGGACACAGTACTCTAGACAGGACCTTGTAAGGGCACAGCAGATTGGAACAATCAATTCCCTTTCCCCACTAACCCTAACCCTTGTGATGCAGCACAGAATACGGTTGGTCTTCCTGTCTACAAAAGCATACTGCTGGTTCATGTCCAGCTTTTTGTTCCAGAACCTCCAAGTCTTTCTCTGCATGATTCTTCTCAATGAATTCTTCTCCAGGCCCATACGTGTCTGGGATAGCCCTGGCCCAAGCACAACACCTTGTTTTTGGCCTTGTGAACCCCGTTAAGTTCACATGAATCCACTTTTCAAGTCAGTTCAGATCCTTCTGGAGATTCTTTTCCTTCTGTTGTATCAACTGTACTGCTCACAGGAGCATGCTGCTGGTTCTTAGTCAACCTGTGCCAACAGAACACCCTGGTTCTTCTCCACAGAGCTCCTTTCTAGCAAATCAGCTTTTAAACCTGTACGGATGCGTGCAATTATTCCTCCTCAGTGTAGGACTCCACATTTCCCCTTTTTGAACTTCATAAAGTTCCTCTCCATCTAACTCTCCAACCCATCCAGGTCTTGCTGAATGACAGCACAGCCTTCTGGTGCGTCAGCCACTTCTGCCTTTGTATCATTGGCAAACTTGCTGAGGGTGCTCTCTATCCTTTCATCCAGGTCATGGATGTTGTGTGCTTCTTCACAGCATAATTCTAATGCAGTATTTTTTCAGTCTTTTGATTTCTTATCTAATAAAAAAAATGTTAATCTTAGATGACTTATTTAATAAGCCTTTTCTATTTTATCATCACGTGTTTATTTTACTATTACATTGTTATTATTTACAGTTTCTTACCTTTATTACTGTAGACACACAGGTAATGAGGTGCTGAGAAAGTTGTTATTAATGATGGAAACCCTGTAATTTGCCTTTTTACTCATCTTGGATCTGTCTTAACAATTCCATTAGTTGGAAGAAACAAGATCTAGATCTCTATTTTCTGTTTAAGCAGGACAGCTGGGAAATTGTAGAAGGACTCCGGGGAGCAATGAATTGTACCCAGGAACCACAGAAACAGGAAGGCTGCTTGCTGAAAAAAAGAAAATGGCCTTTGAAGGGCTGGCACAAGGTAATAAAGGAACATCTGTATGAAAGTCTGATGCCATGTAAATGTCACATACTGAATGTGGTGTTAATGGAAAAAAAAAAAATTAAGGGCAGAGAAAGATGTTCTCAGAATAAATGTGTGGGTGTGTGAGGTGGTATTTGTTCTGTTTGGTTTGTTTTTTTGGCTGTTCATGTGATTTTTTTTTTTTTCCTTTTAATTCTCTTCATTTCTTGTTTGCAGAGATACTTCTTTTTGGACAGAGGGATTTTGAAGTATTCTAAATGCCAAGCTGATGTAAGTGATTTAAAACCCTTTAAAGCCAGTGTAAGGTAACAACAGTATTTTATCTGAAATAACAATAATTCCATAATGATAGTAAAGAGAAGTAGAGAGAAGTAGAGTTTCGGCTCTTAACAGTAAATTGAATGCAGAAGGATGATGATCAGAGCAGGTTATGTCCATCTTGCTGTATTCTCGGGTTATTGTATTCTTTTCTATTTTCTGCAGATAGAGAGAGGGAAACTTCATGGCTGTATTGATGTCGGACTTTCTGTCATGTCTGTAAAGAAATCAACAAAATGTATAGACTTAGATACCGAAGAGCAGATATATCATCTGAAGGTAAGTCTTTTAATGTTGTTCAAAATTTGCTCCCCAAACTGTGTAACAACGTGAAGTCTGTGTGGTGAAGACCACGTTTATTTTTAACAGCAGGAGGCCTATTAATTTCACTTATAGCTTAACTTTTAGTCTCAACTACTAGTTTTACACTTTATAACTTGAGAGACTTTACTGTTGCAGAGTCAGGTACCCCGTTACATTTGGTGGTAGTTGAACCTTGATGAAACCTCGAAACTTGCAACTAAGAAGTGACAATTTTTGTTTATTTGCTTTTTTCTCTCTAGAAATCGCTAAGCAGCGGATTTTGCATTGCAATCATGGCTCTGATAACTGAAGTTTCTTTTTTGTTTTTGTTTTATCCAGGGACTAATTTTGTCATGCTTAAGCTCATGTGTGGTATCTTCTAGTAGGAGAAAAACTTTTATTGGTAAAATACCAGGAAAGTTTTTCTAAAAGTCAACCAGGCTAGCTATCTGATGAGTACAAGATATCTTAGTTTCTTTGCTAGCGATTTTGAATGTGGGTGTTATAACATCTGAAATTTTGTGTAGGTGAAATCTCAGGAGCTGTTTGATGAATGGGTTGCAAAGCTTCGTCATCACAGGATGTATCGTCAGAATGAAATCTCCATGTTTCCTCATGACGTCAATAATCTTTTCTTCCCAGTATCTACTACTGTGGACTCTGGCCCTGGGCTGTGTGATTTGACTCCAAGTAGAAAGGTAATAGTGATGATTTATAAACAATGAGCTTTTATCAGTGATTAAATTAGCCTAATTTCTTTTGAAGTAAAGAGCATAATGAAAATTTGTATGGGCTTAAGTTGTGGTCTATAAAGAGCAAAATATTATATCTGTAAATTTACTCCAGCAAGTACTTTTCTCTGTGTGCTGGTAAATTTTTTAATGCTGTCCCAGTGTTTTAAAGAAGTAAATCATATTTTCACAATGACTTTTAAAACTGGATATTAAGTTAGTATATAGCCAAAAATTATGAGGATTCTATTATTTGTCTGATACATGCTGGTGAATGTTAATGTGAGTCACAGAAGAGCACTCAGCTATGTCTATATATAATTTTTCCTCTTCTCAGATTTTCATTTTTCCTTTAGCTAATAAAACCTCTCCGTTATACATTAATACATCTGACTGTGGTTAACTACTAGATAGGGATTATTGAACAGCTGTAACCTATGACTACTATTTACATTTTGTGAGGTTGCCTCACAAAACAGTGATTTTATTCAGCACCTGAACACAATCTGTCTCCAGCAGTTTGCATATTGACTGGCTGATGTTCACACAAAGAAATGCTTCTGCTGTAGTGTAGAACCAGACCTCTTCTGAGAAAATATATTTTTTAGCAATATTGTGCTCTACTTTAACTGTTTTCTGTCAACTCCACAAATATATCTTATGCAGCTGTCACTTCTTTGTTATCCTACTACCTAAGGTATTCTTTTTCCTGGCTATATTGCTGTACAGTCTGAGTGGGCTCATTTCACACTACCTGTAGTTTGAGGATTTTCTTCCTACTGATTTGATGGGACTCCTTCTGAGCAGTCAGCAGCAAATTTATCATTGTGTACTGAGGAGTCTCCATCTGTCAGATTTTAGGTGGATGTTTTGGATTGCTTTGTCAACTTATCCAGTATTCTTTCTCACACGTCTTTTTTGCCTTCAAAGATGCAAAGCACAGTGCATCCTCTGCTACTAACAGGAAGAAAAAAAAATGTAGGAAATAAATGTGGAGTGTTTACACTTCCCCTTCTGACCCTGAAAGACTGTTAAAGCTTATTTAGCTGAGCACGCGTCTCTGGCTTGATAAAAGTGTAATAGCTGCATAAGACTAAATCTGTGCTGCATTAGAATTGGGGTTGAATAGCTATAGTATCGTTTGGAACAATGTCATTCTAACGTTTGACTGTAGCTGCGTGGAGCATAGGGTCTGTCTAAAAGGTCCTGGTATGAGAGAATATTTGCTACTTTGGCAGGACAATGCTGTAGCTGAATGACAATTTTTTTTACCAAGCACAAACACGTGCCAGAACTGCTTTTTGCTATTGGCTGAGAGGGAGGTGATCTGTGCAAAATGGCAACTGAAAGAGCAGACTTGCCCTCTGGTAACAGCAGTGTTCAGCAAAGAGCAGTTTGTGTGGCTTTGTGGAGCCAGCACCTCTGTGACTCTGACAGCCACCTCTTCTGAGTCTGCAAGGAAATGGAAAACCTTCCAGGGCACTCTAGTTCTTTTCTCCCGCAGGACAACTTGGATAGAAGGGGGAGTACTACATTTAGAGCAAAAATAGAACATAGCAATGCCCATTTATCTCTATGCCTTTGTTCTCAAAAAATAATAGAAAATATAAAAAGGATCTATGTGACCAGCATATCTAAAATCTGTGCTCGCTGACAGGATACTAACTATTTCTTCTTTATCATGAGAGACTCTAATTCACTTTTAATTTATTAATCCAGATTTGCACTGCAAAGAAGCCCTACTTATTTTCATGTGAAAAATAGAAGGGGATAGTTCTTAAGCTGCAGTTAATCACCTTAGCTCTGCTGAAGCTAAATGGATGTTTGCCAGTTTACACCAGCTCTAGGTTAATGTTCGTTGATATCAATCCAGTGGATAAATATTTTGGGAGAAACATAACTAGTGAACTTTGCATTGCATTTTATTTACCTTTAGAAACACCTGGTCAATTTTCACACTTTTTGAATAGTTCTTAGGGGATGAATGTATGTATCTATGTATATTTATGTGAAATTCTTGGATTCTAATGCTTAACCATACAATCGAAATTATGCTAACTGGAGCTTCACAAACTCTCTTGACTGTTTCTTAGCAGTGTTTTCTTGTTTCTTTGCTCTTAATTATGCCACACACACACACAAAACATTATATATATATTCGGGAAAAGAATTAGTTGTTTTGCATGAGATAAATGTGGGATTTTTTTCCCAATGTCAATACATTCCTTATCTTTAATTCAGTGTACTTGAGCTTCTTAAGGTACTGGAATCGTTTGTGCTTATGTATGCAGATGACTGCAACTCATACTGTTTTATGTAGGAATAAAAGAGCTGAACTGCATAGGTTGATTTAAAACAATTATGCTTATTAGTTCTTCCTGCTATTACATGATATGTAAATGTGGTACTGAATGACATCACCTGCACAGTATTTTGCAACTCAAACTGAAGCATGAATTATAAACTTTACAAAGCCAACTATGAAAACAGCAACAGAATGAGAGAGACGATGCTTCATATGAATAATTTTCAAACAAGTATTACCTAAGCTTTGGTAAAAGATGGGCACGTTTTGTAAAATCTGTGTTTTAAAGAAGAGCCAAACAACTTAGTCAGCTCTTCTCATCATCAGTGAAGTGACCATGTAATGGCAGTTAAGGTGAAATTTTAAATAAGATATTGACAAAGTATTAATTGCTTTGTGCAACTTCCTGATGTATATATTAGTAAAAGGCAAAAGGTTTAATAAGGTTTAAAAAACAGTTACATGTTTGTATGGCTACTATTTGTTCTTTCATTAGAAAGAATACAGCTTTATAAGCCACTGTGCACTGGTATAACCAGTAGTGGGTGGAAATTTCTTTCCATTGGAAACTATTTCACTGTGCTGCTCTGTTAGCTCTTACTCATAGCTTTCAGCATCTCTTGTAGTATCTGATAGTGAACACTCCTGAAAGTTTGGAAAGGATTACTGAGACATTGCAAAATGATAGTCTTTATCAAAGTAAGATGTATGTCACACATGTATTAAGGTCTGTCAAGTTAAATCCATACTAAAGTCATATGACCTAGAGTAGAATTTTTAGAAAGCATCTAGGATCATGTTTTCTTCATTGAAAAACAGCTCTAAACAACTATATGCATGTTACATTTCAGTTACCTTTGTGCTTCTTCAGGGGTCATGTAAAAGGAATAGAATGTGCTGTTTTGGTTCTGTGCCACATATGGCACTTTAAATGTATTAAATTGATTTAATTGATGCAGAGCATCACCTTTCTTCAGATTTCAGTTTTCAGCCAAATCTTATTACTCCTTTTTTATCTGCTTTTGTACATTGTGTCCTAACAGTATGCTTGATGACTATAATGCATAAACTAGTTCATATACTTTTTTTTATTACTGCTGTGCTGTTGACGCCTTCAGTCCTTGTCACTGATTTTGGACCTTAATTGTTGCTTGTCAAAATGTGTCCTTACAACTTTATAATATTATTTGTTAATTATCTTGTTTTTCTCTGGAACAGGCAGGAAGCTTGACCAAACAAAACTCACTGTCGGCTGGCGGTAACTTGTCATTTTCCTTTTCAAGTAATGAGTCCAGGATTCCATCTTGGCTACAGTCTTCTGAAGACATGGAAAAATGCTCAAGAGGTAATGATATCTGAAGGAAGATGAAAATAAACTGATATTTTCCCTACTTCTTCTTGCCAATGGCACTACAATAGCATAAGTAGTCATTACATTTTTTTTTCTGAAACAAGAGGGAGGAGGAAAGAGGTAGTTGTTGATTTCCTGCCTACTTGCTTGTTTTCAAGAGAGCTAGTGAATGAAGAGGGTAGCAGTTTTGAGGATCTCTTAAAGAAACCTATGTATTTCAATATATTTTCTTTTATGAACATTACACTTGTTTGTAAAACTTGAAGTGTCTTAAACTGGGTTCCAAATCACCTTCTGTTCATGCTTTCCTGAAATAATAAAGATCTCTTTCATGTTGGTAAAAGTGTCTGTATGATGCATGTTTTTTTTTGTTTTTTTTTTTTACCTACTCAGAGGGGTTTCATTTCTAGCTCTGCATGAACTGTTCTGTCTCAAAGTCTATGGCATTTTTACCCTGTCCATGAGTCACTAGTTTGGGTGACTAGTCCTATATGGCAATAACTCATTTTATCTTGTATTCCTACAACCAACTAGGACAAAACACCATATATCACTATACGGGCTCTCTAGAGGCATTTTAATATTTTGAAGACAGAAGGATACCAGCTATTTTAGCCAGATGTCTAATATTATTGGCCCAAAAAAAACCCAGAATAACTTAAGCCAGCAACAGTGAAAAGAAAGCTAGCCTATGAACAAAAAACTTTCATTATATTTGTTACTTCAGAGCAACTGAAAATATTCTCTTGTTCAAAACAGATCTCTCCACTTGTCATGCATATTTACTGGAAATGAACCAGCTGTTACAGAGCATGGATGTCCTTCACAGGACCTATTCAGCACCTGCTATAAATGCTATGCAGGTTTGTTGTTTAAAAACCAAAAAAACCCTTTTCCCTTGCTATTCCAAAAAACAACCCCAAATTCTAAATGATCAAGTTATTTATTCTTAACTTTGCTACTTTTATGACAATCCGTGTCTTGTGTTGTTATTAAAAGGTTGGACCTTTTGAAAGCCCAAAGAAGGAAAAGAGAACACATAGGAGGTGGCGATCTAGAGTTGTTGGGAAAGAAGCTAAAGGAACATTACAGGTGACTTCAGTCCTTTCAGTAGCCCATCTTTTCTTCAATTCTTATTGATAATTTCTTGACATAACCAGTTTAGGAAATAAGAATCCTTTTGAAGTACTGTTTGACTCATTTTAAACAGTAGTATAATATACAAAACAGTAACCTGTCCTCCTTAAAAACTGCAATAGGATCTAAACTAACTTGTTCAGGAGATAAACTTTCACCCATTTTTCCAGTCTGTCTCCAACTGGGGGCATGGGAGGTATATCTGGTATTTTTTCTCTTTTTAGCAGTAACTATTTTTGCAAATTCTCCAGGTAGTTTTGCTTGTATATGCATTCAGTGTGCTTATGCATCCAGGTACTTATAAGCAGAGGAAAAAAATATTATTGTATATGTTACAACTCTCAATGGACTTCTTTCTTGGAGTTTTGTCAAATCTCCTACTAGGAAATCTTGGGCAAAATTTTGTCAGTGTTTTCATCTACTCCAAGCCTATTGATAACTGATTGTAATTCAGTTAGCTTTGGTGTCCCAGATACGAACAATTTAAAAATAAAATTCTTTACAGTTTCTCTAAAAAAACAAGACCGAGACAATCACAAATTTACTGGTATCCTTACAGGTGCCTTCAGTATTTTCTGCCCCTATGAGACTACATGCTTCCAATCCTAACTTATCTACAATAGATTTTGTAGAAGAGAAAAACTACTCTGATGGCTCTGAAACATCATCAGAATTTACTAAAATGCAGGAGGACTTATTTCATATTGCACATAAAGGTAAATAAAGTCTGTTTTTCATATTTTATATCATCACAATTTAATGTGATTTCTGAAAACAGGTCCTGTTTAATATTTGGAGCACAAATCGCCCTCCCTTTAATTGCCTTGTGGAAATGTGGATATTGATGTCTTGAGTCTTTTGGAAAAAAATGACTTATCCTATTTCTATTTTTTTATGAAGGACCTCCCTGTGTTTAATATGTTAAACCAAGATTCTGTTTGTTGCCCAAAGGTGGAAATTCCCACTGCTGTAAACACAACAGCAGATTATAATCTTCTGTGTGTCTGTGTACATGTGTAGATGAGCACAAGTATGTTTGTATACTAAAGTTGGTTCACCGTATTTGAGTTCACCATTTGCTGGTGATGCAAAGGTTGCTATGGTAGTAACCTATTTTTAGTGAATACATACAAGTAAAATCATGTGAAGACAGAGGAGGGGCAGCTTGACTGTAAATGTTTTGTCTCTTGAAGTCATTCTTCATCACAGTACTTTGCTGTGTCACCCTCCAGGGTGACCAGAAACATTTTTATTAAGTATATTTATGTCTGAAAGACTTTTGGAAGGATAGGTGTTGCTCCTTTTGCATAATATGAGTTGTTTGATGTTATCAGTATGGATTCTTTCATTGTTTTTGTCCACTGGTGCTGATGTATCTTGATTCCGTTGTGGAAGAAATCAAGCTTTATGAACTGAATTGTAATCAAAACTGATGCATGTTTTCTGAAACTAGAAAAGAGGGTGGGAGCGCAGCTGGAAAAGTTGCTATCTGCAGCAGCACTAGAATTCTCCTGTTCAAGATGATGTTAACTAAAATGTCTGTGTCACAAGTTCTGGTTAGATTGAACTATGCACTAAGGGGACAAAGGACTACATGCTATTTAATACAATACATTTTATTAAGAATGTAAAAGCTACTTTATACCACAACTTTTCTTTTTTTCCAGAAAGGTGATACTTTAACATTTGATATAGCTGAAATGTATCATCAGTACTTTATTCTATAAAGATTCTTGAAAATTTATGTTAGTATACCAGCTATTAAATGAGAAGTAAGGTCACTGAGGGTTCTGGTCATGTCTCCTACATATGAAAGGCTAATGTAACATAGATCATAATGGACACATCTTCCTCTTCACCCCCAGGGATGTTAGATTTCTTCACATAGATTAAACTATGGAAGTTAGTTTTGATAATGGTTTCTGATGATGAAATACACTTAAGGATTATTTTCTTTTTAAGATTAAGTTATGTTACTTGAGATACTCGATGAGGTAATAATTATTCAGGTTAAATCTGGGAGATGCCTTGTTCTTTACTCTTCCTGTGCATCTACACTCAGAGTTGTTGTTTTTTTTAATCTCCATTTCACTGGTAAATACCCTGATAAATTTTTGCATTTCCTATTCTTGTGATTTTATTATAAGACTTGAACAGTCCCTCAAAAATCTGCTAGTTCTGCAGAATGATGAATGTTGAAATACTACATAAACATTACCAGATTAAATTTTTATTCCTCATGGTTATATAAAAGATCAAATGTCTCAAAAAAAAAAAAAAAAGCTTGTGTGATCTATTATCTAATTTGCCTGTTTTGGGCTAGTGAAATGGACTCAGAAAGAAGTGGGAGCACCATCATGTTCAGGATCTGAGCTGTTGAGTCAATAAATCATCTAACAAGCTGAAATGTCATTGTACCCAAAATAAATCACCACTGTTAACTTGTGGTGAAACTACTAACCCTATAGCTGTGACACTGTATGTGTTATAGCTGCCTTCTTGATTGATTTATTTTTTTCCTTCTCTCTCCTCCCCCACTGGAATTCATAAAGGAATGTGGAGTAGAATCATGACCATCTGAAGATTCAAGCTAATTGGGAAACAAAAGCAAGTGAAGAGCAGACGTGGTTAGTTAGCTTTGTTGCCATCTGTCACAAATTAATCAAAGCAGTTTTGACTGTGGCTAATATAGTTGTCATGTTAGCATTTACCATAAACATTTCTCCTGGTTTAAAAAAAAATAAAATCTGATAACCTTCAATAATATACTATCCTGGATCTCTCAAGCTAAATTCTTGTTTCTATCACCATAAATGATGTTTCATTGAAATTTAACGTAATTGGTGTGTTATGTGTAGCTGCTTTTAACCTCATTTTTTTACAAAATGGTTCTAGTTTACTTCACCTTGAAGTCAGCTTTCAGCAGCATATCTACTGAGAGAGAAAAGCTGAAGCAGATGCTGGAGCATGAGGCATCATCGTCTCCATCTGCACAAATAGTTGGCTTGAAGAATGCCTTAACGTCTGTAAGTGATATGCTGAAGTTCAGCAAGTTTCATTATCATCAGTTATTACTTTTAAATTTTATAGTAGTTAATTTGTTTTGTTAGTGTCTGCTCTGTGCTAAAATTTACAATAGTGAAGCATAATGAGTCATGATTATATAGGGTATTTTACAAAGACTCTCTTTTCTAAATGGTAAAAGTACTGTGAAATCATGAAGACTTGATAGATCATGCTGTGCCCCTAAATAAATCTGTGTTATTTGATGTTAAGTATAAGAGTTGCTTTGTGCCTGAGTCTACTTTGTCTGGATCAATCATTCCATTCTGATAGGCTGTGGCTTTTCCTAAACAGCACCAAATATTTGTTATAAGCACAAAATAAAGGAGCAGCTGAAGGCACTCAGCTGTCCTTTCTATTCCACCAGAGCTTTGCTGCTCTGCACCAAAACACTGAAAAACAAACTCAAGTACAACTTGTTTATATTGGCTTCCACCTTCACCTGTTGTTCATCTGAAAGCAGCAATGGATTAGTTAAAACTAAATCCTAAATGAGAAAAGATTTAAAAAATTGGTTGGATTTAGTTGGTACACTTTTTTCAACATGAACTGGTCTCAAACAGTTTCATTACATCAACTAAACAGTAACCTGATTTCAAAACAACGAGGGCCAATCATTATCATGTCTTAAAATTTCAGTTTATGTTTCAAATTGCTAATCAGAGGCAGGAGTGACTCTGGTTAAATGTGGTATAGATCTTAGAATTAGTTCAGTATAAAAGCTTGCTTTGTTTTTACAAAAGTTGTGTATGGTTATAGCTTTTTAGCTTGAAATGTTTCTTTCCCTAGACCTGTAGATATGATGATGTCTTCATAGAATTTGGAGAAAGCTGAAGCTTGTTGCATAGAACTACATTCACTCATTTGTTTTTGGCTTTCAGCTGTTCCACTTGGGACATCTAATTGGGTGACTTCCACTTTTTCTAATGTTATTTGCTTAATTTTACGTTAAAAGATCAGTTCTAAGGTTTGTGAACTGAGTGAACACTCAGCTAAACCTGGATTCTCTCTCTAAGTGATGAAATTCTGTTCATCCTCTAAATTTCTTATAAAAATCATGCTCTTTGCTCTTATTTGTTATTAAATAACCCTTCTGTAACCCATCCAGATGTGATTTCTGGACTATGGCAGTTTCAGCAGAAGTAACATCTCTGTGAAAGCTATTCTTAGCCTTTAGATCTGTAAAGCTGTGATGCCAACAGAAATTTTCTCACCATGCACAGCAGAGAATCCTGTAGGGGAAAAGAATGAGCTTCTTTTGAAGAGTTTATCATATCTGTACTTCCAGAACACTAAGACTGTTCCTTTCAAGAGAGTCTTGTACTGATGACTTTAATGGTTTTTTTTATTTCAATTTTTATTCAGTTCATAAGGACCAAAAGTCATATGGGTTGAAAGCTATCAACTGTTAAGCTATTTGGCTCTTATTGATCTGGCAGGGGAAGAAATCAAAACAGATTTGAAGTGCATAAAACACATTTTTCAAAATAAGCATCTCTGCCTTTGCTTTTCCCTTATCCACATGCTATTCTTGACCTCCACCCAGCAAATAGACAAAGGTGAACTAAAAAAGTAAATGGAAGAAAGCACAATAGAAGAAGATATCCACAAGAGAAGGAAGAAAGTAGTTCTAGCATGATATTCAGGAAGGCTATATCAATTCTTTCTTGTATTAATTTGATTATGTGGGTATAATACATAAGCCTGTCCACCTGAGTACTTGAGAGAGGAGTGATAAATGCTAGTATGTTGAAGCTAGACCATGCAAATGTAGAGTATTCTCTGGCTTTTTCTCCCATTCACCATCACTTCAGATCTGTCTTTCCTACTTCCAACAAAAAAATACCATCAGCATTGGACAAAGTGAATGCATAAATTGCAACGTTCTTGTATTGATTTGCATAGCAGAAGTGGGCAGTAAGTCTTCAGTTTTGTTCCATCCTGATGTCTGGATTGTTTCTTTTAATTTTTATTTTCTATCCAATTCAATAGACACAAAGAGGGAACCAGTGTTTTGTAAGGGCAGATCTCCACTGTAGTTACTTAAAATGATGAGCTTGGCTAGACTTGCATTACAGTACAGGAGCTATTACTCAGAGGCTTTTTTCCTTTCATGGTTAAAGTTAGTAACACAGGTTATTTTCATTGCACTAGGGCTACATTCTATTCCTACTGACTGACATAACCATCAATGCATTCAATGTGAATAACTAATCACCAGAGTTTGCTACAGAGGGTTTTCTTTCCTAATTATTTCCATTAAGAGGCTGTCAGGACACACATCGTAAACTGTTTTTAATTCAGTGTTAGAGTTCTGCAACTCTGCTAGCTGTAGAGAATGACTTGGAATGTACAGGTTACCCTGTCTGTTTTTCCAGAAGAAATATTTCAAAATAGTCAAAAATCTACTTAACTTAGAATACAGATTAAAGCAGCCTACCAAAGAAGAGATTTGGTATGTGAAGAACAAATCCTGGGAAAAGAATATTACAGGAAAATCTTTTCCTCATTCCCCCTTTTACTCCGATACAAAGCTGAGACCAAACACTTAAGAATACATCTCATGCTCCTGCACACATCTAACAATCTAAGGATTTGCACAGATTTGAAACTTTGCAGGATGAACAAGCACTGAACTTACTCCTCAGATTCCTATCCAAAGTCACCCCTTTCCTTCAGCTCTACATCAAACCATCCATTCTGTGGTGGAGCATATTTCAGATGCATCTTAACAAGAGGATTCTACTTCACATACTGTGTTTCTGTACTGACAGGAGAAACATGAAGATGTTTAGGTGGAAGAGACCTCTTTTCTATCAGTTTTTAAAGGAGAAGGTGTTGAAATAAACAGAGTAGTCTACATAGCCCCATCAGAGACTTAAGTATGCTTCTTGGTTCTCTTGAAGAAGATGAGACAGAAAAACTTAGTTTTATGCTTACTTATTCCTGTATTTGCTTCCCCATGTGGTTAAATCAAACTATATATGTAAAATCCTTATGGATGATCAAAGGGCTGGGGCTGGAATATCTCTTTTAGGAAGAGAGGCTGACAGAGCTGGGATTAAGTCTCTGGGGAGACCTTACTGCAGCCTTCTGATACTTGAGAGGGAGGGCCACAAGAGATGAGGAGAGACTCTTTACTGAGGTATGTCTTGATAATAAAAAGAGCAATGGTTTTAAACAAAAAGATGGATTTTAGGTCAGATATAAGGAAGAAATCCTATACTATGAGGATGAATAAGGGTCTGTCTAGAACAGGTTGCCTAAATGGAATGCCTAATCACTGGAGGTGTTGAAAGTTGGATGGGATCCTGGCAGCCTGATCTAGTGGAAGGTTCCTGTGGCAAAGTGGTTGAAACCATGTAGTCTTTAAAATCCCATACCATTTTATGATTTCATGGTTGACAGTCACCAAGAGGAGATGAGAGCTGTCCCCCAAGCATGCCTTTCAGAGGTCAAGTAAACATCCACAAATTATAGACATAGTCAAAGAAGCAGGGAAGGATCTGAAAAAAAATACACTAAAAAAATAATCCCTGGTTTCAGGGAATAAATAAGCTCATAGACAGGGCCATCCAAACACCCCAGCAGAGTGAAGTCTTGTCAAACTCTTGGTTTGGGCTAATCCTCAAGCAATGAACTGGCTCCTAGAACTTCTGCACCTTCAGTAGTTCCAACAGAGTATGAGGGGAAACCCACTTGATCTCAGAAGTAGTATTGTCTAAAGGATTGCAGTGTGTCCAGCTGACAGCTGTGGCTGGAGGAGTGCTAGTCTTCACAGAGTGTGTGTTGAGTTGCTCCATACAGTGGGAGACAGCAACTGCTTCTGTGCAATGTTATGCTCATGCACTTGCAAAAGAGCATATTACCATAAGTACAGTTGATCTTAAAATGCTACATGTAATTGTAACAGTGAAGAATTGGATTCCTTTTTGTTCATAAGCATCCCAGTTTCTGAAATGGAGCGAAGAAAGGACTGTTTCACTATCAATGCCTGTAGAGGCATATTTTTTAATGGAGTAAATTTAAAACAATGCTCACTAAGCTTATATGTAATTATAAAGCAATGGAACATAAAATAGCGTTAGTATGCAGTATTAAAAACATATGGTACAACTGTAGTAAATACAAATACATATTTTTCTCAGCAAAAAACAGAGCTAAGTTGTTTTTTTTGTTTGTTTTGTTCTTATGTTATTCGTTCATAGTTTTTCTGTATGGTTTGGAGAAGTGTTTCTCCCCTAGGGCCTCATTACATCCAGTGAAACTTGCCCCCTGCCATTTCTGGAATTGTCTCTGGGAAAACAATGTCACATACAAGGGTTGTCTTATATTCATTCAGACTGCATTTTTCCTGTTCTTGCCTGGTGCAGTAGTACCACTTCAGTTGGGCTGCAGCAACAAAAGTGGGAGATAGCTTTGTCTTACTAATTAGTCTGAAGTAAAATCTCACTTCTCTGCTAGTGGAAGACAAAGAGAACAGTATATCAGCTTGATGGAAAAAAAAATCACTTTTTGGTGTGGCAAGAGTGAGAACATTTAGAGACATGAGGTAGAGGAGTTAAAGACGATGCGCAAAATTCATTCGTTCTTAAGTTATTATATCACCTTGCACAACCTAGTAACTTGAGAGTGCCATCCCTGGCTTTTGCTCTCCAGTTTTCTCTAAAATTATTTTTGTTCAGTGTGAAGGAAAAGACAAGGTACAAGATTTGAACCATTTATAACAAATAATTTGCTACCAGTAACCAATTATGTGTTTAATACCGCATTTAAAATACTCCTTCCCTTTCTTTTTACACAATGAAACCACTGTTCAAATTAGTTGAGAGAACTTTATATCCCCAATGTTTTTGTTAAATATTCCAGGCAATAGCACAAAACACAGATCTAAAAGACCGGTTACGCAGAATACATGCCGAATCTATGATCCTTGATTCAGCATCTAATGCAAAATCAAGTCCAGATTTGGTGAAGGTGGGTATGGATTTCCTCTTTCAGCGATCTTTTCCTCCAGCTCCTACATCTAGATGGTGTTACATCTTGTCCTGTTCTTCATGTCTTCCCTACAGTGTATTGTGTTAGCAAAATGAGTCCGCTTTTGTGATTATGAATCATTTCTGGTGATGCATTGTGTTATATTTAATTTCAAAGATTTTCCTTGTGAGCAGTTTTCCTGAGCATACCACCATTGCTTTTGCTACTGGCTCCTGGTATTTCTCCCTCACCTCCTGCCCACTTCCCAGTCAGCATGAACAAAGCTGTCTTGTCACCTTGCTGCCAGTGGTTTTCTCTCCTTGCATTCCCCTGTTAACTTTCACACCTGTCTGAATACTGTTAGCCCGAAACACTAACTACTGGTGTGACTGATTTAAGGTTTAGAACCATTAATAGACTTTTCTTTCATGGAAGAATTGAAGAAATGAAATATATGGGATCTTAGCCATTTAGTTTTGTGTGTTTGAAGACAGGGAGTCTTCTGCATATCCAGTTAGCCAGTTTGAGATACACTCAAGTACTGACAGTTTTTTGGCTCACTTCAGAATGCATATGAATATGGTGTATTTATAGATCATAGGACCTAGATATTTAAGATTCTAGTAAGGGAAGCAAGAACTTATTTCTGACAAATTTTCCTACGTGCTAACTGATACAGAAACTTCTGCTGTGCTTGTATAATAAATCCTGCATTAGAACTTGAATGGATGTAGTGTTGGGTTTTATATAACATACTATTTCCTTTCATTTTTAAAGGCAGTTTAGTCATTCAGTCTGTTCATTTCTATTTTAGTTCCTTTTTAGAAGTACTGATTCTGATCATATTTAGCCTCTCTTTTAAAGGTAATTGATCATTTCATTGCCTTTTGCTTTTAATCCCATGAAGTTTTTGAATAGCACTGCTATACAGAGAGGCATTAATGAACGAGTATATTGGTTTTTAATTTCAAGAGTAATCTTCATGTTTAGTGGAGGACCTAATAAAAACATTGGGTTATTTCTCAAACATAGAATTGCTTAGATTGGAAAAGACCTTATAGCTCAATCAAATCCATGCTGTATACACTGCACATATAGTGACAAAATTAGCTTTTAAAATGTCCTTTAGGGCATTTGTTGATAAGTTCCCTCTGGAACTTACAGACAAAAATCACTTATACTGGAAGATTTTCATCTTAGATTGTCTGAGGACTGCAATACAGTACTGCTGCTGTGAGGTCACTGCACAAAGCTTGGCTCTAGATGATACATCAGCTGTTATGATAGACCTCTGGAAATTGAAGCATTATTAACTAGTTTTTCAAGCCTTTGCATAAAATAAACATTTAGTTTATATTTTGAGTGGTTTATGGTGTAGTTTATCATGCCACAATTGGAACATGAACAAAAACAAAGTGAAGCTCTCATGCGATTAAATATAAAAACAAACTGTTCTTTTATGAGCCTCTTCTGCTCATTTTGCTTCTGAGATTCAAAATGAGTTGGAAGCAATCCTAGTAGCACTGCTCATGCACATAGAAAGTTTTTTTTGACTTGCAGGCCAATGTAACTGCCTTCCCCCAGAAGAGTCAATTTTGAGGTTACTTCTTTCTTCCAGCTTTACTGGGATTATACAATTAAAAAAGCAAAAATCTTCTGTAAGTAACAAACCAAACTGTTATCAATGTCACCATTATCAGTACACAGTGAATAACATTCTATACTGTAGTAAAACCTGCCAGCAGAGAAGCTGGAAAAGATTTGTCAGTTTGATTACAGACTTACCAGATAATTCATTAAGTGAGTTCTGAAAGTAAAGCTTCTAAAATTTTCATTTTGCAATTCCTACAAAATTACAATAGCAAGGGCAGCCATGGTTACAAGTTAAGAATGCATCACATACTGAAAGAAGCTTGAGAGCAGCTGATATGCTAATTTGGACTAGCCAGCCCATCCATAGTAGGGATGGAGCTATGAGGGAACTACCAGTACTCACTGGTAGTCCCACCTTTGCTAGACTACATTTGGCAACTCTGCTTATGCCAACTACCTATAGAGAGAACTTGGGGTTTCTGCAGGTGGAGGTCATGAAATCTGTACAGCATTCAAACAGAACTTCAGCAGCAAAAGCAATATCATTGATGTGGCTTTGATAATATGCTGACTTGAGTTGACATACAGTTCTTGGGTGTGAATAAGCCTTCTGAAGCATAGCATTGAAAATAGCCTAGTGGAGATAGTTAGGAAAACATTGCTATTGCCCCTCTGAATTTTGTATGCTACTGCTTGACCAGACTTGCATTAAGCAAGGCCTGAGAAAAAAGAAGACTAGTGTTTATTAAAATCAGCAAAGAATGAGGATCCAGTATGTAGTAAAAAAGTTGAAATTTTCTTCTTTGCAGGAATTTCTCAGTGATACACTTGCATACATGACTGGCTGAACCTCTCAAATATGAATGTATTCTCACATTTTTTTGAGAGAGGAAATAGTACATGGCACAGTATAAACTGATCTACTGAATTATACATTTTTTTCTTTTTTAGTCTATTTTCCTTTGGTTTTAATACCCTCATCAGAACATGCTACTTTTCACTAAGTTGGAAAAGGAGCATGTGCAATCTTCTCCCAGGTGTTCTACAACCCTTTAACTTATGTGACTGGATCTATATGCATGAATGCTATTTGTAGTGTTTTTCCTCTCAACACTTTGTATTTCTTTTAAACAGGAAAATTCAAGAGAAGAAAACAGAGGTCTGGTTCACCAGATCTCCAATGAAAGCAGACTATCTATTGCTGACTCTCTTACAGAATTTTTCGATGCACAGGAAGTCCTACTGTCTGCTAGCTCTTCAGAAAATGAGGTCTGAGCTTTAAGGTTGACACTATTTTTATCTAGTTCATTATCTGCTACTCAACATGTGGTCTTTCAGTGTGCTAATTGCACTTCAGATGATTTGACAAAAATAAGTTACTATGCTGCTTGTGTTCATTTGTTCTCTTCACAGTTGAATGTAAAAAATTATTGTGGAGAAGTCTTATATGTACACTGAGGAAAATGGCAAACAGGTAGCTAATATGCAGACACTGTATATATCGTATGATCTGCCTTGAGTCATCATGCAGGAACTAAGGAAATTCTATCATAGAAATATATCTGCCCTGTAGGTGTACCTTGGGGCCAAAACTACACATACTAAAACTTAATAGCTCACTTCTCCGGGACTCCCTAAGTTCTTGGTGTTTGATGTGGTGAAAGCCCTTTTAGCTCTGAGACCACAATGATGAAGCACAAATTGAATTATCGCTGATGGTAATAATTCCCAAAGTATTTAATTCTTATGTCCACTTAGTACTTTTCTCCAATACTGAAACACAGCTTAAAAAGTTCAGATCTACAATAAATATTAATTGCAGCAGAAAGTAACTATTTTTTGTGTGCGTGTGGAATTATTTTAGTGGGTATGTTAGTGAGTAACATGTCTTATTTCCCCATCCTGCACATAGGTATCAGATGATGACTCATACGTAAGTGATATCAGTGATAATGTCTCAGAAGATAACCTAAGCAATGACATTGAGAACGAAAGACAAACTTTAGGTAAGTTCAGGGTTTTATGATATCATGTTTTGGGAATTGTGTTTCTTGTTTGAGGTATTTTTTCTTGTTTTGTTAGAAAGTATTTGATATTACAGATGGTGATATAGACAGCTTGTGTGTTTTTTTCCCCCCCTGTTATCACCTCAGACTGCTTTTGAGCACCATGTTCTGATTAAACTGATTAAGAGGGCCAAGGCACCATTGTTTAAGCAGGGTGGTGGTTCAGTATCAGCAGAGAAATACCAATGTGCTTGTTCTCTCAATTTCAGCTCCTTTTCAGATCCTTTCATGGCCACAGGATTTTTCAAACTAGTAAGGCTTGCTGCTTTTGGTTGCTTTTTCATTTCATTTTTCTCTAGAAAGTAATTTGCTTCAATATAACAACCATGTTCAAAGTTCTGTCATTTTTAGCAGATTTTATTGTTTAAAAGAACATGTGAAGTATTTACTCTCACACCTCATGCATGACCATACAAATTTCTTCTCTGCCTTTTAATTATGACAGACTTGTTACTGGGTACACCTATTTAACAGCCTTGCTAATTAGAGAGAATAAAAGAATGGAGGCAAAGGAATGGGTCATAATAAACTAATTGGCTTTGTGCTTTCAAAGCATTTCATCTAATCATAATCTTCTTCCCACTTTATCTGTGTTACATTCAATAATGCTGACCAGTTGTTTCTTACTTGCAAGTGCTACCAAGGATGAATGGATCCCTTTATATTTCAGTAGTTAGTACGTTTGGAGATCTGTTCTGTAATTGTTTTAAAAAAGATGTTTTGAAATATGGGATTGGTTTTCTTTTCCTCATAGTCTGAATCTTAGAAAACAAAGAATGTAGCTGTGTTCACCTTGTAACAAAGACTACCACTGAACTATGCTGTGTGAGCAGCACCTCTGTGTACTTCTAATACCTATTTCTGTGCTTTGGTCAGTCTACCTCTTCCATTGCAAATTGGATACCTTTTTTCCTACATGGGCTTTTACTGAGCTATGAATTGTGGAGTTCTGAAAAAAATCTTGACCCCTGCACTGTCAAGAGTCAGACCAGATGTTAGTAATGGTCCAGTCTGACTTGAAAAGTCACTGATCCTAGCAGAAGGTCAGGTGTCTTAGTCTCCCTTCAGTGTTGTTGTGGCTGTTTGTCACAGGTCTTGGAAACCAGGGGGGGTTCTCTTCATTAGGAGTGAGCAAACTACACTGAAGAGAGAAATCTCATCCATCTGAATCAAAATTGATGTATAACTAAGCAATGTACCTGTTGCAGAAGCTTATAGCCCTATTTTGATTCAATAGATGTAATTTCATTGCACAGTTCGAACTATTTATTCTGTTTTGACTGCTTTGACAACAACTCTGGCCACCTCAGGTATTCTTGTAGTTGAGTCATTTTATTTTTAAATATTAGCAAACACTAAGATCCGGAATTGCTCCAGTTTTTCTACCTGTTAAGCAGGTAGAAAGCAATATATGCAATTAAATAAGCAATATATGGATGTATCTAAAAGCCAACATGGTTTGACATTTTTAAAGTGCTCAGTGCTATGGCAAGCACAGTAGGAAAGCCTTCATGTAGATCTGTACTACGCTAGATTTCATTGGAAGCAGTATTCAAAAGAAGATAGATAGGAGTTACTTTGGTGCTTAAATCTGTAATTTATTCCTTGTCTTCTGAGAAGTGGCAACTTAATTGAAGCTCTGTCAGAGAGGGAGGTTTTATGTCACTTAAACAGATAGGAATCTATCTCTGTTACAATTAGGATAGCAATAATATTTACTCTTTCAAATTCAGCAGGAAGCCTGAGTCTCTCTTCTAGCCTTTAAGGGAAAGGAGGTAGTTTTTCATGCTGCTTTTCTACCTTAAGTTAACTTAGAGATATTAGAGTCACATTTATTCTTTATCCCTTTGTAGCAGGCTATCTTTAAACCACAGGTGTAGTTATTTGAATGAAATGCATCTTCGACAAAAAAAATGGTTACATTTTAACGTATATTTGTAAGAGGGATAAAGTGTATGTAAATGATGTATTAACTCATTCTGCATATTTATTTTCAGACTGTATTTCTGAAAGTGGAATTGGATGCCATTCTAAACGGAGAACATGTTTACCAGCTCCGTGTCCCAATACTAGTAACATCAGCCTGTGGAATATCTTAAGAAACAACATAGGAAAGGATCTCTCTAAAGTGGCCATGCCTGTGGAATTGAATGAACCACTTAACACCCTTCAGCGTCTCTGCGAGGAGCTGGAATACAGTGAGCTACTAGATAAAGCAGCTCATACACCTAACCCATTTGAACGGATGGTAAACACTTTATTCTAAATTCTTAATAATAATCAGTATAACCAGAAGAGAGTGCAATGTAAAATCAATCTGTCAAATATATGAAGGCGTTCATCTCCATTTTTCATTCCACCCAGCTGAGAGAGGCAGGCTCTAACACATCTGTGTTTGTTACCCACTAATTTTTATTCTGCCTAATTTCTTTTGCTTTGTAAGGAAGCACATCTCCTAAAGTGCCTTGTCCTGCAAGGTTAAATGAAGTACAGGTTGAAATCTGGTTTGTATCTTTCCCTCTTCCTTACTCTTCTAGTTTTCCAAGATTAAAAAACCTGGAGCAAAGAGGAGTGAACTATTATGCTTCTCTTATGAGTATGGAAGTTACAATACTACGTATCTTTGTAGTGTGAAGTTGCCTAATCTGGAAACAGGTCTCCATGGAAGATAGTGAGTCTTCCAGCCCTACCCTAATGTGATAGTTTTGGGTCAATTAAGTGAGCTCCATTTGTTTTATCAGCTGACTTTTTGCAATTCTGAGGATGCTACAAAATGGTCAGGAACTTAAAACTAGGCACTGCTTATGTATGTTGGTTACTATATTGATGTCATCTTCCATTACCATAGAATCCCAAATTTGATAAATAACAAGAGAAAATTGATTTCAGTTATTTGCTTCTAGATTCACAGGAGGTGCTTAATATGTATGCCTATAAATAAAGGACTTTAAAGCTCCCTACATTCTCATAAATAGAAGAGATGGATTGTACCCTACACTAAATTAAGTCTTTTGATCAATATTTCTTACTTTAAAATGAGGCTATTAATGTAAATAATTATGTTATAAATACTGCTTGAAAAGACACTTGTTCCAACTCTACAAGGATGGTAACTTTGTGTCTGTCCTTAGGATTTAAAGGATGTAATACAATGGAAAGCATAGTAATGACAGCAAAATAGCAAGGTCCTAGGTTGCAATAGGTGAAGGTTTACTCAAATGCAACAGTCATCATCACAGAGATAAAGAAAAAACCACTTACCCTCAGAAGGTCTCAGCTATGCAGGGGTCTCCAGCAAGATACCCTTACCTTCACTGCCAACCCTTAAATGAGATCTGGGAAGGGGTGGATCCTTCCAGTCACTTAGGTGCATTGCTTGCACCTGAGCTCCCTTGGGTTGGCTCTGCCTTCCTACCAGGTGCTTAATTACTGCTTGGAGCCATGACTTAGCACTTCTGCTATAGAGCACGTGGCTGTTAATTTGTTTTTAAGTATAGAACTCTTTTTTGCTTTTGTTAAGAATACAGATTAAAAGAAAATAAACAGTAGGTCTTTGCATGGGGATGAAAATAAGTCTTTTCACTCCTTCCCATGCTTAAGCATCTGGAAATTGAGTCAGAACGTGGTATTCTTTGACTCTGAAAAACTCTTGAGGTAAAATTGTTGTTAGCTGTTGTATAGTAATTGCAACATTTTGCTTCAGAATAGCTCTTTATTAAGTCAGTTTCTGAATTTGTGAATGGAAAACACCTACTCTTTCACAAAATGTGGAAAAGGATATGGAAAGGAAGAAAAATGGTACAGGTTGCACTGAACATAACAAATTTTGTGAAAACTCCCACAGTATTTCCTGTGCCATGTTTAGAGAAAGGATAGTGAGTAGATCCATAGAATAACAGACCATAACTGTAAAAGCCAATTACAATACAAAATCTATCAGTGGTTTTTAAGTTTACTACTTTCAATTCTGTGTGTTCCAAAATACTGAATTGTTTCAAACTGTTTTCAGAGACTCTGTTTTCAGTCAAATAATTTGCGAAGTTCGATCCTATTAACTCTGTCGCTGGCCTCTTGAATGATTCATTGAAAACTGAAAAACTCTATAATGTACAAGCTAATGCTTAACTCCCAGGAGGAGGCATACACATTTATAGTCTGCAAATAATGGAAAAAATAAATAGCTGATGTCAGGATAAGGTCTTTGTTTTTTTATATATATATATATATATCTTCTGTTAAGTCAGAATGTATTGAAAAAAAAGTGCATGATTGTGATAATCAGATTTCTCTCTGTGTTATTTCCAGGTGTATATAGCTGCGTTTGCAGTATCTGCATATGCATCCAGTTACTACCGAGCTGGAAGTAAGCCATTTAATCCTGTTCTTGGAGAAACCTATGAATGTATTCGTGAAGATAAGGGTTTCCAGTTCTTTGCAGAACAGGTACTGTATGCTGCAACACTTACTTTTGCTATTTGATAGACTACTTAATTCTGAATGCATGGCTGGTATCCCCCAGAGCTATAGCAAAATACAAAATTACTTTGTGTAACCTTTGCCCAGCAAAACTCAAGGGATGCTATAGAATTATAAATGAAGGAAATTGCTTTGTTTATTGAGGAAAGGCAGCTAACGCTGGGATGGAATGTGACAACCAGTCACTGACAGTCAGAAGCAAAGGCTTGGCAGGCTGTTACTCCAGTAACTAGGTAACTTGTTTAAGTTTCTCATTCTGAAATCTGTTCACTACTACAAAAGGCTTTATGTTCTTGTCATGTTCTTTTGTGTGCAATCATTTAAAATTTTCATAACAGATCATCTTTTTTACAGCAAATATTTCATTCACATCAGTTGATCAACCACCAGTATTTTCTATAGCACCATGAATGTTTATTCTCCCTGTCCAAATACTCTGTGGGCTAAGCCTGTCAAATCTGGTACCACGGCTTAGTAGCTGAAGGATGTATACAGCACATCAAGGTCTAAGTGTTGCTGAAAATAGTCTTCCTGTAGTATGGTTATTAAGTGTGGGTAAAAAATATATAATATTTGAACCAGTCCAGATACCAAAATTGCTAAGCTTGAGATATAAGTTAAAATGAGGTAAAATTTAAAGAATCTGGTTCCTATCAGAATGTAAGAAAGATTGAAAGCTGTTTTATTCTGTCTAGGCATTGCAACAAAAATTAGAAAAGCATAGTAGGCAAAGCTGTGCAGCCTAGAAATTTGATCAGTAAAAGCCTTGTAAGAGTCTTCTATTAGTAAATGAAAAGTGTTTTTGATGCACTTTGTACATCATGTTGTGCAAAGGACAAGAAGTTGTGCTATGTGTGATCTTTCCTTAGTCTACGAAGTATCACAGACAAGCGTAAAAATAAGGAAAAAAAAGCAGAACAGTCAAAGCAAGAATCAAGTCTAAGTTCAAGCAATGCGTCTGAATCTTTATTGCGTTTAGTTCTAAGAGTTAGTTCTTGGAGCAGTGAAGTTACCAGTGTAACATCAAATTGGAATAGCAAAGCAGATTATAAAGTTTGGAACTTAGTTTAATATAAGTTTGAATTAAAGGAGAAAATTTTCCCCTAAATATTAGACAAATCACTACAAAGGCTACTTCTCCTAAAGGAGATTTTAAAAATATGAGTGTTCTTGTTTTGTTAATAACTGTTGTTCAAATATGTGCAGTATGTGACATGAATGGTAGAGTTTTACTATTTTATTATGGGGTGGAGGAATATTTGGAAGAGAGGGTGGTATATGAGGAAAGAAATTTCATGCAGCTTGCAAACGTTAAATATTTCTTTTTGCATCAGGAGCTCTTATTTATTGCTTGTTTGTGCAAGCATTTTGATGCTTACCCTAGATAACTTGTTAGTGCAGTTACCATGTAATGTGTGAAATAGAAAAGCAGAAGGTATAAAATTATAGAGATCTGTTCTATTATTAGGGTATGTTCAGAATAACTCTACTTAGCTCCATGACCTTACTCTGGAATTATCACAGTTTAAGTGAGAGCCAAGTTTAACCTAGGAATTATAGTGACATCTGGGGTTAATCTGAACACAGTATATGAGGGAGAGAGAGTGTTGCTCTCAGTGGATTAGGGAGTAGCTGAGAGTAATTAGTACTACTTTATTTCTTTTTTAACCATGTGAAGGTTGGTCAGGGAGAACTGCATAAAATAACAAATTTGCAAAATGAGAAACAAGAAAGTAAAACTGCATTCAAGTCATATGGGTGATTAAGAAATGAAATTCGTAGTTGGAATTAGCAACTTGATTTGAAAATAAAGGTGTCTTTGTCAAAACAACAGTAGGCATCACACATCAAGGCATTGGTCCTGGTCAGATTTTAGTCTTGTTCACCCAGAAGGATGAATGTAGAGAGCTTTTGCTTTGTGCAGTCACTTTATTATTTACTATTTTATTTGAACAGTATGCATAACATATTTATTTATTTACTTACAATGCTCACTTTGTTGTTGCAGTCCTTGCATTGTTATGTATGTGCTGTTATCACCCAAAGCGGATGAAATGCAGTGTGTGTGGTTAGAGCTTCACACAAGAAAAATTGGATGCGTCACTTGTGCAGTCTTAAAAGCTCCATTATTTGTCCTGTTCAGTGATGCTGATTGTTGTCCCACCCCACAGTCAGGGTTTAGTAAGGATCTACTGTACATAAGCATTTGGCCCTTTGGTTTTTGTTTGCTTGGGTGGTAACTTCTACCTTTTTGCTGTCTGCATAAAGTGCATCTTCTGTTAATATATGAATGAGGCTTTCAGATGAAGTGTAATTATTACAATAGAGACAATGTACAAAATCCATGCTTAGATTTTTTTCAACAAACAAATTTACAGGTCTTTTAAACAGAGCTTGCCTTTTCTTTCAAGGCTTTTTAGGTCTCAGTACATTACAAATCTCACTGGCTCCCCCTTAAGGAAATAACTGCAAAAGGAAAGTAAATGTTCAAATTGTAAATGAATGAAATATATGAATAAATGAATGAAAAATAAAAGGGAAAAAAAAAAGGAATAGAACAAAACAAAATGACTCTTCAAGAGTTAACATTTTTATCTTTGTTTTTTTCCTTCTTTCATGTCTTGTTATTAGGTCAGTCACCATCCACCTATTTCTGCATGCCATGCTGAATCTGTGAATTTTGCTTTTTGGCAAGGTAAATATTCAGTCTATCATTCACTTTCACAGTCCTCATAATAATTGCACTGTATGTTTAACATGAAATATCCAGAAATAGGGAAAAGATGAATTTTTCTGCTTACGTCATAACAGAATGGCTTTAAGAAATCCTTGGCTTACTGGTATTATTTTTACTTGGATCTTCTGCCATTACAATTATGTGCATGTATTCAAAATCTGTTAAATAATTTTCTTGGGTTTTTTGTTTGTTTGTTTGCTTGTTTTTGGTGAGAGGTTTGTTTAAAAGAGGAGAGTTGTACCTCAAGATATTTATAAAGACAACCTAGAATAGAACTTGGAAAACTATGCACTGAAGCCTGAGCCATGACGAATCTTGCAGTTCTGTTCTGAAAATAATTTCCAGAAATATGTATAACAGCAGGGACAGTACATTCACCGTGTCTGTCTCTTTTAGTATTATTAAAGTGCATAAATTTCATGCTGTTTCACTACTAACACTGTCTTTCAAAAAATGGTATGTTGGAGCTTTGTTTGCTGTACAAGTCTAGTGAACATGTCAGGCAGTTAAAAAACCTGAACAATCCAATATTTTTGGAGTGTACACAGGACATAACTATGCCTTTTAACTCAGTTAAAATCCTTTGCCCAGACTTTTGTCAATTCACTATGTAGCATATTATAGCCTTTAATTCTGTTAGGATTGACTTTGCTAACTTGATTAGAGTTATTACAGGTGGAATTGTATAGAACAGAAATTGCAGCTTTGTCATTAGTCTAATTCTTTGCTTTGTAAACACATACAGGACAAGAATTCTTCTGTTCGTACCTGAAAAGCAAAGATGACCAAAAATTTTTCTATTTGATTGTATACAAGACTAGATAACAGCCTATCTCAAAAACTGATGATACATTTCTTTATCAGATCTTGGAAAGCTAATGTCACTTAACTATTGTAACATGCACTTAGAGAACAAATTTGTTCTGTAAAAACAAGAACTGAGAGTCTGGTCAATTAGAGAGAGCCTGAGGTCTGGTCCCAGTGAACCAGAAGACTCAGTCAGGGTGCAGCAGGGTTTGTTTTGGTTTGTTTTTTGTTGTGTTTTTAAATGTGTCTAGCTGAGTTTGTTGGAGATCTAGACAATGATTTTTTTCTAATGTAAATGTAATCTGAAAATGCTGTGGCCTCTTGTTACTGGGCTGTATTAACTTATGTGGGAAGATTAACATTAAGTTAATCATAAAGTTATCTTGTCAGTGAGATACGTTCTTTCTGTGCAAATATCTGTCCACTTATCATATTGCCTCCTCTGCTGAAAGGAGACAGCCCTCAGCTACATTGCTAGAATAGTGCTGTCATTCCACCAGATACTGAGTGACCTTAGTTCCTGTTTCAACATCGAGAAATCTCTGGATCATTTATGGAAAGCTAGAAGAGTGGGTTCTGACAGGGGCAGTTATTTCAGAAACTCTTTTCCCTTACTTAAGAAACTAACACTACATTTGTAGGACCTGTTTGCAACGGACAATTGCATTGGAAGCTGTAGTTTGGTTTTTGTTCCGTCTTAGCATCTTTTTGAGACTAGAGATGTTTTTTTCCTTTATTTTCAAATGAATCTATGAATAGAATTGGAGATGCTGGTGTCTAGTACAGCAAGGATACTATCTTGCAAGCACTAAAGTCACTGTGAAAGTTACTGTCTGATTGTCTAGCCTAATTTAACTCCATACCCCTTAGCTGTGCTTCTCTGTCCGTATTTATTTCACTTTGAAGTGAAATAAATCACTAATTTAACAGCTTCCTCAAGATATTTTTGTAAGCTTTCATTGAGATTTATCATCTTCTTTTTTTGGAGGAAATGATGTGAGACTTGGACAGTTCTTCTGATTCTGACCAGATTTTAAAAGGCCAATTAAACTTCCAGGGGAAGTCAGACTAAATCCCTATCTGATTTTCTGCCCTGTGGGTGTTGTTAGTTGTTATATTTTTGTATTTGGAATTTTCTTTTTGGTTTGGTTGAAAATGTCTGCATTCTTTCACTAGCAACTGAATTACTGATAAATGTATCCTGCCTGTAGCTTATTTAAATTCCTCTGTTTTTGAAAACGTTTTTAAGAGACAACTCTTAGAACTCTGGTGCTTTTCTATTTAAATAACCAGTAATATTGTGAATAAACACTTAACCGTTTGTAGGTTAGCATTATTTTGAACATTCTTTATTATGTTACACTCCATTATTTTGTGTTTCTTAAAGTAGAGCCAAGATGTAGATTGATTCACCCATGCTGATGACTAAACCTGCCTTTTATTTTTTATTTCCCTTTCCCTCATCCTTTTTCAGATGTAAGATGGAAAAACAAATTCTGGGGAAAGTCCATGGAAATTGTCCCCATTGGTACAACACATGTAACTCTTCCAGCGTAAGTGCTGCGATCACGCATTGCTGTTCACACACGCACATGTAGGCTCATTTCCACTGAAGCTCCATTTTTGCAGATGAGAACCTGTACTGCGCAGATGGGGCCTTTGGAAGAATTGGTGATTTAGTTTAAAAATAAAGAGGGGGAAAAAAAAACAAAACAGAAGCTCTAAATCTTTCAAAGGTCATGCTCTAGATCTTTCAAATGTTATAAAGCCAATGATGAGATAAAAGCCATCAATTTCATACGCTTTAGTGAAAAAGCAAAGTTTGTATTTTCATACTTAGGTTCAATTTCAAGCTTAGTGCATTTTTCAGTTACATGGAAAAGCTGCATGGTAAAGGAATCTGCAGATTTTTTTTGCTTGAATATGAATTTGAGTTTCGGAGGTTGTTGCTCTTTTGTGGCTGCATTTGTACAGACCCTACCACTATGGGGTCTAGGTCTGTAGCTGAGGCTGACAGCTGTCCTCACTGCTTAAATAATTATCGTAAGTTACAAATAGCACCAGTAGCATATCTGGTATTTATTATTCAAGGAAGTAAGTGCTCATAACCACTACAGTTCAGGTTGATTTTTAAAAATAAAAATCTACAGTGCTCCTATGCTGGCTTGTCAAAGCTATAGATCAACAAATAGAATCGCTCAAAAACTCCCCTCTAGCCAGTATGGTAACAGAAACACAGGTCTAAAGGTTAAGTATTGTTCTAATTAAATTTGTTTTCCAAAGAGAGTCTACAAATTTAATCTGCCAAATTTAAGAAAGAAGAGAAACAACCCAATAATGTATCCAAAAGGTAATGTGTATAAAAGATATTGTATTCTCTTGTTCATGGTGGCTAGCTAAGCTGTGCATTCCAAGATCTTTAGAATATGAGTGAAGGTTCAGAGGTAAAGTAACCTATGGATTAGTGCCCATTTTTCCCATGAGGGCTGATGAACTGGAAAATTTTCAGATTCACATGTGATTTTCATGTGTCTATTTGTATCCCTGTGGAAAAAAATATCTGAATTGTTGTCATAGGCTTTATTAATAATAAACAGGTATTCAAGAATATTAAGACTTTATTAAAAATTTGTTTTTTGATTTTTTTTTCGTTTGAGTTCTCTCTGAATTTTTTTCAGAAGTTTATAAGCTAGCTTAAATATGGCGTAAGACTTCTCCTGTATTTATTTTGTTACAGTTTTAGAGACCATTTTGCATGGAACAAGGTGACATCTTGCATCCATAACATCTTAAGTGGACAAAGATGGATTGAACACTATGGAGAGATCATCATCAAAAATCTTAATGATGACACTTGTTACTGCAAATTGACTTTCATAAAGGTGACCTTCAGTAACAGTAATTTTGGCAGTGTCCTATCCAGCAAACACAGCAGGGGGTGGATTCTGTCTGCTGAAACTCAGTTCAACTGCTTACAAACTGTGTTTTCATATAGTTCTGAAATTACCTGTGATTCTTTGAGAATCATGAACTATAAATGAACTGCAGCTTACTAGGTAGAGCCAGGCAAGAAAGAAAAGCGCAGCCTTCTCAGGTGAGATGCAGGAAAAAAAAAAATAAGAGGGAGGGAAAGGAAGAAATATAATCAAAAACCTAGTCTATGTTTGACAAGAGAAGTAGACACAAGGTGTCTACTGAAAGAGACTTACCACATACCTCCTACTAATCCAATGGCATGTGCTACGGTTGCATTCATCCAGCAGCCATGGAAACAGTGCTTACATGGGGTGTTGCAAGCAGTGCACTTTTCTAGCCCTCTACAGGTGCTTGGAGGAGCCTAAGCGAAGGATTGAATTGTTCAAAGCTTTTGCTTCAGTATAAGGCATTGATATATAACTACCTCAAGAAATGCCCTCATAACTGAAATTAAAATTAACTTCTGGCAGTAGATGACTTCTTCAAGAAAAGAAAAATTAATTGAAAGCCTAAAATAATGCCAAAATTTCTAACCTGAGAAACAGTTTTGCTCAGCATTGTAAGAAACTTAACCTGAGTTTTCTGTATCTGATTGTTGGAGCGAGGCTCTGCTTTTCATAGCTTGTATCTGCATGGCTGCATGGTCTCTCTGTTAGTACTTAACCATGCTTGTGTGCCACGGTGCACTCAGCAGCAGAAGGAAAGTGAGTATCACCATTTTCCTTTTCTTACTTCTTTTTCTGAATACTGTATGCTTTCTAAGAAGCATTAGAGCAATCTTTTTAGGTATTTTATTCAAAGTATAGTAATGTATTTTCAGAGTTGTAGTAGATTTTGGAAATGGAGAGACTGCAAGTTTATAAATTCGATATTATAAACTGGCTAAAATGGAGGTGACTGTGAATAACAGTTCTTTCTCTTCCTGTTCTGCAAATCTGGGGAGGATTTAGGTAAGCAAGTCAGGAATCAGTGTTATCTGTCATTGGACAAATTTGAAAGTCAGCTGTGCTTCACCTAGTGCTGCCCCTAACACAGGGAAAACAGATACAATTCTCAACAGCCCACTTTAGTAGGCTGATTTATAGTTCTAACAGCAGTTCTTTATGTATGATATTGTAATGTAAATCTAAATGAATAGTTTTCAATTCAGAAAAAATACCATACAGCATGGCAATATCGCTCTCACTTGATCTCTTATGCACCTTTTGATTCTAGGCAAAGTATTGGAATCCAAATGCACATGAGATCGAAGGCAGTGTCATGGATAAAACTGGGAATGTTGTGCATCGACTCTTTGGGAAGTGGCATGAAAGTTTGTACTGTGGGACAACTTCATCTTCAAATTGCATATGGAGAGCAAGTTAGTGACCAGAATGGCTAACATACAGAACTTAGAATATGCTTGAGAATATCTATTTTCTATCTATTTTAATCTACCTAGTAGACATCAACTTCTTATTGCAAAGAATATTACAATTTTTTCAAGGATTTAAAATTTAGACCAGAAAAATAAATCATTCAAATTATATTGGAAACTTAATCCTTGGCTTCCCATATTTTCCTCATTCTTCTTCCTTTTCATATCTGGCTATGAAGAAAGTATTGAGGACTCTAAAAGCAAAGAAAAAACAACAAACAAAAAACCACTTCATTGTGTGTAAACTGTGGTGGTTTTCATGTATATCAAACTTTGGAAGATAGCTCAGTTCCATAATGAGGACCATATCTGAAGTTCTCCGAAACCTTGTGGGGTTTTACTTACTGAAGTTTGAAAAATCACTATGACTGTCGAATGCGTTTCATTGCTGTTATGCTTTGACTCAACTTATTCCCCCAAAATTGAGGCCATGATTCAGAGATTTTGAAAAAGACTGAGGGGAGTTTGGTGTTGTCCCTCTAAAGATAGTAAAATTTAATTGGAATTCTTAATGTTCTTTTTTTCTGCTGTAGATCCAATGCCTAAAGATTATGAACAGTGGTATGGATTTACTCAATTTGCATTGGAGTTAAATGAACTGGACCTGCAAACAAGGTCATTACTCCCATCCACTGACACACGCTTTAGACCAGACCAAAGGTAAGAAGTTTTTCCTCTTAAGTATCTTCCTCAAAATCTGTCCATTCACTTTAGCCCTAAGCTCAGGCTCCTTTGTTTAGATACCTGCAGACTGTTCCCATTTCTACATTAATTCTGCATCTGAAACAGAATGAGATGTCTAGTCATTATAGACCAGTGTTTTCTGGAACTGGTTTTGGATGCTCTAGTTTCTAGATAACTGTCATTGCAAAGATGTTACAACTTTCTAGGGATTCTTTGTTAAGCATACTGTGTTTGAAGAACTGAAACCTGAGACTCTTGAAACTTCTTTGTGTGGGGGAATTTCTACCATTGCTAATTTCCAGGGAAGAGAATCTCATACAAATATTACTTTGAGCCTGTTGTAAGTTACCTTTCCATAAGTGCTTTTTGGTAATGCAATTATTGTCTATAGATACAGTTGTTTATCTTTCAAACACCAAGCTGTCTTCTGTAAAGATTAGATTCTGGAGTTCTTGAGGACCTAACAAAAATAATGGACTGAAGCACCAATTATGTTTTTTATCGCTGCTGGTGCTACAGGTTTCTAGAAGAAGGGAATATTGAAGCAGCTGAAATGCAAAAACAGAGAATTGAGCAGCTACAGAGAGAACGACGGAAGGTGCTGGAAGAAAACAATCTGGAGCATCAGCCTAGATTTTTCAGGTATTATATAATAATTAGTATATAACATCATTTATTGAAATGTTTACAACAGATCTGGTTCTGATCGGCCATAAAGAAGGCTCCAGGTTTTCCCAAGTTTCTTCCATATTCTTGATTTGTATACTGAAGCAATGTAGAGCACTCCAGACTTAGTTAAGGAATACTTAGGATGTGGATATGCTTTTTTATTACCACATCCCTGATTTTTTTATGTTTTAAATTTTTGTTCCAAAGGTAAATGGTATTTGGTCTCAGTCTGGATTTGCCTGAGGAGTGAATGTAGCATCCTTGATTCTTTCAAGCAAGGTGAAATGTGGGTGGTTTTAGCTTAATTAGCTCTGCTGAACTTTAAATTCAGTGGGACTGCCTTGTGCAGCAGTGTTTGGAGCTAGAACATTGGAGCTAGCCCATGTTTGGGCTGGTTTTGAACATTTCTTCTATCTAATGGCAAGAGAATTGTGATATAGAGGTCGTTTTATTTCTTCCTGTTGTAAATCAATTAACAGGGGGACTTCAGCTGTTGAAAGACAAGACTGAATGCTAGTGACAACACGGCCTTATACCCTCTAGCTTCTCTGTTCAGGATGCAGTGAAAGATTTAGATCCAAGATGAGTGCTATATGGGCAAATGTGTCATAATTAACAGATCTGGGATAGGAATTGTTTTTCTAGATAGACACAGTACTAATGAGGAGTAAGACTTGGAGAAACACAGAAATGTTTACAATAGATGCAAAAAGAAAATGGCTTAGGCCTCTGCCTGTCAGAAGAGCTGGTGAGCTAATGAAATGGAGGCACACTTTTCTTCCAGGAGGCTAAACAGACAGAAGAAAAGCAAGGTCTCATAACTATGTTATTATATATTCACAATGAGGAATGTAAATAAGAATGAGGATTTGAATCCTTAAAATGAGGATATGAAAGCTGAGATTTGTGCCATATTTTTAAATAACAGAATAAAAAATATTATTACTGTATAGCAAAAATGTGAGCAAGTATTAGAGTAGATGTGAATTATGCATTTTGCTTTTCAATAGTGATTTATTCCTTCAATAAATTGCAAGTTCTGGTTTACTTAATAGATAATTTGCTGTTTTTTCAAAAATGTTGCACACTACATAAAAAAGATTGGTGCATTCAGGGTTACAGTACATAGAATGATGAGCCTTGCTTCTTGGCTGAGAGCTGTATCTCTCCTTATGTAATAACTGTGGTGAGCCACCTTTGGAGAGGAAAAAGGAAACTTTCAGATTCCATCTCAATCAGGAAAGAGACACTGACTGTTCAGGTTTTAAAAAGGCATATTCTTACAGAAGCTTATGCAAAGCTGCCTGATGGCATTTGAGACACGGAAGTAAACCTGGAGTGTAGCTCTCAGTGCTAAGGACTGACACGGTGAGCGAAACAAGGGTGTTTTGTATTTCCCCAAGACCCAAACATACCAATTAAGTTCACCAAGCTATATCGCCTTGTTTGAATGTTGTACTGAGCTTCATTGCATCTGGTTTATGGGCTGGATTAGGTATCTGTATGTAGTGCATGCTACATTGCATCATACAGCAAATACATAGAAAAGATAAGCTTTACGTTTAAAAAAGAACTATTTAATCTTTGATAGGAAATCCAAAGATGACTCCTGGGTGAGCAATGGAACCTACATGGACCTTAGAAAAGAACCGGGTTTTTGCAAACTGGACAATCCTGTCCTCTGGTGAAAGAGGAGCCAAGTGAAGATATTCCATGCTGTATTCCTGGATCTGATTTTAAAAAAGTATATATATATATATATATATATATATATATTTATACACACATATAATATATGTGTGCAGAGTGTGTATGTGTGCAAGTGTGCATATCTCCAGAATTGTGCTTAATTTAGAATCTGATAATTCATTTGTTTTCTCTTCTCTGTTTCAATGATTGTTTGAATGTACGAATACCCTAACTTCTTTTTATAAAATATTTAATAAATAGCACTGAATGTGAACAAGTAGAGGGAAAAGAGGAGCTTTTACACTACTTTTCCAATGTGTAATAATGTCAGTTAAGAGTTAACTTATGCCTTATCGGGTTGCATTGAAGACAGTAGCATCAGCATCACGTAGCTGTGCTAAGAAACGAGCGTTAAGCCTTATGACTCAAACTGTAAGTAGGCTTCCACAGTTCAGTGAGTAATTTCACCTGTCTATGGACTGGACTAAATTGCTAAAACAGATTATCAGCCAGTGCTGAAATCTGAGTACAATCTTTTGCTGCTTGTGGAAAAGATTTAAATAAGCTTTTATTTCTATTAGCTTTCTTACTAGCATTATTGGAAAGGGAAGTTCTGCAGTTACATCAGTGGATCAAGTCATAAATATAAGCTGTACCTGGCTAAAAGTAGTTCTAGAAATTCAGGAATTGCCAAAATTTTCCACTGAGAATCTTCAGATTTATAGTCGCCAACAGGGCACAAGGAGATCTTTTGTATATAATGTTTGAGCACTGTCTAAATGAAGCAGCTCTCTCTTTTTGCAGGAAGTAATATGTATACAGAGCACGAAATCCTGTGCTTCCATAGCTTCATTTGTTTTTATTAACCTAAAAACTGCAACAGAAAAACTTTTTAAAAGGTAAGCAAACTAACTGATTGTTTTAAGCTGGAAATTTTTTCTTAGTATTTTGATATTTTCTACCTCTTAAGAAATAAACGACATATTTAAGATCTTATATTTAAAAAATGACCATCTGCCTTATGGAGAAATGTATGAACTCTTTGATCTTCCTCTGTTTGTTTGTTATATTCAGATAAACATTCAAGTGTCTTGCACTAGATAAGTTGCATCTCTTTCCTGTAATTTTATACATTTGGATAGATTTGCGAAAGCACTGAGTCATTGATTAAAATATAACAGGAAAAAAATGTAGCAGAAGTCTTGCTTTGAGTCAAGATTATAGTGATGGGCAGTATCTTTTTTTCCCATGAAATCACAATGCTATGTTCATTAACAGAATAATTTGCATTCCTACCTATCTGCAGTTCAAGCCTGACGCATGATTCTTCTAATCTGTTCTGTGTATCTGTGACTCTCTCGCATCAACGCAGATTTCAGGTGTAGATCAATGTCCACCACTACTTTCTTTTCTTACATATCATTTCAAAAAAATAAACCCTGTCTATGATAAACATTGTTAACGTGACTTATGACTGGAACATATGGACAGTGCATGGATAAGAGTGACTCTTAGAAGGACAAGTAGCCTAGAAAAGCTTACAGCTTACTGTGTGCTGCTTTGTTCTAAAGAAAACCTGTTAAAATTGATCAATATAATACTTGTAACATGAAGTAAATACTATGAAAACTTCCATTTTAAACCAAATCTGTGATATCAGTTTAGATGCATATTTAAATTTTGCTTTCTGCTATCTTGAAGCTTCATTGTGTCACAAGCAGATAAATGTTTTCTTACTATTATTCACTTTGCCCAGGAACTCTGGGCTCACTATCATTTCTGTAATTTATCACCAAAAGTGTTAGTATATTTTCTTATACTTAATGTATCTTTTAAAAACACAGCTAGCTTGCAACAAGGCATGTTTCAAGTCAGCATGAAAACAAAATCTGGGCTTTCATTCAGAAGGGGATCTTAACCTTTGGGAACTGTTTGGCTTTTCAAGGAAAATGAAAATCTCTTCATGACTTGAATCTTGTTTTATTCTTGTATTAACAAAACTTGACACAGAAATGAGTGAATATTTGTAGTTATCTTTGTTGTTTGCAATTACCATCTATAACTAATAATTACATTCATTTAACAACAAAGGAGGGTAAGAGAAAGGAGTGGAAAAATGCTTTTAAGAAAAGGAGTAACGTTTGTGATGGATGCATTGAACTTCTCATTCTCATATGAATTTGGCAGCTGTTGTGATTATTGTCTGATCTGATTGCTGGTTTTGCATTTTCTGTGTATGGAGTGGATTTTCCCCATACTTTGTCATATGAACTAATAGTTAATAGCATTCAAATAAAGGGACTGGGGGCAAAGTTAAAGAACTGTAATGCATTAAGGTCTGTGGGTGTTAAACAGAACTAATCTCATTTTGATGTTTGAGTCACGATTTTTGAGAAATCCAACTGGCATTGTTTTCCTGTATCTTTCAGTCTGAAATGCCTAAAAGACTCTTAGTTGAAGACAAGGAGCAGTGAGCTGGGAAGTGCCTTATAGAAAATTTTAGCAAAATTCCCATATCAAGAAGGCAAACATCAGAATTTCATTATTTTCTTCAGTAAAATAATGCCCAAAATTAGGCTAGGCTTTTATCTGGTGTAACCAATGGCGAATGATCATCTGGCCAATGTTTCCAGCTGCAGTATAGTTGTCCCTGCCTATGTTTGTATGAAAGAGTTGGGTTTAATTGCTAAGCTTCTGTCAACTATATATTAAGAAGTGGAAAGAAATTGTCTTGATGTTATTTCTGTGTATTTCTGTATAAAAATATATTAATCATTCACAAACTTGAATATACTCTACAGTTATTCTTGGTGAAATATGAAATTTGGTTTTCCCCAAAAAACTTCCATTTTCTTTCAGCGATGCACTAGGGGATCTGTGGTGTATAGTAACTGACATTTCTACCCTGAGTGGTAGAAATAAAGTATTAGGGGACTGCTTTCTTTCCTGCACTGCAGTGATTCCCAAACTGTTCCACTCAGTGCATCAATCTTAAAATTTCCTGTTGCCTCCTGTTTTAGTACTCTTACTTGATGACTTTGTAAGCATTGCTTAAGATAATGTGGGGACAGTTTGAGCACCACTCATCTAGCTCTCCCCTTCTCTGTGCACCCCTTCACAGAGCAAAAAGCTTACTACAAATTTACATCAAAGTAATGGAACAGCTCATGCCTTCAAGTGTTCCAACACTGACTCAGTTTTCAAATTGCTCAGCAAAGAGAGAAAAGGTCCTAAGGAAATAGTGTTTAGAGAGAGAGAAACCCACAGCTGTACTTCCAGATTTACAGACTTGACACTTAGAATCAGATTTTGGTGCAAAGTTTGGTGTTAAAAAACAACAGTTTAACTTGTTTAGGACACTACTCTTGGTAGTACAGAGTGCTATATAGACTGAGTGGATGTAGTGTGTGCCATTCATCATTGCATTCCTTTCTTAATCTTTTCTCTCTGATATATGCTTTGTGTTAATTTGCCTGCATTAATCTATTTTTTGGGTGCTTTTGAAGTACAGATCCAGTCAAGTACTTAGGTTCCTCATACAGAGCTTGGATAATCTACATTTATACATAACTTGTACTCCTTTGAAGGATCGTAGATCGTACAGAATCATAGGGATTGGAAGGGACCTCCAGAGATCGAGTCCAACCCCCCTGCCAAAGCAGGTTCCCTTCACCAGGTTGCACAAGTAGGTGTCCACGTGGGTCTTGAATATCTCCAGAAGAGGAGACTCTACAACAGGCTTCTGGATTCTTTTAAGACCTGGCCTCTGGAGGAGGTGGTGGTTGCAGACACAGTCACCTTATTATTTGGCAGCTTACCTGTTTAATGTTCCTGCAAGAGTTTCAGGCTGTTGAGATGAGGTTGCTGGACAGAAAGGAACACAAAGGAATATACAACCAGGGGCAGCTTTGGAGTAAATAAAAAAATGAAGCATCTGCCCTTCAATTTCCCTCAGCTGTTTACACTGTTTTTAGGTCCCCTCACATCTAAAGGTCCTTATTCAATGTCCCATTTTCTCTTTATTAATAAGAAAATCCTGGAAAGTAGTAGAACATCCCATTCTGACAAGTTTTTAAATGACAAAACAGTTACTTTTTTCCTATAAACATTGTGGCCTATTTTTGTACTTTTCCCTTGACTGTGAACAGGACTTTCTTCACGCTGGCACTCTGGTGTCAGACCACAGCCTGGTAATGGTGCAGCTACATCTGCTCAGCGTACTCCTAGTTAATGTGCTTGCATCTGCTTTTGTGTAAATCTGTTCTAGTATGTCTATGGATGATCAGCTTTTCAGAGCTGAAAATTTTCTTTTGTTCAGATTTTGTATGTAACTCATAGGAAGTGGGGGCATGCTGAGGAGGAATACAAAACCTGGACTGCCACACGTATGTAACAGTGAAGGGTGAAATCCATCTTCTTCACATAACTGAGTACAGCTTGCTGGAATGGGATGGTGCTATTCAAAGGAGTGATGCTAAAATGAAAGGCTCTTTAGATTAGGTATGTTTTCATTCATGGATTTTATGTACTATACATAAACTCTTCTATCTTCTAGCTACTGGTGGGTGAAACTCAGTCCAGCAGCTGGAATTGTTAAGGACTTGCAAATCTTATCTGGCTTATTTATTAAAACTTAGTAAGTGCTGTAACTTACAATCAAACACAGTATTGTGCTGCTCAGTTCTTGCTGTAGTTTTTGAAAGCAATAAGAGAAATTTCCCACATAAATAGTTGCTGTATGTTAAAAAAATATTTTAAGTGATTCTTTTCCTAATATATACAAGTCGTCGATTAGGTATTACTGCTGTATAAAACAAAACTGTATTACGACTTATGGGAAAGTTTTGGAGATTGATCCACTAGAAATGCTGAGCTCTTTCACCTCCACATGTCTGGGGTGATGGTGAAAATATTTGATATTCCTGAGAACTGTGTTTGAGTGTTTTACTTGTTCCAGTACTGGAAAAACATGCTACATGTATGAGGTATTACATATGCAATGCTGCTAAATACTGATTTTGTTGTATGTTTTGATGGAGCGTGAATGATTTTGGGATGAAGAAAGTTATCTTCTGTGTTAGGGTGACCACCACCTTTCAGATTTTTGAGAAAATTTTCTGTAGTCAGCATAGTTCCTGTTTTCTGCTTCACTTAATGCAAAAATTTGTAATAACGTTGGAGCACCTTGATGCACATTTCATTTACGTTTTTGTCTCTGTAACCAATTTAGTTGGATGTTAATAAATCATACTTGAAAAAGGCCACAGAGCACCCTCACTTTTTCCCAGGAGTTGTAAGCATCTTTCTTCAAAGGTGTTAGTGACAGCTGAAACCAGGCTAGCTGCTTATTTTTTTACTGTTTTTCAGCTGTGGTTTTTACACCTTCTAAAATGGCAAGTACAAAAGTGATTCCATTTGCTGGAAGTCTTATTTATCACTCTTATAAACTGTCTAGTAGTTATCTTCAGTAGTTTTCCAGTTGTTTGCCAGTTACCTGCATGCATGGTACAGTTGTATGGCTGTTATACCAGACAGTGGAGCAGGAAAAACTCAATTACAGCACTATGTTGTAGGCAGTTTTTAGTAGACAGATGTGCAACACAAATGTTGTTTGTATTAGCATGAAAGTGCAGACCACAAACTGCACATTCTCCAGAAAACAACTTTTAAAACAAGTAAACGTATTGTTTACTATTTAAAATAAATAGCTGGAAGGAAACTATCAATGTGATGTTTTCTCCCTCGGAGAATGGTGGTTTAGTACAACTCTGCTAGTCAGCCACATCTTACAGGCCCATCGTGTGTGTAAAGATGCAATACAGATGGATTAGGGTCTTGAAGAAGGTGGAAATAAAGTAAGTGTGGTACTTGACGAAGCTCTTATTCCAGACTGCAGTTCTGTAGTGCTTTCCCGTTTCAACATGTAAAAAAGGTTTGATAGGAGGAAACATGGATGTTTCAGAAAGAGTTGGGAAAATTGGATCAATGAGTCTGTTACCTCAAAAACATCCTCAGCTGTGTTATGAAGAAGAAAAAGGAGAAAGGCCACAAGAAAAGCAGCTTTCATAGAGTGAAACAATCACCTTCTGTTTTGTGAAATCCATCCATTTTGACTGTGTTTTGAGTTTCTAATTTAGGTCTTAGCCATGATGCCAGTGGAATCACGACACTGCCAATTAATTTCAGAGAGATCTAATCTGCTTTAATTGTACCTGAAACAGCTGGCATTTAGAGCAAGTCAGTGGGGGAAAAACAACAACAACAACAACAACTGTACAAAATTAGTGATGTTTTTTTTTTTTTTTCTATAATTATAAAAGGGAGAGGAAAATAGCAAGGGATCCCTATTATTTATGCTCTTGATCATGAAGACCTCAGGCAATAGAAACTTCTCTCAGAGAAATGGATATGGGTGAATTCCTCATGGTTGCCAAGTTCCCTCTTTCTGGTCAGTGCTTCCCAGAATGTGCTGTTCTACCCCACAGAAGTGTAAGGTGAACATGGCTTATGAAGACCCTGCATCCAATTGGTGTTTCACCTCAGGTGGCTGTTCATTTACAGTAATCTCTACTTAAAAGTCAGTGCTTACTGCAAAATGATTTAAAGCACCATAGCATGAGGAAAGACAATGACAGCTCAGCAAAGTTTGCTCTGCACAGAAACTGTCACATATTGGCTGCTTCTTTCTTTCTTTTTTTACAATGCCTCCATTACATTTCTTGGATACATTGCTTTCCATGCTCAATTTGTTGATATTTAATTTAGACACCTTTCCCCCAGCTCTAGTGCAAGATACATAGAAACTCGTAGGGTCAGTCCAGGTTTTTAAGGATATTAAAAGCTAGCCAGACACCAGGTTCTACTGTGTAGTTATGAATTTCTATCTTTGCTTACTCTGCTCCAAAGGAAATAATTGCTATGCATAAACCTTCATCTGAGACAAATCAAAGTTCCTCTACTGAGTGGGATATAGCGGAATCTTAAATTAACTGAGAACTTGAGTCTTTGGATTCATTGATGTATATTTTTGTAGGCTCTTGGAACAGTAATAAATTCCTGGAAGCTAAGACGTCACATACAAATGCATCAGCTGCACTTTGGGAATTACTTGGCTTTCTCTACTAAGGTACTATCTCTCTTTAAGGATTTTATTTGAGCTGGTAGTTCAGTTTCTGTTTAACAACATCAGCTGTCAGAATTGGAAAATATGTGGGTATTTTGTTTTGTTTTGCATATTTAACATTGCTTTTCTTTATTAAGAATTTATTTAATGAACTGTAATTCCTAAATTACAAACTTCTTGCTAATGATAAAGGCTGCAGTAAAACCACTTTGAGTTATTGCAGTACAAGCCTTGGAAAACCTTTTCCTTCTGAGGTTTTGTAAGAATATGTCTGAAATGCTCTGATTGCTGCCTAGAGCAAGGAAGATTATGTAGATTTATCAATGAATAAGAACAAGTCCAATAACTGAAAGATTTACTGTTTTGTTTACTGTTCGTTCTCACCTCTGCCGTTGTCAAACTGAAGATGGAGTGAAGTCAAGAGGTCATCATACTTAGTTTGTTGCTTGTATTTTGGTCACTGAATCCAATCTTGTGAAAACAGTTACGTAATAGCTGAACAGGTATTTGGGATGAGAAAATCAGTTTTCTTATAAAGTTCAAAAATTGTGCACCAAATTCTTAAGTTCTTTTGTGGGAAAAACTTATGCTGAGAAGTTTGCCTGAAAAAGAGCACTGCAATAGGTCAGTGAGGGCAAACTTGATTTCTTCTGTCTGAGTTCTCTAGGTACTAAGAGATTGCGAGCCTAGCTCATCCTTAACTTATGGACATTATATTCTTACCTTCTGTGGATATCAGAAATTGGAAAAGATGTGCTACATTGCATGAAGGGCCATGGTAGGAGCTCCATTGTATTTTATCTGGTCACAAAGTTTCAGAAAACTGATGTTTATATGAATGCTTTGTTCTCTGACACTGGCTCCAATATAGATACCAACAGGAATGACTTTGTTCGAAACGATGGGAGAAGGCGTGAGGGGAAAGAGTATATATTGTTGAAATAAGATTCTCAGTACTGAAGTGTGCAGTTGTGAGATCCTTGCTGAAAGAATGCAGTTCATGTGCTCATTGCTTCCTTTTGCACTACCACTTCCTCTCAGGACACAGCTGGTCTTCCTTCTCTCTTTCAAGTTGCATTGCTCACACTGTAGTATATCTGTACTGGTGAAGCTGGACTGCAGCCACATAAAAACCAAGTAAAACCCTAAAAGGCTCAAGCTGACTGCAACCAATTCTGTAGAAGGGAAGCACATCCTTGTCTCCCAGTTTCTAAGAAAGTGGATCTGGGAATAAGAAAGTCATCCACCCAAGGTTACTTGCATCGTCCCTTTCAGAAGCTGCTCACCCAAATCAGTGTGTCATTCAGACAAACAAGGGCAGTACAAGGAGCAAGGACACCAATTTTTCCTGTGACAGAGCACAGAAAAATGTATTTTTAATAGTGTGAGAACAGACCACCATTATTACATGCTGATTTTTTTTGCAGTGCAATTAATACCTGGTCTACAATGTAATCATTATATAACAAATAGCATAAATATCCACAATTAGCAGCCCACACATTTTTTAGCTGCTTGCCAGCTTTTACTCCTTGTTTTAACAAGAAGTGTGCTTTTCTCACCCTGCTTCATATTAGAGTGGGGAAACTAAGCATGTTCCTACCACAGTGTCTGAATGATCAGAGCTGTATATAAAGTGGGGTCTGTTTTTACCTTTAGTCCCACCTTGCCATGTACCTTCCTGCAGCAGATGATGAAGATAGCCACTGGCAGCTCCTGCTGCAGCAACCCTGAAAAACCCCAGGAGCCCCATCTCACCCTATTGTGGCAGCACAGCCTCATAGCTCCTCAAAACCCTCTGGTTTTTTTTGCCATTTGCAGTCATCTCATCAGCGCATCCACTTCTTATATGAGCCATGGCCTGCTTCAAAGCTCTCAAAACCAATTTCTCCATTTCCAGCTCTGTAGATACAAAAAATGCATTTACTTTATTCTTCTAGAGACTCTTTTCAATTCGCCCTGCAAAAGGAATGCCAGTCATAATTCAGTTCTGAAAGAGAGACTGAGCTGACAGTTAACACATAATGAGAATGAAGGCTAAGGAATTGCATAATAATTGGGAAATACAACAAAGGAGCCACAAAAACTAAAAGAGAGACACAAAATTTGTTTTAAATCATAATGAAGCTATAGCTACAAATGTTGCAATAGATGAAAACATCCATCTGGTGTTATTCAATGAAATATTAATGTTAGCTTCTGAACATTTTGCAAGGTTTGACTACGTTTGTGCTCCAGTAGTGTCCATTGTAATACAAACACCATCCAGCCTGATGCCTCGTGAGAAATTGCCAACTTCTGCAGGTTCTTTGGAAAATTCCGCCCAAATAATTTGCTCTCACAGTTGGATCTAAGAGTGCTTGTGCTCTGAAAGATCTATGTGCAAAGGTAAAAAGCTTCATTTTTTTGAAGCTCTATGAAATCTATCCTCCTTTACTTGCAGCATTTTTAGAAGAAATCCTAGTATTTCTTACTTTAATACAGTCATTCGACAGTATAGTTCATGTTCCAGCTGCTCAAAAACCAGATTAAAAAAAAAAAAAAAGGAAAGAAACTCAGAAATATTTTTAAGATTAATAAAATTAATTAACGATAAAATCATTTCAGATTTGATTTTTTCATGTCTTTCTTAGGATTAATGTAGAATAATGTGCTTTTAAAAGTACTGTGTGTATGTAGGACCTGCATAAATGTTTAGGGCTCTTGCAAAAATTTGATAGCCGTTCCATTTGGTTACTTTATGATCAAGTTCTGCTGCTGAGCAGTCTGAACAATGCAACAGCCAGATGGTCTTCGATAAAACCTTAATGAGGCCAGATGGTTCATAATAAGCTATTATGGAAAAAGAATTTTGAGGCACGCAAGAAACATCACCTATCCCTATATCTTCATTTACCATTATTGTAAAAGAAGCAAAGTTCTGTGGCTGTCATCTAATCTACATTTTAAAGTTAGAACCACTTTGTGCATCTTCATGCAAACTGCCTTCCATATTATTGTTACAGATGTCACTAGATGATTTTTCAGATAACCACAAAGATCCTAGCTTACCTTTTTATCATTTTTCTTAAAATGGTGGAAAAATCATCAAGTAACCACAAATTCTTCATAGGAAGATGCTTAGAAAGTTACAGCTACTTTAAAACACAGTCATGGCAGAGACGAGAAAGCTTTTACAGCAAGAGAGGTGAGCCCCATTGCCAGAGGATATTCTCTACAGAAGGGTAAACAGTGTCACGTTTCCCGTGCACATCAACACTGACACCATGATCTGAGTTTCAGCACGGGCAATACACTGAGTTACTCTGAACATGTTTGTCTGTCACATTTCTGTGGCTGTCAGCATGGCACTTCTCAGTTTCCTTTCATGGGACTAAAAGATCCCCTACTGGACACTTTTTTCTTCATTCTGGTCCACAAAAGCAATAGAGATAAACCTGACAATAAAACAGATCACCTCTAAACAGTGGCCAAAACTCATCTCACAGGCAAAATCTCCAATGCTTAAAAGTTGGTGCCTTCCTGTTGCCTTCTTCAAGAGCTTCATGGGCAGCAGCTCACAGAAACAGGTGGAGGAATGCAGCAAAATGGCTTTGTGGCTACTCCAGATTGACACAGTCCCTTCCGACTGACGGGCGAACTGACCTCCACTAAGCAGGATCCAGTAACTTGCTGTTTGTGAAGCCTGTCCCGGGCTGCTGGTGCTTTGCCAAGGGGCTGGTGACAGCTGTGCCAGCACGAGAGTGAGAAAGCTGTTGTTTGCAGCAGGAAATGTTTCTCAGGACCGTCTGGCACCAGTGAAAACTCTATAACATCCCAACAAAACATGAGATGTGTCTTAATGTACAATATAAATGAGGCTGGTTGCTTAGTTTCAAAGAAACAAAAAAATCTGTTCGGATCTTGTATTCTTGCAACAGGAAACGGAGGGAAGGCTTTCACCCTTTCAGTGGTGATTTGGCTTATGTTGCTGGACACCTTCAAAAGAATTTGCTTCACCAGCTGTCCTTTTTTTTTTTCCCCTACATGGAAGCCCAAAATAGTTTCACACTTACTTCTCTGCATTTCCTCCACAGAACTGAAGCCAGCAGACCCTTTTGCAGCCAGCATGAGGGTTTAAATAAAGCCTAGCACACAGCAACAGAGAGCTCTGAACAGCCCCTGACATTCCAGTGTAGAGGCTGAATTTAAGTGAGCACTCTCTAGCTGGGCTGCCTGCAGCCTGAAACAACACTGTGACTGCTATAAGGCATTATATACCATTAGTACAGTTGTTGATGCTGCCCTCATGAAAGCATTTTAAAAAAATTTGAAGATATAAGACAAAAAATAACCATTAAGAAATTCCCCTTTGCAGACAATTTTGGTCTTACACTCTATCCTAATATTAATGACTGGAAAATATATGATAGATTATGCTATCATAGAAAAAAAAAATCTAATATATAGTATTCCTAGGATGCAAAGACCTCTTCTGCACTGGGTAGAAATAACCATTCTGCAATGCTGACATCTGGTGGTGCTCAATGATTTCTTAATATAATGACTGAGGAATTTCACAGAAGTACAGTAAGAGCACACAACTACTGTTTGCTTTTTTTGTTTGTTTTTTTCCTTTCAAACTAAGTTGCATTTTTATCTTGCTGCAAGTAGTTATCAGTTTTTCTAGAGTGATAGAGAGTAAACCATCCATTAACCTTCCAAGGAATTTTTTCACAAATGCCTTCCACTTATAGTATCTCTCTCTTATTATCAGGAGGTCATGCTGGCTTCCGCTAGGGGTTGTAAAAAACTATTCAAAATTATTATTTTCATCTTCCCATTTCCCTCAACCCTTCTGGCCTCCATCCTAAATTTTGTTTCCTCTTGGCTAGCAAATCCCATGAGTCTCCCATAATTAACTAACTCTTGCACTACTTCTCCCCATACTGTATCAAGGGGAGCTCCCCTCTGTCTTGGTCAGAGAGTGCACAAAAATCCCCTAATTAAAGCATGTAACATTTCTGGGTCTGTCACATACTGTATTAGTAGATTGTTGTGCATTAACCAAAGGCAGGCAATTTTCTGCAGTTTCCAAAATATGGAAAGTACCTGATCAATCCAGTGGCATTCTGTGAAGGAGCAACAGCATCAAAAGATGTTGCCAAGATAGGTTATGGCAGCACTGTCCCTGGAGGCATTCAAGCCCTGGTTGCCAGGGCTTTTGGCAGCCTGATCTAGAGGGTGGAAAAACCTGATACCACAGCAGGGGGGTAAAAACTAGATGATCAAAGCATGATAGAATCACCAAGGTTGGAAAAGATCTCCAAGATGACCCAGTCCAACCATCCACCTATCCCACTAAACCACATCCCTTAGTACAACAAAATCTTGAAGGTTCTTTTCAACCTAAGCCATTCTATACGAGTAATTACTCACCCGTAATTGTGTGTTACTCATTTTTTAAGTTGAGGCTGTGAAGTTCATGTGTCAATTGTCTGTCCTACTCTAGTCAAATAAGATAGCCAAATCTTGTGCAGTGCCAAAGGCTGTTTGTCACACAAGCAAAACTTTCTGTTTTTCTCCTTCTGTCCGTTCTACATAAAGATCTTCTAATACAGTGCCAATGCAAAAGAATCTTCCAACATGTAACTGATGCACTTCATGTCTCAGCTCCAGACATTCAGCACATGACAGACAGATCTTAACACAGAACACATTTACCACATGCATTTCCCATACTGTGTTCTCACTGCTGGCTCCCCAGTCAATCAGGACAAAGCTATATGCTGTGAGTTTTGGCTGTGCTACATATCTGAAGAGTATCATCACAGAATCATCACAGAGTGGCCTGGGTGGAAAAGGACCTCAAAGATCATCTAGTTTCAACCCCGCTGCCATAAGCAGGGTCACCAACCACCAGACCAGGCTGCCCAGAGCCACATCCAGCCTGGCCTTGAATGCCTCCAGGGATGGAGCATCCACAACCTCCTTGGGCAACCTGTTCCAGTGCGTCACCATCCTCTGTGTGAAAAACTTCCTCTTCTTAAGTTTAAAACCATTCCCCCTTGTCCTTTCACTATCAGGCATGTAAACAGCTGTTCCCCCTCCTGTTTATACGCTCGCTCCCTTCAAGTAATGCAAAGCCACAGTAAGGTCTCCCCAGAGCCTTCTCTTCTCCAAACTAAACAAGCCCAGTTCCCTCAACTTTCTGTCATAGGAGAGGTGCTCCAGCCCTCTGATCATCTTAGTGGCCCTCCTCTGGACCCATTCCAGGAGCTCCAACGTCCTTCCTGTACTGGCAGCCTCAGGCCTGGATGCAGTACTCCAGATGGGGCCTCACAAGAGCTGAGTAAATGGGGACAATCACCTCCCTCTCCCTGCTGGCCACCTCTTTTTTAATGCAGCCCAGGATATAGTTGGCCTTCTGGGCTTCAAGCGCACATTGCTGGCTCATCTCCAGGTTCTCATCACTTTCATCCTTCATTATTCATGGAAATGAATAATGGAAGATCAAGGCAGGTATTCAATCCTAAATGTCTCCCACTTGCAGCCAGTTTCAATATCACTGTTTGAAGCCTTTACGTTAATTGCTGCACGGCCTCAAAACTGTTAGTGTCCAGACCTGTTTCTGTCTCTTCTAATTAACGGGAGGCAGCTTAAAACTATCTTATGCTGGCTTGTGTCTCTTAAGTGGATAAAAGATGTCTGTTTGATGTTTTCTCTTGAAAACGTGGAAATATCCTTGGTGCAGACACCCCTTACTTTGCGCACACTTAACCATCAGTAACTTCCTTGAGCTGACTGGCAAGTTTCACTGTTTTTGCCTCCTCCCTCCCTAGCGAACATTTCCATGGCAATGTGCTTCAGTGTCACTTCCTGGCCTGATTTCTCAAAATCTGCTTGAGCAGACACTTGCATTGGAAATGAATCACACACTGCCACTCCTTAGAAAAGCACATGACTGTTAATGAAACGTGTTTTTACTGGCTATTGGAGATTATGCCTGGAGCTAGTAATTCTGCAGCTCGGCACTGACCCTAAGAAGAGATCTCCTGAGGACTTGGAGGTGCTTTTCTCAGTATGAGGCTCAAGAAGCAGAGTTTTCCTTTTCATAAAAAGTAAATTGTCACATATGCAGATACTTAGTTACATTCAGGTTTTTTGTTAAAAGTTCTGAAAGTGGGTACAGCCTAAGAGATCTATTTATCATTGATTCACTGAGGATCACAGAATCGTTAAGGCTGGAAAGATCCACTAAGATCATCTAGTGCAATCATCAGCCCATCCCTGTGAGCACTCCAGACTACGTCACTCAGTTTGACATCTACTCTTGTCTTGAAATATACCCTTTTCTTCCTGACATCCAACCTGAACCTCCCTTGGCACAACTTAATGCCATTACCTCTCATCCTGTTGCTGTTACCTGGCAGAAGACGCTGACCCCTACACACTAAACAACCCCAGTTCCCTCAGCTGCTCCCCATTAGACTTGTGCTCCAGACCCTTCACAGCTCCACTGCCCTTCCTTGGAAGAGAAGAAAGGAATATTTCCTGGAGAAAATAAAGCGTTAGAGTTTGGGTAGGATGTCATTTATGGGAATCGGAAAGGGTTTATAGGTTAAAATCCACTGAAGCTAATTGGAGGGTTTGGATAAGGTATGTAGTTAACACAGTGGAAGAAATGGGTATGACTTCAGCTATGAACACTAAGCAGTACTTCTCACCCAGGAGTGCTCATTTCAAGACATCCACCTTTCAGACTCCTCTCCTTCCAAAGACCAGCCGGGCTTTACTCCGTTAAGAGCTGGTGATTCAACACTTGTGGCTGCTCGCCCAAATGCTCTCTATAAACGGGAACATAAGGACCCAGCTCGTGGCACGGCTCACTCAAAAATACTTCTTTGATGCTTTGATACGTTCAAGAACTTGAAGAACGTTATTTTATAGGCTCATAAAGGTCTCCCTGGATGAGCGCTACTGCAATCCCTACGGCATTTTGTTCTGGACAACGGCAGCATCCCACAGCCACGTGCTGGGCGACAACATGGCGGCGCCGCGAGGCCCCGCGCCCCCTCCGCGCGCCGGGCGGGGCCTTGCTCCCCCCGCCCGCCCCCGCGCTGCCGCCCGGCCTCGCCGCGCCTCATCGCTGGCCCGAAGCCCCCTCCTCTCGGCGCTCCTCCGGGCTCCTGGCGGAGCTTCGCCTTGGGGCGCGGAGCACCGCATCTTCGGGGTTCGCCGGAGCGGCCGTGAGTACGGGTGCGGACGCGGGGGGGCGGTAAGGCGGGCGGTGCCCCGCTGCGCCCTGCTCGCCGCCGGGAGGGCGGGGCGCGCTCAGCCCGCTCTGACTGAGGGCCCGCGGCCGTCTCTGTTTGCTCGTGTGCTCTCCGGCTTCTTTTGGGGGGGGGAGGAAAAACCAGCAAAACCCTCAAACAAAACTGGTGATGAATCGCCGCAGTTCATGGGCGGTGTTTGGGGAGAAGCCTGGCGCTTGGCTGCCCGCTCCTCCTGGCCGGCGCCTCGCCCGGTCTCGGGTCAGGCCCGGGCTGGCACCACCCGGTCAGGGATTGGAAAGCATTGGGATTTTATGGCTTTTTGTTTGAATTATCTAGAAAGGAGAAGAAAATAAGGCTTTGTGATATGATCCGTGTACTGCTTGTCATCGCTTGCTCACTTTAGGCGTCTTTCAGTGTGAGTCCCAGCTGATGGGGCTTTGTGCTAGTTGCAGAGGAGTTGGACCAGATGGCCTTTAAAGGGCCCTTCAACTCATAGTTCCACGATTTTGCCGTTCTTGAGGACGTGAAGGGTGGCACACGGTCAGCCAAAGTCCTCTGCGTGGCTGTCTGCAGGCGTCAGCCTTCCAACGCGTTTCCTTACGGCTGCAATAAGTGATGGAGTTGCTGTAAATATCTTTGCTTGTTCTCATCCTCTTCATTGAATAATCTGCCTGTAGCTCAGGTTCAGGCTAATTTTAAATTTCTCAGTGGGCAAGGAGCCTACTCCTTCCTTTCCCGCCTTCACACCTAGCTGTCAATCTGCAGGAGTGAATTCAGGCCTTTCCTACCAGCTCTCATACCTTTCCTTCTAGGTCTGGCAAATCAAACCTGGTTCAACAAAACTTCAGAGCAAGGAATTCCAAAAGGAGAATTGTCTTAGTGCTACATCTGTGACCATGTGGTCAGGATGCCCTCAGTCCTGTATTATCTCCCTGATGTTGACCATGGGGAATTACCACTGTCTCTTTGTCCTTTTGTGAGCTAGTGAAACAAGATACTGGAATGCATTTGAGAGTTTATGTTAGAGAAACTATGCACAAAGAGATAATTTGGATAGACTATTAATACTTTGCAGGTACTGCTGCACCAGCAAGTAAGCTCCTTGCAGAGATGTTCCCAGGATAGAAGGTGTTAATGTTGTCATCAACACCTGTGGCTGAAGGCTGAATCTCTCTCCTGCCCTCTGAGCCTCTGCAGTTTTCATAAGCTCTCTGTGATCTTTCCCAGATGTTCTTTTTGCCCATCAGAAGCCTCATTGCTGGGAGCGAAGTCAAACCACCATGAATCAGAATGAAGTTTTATAGAATAGTGTCACTGGTTCTTCTCATGAAGTTTAGTGAGAGTGTAACAGAAAGAAAAATCGTAAGAACTTTTTGTTGTAATTTCTCTTCTTGTGAGCTCCTTAGAAATTGGTGGGCCTTTTTCACTTAAGAGAATACGAATGTGAGTCCATTATGTGGGAATGGGATCAGAATGAGTGAGCAATCGCATAAAGCACAGGAATGTTTGAAGGAGGTTATGCTGGATGACAGCAGCTAATGACCTGGAAGTCAGTGGAAATACTCCCAGTGTAGCTCCAAGTTTGTTGCAGCCCCAGTTTACAATGAGAGGACTTCAGCAAAGTGTTGGAAGCATAGAATGGCATTCTTCAAATCTTTTCCCTGCAGGTGCTGTTGAGTAATGCCCTTTGCTTGTTTATGGGGAGAACTAAGAGTAGGCCATGGAGATTTCATAGGAAGGTAGCTATCTCAGTGTGAATTGGTAAATACTGCATGAAATATTATCTGAAATGGGATTTGGGAAAAGCTAATGGAAAGCTGAGTTTCTATCTATAAAGAGTAGTTTTCTTCTTTCCCCCAGCTGATAGTAAAACCCTATAGTCCAGCCACTAATATCTTTACTCACTTTTCCATTTTCCCACAGTCTTAAGTGTCAACTACAATATCTTTTCCTGTTCGTTCCTTTGAAGCCTGCCTTAGCTTATTCTGGCCTGTGTTTGTGATGGACAAATCCAGCATCTGTTTGAGCAGGACAGGTGATTAATGGAGAATGTGTGTGTGCCCTATTTCAAAGAAGAGAAATGGGCACCTGGGGCAGCTTATGCCCATCAGCTGGAGGGTACAAAGGAATGCTGCCAACTGAAAAAAAAAATGTGGAAATGCCACCAGATCAAATAAAACAACTGAAAAATTATTGTAAGGTTGAAAATGTCGATTTTTAGAATTGAATGTTTAGCACTTCTGAGTGGTCATTTTTATCAGTTCTCCCATGCACTTAGCCAGTTTCTCATATTGAAAAACTTTCTTGTTGTGTAAATAGCACAGTACATCATGTGGGATAAAGGAAACCTTACACGAGAAAAAATATCTTAAAGTTAAAAATACTGCCATTTAAAAGCTAGAATAAGATAATGTAAGTAGCTGTTCAGCAGATGTAAGTAACATTTGCAAGCAACATATGTTCTGTTTAGCTGTAGTTCTGTTAATGGGAAATAGAAAATTGGAAAGCACTGAAGATTTTAAAAAGTTCAAAAGAAAAAAATATGAATTGGGATTTTCCGTGGGTGAAGTTCAGAAAAAAAACTTAGTCACAGTGCTGCCAGTAGAAATATTTGTTGCTTTCTATGGAATAATTTCTATTATCCATGTATGTATTTGCAGACTGTTAAAACAAGATAATCTGTATGAATAATACCCAGTTATCTTCTATGGAGTAAGGTGATTTTTATGGCAGGTCGTAAAAGGAGCTTGTGGGGAGGAAGGAGTGCTCTGCCATTGCACCTGTGTTCCTGTGAGCCCAGTGAGTCTCTGCAGGGTACTCGTCAGGAGATGCTTTTTCTTAGAACTTCAGGTAAGTTGTGTAGTTTTTCCTCCCTAACAGATTAATTACCTGTGGATGTTCTTTCAAGGATTTTTTCAGTTTTAAATTGGGTTGCTTCTTTTCTTATGTATTTCTTCATTATTTGCGTGCTCACAAAGTTCAGGATTACTGTAGTGGTTAAGTCTTCTATATCATGCTTGCAGTGCACTGTTGTATACTTATTCACTGTTGCTTATTTAAATTTTCATCCAAAATTCCATCATCGGTTACTGTGAAAACCTTTTGGGGAAATGGTGGTAACTGTCACAATTCCCAGCTTAGAGTGCAGAAGGTGGAGTGAAAAGAGTATTCCTGTATTAATACCAGCACTGTGAAGACCTCCTTAAAGTGCAAATGTAAATATTTGTATCTTCTGAGTGTAGTTTTGAAAAACATATTTATTCTTTCAGGCTGTAGATGATTCACCAAGATGTTTGCAAAAGCAACAAGGAATTTTGTGAGAGAAACAGACAGTGGAGGTGACTTGATCCCTGTCTCCCACTTGAATGCCTCAGACAAGCTGCAGCTTCTGAGCTTAGTTACAAAGAGGAAGAAATTCTGGTGCTGGCAGAAGCCCAAGTATCATTTCTTGGCAGTCTCATTGAGTGATGTGCTTACTGAAGACAAACCTATAAAACCAGGTAAAGCTGTTAAGGCGGGCAGCACTGTTACTGCACATGAAAAGAATACAAAGCCTACCTTTTTTCATTGTTATTCTCAGTCCTGTTACTAGAGGGCTTCTTTGCTTTGAATTATTCTCCATCTTTAGAACTGAGATGAGTGGATTTTTTTCTCACTCGGCTATTTGTTTAGCTAATAACAGTACTATTAAATATTTAATTTTAAAAAATCTAGATGGGCTACTGCAATTGAGTGCTGAAGGTTGTCAAGCCATACAGTGTTGGTATTTGTAACACTGCTCTCTGCAGCCTCAGGAACTCCCCTGGATTATTGTGGGAAGTTTCTGGTACATAATAATGGCATGAAACTGTACTGTGCTCCAGGTGAAAAAGCACAGGACAAGGGCTGGTGATAGTAGCCCAGAGAATGATTACAAGTTTTATTATGGCTTCCTTTCTTCTTGCAGAGACTGTTAAAAATATTTGATCCTTGTACTTATTTCACCATCCAGCTGCACCAGACCTCACCAGCTAGTAGGAGCAATGATCTGGAATCCCATATTTCTGGGCATGTCATAATTCTGAAGGTAGACAAACAACAAGTCTTTCAGCATAGATGTTAATTGTGACTAACATGGAAAATTAGCTGATTCTGAGACTGTCCTTTGATTTTTAGGCATTTGAGACTCAGATTTTGATTTAAGCCAATTCAAAATTTCCATTGATTTTCAGTGAGCTTTGGGACAGGCTTGTTATGAGATGTGTAGAGATAATGGCAGAATATTACGTCTGTTGCACAAGCAGGTATACTTCAGTTTTTCCTTGTAGCTGAAGTAAATTTCTATCATGCTTTATAAGTCTTTTTAGTGCTTTTTAGTGTTTGAGTTCAGTATTTGACTCCTCAGGTGTTTTCCTAAGATGGCAAAACATAAACGGTAATCAAAGATGAAAACACAGAGGAAGCAGAAGTTGCAGAGCTGTAAACTTATCTGTTTACTTGCTCATTGCTGTTCTTGCCTTCACTGACATTAAGTCTTTGTGTTTTCCCTTAACTTTTTGTTTATCTGATGACTTCAGGACTATTTTAGCACTTGTCTTAGTGGTAAGCAATTACCTTTATTGTTTTCCTAGTAATTGTGGAATCTGACTTTGCAAAATACACGGGAAAATTTGAAGATGTTGTCCAAGGAAGTGTTGAAACTTCATTTGGAAAGATCAGCCTGGGAGCTGGAGCAAAGGGCTGTGTGGAAAGCCAGTCCTCTTTTGGGAACCTGAGGAAACAGGAGGTTGACTTGCAGCAGCTTATGAAGGACGTCAAGGACAGGTAGGTTTTAAATGCGGGCATTGCAGTGGCCAAGAAAGATGACTGAGATGAAAAAGATTAGATAAAATACTTGTGTCAGCTGTGATCACTGAACAGCTCATTCTGTAGCGTTGGCATATTTCAAGAATTATTTTCATTGTAAACTCTCATTTGTAGGTGAAAAATGCAACGCACCAATGAAAGTTTCCAGATTTTGAAATCTTGGTGGTCAGATGTTTCCTTTTCATTTCATAAACATCTCTCTGCAATTTCACCTTGAACGTTGGCATAAATTGCCAGGTGAAACAAGGATCAAGTCCCCCCTGCTTTGGGGGACTCTACTGAACGAGGAAAGGAGTGGTTTAACTCCAGTATGTTACTGAGATAAATACTGTGGAAACTGAATTCAGAACTACCAGTATTCTTGTATGGAAGCTTTAGAATTTTACTATATTTTTGTAGAAAACATTAAGAGGAAAAGTTGAGTAGGTGTGATCAATGTACATTCTAATTGTTGAACAAAATACAGTTCACAGAACCATTGATCACTGCTATACACTGTAATAACAGAGGAAAAGAACAGATATTCCAAATGATAATTTTAATTGTAGAAAATATGCAACACTTGTGTGCTCCTCTGAAATCTGATTGCCTTTGAAGTAAGTCATGAGCAGAAGCCTACCTGGCAAGCAGCTGAGAAGCCAGAGGTCTGCTCTGTAGTGGAGTTCTGCCTTAGGGGAGTTGAAGGTGGTTCATTTGTGGCAGTGTTGTACAGCATTGTCTGTAGGAGGTGGTGTAACACATCTTGATAGCCTTTGATTCTCTGAAGATATGGATGATAACTTTTTGATGTCAGTGCAAAAGTTATTGGAAGCAGTGTAATTTTCTTTAGTACCACTGGTGGTCTAGAAACATTTGATTTCCTGTTCTCACAGAAATGAGAGCCAGATATTATTTCTCCCTTAAGCATTCCCAAGTCACCCAACTTGTTTTAAAAAGGTGCCTTGCTATCTTTGTACAAAATGCCTTATTAAAAGCAAAAAATATCTGGGCTAAGTGTGTATACCAGGCCTGTAAAAGTAGTATTCATCCACTATCAAAAAAATACCATCAGCCAGGACTTAGAATCTTGTTACTTGTTTGTGTAAGGACTTGGAAGAGATCTGCAGTTTGTTTGTATGCTGGAGTTGGAAACACACTGAAATGCTGACTTCTTATGAAGAAGGTAGGCATGTACACAATCCCACTGGGGTGCTTAGAGGCTGTGGCAGTGAAACAATCCAGCTCAGTGTGTGTGCACCTCTATACAAGGAGCAAGATCCTTAGTTCACACAGCGAGTTCTATGCTCACAGCTTATTTTAAATTTACAATACGAACCGTATGATTGATATGCAGAAGCTGGGCTTACTGGATAACATTTCCCACTGGAAATTGTATCATTTCCTTACAAAAAACGTCTAGTTACTAATTTGTTAATATTCTATGATTTATGGGAGATCCTGTCCGTGGCTTCTGGCGTTTGTCATCTCTGTGGATCATGCTGCAGAATTCAGCATTTGGGAATGGTGGTGCTTGGAAGCAAGTGATTTTGGATGCAAAGCATTATGGTACTTATGTTTACTAGTCAGTCCTTGTGGGATGAGAATCAGTTAAGTGTTCTTGATTTCATCTAATGATGTATATTGCTTGTGCTTTTTAGAGCAATTATTATTTTCCTTATTATTTCTATAACCTAATTAAAATACAGTAGGAATTGTTAGGTTATTTAAGTCAAGGTTGCATATAAATAGCATAAAAGACATGTTAAAAAACGTTAATGCTGATAAAGCTTCTCTACCAAGTCATGGGAGCCTTCAAAATTCTGAAAACTGAAGTGCTGAATGGCAGCAAATTGGTTTCCTATTGCTTCTCAGGTGAGCCCTATAAAGGAGAAACCTGCTGATCTTTAATTAGATTCCAGATGCTGCATTGGCTCTCCTTTTCAGAACGGGGCTGACAGCTGAAGGGTGTGGGATGAGATCCCACCTGATTTGCAACAGCAGTGACATTCTGAATGCAGAATGCACCTATTAACATAGTATGCAGTACAGAAATAAAGGGTTCTATTAGGAGTATGATCGTGATATATTTTGTGGTGCATTATTCTTTCCATTTGTATTACCTTGTTGTATCTAGTTCAAAGTACTGAAACAGACTGAGTTTAGGGCAGTCTTATGCATTTAACTTGGTAAGATTGCTGTGGATTTAAGAGTATATTTTATCTTCTTTAAGACTATCAGTACCTTCTTCCATAAGATCCTCACAGTGAGGCTGATGAAGAATGGATAGATGAGCAGGGTGGTTGAACAGTTGGTCCTGGTGGAGGGTGATCAGTGCTACAAGGTCAGACAGTTTGCTGACAACACCCAGTTGCTAGGAGTGGCTGATAGAGCAGAGGGTTGTGATGCCATCTGGAAGGACCTTGACAAGATACAGAAATGGGCTGACGAAAGCCACATGAAGTTCAACAAGAAGTGCAAAGTTCTGTGCGTGGGGAGGGGTAACCTCATATGCACCAGTACGTTTTGGGGACTGCATTATTGTGACTGAAGTATTGTGCCTCGTTCTTGTCTGCCCAGTAAGGAGAGATGTGGATTTGTTGGAAAGAGTCCAACAAAGGGCCACAAAGATATTGAAGGGACAGAAGTGTGTCTCCGCTGAAAAAAGGCTAAGAGACTTGGGTCTGTTCATCCTGGAGAAGAGAAGGCTCAGCTGAGGATGGATTCTCATGAAAGTGAACAAATACTTGAAGGGAGAGTGTAAAGATGGAGCCAAGCTCCTTTCAGTGGTGCCCAGTGACAGGACAAGAGACAGTGGGCACAAACTGAAACAGAGGAGGCTCTGCTTGACTGCCAGGCACAGGCTTTAACTGTGTGGATGACAGAGCAGTGGGCAGTCTGCTCTAGCAGAGAATTCCATTCATTCATTTGCTTTTACCATCTCATGAAGTTGTGTTAGGTGTTGGAAACAAGCTTTGCGAGGACAGTGACAGAAGAGAAAGAAATAGGATGAAGTGGCAGCAAATGGCAGGCATTTGGTGCACATCAGATGCAGAAGGCTTTTTTTGCCGTTCACACTTCTGTCATCTCCAGTGAATGATTCCTAACACTCATTAGCATATTAGAAAAACAGGATAAATAGTAATAAAATATGGCACAGTTGAAAATAAATATTTTTGTACTATTACAGATTGCCTTTTATTTTGTACTTTCGTTGATTCAATTAGTGTTGTTCACAGTGAGACAGAAATAGATGCCTGTTCCTGATGTGACTATGATAAAAATTCAGCCCACTAACTAGTCATGCTCTCACCCAGTTTTCACTGGCTTGGCCTGTCCAGGCATTCTTGCAGTCTCATTCTGATGCACACCTTTTGTTACTTATTCATAACAACTCCTCAAGAATTTATGAGTATGATGAGAGAGCCATGCATCAGTTTTCTTTAATGTGCTACATCAGTTGTACGAAGTCACGGTTATGAGACAGTGCTGAATAAAATCAGTTGTGTGTCTGTTATTTAAAACATAAGGAAGATGCTGAATAAGATCACAGGAACTGTCTGTCAGTAGTACTCAAGAGTATTTGGTATTCTTGAGCAACTTGTTCTGTAAAGTAATTGTCAGGTTATTCTGTAGGAAAAATTGTGAAATGCCATCAATAAGCTGACTACAGCAAATACTGGGTTCTGGTAGGAGCAGAAGTTGGTCAGAGAGGTGATGTCTGAAACAGATTAACAAAAGAAATACCTGTCTCTGCTTGGTGTTAAGTGCAGAGTGAAGCTTTGGTGGATTTTACTCTCTGGCGCTGATCTAGAGGTCTTTACCTGAAAAGGAACAAAGCAGAGTAAGGGCTGACACTGCAACAAACAGCAGTTGGATGGAAGAAGTCAGACTGCTGATAGAAGTGAGGAAGACCAAACAAGCGGAGGAATTCTGGCAAAGCAGCTGAGAGATGTTTTGAAGGGAAAACATCCACATGGTGTGGGTGTCAAGGAAGAAGTGATGTTTGGGCAATTCCCCTTACTTGGGGGATTTGTGGGATAGGTTACTGAGAAAACTAAATAGGTTTTGGTGGAGAAACGGTTCTAGCAAACATTCTTTGTGCCTAGTCCAATCTGAGATGTATGCCCCGAGGGAAGAAGGAGGTCTCAGCTCTGAGTTTGAGAAGTGTGAGACAAACTGAGAGAGCCTGCTGTGGTGCTAGGTGTTGTCTGCTTTCTCTTATTTCTGTTGCTTTCTGCCGTTCTCCTTTCCTGTTTATCACTTGCAGCAAATTGCCTTTGTGACAGTTCTCTCTCCACTCCTCATCCAAGAAGGAAAAAAAAAAAAACTGAATAAAAGTGAAAAAAGCCTTTGCAGTATAGGTTAGTGAAAATGTTAAATCCAATTAGATATGAAGTGAGACCAGAACTTTAATTTTCTGCTCTTGTTTGACAGGGATAGTAAATCATTGACCTCAGGAAGGTTATTTGAGAAAAACAAATAATGAAACAAAAACCCCATAATCCTTATCTTTTGAATTGGTCTTTTTATACCTACTTATACTGTGTGTGTTGATAATAGGAAATCAGCATTAATTTTATTGCGTAGTGTTTCCTTTTGTGTACCTTAGCTTAGGTTCTCAAGTGAGGAATGAGTTCAGTACAACCCACATAGGATTGCTATGCAATAGATGGTCAAAGAGATGGGAAGAGTGATGCAGGGCAGGAATAAGAGCTCCAAAATGTGGTGTGCAAAATAAAAGAAAGCAATCACTTCCATGCATCTGCGTGGCCGTGTTCTCAGGGATTTACCCCACTCATCCAGCTCTTCTTGATATTCACAGTGTTATGCTAGCAAATGAGTTCAGCCCTTGCAAAAATACATTCAGATAGAGCAGCCATTGCCCTGTGATACTTTCAGCCTTGCTTTTATGGTCAAACTTTAACCTTGTTACAGTTTGCCCTCAGTGACTATTTTCAATACTAATTTAGATAAGCCAGTTACTTGTTTATCTCATGGTGTCTCCTGTTTGAGTCACTGTCCTGTGCCTTCCTGTGAGGAGGACAGAGTGTTCTGCCTTTCCCAGGCCATGCTGTGATACCTGTGATGTGCCCTCATATATAACACTGGGGCCTGAGTGCATCTAGGGAAGAAAGTTTGGTCATGGAAGTCATGGAAGAAGTTTTGAAAGAAAAGGTCTGACTGTTTGTAAGGGTATGTGTTTTAAAACTCTCCATCCTACATTCTCAAAATGCAATGGGAAGAGGCATTTCTGCCAACTTTACAGCTGAACACATCCCACTGACATCACTTTGACCTGAGATTGTGGCCATGCTTCTGGCATGCAATGCAGCTGCATGTGAGTGACCTGGAATCACCTCTGAGGCAGTGTCCCTGGAGGCCTACTACCCTGGGGACTGAAGCAGGCCTGTGACCAGTGTGGTTGCTGTGGCTCATCCAGCAGCCACTCAGAAACTTCTTCACTGACCCATACTGTGAGTTCAGCCATCTCTTCTGAGGCACTCGCGTCACTGCTCTGCTGTTGGTTCTTCAGCTGAACTTCAGAGCCAGGAGTGTGAGGAGGTCTGAGACAGATTTATCTCAGAAAGAATACTGTGGAAATAAATGGAAGAAAAAGCGTCCAAATTATTTTGGTCATTCATTTGGATATGATTAAATCAGGCTTGGATATGCCTCCTGGGGTCATAGAATCATTAAGGTTGGAAAAGACCTGCAAGATAATCTAATCCAACTGTCAACCCATCCCCACCATGTCCACTGACTGTGTACCTCAGTGCCTCATCTTCACTGTTGTTGCACACCTCTAAGGGCAGTGACTCCACTGCTTTCATGGGCAGCCCATTCCAGTGCCTCACTGCTTTTTCATGCTCATTCAGAAACAGCAAACCTCTGTTTTATTTTCTGTCTTTGAATGTTTTGTGTCTTTTGCTCCAGTATTTGGCTTATCATGCTCTAAAGCAGGCAAAAAATACATCATAAGAAAGCAAGTGACAGATTGCCTTTGTACTCGTTTCTTCATTATATTTCTTCACCTGTGGCTTCTTAGGTCGTATATTAAAATTGCAAGCTCTCTCTGCCTTAATTTATGTTTTCAGTGTGCCTAGCACACCTCTTCAGAGTCATAAATAATTATTGTGAAGTATATGATAGGCTTGATGGTGTTCTGCAAGATACAGTGTAATTAATAGCTGCAGTTTGGCAGATGCTTCTAAGAATGGCAGTGTTTGTGATTGCGTGACATTTCTTCAATTTCTCTTAATCCAAAGATTCATTGCATTCCAAGCATAAAGCATGGCTTTTCACCAAAAGAAAGGAAGTTCTGTTAATAATCTGAGGAATGTTTGGGGGTACTTTTCTAGTGGCTGCTGCATTGCTTCAGAGGTATTTTCTTTCCTGTGTTTAAACAATCAACTTTAAGGTTTCCAGACAGTTCATTCCAACTGATTGAACTTTCATATAAGCGTGTAACTCTCCAAAGATCAAAAATTGCCTCAGGATATTTTTAATTTAATAAAGAGCCAAGCTGACTTGAGGCTTTTATGGACACGTAAACTCCAGAGTGTAATAAATCTAAAACTTTTTAATTAAAAGTGGAGATATCTTGATTTAAATAAAGTGGAGTCTTTCTGTCATATTTTTGGAGAATTGCCATGTAGCCTCATGAATAGCCACTTCAGTAAAATAGAGGAAAAAAAAAGACTTCAGCCAGGGATGGCAATCTTCTGACCTTCCAGATGTCTTGCTGGAGTTCTCTGCTCATAGAAAATACTTCATCTCATGTGAGGACCTTTCTGGTGGGTATTTTGCAGAAGTATAACATAATGGAGATATTTTAATCAAATTATTGCTTAGAAGGTAGCCAGATGACATTTTTCCTTGGAGGAGGAAGTCAGGAATTCAATATGTATATTAGGGCTTGCTGCATAGTACTGACATTTACAGTCTTGCTGCTACAAATAATGAAAGAGGACATAATTATTTTGTGCAGATTGCTCAAACAGAAACCATTGTTATTTTTTCATAAAAGCTTCTTGAAACAAAAGAACGTGTGTTTTTTCCATTCTGGTATTTGTTGTTAATGGTGTCTTTTTTTGTTTCAGAATGATAAATTTAAATAGTAGTTTACTGCAACAAGTAATAGAACGAAAACGTGAAGTACTGTGCATCTTGAGGGAAAAGATAATAACAACACAAAGGTGTACCATCTCTGAACATATCCAGACAGAAGAAAAAGTCAGCGGTCTGCTGGGTTGCAGTATGAAGATAATACAGGTAAAATGTATTAAATCTGTAAGGAATAGAACATTTGTCTCGTTAAATCTGCAGATTATCTGCGTAGCAGTTAGTTTCTCTATGCCAAGTAGATTTCAGAGTATTTTTCTTCAACGTTTTGAACTCTGTCAATTGCAAGAACTCACTACATTACTTAGTTGAGAAACTTTACAAATGTAAAATGTATTCCTCACAGGCAAAAGATGTCATCTCTTAGTGTGGAAGTGGCATTTCCATCAGTGTTACAACCTTATGATTCAGTTTCTGTGTAGAATCCTTTCTACAGCAAACATAAACCAACAGTTCAGTGAAAGTTGAAGAGCAGAAAGCATTACTGAAGCAAATTCATTTGAACAGCAAAGAAATGATTTATCAGAAATGTTTGCAGTGTTAGCAAGTTTAATAATATTTCTTGGGAAACTACTGTATTTTTGATCGTGGGAGTAGAGGTTAACTGCATAGTGAGGACATTGGCAATTTCTTCTCAATTCACAAAGTCATAAGATATGACAAATCACTTCTGTGTACAGAAGTCTTGAGTGGCAGACACCTGGGAAATGCATTTCAGCAACACTGTACAAGTGCCATCTTCCTGGCACCAGTTACCAGTTGGGCAAAGGGATATCAGGATAGGAGAGGGTAGGGCATGATACCAAAGAGCATGCCAGTTTTGGTGACAGAGCTTCATATGGCAAAAGCTGCACCCAGGACTCAACTTTGAACAGAATGGCTAAGTTTGAGGCCTGCATGTGCCACTTTGGTGCTCCTACCTTGCTGCTCATTTTGTTCTTTTTTCAGATGTCAGATGTGTACTGTGGGTTAGACATCATGAAGCATGTCCTTTCTCCATTTTTTTTTCCTTACTCATTTTTGTGTTTAAGCTGCACAACAGCTGAATGAAATAATCAGTTAATGTTTTTTAGGTTTCAGTGAGTGACAGTGGAAGTATGATGAAGGATTCCAGCGTGATTCTCGAGATTCCTCCTGCAACCACTATTGCCTATGGTGTAATTGAACTGTTTATAAAGTGTGATGGGCAGTTTGGTAAGTAAAAGCTTGTCTTCTGTGACGCACCATTGAGTTGTGGGGAAAAAAAACTGTTGGGCAGTGGTTTTTGCATTCCCCTGTAATCAAAGGTGAAGATGTTGTATAGTTTCCACTGCCCTGGCGGTTACTTCCATTTTGAAATGCAGCACTTCTGCTAATGCTTTTCTGTTTGTTTACTTAAGTTTCAGGCTCATTAAGTAATTTAGGTTTCAGGGAACCACAGGCAGTGCAACCCCAATGTAGAGCCAACTTTTAAGGTTTGATCCAAGTTCAGCGTTAGATCAAATTGTTTGTGTCCTTGTCTATTTGAGTTTGGAATATCTCCAGAGAGAGATTGCATAGCCCCTCTGGGTGGCCTCTTCTCGTATCTGACCACCATCAGGATGAACTTTCTTTTTCTCCTTAATATCTAACAAGAATTTCTTGAATTTCTCTCTCTTGCATGTTTGTCCTGTCATCATGTGGAATAGTCTGTTTCTGTCTGCTGTAGGTAGCAGAAAGGTCGTGCCTTATCTGTATTTTCTCAAGGCTGAACAAACCCAGTCTCTCAGCCTCTTATCCATGATATTCTCCAGCTCCCAGCAGTCTTGGTGGCATTGTTACACTCAATCATAGAATCATAGAATGGCCTGGGTTGAAAAGGACCACAATGATCATCTGTTTTCAACCCCCCTGCTGTGTGCAGGGCTGCCAACCACCAGACCAGGCTGCCCAGAGCCACATCCAGCCTGGCCTTGAATGCCTCCAGGGATGGGGCATCCACAGCCTAATATACTTGCTTCTGTATACATACAAATGTCTTTCTTGTACTGGATACAGCACTCTAAATGAAGTTGCTCAAATGCCAAATGAAGAGTCATTTTGATCAGTCCCCTAGCTGTTGCTAGTGCAGCCCACTAGCAAGGAACCTCAGGAGCTGCAAGGACACCTAGAAATCCTTTCAGGTTTGATCTAAATGTGGAGTGAACCAGGAATGTTTAGACAGCAGTCATACTAACAGAAGAATTACTCATAAAATCTAGTACTAGAACTCAGACTTTTTTTGTCTAGTTTATACTTTTCTATCTAGATTGTTCACTGAATGGTTGCAGAAATTTCCTTGCCATGTCTTTTGCTTGTACATTGCTTATTTTAAATGTATTTTTAAATTGGTTTGGTGAGTAGATGAGTTGGTAACTCTGCTCTGAGGTATAAGCTGGATTTTTCTTTCTTGCCTGTCCTCAGTTAAACTCCCTGACTTAAAGGAGGTTTCAGGGGATATTATGCAAAAAGGAGAGGAGTCAGGTGGGCTGAGTAGGGCTGGAAGTTAGGAGTGGGGTAGAAAGAAGCATGAGATATAGTTGAGAGATTTAAATCTAGGGTGCACTTTATTTGGATAAGAAATGCACATAATAGTCTCCATCATTCTCCTTCAGGTGTATTCTGATATTAAGGAAGCAAGTAGGTTCAGAAATACGTGTAAATACCGCATAACCTCTAAAAAAAATATGTATGTGGAATTGCTCTGCCATACAGTGAACACAGAGATACACTAGAGGGCATTGACTTCATGGTCATAACAGAATTCTAATTCACAGAAATCAGGTGCAATTAAAGCAATGGTGAGATAGCATGGTTGTGTAGCTGATAGCTGATATACAACCATGAAGTTATAGCTGATAGCCTACTTACATGATTTCAAAATGGAAAATCCTATGTCTTTCTAGCTGATAATTAATATGTGGGTGTTGTTAATGATCTGTAATTCTCTGCTTGCTTTCTTCTGTTTTTTTTTCCATTTTGTCTCACATTTAGCATTATATCTCAAGCTTCAGAAACATCACAGCTTGTTTCATGTTTTCTCTCGAACAATGTCCATCTTACTTTTTTCAATTAGTACTGTCTTCCCTTGCCTCAATCACTGAAAAGGTTAAGTGAAGGGACTGACATCAAAAGTGGGGATTTCTAGCAAGAATAAGTATGGTGGAGCTCAGCCTTCAACTTCATAATGTCTGAGCAGTGGTCAGTGTCTGTTTATGGAAGTAACAATTGTCTTTGAAGTTAAAGCTAGGATTGATGTAGTCTTTTCTCATGGGATTGAAAGTGGCCAACAGCAGGTGTAACATAATGGGGTTTTCTTCACGGCTAATTGTGGAATAAGGTGCACCTATCCTTGTTCCTTTTTCTTTGCAACTAACAGGCAGTGTTGGAGTTATTTGGTATGGAAGAGTGGTGTGTAAACTTTCTTAAAAATGCCTTGGCTAACATGACATTTTTGAGCATAAAAAGAAAGAGGGGAAAAAAAAAAGTCTGATCCCTTTCCAATTTCTGTACCACAATGTTTTCCTGCACTCATTCTGTGCATTTGATTTCTGCAGGCTAATTTTCTCCTTGAGCTAAGAGCTGTTCCCATTAAAGGCTGCTCAGTTCTCTCTCTCTTTGTTTTATCACAAGCCCTCTTGTTCTCCCTTCTCAAAACAGGATGTGACACCTGGCTGGCCACCGTTGTTCTCTTCATTGCTGCATGTATGTGATGTTCTTATGACATGCCTGGGAATTAAACTGTCCTAATCTTTACAGCATCTCAGTGCATCATCAGTGCATCGTTTTTATTGGTCATCTTTGTATTTCTTTCATTTTTTGCTGATGTTTCTGCCAAGATCTAACTGCCAGTGGAGATATGTCAGTGAGGTCTGCAATAGCATCTAACAGAAAAAATATAACATTATTAGATGTATACTTTCATTCATGTCTTTTTCCTTCTCTGATAAAATTTATGGGTTATAAAATGAATTAATGGTCTTGTTAATACAAAGCAAAACATTCCTGTTACAAGATTTAACAGCAGATATGCACTTTGCATGGTACTGTGTGTTGATTTCCCTTACTATCTTCCTCTCTTTTCAGTGTAGGTAGTTTATTAGCCCTATCTTCCTCCTTCAGGGTTCATGTGAAAGCCTTATCATTATCAATGAAAGTTACATGAGCATGTTGGCCTTGTGATGCCGTTGCTACTGTCCTGAGTCTTGTTGCTTTGGGAAGTTCTTTAATTTGGGTTAATCACTTTCTGCTCCTCTGTAACTTGCTCTTCTCTGTGAAGGGTTATGCAGGCATAAAGGTCTCTTTCATTTTCCGCAGCAGAGATTTCTTTGTCTGCTCTCCCTTTGAAAAAGCTTTTTGCTGATGGAGTGCTCTCCATGCTTTCTCATCTGCTTTGAATGTCCTTAATTTGGTGAGACAGACTGTTACAACTGTGGGAAGGTTATATTTAGGTTCTGTGCCTGGTACATGTGAGCACTGTGCTTGATTAGTTACATTTTTCCATTTGCTGTCAGGTACTACTTCAAAATTGACTTTCTCTTGCTAACCTGCCTGTGTTCTCCTTAGACCTGCTTTGGAGTGCCAGGGCTATGGTATAAAATCTTACATTTAAGCTGCTAAAAAAATTATAAAATAATGCATAGAGATTTGATTATGGCATGCCCCAAAGACTCAGAGAGTCTGACACATGAGTGCAGAATTTATATGATGTTGTAAATTTCTCAGCAAAACTTTTACAAAGGCTCCTTCCTTTCAGGATCCCACAGCTTCACAAAGCTGGGGCAGTGGGGAGCAGTCCAGTAGTACAACATAGGCAGTCCTGCTTGGGTGAGGTAGAGCAGTGCTTGGAATTTCAAGAGAATGTTATAAAGATGCATCAGAAAGGGGAATAGAGGAAGAGTATGTTATTTTCTCCATCTTCTTGCAAAGGAGACAGTGTATTGAAGGGTTAGTGAGTGTGGCTAGAAGTCCTTTAGAGCCCATGAATTTTCACCTGTCTGGAGATCTTGACTGTAGATCTGTGTCTTGACTCAGAAGGAGGTGTCTGTCAATGCCAGACCAGAAGAAGTTCTGCAAGGGATGCTCTGAGAGCTTTTTATAAATCCCAGAAAGTGCTTTCATGTGCCTCCATTGTGAGTGGATTCTGCAGACAGTATTCCAGCACATCTCTTATTGATAGAAGTCACAAAAAATTCCTATCTGCATCTCTTGCATGCAGCATTTGGGTTCACAGTGTCTATGAGAAGTTTTCATGTTACTTGCTGGCTCCAGTACTTTAATTCATGGAAACTGACATTGCATTTTGTGGCTGACAGCTTCAGCACAGGGCCTTTGCTGGTGCATTAGGGCTGCAGTAATAGCGTGCAGCAAGCAACTATTGGCATTATTTCCATTTAGAAGAGATGATGTGTGGAGAAATTGTGTGAGAACACTTGATGATGCAAGCTAGCATCTCATTCAGTTATTGCTCGTGTGTTTTGTGGCATTTTTTAAAATTGTATTTCTGATTTCAGAATTCTGTCTGCTAGATGAACAGCAAGGAGGTTTTGAAAGAGAAAGCTCAGAAGGTTCAACGTCACCCCACTCAGTGCTGTTCAGAGATACTTCGTTCCTGTATCACCCAGATGCTGTTGATAATGGGATGTACTCTGGGGCTGAAAATCCCATTCCCAGCCACGCTTCTTTAAGTGTGTTGAAAGAAGGTATTGCCAGAAATGTTTTACATGATTACATTACAGGGAGTTAAGCAACGTGGTAGAAGGAAATAATCTAGTAGGATAGTACATAAGAAATGATGTTAATTGATTTTTGTAGCCCTTATCAGGAAGTCCTGGGAGAATGCACTGAAAGAACAAAAAGATTTACTTCTGTAATGGGGACATGCAGGGAACTGCTCCCTGGCAACAAACTGAATCCCTTTGCCATAAAATCCTAATATTTTAAGATTGTATTTATGTCAGTTCTGTTATATTGTGCATAACCTCTATGAAATCAGTGATAATTTGTGCTTAGTGAACAGAAAAGTTCACTGAAAATATTTGTTAGTGATCTGGAAAATACTCTCTGAATATTCCTCAATTAAAGTCTCAAAAGTTGCCGAGTCATACACTCCTCCTTTAGTTATGCTCCTTCCAGGACATAAAGGCACCCTACAAACAGGAGAGGAGCCAACTCTTCGAAAGGGTAGTTTTGTTGTTTGTTTTTTTTTAATAAAATAATTTTCAGATACAAAAGACATTTTACTGGAGTGACATCAAGCAAAGTCTCTTTGTGTCTTTTAAACAAGGTTAAGAATGCTTTCATGCCCGTATTTTTTGGAATGCGAAAGAGCACATTCCAGCCTTCCAGTTGATACTATTGACTTGAAAATTTGTTTTACCTAAGTGGTAATTTTGATACAATCATGTGATATTTTCTTGTAGAATCATAATTGAATGGTGGAAAAAGAAAAGTACTGAACTCTCTTGAGTTTCTGTTTTATGAACTGTAATGAATTCAGTATTTCAATCAAGAAAATATTTTTGTCATGAAGCATAACAGGTCATTCTGGGAACTGAAGGTGTGTAATGCTTGGATTCCTCTGTTGAAGTAGGAGGATGCTTACAATTCAGCATCACAACAGAAACCTCCAATTCTGTGTTTGGACTCACAGCATTGACTTGGTAATTGGCATTAACCTATAGTCCAAAAAGTGAGGTTATGAGCCTAGCACTGCATTCTGCCTTAAAGTGAACATTGTCTGGAGGTGAACACCCAGGCTGTACACTTAATATATGGTTAATTCAGTTAATATTAAAATACTGACTTCCAAAATACAGAATGTATGGAATGTTAATCCTTAGCAGCAGTATTTTTTTCCTCAGAATTTTCGTGGCCATTCTGTTGGCTAATTAGGGAAATATATTCAGATGTGTTCCAGCCTTTCATTATAACTTGCACTGATGAAATCAGGATGACAAGATGTGGTGGTAAACTAGCTTATGAAATGCATAGCAAAAACATTAACTGTTTTTACTGGCACTGGTGTAGCAGTACTTAGTTTTACTTTTTACTGCTTTCTTGGGAAAGGTCTGTCACAGCTGAAGGCTCAGTTCCAACCCTTTGTGAAGCTGCCGGAAGACAAGCAAAGAGCTTTATATAAAAGTCTGTGTGAACTCTTGCTGCATGAAGAAACATTAACTGCCCTGGAAGATGTCGTAAGATAAAGAAACTTTTCTTTGCTTCCTAAAAGTAATTTCAGAACAGAGCAAGCGTTATCTTGTACTCAGACTTTTCTCTTTTCATAGAATCATAGAATGGCCTGGGTTGAAAAGGACCACAATGCTAGTTTCAACCCCCCTGCTATGTGCAGGATTGCCAACCACCAGACCAGGCTGCCCACCTCCAGCCTGGCCTTGCATGCCTCTGGGGATGGGCCATTCACAGCCTCCTTGGGCAACCTGTTCCAATGCATCATCACCCTCTGTGTGGAAAAACTTCCTCCTGATATCAAACCTAAACCTCCTCTGTCTTAGTTTAAGACCATTTCCCTTTGTCCTACCACTGTCTGCCCTTGTAAACAGTCATTCTCCCTTCTGTTTGTATGCTCCTTTCAAATATTGGAAGGCCACAATGAGGTCTCCCTGGAGCCTCCTCAAGAAGTTGTGCTTTTTCTTTGGCTTCCAGTTGGATGCTCTCTGCACAGGAGACAAGCCAGACCTGAAGGAGTTAAAACCTGCGCTGCAGCAGGACCTGGCTGACTTCCTCCAGCTGGTGGGGTGCAGTGTACAGGATGGGCTATTGTTGCAGAACTATCAGCTCCAAGATGAAGAAGTGCTCTCAGCGGTTCATCTCCTCATCAGTGCTATCTCTGGTATGTTGTGATTGAAGAAGAGAACCTTTTTGTTCCATCCCTTCTAGAAAGTCTGTCTGCGTAAAACGTTAGTGGCTCTTTTTGAGCAGTTGGTGAGCTTAGCAAATGTAATTGGTTCTGTTCCTTTTTCTGGGATCTGTTTGATGCCAGGCATTCCTAGCTGTGAATTAAATTCAGCCCTTGATCTCTGGCAGATTTTGCTTGTAAAATACACATTCCCTCAAGATTACTCTACTCTAGTTTCTGCTGAATGTGGGCATTTCCCATTTGACAAGCTAATTTCTGTTCTTGCTGTGTGCCAGAGTTCTTCCTGCCCAAATCCTGAGAATTACAAATGAGGTGCTGTCTTCTCTGTAACAGTTGAGGGCCAAACTATATTTAGCAAAAATGAATTTAACATGGAGACACTGCAATTAGAGTTATTCTGCAGCCACTGAGAAAGGAGATTAAACTTAAATGCCAACTAGGTGGTGAGGATGGCATTTATTTGACACCACAGTGTTAATTACAGGTCACCTGCAGAATCCGAGATAAATTCTTTCCTGGCTTTTTCTCCTCTCTATCAAACATAAGGGGTTACCTGACATTAAGGTTAACAAAGGAATCCAGTGCAATATGAGCTAGAATTGGTACAGCACAGCATTTGCTAGATGTGACACCGTGCAGCAGAGTTATCAGTTTGCATCCATATATGAATGGTACACAGACAGGAAAGCTTAACTAATTTGTAGATAGGGAAAAGAGATAGAAAACAGCCACTGGTATGGTAATGCTTGTCAGATGCTATTAACATCAGAGTGCAACTAATTGAGCACGCTGCATTATCACCTGGCTTTGGACATGACATCTACTGCTCGTGTCCAGGCATAACTGTAGCTGGATTAAGAGCCAAGAGCTGTTCTATGCCTGTTGCTTCTCTTAGGGATTTCAGTTACGAAGTTGAAGGGCACTGCAGGGACCATTCAGTCCATCTCCCCAGGGCAGAGTAAGCTATATCATTCCTCTCAAATTGTGTTTTGGCTGAGGTCAGCATCTACAACAGGTTTTGAGAACAGAAGTTTTTGTTTCATTCAGAGCCTAAATCGTACGCCTGCCTGCAGGCTCACAGAAACACTGGGGAGATACCTGGAGAGAAGAAAATGCCAGGAAAGAGATCTTTCCCACCACTACCTTTCTGTCAAGGGCAAGGACAGGCAGTGCAGGGTTTGCTTGCATCCACTGCCATCCCCCTTGATTCTACAGTCTAGGAAGCAAACAGGAAAGGTCAGGATCAGCCTCTTCCCTATGTCCAGCAGAGCACTTTGTCACAGCTCTCCTTGGTGTAGAATCTCTTTGTTCCTGTTTCCCAGGGCTCTGTACCTGCGTGTTAGCCTCAGAAATGCAGCCTGCTGTTGCTGCTCAGCAGGAGAGCCCTGTAGCATAGTTCCAGCAGCCAGCCTTGTACCCTGTTCACTGGAAACAATCTTTCCCTATTAATGTCTCCTTCACAGAGCTGTCTGATTACACTCTTGTCCTGCTGCGTGCCTGCTCTGATCTACAGGTTGTTCCGGCATTGTGTTGCTTGGTGAGTAATCAAAGCGTGCCCGTGTAGCGTGTGGGCACCAGCAGCAGTAATGGCTGCATTCCCTGGCTCACTGTGTTCCCACCCAAGAAAGCAGATGTCAGGCTCTAGTGTGAATTTCAGCTTGAAGCATTGCTTAGACAGGGTCAGAGCCTGACAGTGGCAAATAGTGTGGGTAATTTAATGCAGATGGGTACCTCACTTCTGAAGCATTTCTGCATTTTGGTGACTGTGAGCAAAAAAAAAAAAATAATAATTTTAACTTGAGTTTTAATTTACTAGTAGCCTCCATAGCCCATTTAAAAATCTCACTAATGATAATCAGCTGCCCCTGGGGAACAGAAACTTCACTTTGATACCAGCATTGCTTGGGCCTTGGCAGATTCTGAAGTTCCAAATCTCAAAGGCCATTCATTAAAACTATTTAAAGAGGGCACAGGGTTGACATTTGCTCTGAATTTCTTAAGGTTGGTGACAAAAATTACAGTAAAACCCTTTAAATGTGTAGGGAGATGAATGCTGGAGTTTTTCAGAGTAAGAGTGTTAAATGTAATCTGCGGAGCAGCTCTTTGCATAGTAAGTCAAAACTGTCTAGGCAGTAGCGAGTCACCTACTTCATTATGGTTGGAATCTGGAGAGTTATTTGGGAATCCCTTAAAACAACTTCAAGTTTTGGTGCCTGCATCAGGACACTTAAACTGTTAGCATTTGGGTTGCCTTGGTACTGTAAATCCCAGGTTTGGCTTGGGGGTGCTGGTATCTCCAGCATCCCAAGGGTGACCCAGGGAGTGGGTGGTACCAGGGTGGGGGCCATCACAAATCAATGGACTATTTGAAACATGGCTGTGGGAGGTGAGCTTTGGTTGGAGATGAGTACGTTGTACTTTGTCAAGGCTGATGGAACAGGGAATCTTTCCTTTTTACACTGCCTTGTAAGCTCTCCAGTGGCTTTGTAAGAAAGAACTAAGCTGTGCAACACCGAACAGCACTGCTTGAAAGGCCTTTTTAATGTCTTTGTTTCTGTCTTTTTCTCTCTCTCATAAATACAGCCTTACATCGCTTCAGCTGATGGCACCTTGGCACTGAGCAGTCCTTTGGTGGCAACTCTCACTGACAGAGGAGTATTTGATGTCGTGCAAAGGCTTTTTGCTTCAACGAACATTAATTTGGAAAGGACAGAGTCTTCTGTAAAAGCTGTAACAATGAGAGAACCCAGATTCTTCCCTCTTGTTCTTTATGTTGCACTGTACGGGCTTCACAGTTTGAGTGGGACTGTAGAGGAGCTTTTTTGAGCACTTACTGCCCTACCCTGTTCTTCCTTGTGTAGCTATGCAGCGTAGCATTGATGCTTGTGAGCACGTGAGAGCCCTGGGGTTGAGTTCTCAGGCCAGTGAAGCCAGGTGGCACAGGGCAGCACAGGCAAGGAGTGAGCACACTGCTGCTCTGCAGCTCCACTAAGGTTTGTCTGCAATGGAAAATACATAAATAAGGGATGCAGGGGAAGAAGATAAGACAAGCCTGGAAGAGAAATTGAACATAGCTATTCTGATAGTTGTCAGAACTGTAGAGCAGTGGAAGCCTGATTGCTTGCATTAATATGCGTGGGAGAAAACTGCAAAGTACAAACTGCTTTTTGTAAGCAAGCAAGCAAAAAGGCTGTGGAAATCTAGCATTCTGCAATGCAATTACATGCTTTGCTCACTTAAGACCTGATGTGCAGAATATCTTCACTCTGGAGGACATGAAGGGGAGAGCTCTGAAAGGTACTTCATTAGGTTTTTCTTCATCAAGTGTAGTTTGGCTTTATGGATGTGAGCTGCACACTGGAGGAAATAATGAACTCTTTTTTTCTTTTTTTCCAAAACTGAGACCACCTGAGGGATTTCTACCTCTCTTTTCCATTAAGTTTTTACTAAGCTTAGCAAGTTTCAGCTGCTTAGATTGTATTTTGAACTTTGTCTTTGAGATATGGTGATGCCTTCTAGTATGTGCAAACCAAAGTCCTTGCTGCGCTCCACAAAGCAGTCATTTTACCCATTTTCAGTGTTTTGCTTGTGTCTTTCACTAACAGCAGGGTTAATGTAAAGCACTTTGTGCTTTGAACTGTTCTGCCTTTTTTTGATCATAATTTTCTGTAATCATGGAGATGGGAAGTGCAGGAGAGATCACTGTAAATACAGGAAGCTGTTCTAATGAAGTGGGTTCTCAGTGCTTTTAGCCAGCACTGAGGGATGGTTGACAGGTGACAACTGGGCACCTGGAAGGAGAGGTGCTCACACTGAGATGGTGGTATTTCAGTGTCTCGTTTGTAACGTGAGTGTAAAGTGAAGCTGGTGGTTTTGGCCTAATGCTGCTGGTGTGTATGGAAATGTCCTGAGAGCACCTTACCCTGCTTGTGAGTTGTGTGTCTGTACATGGGAAGGTTTGCTTTTGCTAACTACTCGTAGGCAAGTTGCCTCTGTAACTATTTTATCAAAATTTTGTATTTAATGTCATGTATGTCAAAACAGTAGAATAATTTGAAAAATCAATTTGCGTGTTTTCCATTCATCTTTTTTCTGATTCCAGTCCTTCTCTTGGCTTTGAAAATCGTGCACACAGCAAGAAGATGTGTGTGAATCCATGCAGTGCTGCTGTCCACATATCCTGATTTTATTCTTGTTGTAAGCCTTGTATGTGCTGCACTTAACTGCTTTCAGGTTGGTGGGCTGTATCGAACATGAATGAGGGGATTTGTTTTCACGGGAAAAAGACCCCCAGGTATTCTATAGAGACTTAGTTATAAAAAAGGAGGCATTGATTTTGCATGGCAGCCACCAGGCGTGGGTCTGCCCTGTTATGTGCTCTCTGTCCTTAAAGCAGCATCTTGATGCACATGAACATTCAAAATAGCTCAAGCTGGGGATACCTAAATCCAAAGAGGCAGCAGAAGCAATGAGTCTCTTTCCATCTAACTTTTGTTCTGCCCTTCCCTAAGGTAAATGAGGAGAGCGTCTTCAGAGACCCTGCCTGCACTGATCCAAATGAATTCAGATTCTACTCAGTGCATCCTGGCTGAAGCAGTGATTGCTTGTGACAGGCTGGCCTCGTACAGAAAGTGCTCCTTCAAGGTTAGATGGGGCCTTCCCTAGAAAACAGAGGTGGTAAGAGGGCACTGGGGTCCTTCAGGAGAGGTTGGTGCTTCATTTCACTCTCAGCCGTCTCTCCCATGTTGCTTCCTGATACACTTGCCTTCTACAGAAGGGGGAAGACCCCACACCTTTGCATTTCAGAATCAGATCAGGAAAGGGAAGGTGAGGTCAGCCTTGCTGCCAGTAACAAGTGCTCGCCTTGCACCGGCTGCAGGCTTCAGCTGCCTGAGCTTTTATGTATGCTGGCGAATTACAATGTGAACGTAGGAGACTGACCCCCTTAATAGGGTAGTGATTAGAAAGTAAGCAGCCCTGCTTTAGCAATGGCATTTATAGTTGAAGAGGATGGTTGAAAAGTTCCGTAGCGCTCTGCATAGGATCTGAAATGGGTGCATTCAAAAGCCAAGAAGTCACGTTTCTGAACTGTGATCAATCCCTTTCTTTCATGAGGGAATCTCCATCCTGTTTCACCCCCTTTAAATTAGTTTCAAATGTTTCAAATGCCATTCATTTCCCACCCTCCAACCTGTAGCTGAGTTCCAGAGCTTAGCACAGAAGCACAGCCATTCAATCTGGGAGGAGGGCAGGGGAATTCCACAGCACTGCTTGCCCTTTCTTCACAGCCTCTGGGTAGCATCTTTTAGTTAGTTACAAGTCACAGAAAGACAAAAAAATCCAACAAAAAAGAGTGTAGTTTTTCAATATTAAATCTTTATTATATACAAAAATATTTTGTTGGGAATTAATTTGTACATTAATATTTTTACGCTTGGCTGTGTTTACTGTGAAAATATTAGCTGTGAAAAAGACAATGGGGGTTTTAGAAAACAAGTTACAATTTAAAAATGTCCTATGTGGTAGCTGATCAATAGAAAGTCAGCGTGCTATCGAGTCCCACCTCCTAGGCCTGCTCTAAAGCATTGTATTCAAACAACAGTTAGCTACTAAGTCAGCTTCAGTTTTGCATTAGAAAATTTAAATAGTTAAGATTGTTTTGTAGGATATTTTCAGCTAATAGAAAGTAAAGTATTTCTTTACAGGAGAGCAGTTCTTCAACATTTACAAGTTTTAAATCCAGTTTAATTTAATACTCTGTAGAAAGAAAAAAAATCATTCAAAGTTTCCAAAAGGGAAAAACAGGTATGAGAATAAGCAAGGGAAAGAGATGTACACTGACACTTTTAACACGTTTAAATCAAAACACTTAAACAAGGTTTGATAGTTCTTAGCCCAGCCTGGGGTGAGAGGGTGCTAAAGTTTCTGCTTTAAAACCTAAGGAAGAGGTTCTGCCTTACTTCAGGGTACTCAGTGTTACATACAGGAGAAGCATGCAGCAGGAGTCAGGGCCAGGGAAAGCTCAACATGCATTTTCAGTGGGGGAGAAACCCTTTCTGCAGTTCTCTCCATATGTAATTGCACAAGAGGAACCAACACAAACCAGTCAAAAAAAAAACCCAGAACAAAAACAACTCACAAGAATTTTTGCAGCCAATGATTTTGCTGCTGCTCCCAGAACTGTACAAAGCAGTGCCATTACTGCTGCTCTGTATATCATACAAGAGATCAAATGACTGACAAGTTACTTGGGCTGTAGGAAGAGGTTTACTATACTCCAGCTGAGTGCTGTCTACCATGGAGTGCTGACTTGCATCAGCTGTGAAGACAGACAAACTTGTAGGACATTCATTACCATGGAGCTAATGACTTCAAAAGAATGGGAGAAAATGTTTCCAGGACTACTTTAACCCTTTTAGCACTGCAGGTTGGTCCTATTCCCCATCCAACCTCTGCTTTAGTAGCAAAAGAAAATCCATACCCAACTAGTATGAGAAGAGGTTAAGAATACTGAGAACAAAATTCACGCTTCTTTTAAATGTCCTTTATACTATAAAACATTGCAATATCAGCAATATTGCTGAAACTGTCCTTTAAAAAAGGGAAAAAAAAAATCTATTTGGAGGTAAAACTGCTACACAGCCTTTACCAAGCTGGAATTTTTATGTAAGCAGGTGAATTCCAGCTCCAGTACCAGTAAATGAACAAAGAATTCAGCAGTTTAATGTGACAGTTTGTGGAACAGTATCCCACTGTGGTCCAAAATGGAGAATTCAAGTTAGCAAATACTGTTTTAAATACTTGCAGTATATTAATCCTAAGTTCTATTTATCTATCTCTATATATCCATAAATTTGTGTGCGAGTACAGTAATACTATTTGGAAGCCAAAGCTGCCCCTGAAAATCTGTTAATTTTACACTTTTTTTTTAATGCAATACAGTTTTTTCTTTTGCATCCTGTATAGGACTGCCAACAGCAAGTTCCACTGTTCTTAAATACCAATGCTTACGTTGACCAGTGTCCTCTGAAGGAGGCAAGGTGAGAATCCCAAGCAGTTCATGTTGTTAGAAAGATTGTTAAAAATGTGAAAACCAAAAAGGGTAGGGGGAAAAAACAAAGAAACCAGGACCAGAACCTCTCCACCTTCAAGAATGACAGTCCACCAGAGAAATCAAAGTCCTGTTAAAATCCTGTTAATGGCCCAAGAGAGGTTTTCTGTGAGAACTACAGGGATATTTAAGGCAAGAGGTCTGGCAGACTCGAAGTCTCTTGTATCAACTAACCACTACCTAAACATGAATAAATCAATCTCTGAACACTTTTGCAGAAGAAGTATTGTGAAATTTGGCAATAACAACACAATGCTTTAACACTTCAGAATTTGGGTGAGGCAAGAAACCCTGTACGAAGCAAATACTCCATACATATTATTAGCATGATGGATGTGACAGACTTCCACCTGTAATTAGTGTTAAAACTGTACCTACAGGCACAAAGAGTGACTGGGAAACTACTGCAGCAGGCACTATAGATGTTTTGAGAATTGGCATCTGCCTCCAAGTTCAATCTGAAAGATGAAAATAGATGAAGACTAGATGGGAAGCCAAGGAATAGGGAGAGAAGTTTAGGTTGGATCGTGTTCACAGTAACAGCTTGTGTAAAAACAGGTAACCCAGCTCTCTCCTGATTTCTTGAGTTGTGCTCTACTTGTCCTTCTCCACTGGTCCTTTCTTAAGCACAGCAGAGAGGCAAACTTGGCTTCAAAGGGGCCCTAGCCTAGATTTCTGTCTTCAAAACTTAAAAGAAAATTTCCTATTATTTATTATCTGAATCAGTCTTAAAAAAAAAAAAACAACCACCATACAAACAAACCATGGAACACTTCCTGAACACTGAGCTGCTGGCAATTTGTACAGCAAATCACTCAGGTGGGATTTTAGAGGACACAATGAGTCAGAATAGAAGGAAAAAAAAAGTTGCATTTTGAGCCTACCAAGGATGTGACAGATTATATAAACACAGATTCTGAAAGAGCCAATCTGCTATTCTGCAGCTTTTGTATGACTGAGTACACAGAGCTGCACTGATCTGAGAACTCTGCAGACTGGGAGTACCACACTGGGTGTAAGGCTTATTTCCCTTGCCTGCGTCAGTATGTGATACTGCTCCAATTTTACCTCCATTTTATGCTTGCAGATCATTGCTAAAGCCCTTTTTAAGTAAGTCTATGCAAGATGACATATTACATCAAACTTTAATTGACTGCATGTTGTCACATGACTTAGAACCTAAAGTAGACCTGCAGGTCTAACAGTTAGAGACAGCAAAGTAATCATGTGGGTATAAATGCACCAAAAAGTATTTACATTAAGGTTGAGATTGGTGTATAATTAGGGGCATTTTTGGTGCATTTAAAGAAATAACTTATGGGTATTGGCATATTGACTGTGTTTTTATATATAACTTTTCATACAGAGGGCAATGACAGTGTTTCTTCTATAAGTCTCTCAATATGTACAGAATTTTACAGCACTTCCATGCACTGTTTAAAACATAGAAATTACAGATAAATATAGAATTTTTAGATTGAAATATCTGTATATTTAGAAAAATATACATTAGTAAACACAATAAACCAGGTAGAGAAGTGTACCAGTTCTAAAGTCTCACATGCAGGTACATTTCTGGATTAAGTCGTGAGAGATAGAAATGTGGAAGCAGACATGAGCGGTTTTGTTTCACCATCCACATACATACATATACACAGACAACTATTTGATAATTCACTTTTCTAATCTACTTACTTAAATATTTATCTTGTGATACATACCACATATCTTAAACATTTAGCAGCATCTTCGCCTCGCTCAGACACACCTATTGTTATTAACAGTCAATGTAAAAGTTCTCCTGTTATCTGGAAAATGAATGCTCAGTACAGAATGAGAGACGTGACATCCTAGCTATTTATCCCCCAGGAACACTTCAAACAGCTCTTATATGAAATGGCTTCCCTTGCTTAGAACTCACCTTTCACACCATCTTTTTCCTCACAGTGCAATGCACAGCTCCCTGCCCAACTTCTGACCTAGCACACTATAACAGGTGGAGTCTGGCACCACTGTGTACATGACCAACATGGCATCCTCATTCTAAGACTCTCCAGGAATGCTTTGGTTTAATAAAAGTAACATTTTCAATCTAGTCACCCTACTGGGCAACAATAATCTAAGCAGAATATCTGATGAAAAAAATAATTCCCAAATACTATACACCTGCCAGCATGGACTCTCAGTTTGTATGATTTAACAAACAGATGCAAGGAATGTACTTTTTCCTCCTTTAAACTTGCACGTGACCATCCAGTTGAAACCTGTACTCACTTTGATAACAGTTCTTGAATGCAACCTTAGAAACCCACTGTTTATTGCTTTAGATTATACTTCTCATTAGCAACCATATTAACAGCAGCAAAGGGTCAGCTGCTGGGCTCCACAGTGCTAACTTAAATGTGCTTGATTGCTAAACACTGTGTGGAGCTTAAGCAAAAGCTAAAGCTTCAGGCTTCAGCAAATACATGGCTACTTGGAGCCTGCTTACTATGTAGGCCCTTTGCACAGTATGATCTCTGAGATGGAAATAGGAGTAGCGAGGTTTTCGTGACTGACCCTTGGTGCCCATGTCTCATGGGATTCGTTTGGCTGAGTACCTGTCTGAAAAATGATGAAAATAGGTGATGTTTGCAATATGAACCACTATGGGGTGGAAACTGAAGAATCATCTCATTCCATTCGTTAAGGAAGAGTGAGCTCAGCCCACTTTTGGCATCACAAATAGAGTATTTTCTAACTCGTAATGAAAAGGCATCGTATCTGTCCAGGAAGCACATCTTATTTACAGCACATGTAGGTCTTCTATTACACAATATGCAAACACAATGCCATCACATTAAGCTTATAATGCCAAAACAGAACCATTGAAATAGTCAAACAATGGCTCTGCTGTCTTTGCTGCCACGTAGAACACTCCATCTATTTCTCAGAGCAGTCTCTGAGTGACAGGATCACAGAACGCATCTCTGGGAAAGGCAAATAAAGGGCTACTGCTGATGCTGCCACACTTAAAAGCTCTACCCAGCTTAAAACCAGAGCAAACAAAACCAATAAAGCAAAGTAGTGGCACAGATTTTCCTTTGAAACTTTCAGACTCTCTCCATAAGACTGAAATCTCAGTGTTCAGAGCCACATTCCATGCTTACACAGCTCTGACAAACATTTTCCAAATACACTGTGATTTTAAACTACCCCCTGCCAAACAACCAACTTCATCAGCTTTAAAAAACACCTGTAGCATACAGGTGGGGTGGTTTTGCTTTTTGAGATGTAAGCTTTTCTTATATCAACAGTTTCACATGTGCATGTAGAAGGCTTTAAGAGCCCCAGGAACCAATACTGCTTTACAGTGTGCAGGCCTCTTTTTCTTCAGAAAACTTCTGAGGAAATTGCCTTTTTGAGTGTTCTGTATCACACTTTGGTGTTGAAAAAGAATTCAGAAGCAAGGTGCCTGTCACCAGATGGAAGAGAAATTAAGCAAATAGATGACTTCTGTTAGCCTGGTAAGTGATGGTGAATGTTGCTATATACAACAGCTAACAGGTAATACAAAATGTGATCACAAAAAGAGCAAGTCTCAGTGACAAGCTCTATTTTCATTTTGTTCTTGTCAAGCAGAAACTTACATTAGCATAAGCTTTGATCCATGAACCTAATGTGACTTATGTCTATGAGCCTACAAAGGGGAGAACTGTCACCAATCACAAAAAGAAGTATGTTGTAAAGCACAAAAATTATGAACAGCGTGGCTTTTTAGCAGTAAGCTTCCAATTTACAAGCTACCTAATGAAAAAATCAATTAAAAACACAATGCAACAAAGAGCACAGAAATTCCATTACATCACACTCAAAAATACAACAGTTGATCACACAAATTTTCCAAAAGAGAACACAAGATATCTCAGGAAATTAAGCCACAGATCACTATATAAACATCAATGATGTCCTAAGAAAAGAAAATGCTGGCTTGGGTTCTTTTTTTTGTTGTTTTTTGTTTCTTTGCTTGTTTTTTAAAATCAATGTGTTTTCATACGCATGAATACAACAGTCCTAAATATTAAGCTTTACTCTACAAGGCTCCACTATCAGGTTCTCTTCTCCAGCTACATCACCACTGCACTGAATTACCTTGCATACATGCTCCCTGCCGTAGGTACTTCCACAAGATGCTTCTGACAGGTTGGCTCCCAAAAACAGCTGATGAGCAGCTTGCAAGGTATTGCTTCGTGTGATTTCAAGGGACGCGTAAGGGAACCTACAGAACAGTTGTCTAAATCAAGAGACACCAGGAATTCGTGAAACATCAAGAATGCTTCAACATTCAGCAGAAAGAAGCTGGAGCAATGGAGCTGTGTCGCTTTTAGCATTTGAAATTCTACTCCTGTCAAATCATTACTTTAAGGAAAAAAAAAAAAGAAATTAGTGTTGTTTCCTAATAAGAGCTATAGACTTTTGACCGGTTAAACACTGACATTAACAAGTTTTACAAAAATTGTTTCAAGTATCCTCTTTTTAGTCACAGTGAAAATGTAAGACCAAGATGTAAATGTGAAAGTGAAGGACTGAAAATTTCTCAGATGAAAAAGGCAAAGGTACTAAATCAAAACGTATAAAATGCTTAAACGCATTTCCTTCATGTGATATGAATAGAAAGGTTATCTGTAAAAAGTTAGAAAAATTAAAATAAATTACATATTTAAGTACACTTTCCCTTCAGCATTATTATAAAAAGTCAGAATAGTGTACTTTTGAATATACACAGAGTAAAAATGCGCAGGCGCCGCAGTTATCATCGCTATCTACACCACATCTTGTCACGTTAGTTTGTTTCCTGCAGTTGATTTTATTTGTTACTTAAGCTCATCTTCAGCAATCTCAGTACACCCAGCTAATCGGGACCCACTGTGGTTCCAGCCTCAGTTTTTCTATAGCAGTCTGCAGCTTCTCAAAGGCTTTGTCTAGGTTGTCATTTACAATGGTCAGATCGAAGTAGTGGTTGTACGCTCTCTGGATCCGGGCACTTTCATCCACTGTTTTCTTCAGATCAGTGTCCTGTTGGAAGCATTTGGAAGTTACTAAGAACGTAAGACTTGCCACATCCTTACCAATTAAGAAGTACTAGTTTGTGATGACTTCATTTAAAGCTTTATACTGCTATGTATTAAAAAAATATTTATAATAAAGTCACAAAACCCTCAAGCTAAAATGCACTGACAGGACTTACAATTTTATATTTGATATCAACAGTGTCAAATATGGAAACCAAATATTGCACATCTGGCGACTTTTAAGGAAGTCAATAACAGCACGTGAAAGGGGCCCTGCATGCACAACAGACAGTTCATTGCTTTGTGGAGGCAACTGCCAATTCAATCAGAGCAGTTACTGCTTCAGAATAATTGGGTCGGTTATGTACGTTTATTTATGCCTCTTTTTTCTTCCCTACAGAAAGCACCAAAACCCCAAGAATTCAAGTTAGTGTGAAATGAAAGATCATGAAAGCTGCATTTATGAATGAATCTCAGATCTTTAAAATGCCACTACAGTTGTAAATACGAAAGCCAAAATTAAGAACTATGCGAATAGCCTTTCTTTCACAGTAAATGAAGGAGGCAAGCAAATGCAGCACCACAGGAGCCAGAGTTCTTGCAGTGGCCTGGGAAGCCAGGAATAGTTTAGACAGACCCACTAGCAAACGATGTATGCAATACTTTAAATGCACATTTCTTCTTTGTTTGTTCAGGAAGCTGCAGATGTCCAATGTTATGATGCAGAATCCGTACAGATTTATAAAATGAATATTTTGAATGTAACTCTCTCTTTCTTATTCACAGAGGAAGTAAAACAAAAGCAAGGATGTCCCTTAGGGAATCAAATTTTAGGAAGCGCAGGAAATTACTTTTATACTTGTCTGGACAGTCTTAATCTTGCCTCTTGATTACACAAGGCAAAAGTCAGTGTTTGGAGGAAGAAGGAAACACAAAGCACCCACAGACATACCAGAATCCACAACAACCTCAGTCCACAACTAGGGCTGGACAGTTTCTCATGTTATTAACAGAACAGAATCTCACAGGTTTCCAGGAGAGAAAAAAAATAAAAAATCCCATATTCTTTCAGTATAAATTAAATCTCTTCCCATTTCATAGCTTGGAATGCCCCATCAGCATCACACAAGGTATTACTACTATCTAACCTATACAACTACAGCTGAGTTGTCAGCATGCCAGGGCTTTTCCCAGGTACTGCTGAGCATAGAGAATGATTTCATTAACTGCCCAGCCTGACTTGGTTTTTTTTTTTTTTTTTGCACTGGTCCTGCAGTGGGAAAGTTCAAACCCATACAGAACATTTATAATTCGCTATGCCTCTCATTTGCCTCTGCTGGGTCTCGGAAAAGACAGGATCTAGGGAATAAAATGTACCACTTTGCTTTACATGACAAATCTAAGGAATGTCACAGGAGGAGAAGCTATTCAATGGTGCTTTTTCTGGCAGCTCTCAGCCATTTCTGGTGCAGTGTGTGCTGCTGCAGCAGTGGAAATGAGGTCCAGCTGAATTCTCGTTGCTTCGTTTGGCTTTTTTGTTTACTTATTTTGATTTTGTTTTGTTTTGTTTCAAACAGTCTATAAGGTCTTTCCTAAGGATTACAGATTACATTTTTAAGGCACACCTATAACATGAAGACAAACCTGAAAAACAACTGTGCTGAGGGTGAGGTGGTGAAGTGAAGGAAAGGCACTTATATAAAAGAACATCTCCTGCCATCAAGGTATCTATAACTCGCTGTAAATAATCAAAGGTGGCACTTCCCAAAGAATACATTCCAAGTAATTCTTGTAATCAACACTGTTTATAAAAGGGCTATTTTTAAGGAAGAAGCATTCTGCCTTACACATAGTGTTTGATTAATTCCTAGTAAGCAATCAGCAAATATCTTGCCTTACTTTTCTTGAAGACTTTAATTTTAGAAAAAAAAAATTAAAAAAATTAAAAATAAATTAAGAACATCCTGTTCAAAGCGAAGTAAATACAAAATAATCTGCTTACAGTGAGAAGTTTGGTTGTAATTCCAGCATCTACCACTGCCTTGTGCATAGCACGCAAAGTCTCCAACTCCGGAGCAGCAATGAACACTACATAGGGCATGAATTCTGAAGTCCTCAGTATTTTCAGGGCCTGGAAGCAATAAAAAAAGAGAGGAAAAAAAGAAGTATGAGAATGACTCAAACATCCCCTTCACTTAAGGGGCACTGCAAAACTATGATGTTACAGTCAGTAGAAATACAAGATAGGTGAAGATTTTTAATTCTATTTCAGAAACTTCTACATCGCCTTTTGAAATGCTCGGCATCGTTTTTTTCTTGGCTGAAAAAGAGCAACTGCTGCTCTGCAAGGCTCCCACTTCCATGCAGAATCTGTTTTTTCCCCACCATCTTTATAACTTATTCCAGCTAAGTTCCATAAACACACAAATCCAGTTGGCAGCATAATCTTTCAGCCAGGTAAGAAGCCTTCAGATTTAAAGGCATGCCTCATCAACATTACACTCCACCTTTTTGAGTGCAACATTATGAATGATGTACCTGTGGATTCACATCCAAAATGCAGGTCCTTCCTGTCTGAACAACTTCAAGGATAGAATCAATTTTAGTGCCATAAAGATTTCCTTCATATTCTCCATGCTCTAAGTATCTGCCAGCTTTAATATCCATCTCCATTTCAGCTCGTGACACAAATCTGTATGCTTGTCCATCCTTTTCATCATCCCTTGGCTTTCGTGAAGTAACTGAAAAAAATTTAAAATACAAACTGAACGTTAATCTTTTTGTACTTGGAATACATGCACAAGATTGGGCTGCTTTTAAATTATGGAGATTATAATAAGGAATAAAGTATAATTATCATGGTTCCATATACAGAATCATCAATTATTCTAGCATACATTCCAGAACTGTGCACAGCCCTTCCCATTCTCTTTATTTCTGTTCTTTCCTACACACTGCTTACCCTTAGATATTTATTTTTCCTTTGCATTACTCCTACAAACCATATACAATATGCATTTATACCATCTTCCTAATTACTGACTGAAAATAATTATTTAACTGACTTGCAAATGAAATGGAACTTCAATGAAATGGAACTCTCAAATGACAAACTGACTTCTGAAAACCAACTGAATACACATCAAGATCCACCCCATCCTACCTCCCCCCAGAAATATTATCACATATGTCACTCACTGTTATTCGAGGCAGAATCACCTGAAGTAGCTATAAGAAAAGTTAGCTCAAATGCCAGAACAAGCCCAGCCACGGCAATGAGAAACTTGGTGGAGGCCAGCTGATGCTACTTTCCAGGACAACTTACCCTCCACAGCAAAGAAAATTCACTGCAGAGAAATTACAGCCCACACTTAAGTAAAATATCAGCAGCCAGCTTAGATATTGGCCCACAATTTACAGCAGAGACATTATTTAAGCAAGAACGTGGAAATTACATTATAAAACAAAAGACCAGATTATTACCTACTTTGCTGCCCTATCACTGTATTACTGCCCACAATTTGCATTCAATTAGATTTGAACTCTGGAATACATTTTCAATAACAGTGAATGGATCCCTTTGGCAATACTGTGATACAACTAAAAAACATTCCCACCTCTCCAGTGATTTCTATCAACTATTACAGAGAACTCAAGAATCTTCTGAAACTGTTAGTAATACAAGTGCTACTCCAACACCTAATCTTAGACAAGATTCCCACTGGAAGTCTAAGGATTAATACAATACTTTAAAAAACAAAACAAAAAAATGAAACAGAGAAAAAATGGAGCAGTTTGGGGAGTGAGCTGTGATAGCTCACAGGCAGAAGGTGACTTTAGAGTTCAGCTACCCAAACTGAAAAAAAAATTAAAAAAAATAAAAAAAAAAAACCAACCAGCAACTTTTGCTGGATCTGAGCTCAACACTAAGGATGTGCTTTACCGTAGGACATCATGGATCCATCTCAGGCATTTTCCAACATACATAAAAAAGATCTTTTGTGAATAATCAAAAGTTTCTTCTAATCAAAGAAACTGAGGCCTGATTATGCTGACTACTGATTATCCTACTGAAAAATCTCAGTATAAAGTAGAGATGTCATGTACAACAAACCGCAGATTTAATGCGCACCATGAAACTGTCAGGTGATTGGGAAAGTTTATTTTGATACCTTTGAAGGGTATTCAAGAGCTCCAAATGAAAGCATTTTAACACAGGGGAGGTTACATTACTTATTTGTAGATACAGTGTTTCAGAGACATCAGTAATTCTGAAGGCTTCTTAAAAAGGAGAAAAAAAAAATTGAAGTAACAAAGTTTCATACTACTTTGCCATACAGTAAATAATGGGATTTCCACAGAAAGATTTCATTAAAAAAATAACACTGTGCCCTCAACCTTTTTATTAGTTTCACAAATGGTTTGTGCACTGGCCAGTTTTAATGGTTAGAAAGTGAGCGCATGAGGAAAGAGACAGGTTCTCTCCTCACAAGGAACAATTCATCTAATTTAAGACCTGTTCCTCCTCTCCTATTATCAGCACTTCTTCTTACCAACTGGAAACAGAAGAAACAGATTGGCTTTGAAATTCTGAAGGGCATGTGGCAGGAGAATAGTAATGTAGCTAAGGGTCTTGCACCTATGTTCTAACAGAACTGATAGGCTTTTTTTTAAAAAAAAAAAAAAAAAAAGCAAACACCACTACTACTGTAAGTAGTAATCCTGTAAGTGAGCAAAAGGAACCAACTGTAGCAAAGACAAGAAAACAAATATTTCAGTAATGGAGTAGGAGAGGAGGTTCTTTTTCTGAAGTTGATAGTAAAAAAGAAAGATCACAGGTTTGAGGCTAGATGGAATAAAACATCAGATAATCATACGGATCTTAGAGATCACAAACGCTCCCATTTTACAGGAAGTTTACCTCTTTCCTTTCCCTACACTTCCAATACTTCAGTAACAACTTATAATGCCTAGGATGCTTCTACAGATGAAAAAACTAAACAGCAGACCTGAGAAACTCCACTGGCTGCTTATTACAGAAGAAAGCTAGCAACTTCTACAATCCCCTCAAGTGATGGCAACTGACACTGAACAAACCCAGCAGATACTTAAATAGTGGTTTTCTGCAGCAGCAGTTACAGTTAATTGGTAGTTGCAAATATCTTAACTGTTGTCATATGCTAGTTCAGTTGTCTGAAAAGATGAAGGATGTTTTTTTTTCTGTTTTCCCACAATAAACAATTCATATACTCTGAGAAATGAATGGGATAAATTTCACTTGCTTTTCAGATGAGAAACTCAAAACGTGGTATTACAACAGGAGTGCTGAGAACTTACATGGCACTGTAGTTCCAAACCTAGTAGGATTCAGTACTATAAACCTATTCTTCAAACTTCTTCGTCCCACTCCTTGGGCCCCAATTAAAACCAGTGTTTTCCTCTGAAAAGGAGGCATTTTAGCTACTTCTTCATAGATCTGGATTTCATGACGATCAAATTCTATATTAAGAAGAATACGAAAAAGTAGTTAATACCTAGTCAGTAATGTAAGAAAAAAATGAGTTCTACTGTATCTGAACAGACCAAACTGGATATATATAATTAATAGTCAAATGACAAAGACTGGTATAAGCTTTCTTGCATTAAATTCATATGGAAATAGAACATATTTGTGAAAACTGTAAGGTCAGATTATTGCCACTACTTCCAAGGAGAAATTACTAGGGTGATCAGAATGGGAAAACTGTGATTAACCATTACTGAGCTGTCACAGAATCAATGAATGGTTGAGTCTGGAAGGGACCCTCTGAAGATCATCTGATCCAATCCCCTTGCTCAAGCAAGAGCCACTTACGTCCAGGTAGCTTCTGAATATCTCCAAGGAAGGTTCTACAACCATTCCATGCCAGCATTCAGCCTGTGCCAGCATTTAATCACCCACAATATAAAAAGTGTTTCCTGATGTTCAAAACCCCGAGTTTCATTTAGTACACACTGCCTCTTGTCCTTTTGCTGAGCACCACTGAAAAGAGCCTAGCTCTATTGTCTTTGCACCTTCCTTCAGGTATTTCTACACATTGATGAGACCTCTGCCTTTAGCCTTTCCTTCTCCAGCCTAAGCATTCCCAGTTCTTGTTCAGTCTTTCTTCATAGAAGGGATGCTCCACTGTGACATTTTAGTGGCCTTTCACTGAGCTCTCTCCAATAACTCCATCTGGGCAGCCCGGAACTGGACACAGGACTTCAGGTATGGCCTCACCAGCACTGAGCAGAGAAGGATCACCTCCCTCAGTTCACTAGCAAGTCATAATTTTTTTTTCTCTTTTAACACAAAGTTCTTCTCTGACTTCCACCTATTGAAACATGTACTTGGCACCATTTTATCTACACTGGTTGCAATTGCTTTTAAACAACAAACCTACCTGACAAAATTTCACTGCCCTAGCCAAATATTTCACTGCAAATCTTTCAGCTTTGGGTACACCACACTATTCAAGTTTAAAAGCACAGAGAACTTCGATTCATATGTAAAATTCAAAGATACCTGCATTTCTTGTAGTAAGATACATCATCTTTTTCTTTTTTTTGCTGCTTATTGTTCCGCAGAAAGGCCCTACAAATAAAAATTGAGACAAAATCAGCATTTTTGCTCAACATTTTTCCTGAAAGAATTTATACATCTGATTTCCATGAACATGTGTAAGTTTACATTAATTGCACTTAAAAAGACTATTTTCAATAAATTATTACCTTTTTTCCAAAATCATCTATTCTAGGGAAGGACATTACATCTACTTTCATATACAATACAGAGTAAGAATAGAACGCAGAAGAAAAAAGTTTTCCAAGAAAGTTGAAAAAATCCTAGAAAAATCTTTCAAAAACATCTATTAACTTTCAATGCATATTATAAAAACATCTTGAATAAAAGAGAGTAATCCTTACAGCCTTCCCACCTCACTTATCTTTTCATCGGCAGGTAGTAAAACTGATTCATGTATCTATGAAGACTAAGCACATACTTTAGCCTCTGCCCTTCACTCAAAACCAAAACCATACACACACAGTCATAAGCATTTAGCAGTACTCCCATACAACAATTTTCAAGTATCTGAGAAAATAGTAACAGCAAAACAAACCGCGTCAGAGCAAAACATAACCCTGAAACCTCCTAAACCTCACCTGAGTTGTCCCAGTCCCTTCTAACAAAAGCCTTTCTCTTCTCTTCGAGGAACTGGCTAGGAATGAGCCCTGCACTTCCTCCTTCTTTGACATGGCTAGCCTGGAAATTTAAAAAAAAAAAAAAAAAAAAAAATATCAGAGGTAACATATAAGAAGCATTTTTCTCATGATATCTCGATGACTGACTTTTACCCTGACCAAATTTCTCAGTGGTGAAGGCTCTGCAGTAACTGGTACCCATTCTGTCAGCCTCCTGCAGCCAGCCACAAACTTTCAGCATAAAAATCCCAAATGGAATTCAACAGCTACAGCTCTCAAGTGACAAAACTCAAGGCTTTGTAGTACACAGTACCTTTATTTTGTATTCTTGAGCAACTTCAAACAGATTCCAGCATAGTTTAATAACTGTCATTTTACAAACTGGGAATGTTATGCACAGATCTCATCAATGCCTTCTAGCTTCTGTACTACATAACTAGAGATTTAAATCTGAGTAACATAACTATTCTTGGTAACGAAAGCTTGGCTAAGAATTTCTAAAAAATCATTTAATGGCAGGCCCAATTCTCAGCAAGCTTAACACATACAAACACACAGTTATGAGATGTTACACTTTCCCATAACTAGCTGGCCTGTCACTTGCTAACAAGACCTGCTTGCTTTTCAAGGTGTATGCTTTTACCTATTAGTGATACACTGATTTTTCACAGTTCATGAATTCCCAGTAACAGTCTACCATTTACAGAATGGCCAAGGTAAAATCTAACTTTCTTTCCCAGTAGCATAACCTGCAACAATACTCATATATTTGTTTAATATATTTCATTTTTGCCACTCATCAAGGGTGTTTATAAGCACACTAGATTTATTTCTCCTGGACACCCACAAGTTACAAGCTGAAGAATTCTGAAAAATTTATTTCAAAGACAGCACGTAAGCTAAATGTCAAACTACTCTGAAGTTTGAGATTGTTTAAATTCTGAAGTTAATTAGCTTGGAGTAATAAATTTTCTGCATTCCCTCACATGAGCAGCTGTTTATATTTGAAACAGTGCTGAGCACTTCAGTTATGAACATGTGTGCATTCATAAAAACAGCAGTAACAGTAAAAACACAGTGTCACATAAGCAATTTATACCACTATTATATATATATTTATATGCACTACAACTGCAACTGCTTATATTTTCAATACTAAGAGCTTGAAGCTGGATTACAATGTAAATATTTTTCTTCTATCTACTGTTAAGTAGTTTAAATTAAAGAGCTTATTATAAAGGAAATTAATGAAACTTTTTTTTTTTTTCAATATTAATTTATTTACCAACCTGCCACCAATTTGGATCTTCCCGGTTTACAATTTGAAGAATTTCTCCTTTAGAAAATTTCAACCCAGCTTCTTTGCATGGGATGAGGTTATCATTATATGGATTATAGTCAAAATGACATTTCACAAAAACCTGAAATGTAGAAAAATTTACAGTGCTTAAATATTACAAAATACATCCTTAGGAACTCATCTGTCAAGTTGAAGTAGTGTCTTTACCTACAGCATAACAAGTTTGATATGATGGAATTTGCATTTCGCAAGTAAGAGGCAAGTTATGGAAAAAAAACTGACAGAGAGCACACCAGCTGAGACAGCAGAAATAATCTACAGTGCAAACCTTAGCTGAGGGAGCTTCAAGACAAAAATAAAAAGGCAGCTGCTCGACTGGCCAATGTATTCGTGTTTTCACTTCAGTATATGCAACTTAATTAGTAATCTAACTTTGACTTACTTAGAAACACAAACATTTCTCAGAGCTCAAACACTGTTCTCAAGGTTTATTTGATCCTAAGAATTTTGTTTGCTATTAACTCAATGTTTTAAGACAAACAAAATATGCTGAATGTAAGCATAACCTATTATATTCACAGGCATTAACATCCAGCACCTGAAGGAGTCTTGCAGGATGTTTCAAATGCTCTCGTTTAGAGCAACAAATCACTTCTGCATTGGATAAACTGACAATCTACAGCAACAGCAGAAGGATATGGAATAAGCACTACACAAGTTCCATCCTAAAGTCAACAAATTCAAGCTCATCTGCTGAATGCAATATGTATATCTAAATTCCATGAAACATTACCTGGACGTGGATCATTTAAAAACACAGGCACTTTATTGCAGTTCATTGTGATTGTGGCTAGGTCATCAGAGGTGAAAGAAACAGATTTGCATGAATACAAATGCTTATCAGTCTAAGATACTAATAATTTTTTAAGCAGACATGTCATCTCAATACACTGAATAATCTCATTTCTAATACGTACTTTAAAGCAAATACAAGTATTACCCATTTTGCTAGCATTAAATACACACAAAAAATCTCAAAACATGTCTGCTCCTAATCTTACTTGCTCAAGTACCAAGTAGAAAATCTTTTGACAGAAATGTTAGAAAAGAGCTACTGACCTGTTGAGGAATAACCGTGTCTCTGTAGCTGGGGAGAATCTTCAGAGTGACACTGCCACTGATACTTTTCAGCAGTTCCTGCAATTCTTTTGGATTGTTTCCAACCTCGTGGCCATTCACCTCTTTAATAATGTCACCTACATGCAGAAGACCTTGTCGATCTATCATTCCACCATGAAGAATTCGTGCTATAACCAGATCGTTGTTCTCAACTCGAAATGTAACACCCTGAAAGAAGTATGAGACACCTAGTCTACCACTGTCTGAATTTCAATTGCATTTTACCATCATCTCAAGCAAAAAATATACATCTATGTGACACTGTCTCCCCTAGTGAAATCAGACAATAATACAAGTATCAAGTGACAGAATACTTTCAGACAAGGTTTTCATTGTTCTTGATTGCATGCAGTCCCGTCATTCTGTATGAAGACCAAACAGATGTTGCGTTCGTCAGTTATGCTAGCAGGTAAATCTGCCTAGTGACTGCCTGCCTGTTAGGCCATAAATTCCTAGGGAGAACAGGGTAGAGAACACACAAATCTCTCTATTCCTACCGCTCAATCATGACCCATTAAATTACACAGTATAATAAATCTAAGAATTAAAACTCAATGCAAGAAATTAGGCACGTGCAAATGCTTTCACTTACACTTTAAATTAAAGACTTATTCATCTTCAATCGCTTACCAGAGGTTCTCCTGCTCTTTTGTGAATTCCAAGAATACGAATAGCATCTACTGGAACTATCTGGTTGTTCACTGAAGAATTATTGACTTCTGGACTAGAAGGAGGGGAATCATAACATTTTGAAGCCACAATATCATGCGCTTCCAAGAGTGACTACGAGGGAACAGAAAAAGCTGTTTTTAAAACAATGAAATAATTATTTTTAAGACAGACTTGTGCTGAACAACCACTGCCATTTTAGAATCTGATTTGAAAACATATTTCATATGGTATACACCAAAAATCAATTCTTATATTTGTACGAAACAGAAGCACTCATGTCCTGCTAACCCTACTGGCTTGGCAAATATGTTCTCTTATGTAAATACAAGTGATTCTTCTTAAGGAAACAGAAGAAATATAATTTTTCTGGGAGGCAAATGAAAAATTACTGGGAAGAAGATGGAAGAAGGAGTAACTACAACAGAGCTTCACCTAATGAAACAGTATCCAAGCAAACGGTTAAAGTAAACAAACAAGCAGCTGCAAAAAGATGAACATAGCTCATTATTAGATACTTGTGTTTAATGTAAAAAAGATTCCCTCCACATTAATTTGGAAGTAAGGGTAAATTAAAGATAATTGCAGGTATGTAAGAATTTCTAGCAATCTGCAGAATGAGTACTTTCTGCTTGCAGAATTCTAACAGGAAATTAATTCAAGTTGACAGAATTCACTTTTGGAATGCAAGAGCTTAGATCTTGTAATTTATGGTGCTTTCACCAGTTCACATATGTAAGTACAGATGAAAAGGAGGAGATCCAAACAAATACAATAATCTTTGGAAGATTATGAACTTTATATTTTATTTTCTTATTTAAAAAGTGCTTTAAGACTTAAAATATTTCTGAGACAATAAGAACAGGTAAAGCAAGATAAAACTTGTGTATTGGACAGAAGAGGCTTTCTATGTTAAAGAAGAAAAGGAACACACTACAACCACCACATAGTTTATGGATGTCCAATAAAAAGTGTCCAGTGATGCACAGTGTCTCTGACACATATAGCAGAAGTAAAACAAGTAAGCAGGAGAGATGGCTGTTAGGCCAATCTTATCGTAAGCAACATAAACAGCTTTGTTTCAAACATGACCTGATGAGATACGGTCGTAAGTTACATTACTGACTGGTGTCAAATAAGTAGATAAAGAGAAGTCACAGAGAACAGGACATCATAGGGACCATCAGTGGTAGTGACACACATGCCAGAGGAAATCAGCAAACAGGCCTTTTAATTTAACAATTTTGCTATGCAGCCTGTTCCATTCTTCTGTAAGTAACTTCTAACTTAAAATCTGTGCAACCACATTAACGCAGTGCTAAGCTCAATGTGAAAATCCTCAAAGTGCCATCTGCAATCAGCCATTTTACAATGCCCACTGCAAAATGGCCCCGCTGAGGTCTTAACTTAAGATTAGAGGAGCTACTAATTCCGCTACTAATTTTGCCCCTGCTTTTAAGACCATGAGGGCTAGTGGCTGCTACAATATTGTGGACATAAACCAAATCAAATGAAACGGAAAACACATTATTTATTTAAATCAAGCAGCTGACAGATGGCATCAATTTCTAATTCTTCATCATCCAAGATGCATCCAATCCAAAAACCAGGAGAACAGATCTCTGTTTGCCCACATGTGTGAGCAACATGTTTTACCCTTTTTACATTTCCAAAATGAAACCAACTAGTCTCAGCTATGTCTTTTGACACATTACCACAGACAAAACAAAGTAGATGGACCTGTGTGATAACTCTAGTTTTCTCTTTTGGTCACATGCCAGGAAACAATTGCTGTCAAAGTTTCTGTCCACAAACCACTCAGTTTCTCACAAAGCTCACACACAAGCATTCTGTACAGCTCACTGCCTTTAACAGTTATCTAATTTATGGATTACAATTGGATCCACAGCCAAAAAATGACTACTAGACAAACAGTGCCATTCTTTTCCAATTAACATGCTCCATAATACTCTTCAGTTCTTAAAAACTCATCTCATCGTTCACATTCTCATCCTATTTATTCATTCCATTTCACGGACAGGCATGAGTTCTTTCAACTGCTACTTAACCATCTGTCAATCACAAAATCTCTTCCCTGCTATTTCCATGATAGCTGAGTCACAGAAGGACTATCAAGGACTGTAAATTGCTGCCCATAATTACAAAATGATTTGAGACAAGAAATGTATCAGTTTTCAAAACAAAACCAAAAAACAACCCCATATAGTTCATTTACCATATTCCCATAATTAACTCTCACTTCCAGAACACAAGAGTAGATAGTCTGGCGAAGAGGAAGCTCAGGGGAGACCTTATGGCTCTCTACAGCTGCCTGAAAGGAGGTCATGGAGGTGGGTGTTGGCATCTTCTGCCACATAACTAGCGACAGGACTAGAGGGAATGGCCTCGAGTTGTGCCAGGGAAGACTCAGGCTGGATGTCAGGAAAAAGTTCTACTGCAAAAGAGTAGTCAGGCACTGGAACGGGTTGCCCAAGGACATGATGGAGTCATCGTCCCTGGAGGTGTTCAAGAAACATTTAGATCTTGTGCTAAGGGACATGGCTTCATGAGGAAATATAGGTGATAGGACAGTTGGACCAGATGATCTCAGAGGTCTTTTCCAACCTCAATGATTCTATGATTCTACATCAGGTTTAAAGGATTTTTTCCATTAAGATGGGTCATGGTGTATTGTCCTGAGGAACACTTAAAAGAAAGTGATCTGACAAGAGAGGCCAAGTAAATATTGTTGGATCGCTCTTCAACATTTTATGTTGATCACAGTTACTTTCTTATTTTAGTAATATAGTTGAGTGACTGAAGAAACATAATTACATGGATTTGACTTTCCCTTCCCATGGTATCTGAAAAAGTGATATCTTCTGCTCCTGCAACTCCAATGCTCCCCTGAAATCTGACCTTTCCCATACTGGTGATAGAACATTTATAATACCACAGGCAAAGTCTGCAAAACAACATGCACTGAGCAGTCTGCATCCATAAGTGATTCAAATTTTCCTAAGTATATTATAAATAAACAGCATCAGTAACTAGCCAACACTGGGTAACTGTGGAAAGGTTCTCATGGAAACAATAGCAATGGTGCCTGAATCAGGCATTTAGAAGAATTCTCAGCACTTCACAAGAGACACAGAACACTGGAAACAGTACTGTGGCAGACAGTATGACTCCTTTCTGCAAGATCCTGTCAAAAAGTAACCCATTAACTTAGAACATATTCTTTCGTTTTCTGTGGCTGTACTTATTTGCCAGGTAAAAAACAAAAGCACAGTTCTAAATTCTGTAAACAAAGTAACATTAAGCATTCAAGGCTCTCTTCAGCGCTGAAGCCAAATTTAAATCTTTGTTTTTCAAGCAAAATAAGCAATAAAATAAAAATAAAAATAAAAATAAAATAAAATAAAATAAGAAATCCACAATAAGAAACTTCCCAGCATGATTTATGCAGGTTATGAAGCACTGCCTGACCTGCATGACAACTATCCGCCCAGCTATGTTCCAATAGAACAGGTTCATTTCAAACTGGCTTGGGGGAGAGGTTTTAAGATGAAGTATTTATTGCTAACAGAATTTACTATAAAAGGCAGTTTGCATAACTCTGAGAAAGGTGAAAGTAACTGAATGAGCTCTTCCATAAACAGCAGAAGTGATTTTTCTGCATGTTTAACCTCTCCAACTGCGCAATGCTTCCAACTCCTCGCTCTTTCCTCGAGGCAAACTCTCTCACCACACTACTGTCAACACTTGCTATAACTTTACCTATGCAGCTTTTTCATGCATACTGCCCTGATAGCAAACCATCTATACTGGGGAACTCGTAAGAGTTTAATATTTTCCACACTCTGACCCCTGAAAAAATGTAATTAAAACTAATAAAAGGGTCTAAAAAGTAGAAGGGAGGAAAAATCAGGATGAAATGAGAAAAAAGAAAAGAAAGGGAACAGATAGTCAAACATAATAGTATAATCATAAGTGCACGTATACTCCATAAGCCACTCCCTGCCCAATTTATCTTCTGTGAAAGTGTAAAAAAAAAAAAGTGCAATTCCATAGTTCAGTACTTTCAGCATCATGCATCTTAATATGCTGTTGCACCAAATACCTGTATATCACATTTGACACTTGTATGCCAAGCTAGGTTACAAGTGTAAGATGATACTGTGGTAAAGCAGTACCACTCACTTGCAAAGCATAGATAACCGGTTTCTAAAGCAGTTACACAATAGAATCTATGAAACTTTAAGAGTTATGTTCTTCCCAGTGGCTTGTTGCAAAACTTCACCAAATTGGATACCGAATGAAAATTACAATTTCTGCTATTACAAATCACACTTAATTTTTTTGTTTTTCTCTTCCTTGAATAATTTGGAATATGTCTCCCTGGAAAAAATGAGGTAGAAAGGACAACTAAGTACTCTGAAAGAAAGTGCTAACTTTCAGAGAGAGAGAGAGAGATCTTAAATAAAAAAACTTACTTGAAATAATGCAACTTTGTCCTCAGGGATTTTTGTTTTTCTGCCTGCCTCCAGATGGAAACAAAAGCACAAAAACTGAAGCTGCTTTACACTTTTCTTTTTTAAGCTAACTCAGTAATTCTGAACTCCTGAACTCTGACAAAGTGAGTGATAATTTACTTCTCAAAAGGCACCATTTAACTACCTTATCCATTAAGTAGTATTTTCTTTTAGCTTCCCACCTGATCCTTTGCGTACCATCCAGTTTTTGCAGCAAATGAAGCAGGGAGCCCTAGAAATAGCTTATTTCTCGTACATGCTCATGACTCACCCAATGGAACAGTGTAAGAAGGAACACGCAATCTTCTTCAAAGCATGCAATAAATATGACATGCATTTTTAAAATAGATTCCAAAAAAGAATCAAACAGTGTAACTGTAAGTCTGACAATGATATGAAATAAATTAGAACTTTCTAAATGAAAACACAACAACAGAATGACTGAAATATTTTTGCATTGTAATTACCAATTTCTCCAAACTCATCCTCTCCTTTTCCAGTCCCAATTTTTGCTAGATCGAAGATTGATGTTAAGGGTCACTCACCACTAAATTTCTAAATCAAAGCCTTTGGTCCCTTAGTAATGACGCACAAATAAGAATACAAGGAAGGCCAACAAACTGCTCTTCAAAACAGCATTCACCAACAGTTACAACACTGAAAGCTGAGGTAATAAAGTGTTCCCTAGTTCCACCAGGCCATGGCACAGTTTGTCAGCCTTTCCAGTGTCTATCCATGTTAAGCAGTAATGCACACCATTACTTTTGTATAGCGTACAACTGAAGATTTAGAAAACAAAAACCAACCAAACATGATTTAACATATATAACAAAAAATGCTTATATGGCTCTATACCTGTCTACGAAAGGATGTGTTTATGCTGTGGCAGAAAGTTTGCTATTTTTTTTTATTTAGGAGACCTACTGCAAAGTACCAAAACAAGTTGAAGCCGGCAGGAAGTCCAGAATCAATGAGGATTTACAAATCCTAATCTTTAAGGGCCAATATGGAAACTGGTAATAGAGTAGCAGAAATGGGAAAACAAAAATATGTCAAAATTCCATTTATGTTTAGTAGAACATCATGTTAAGAGAGAAGGATGTAAGGTTGCAATTCAAGCTCAGTGTAGATCACATGGCATAAGAGAATCAAGTTGATTCACTTTGCAAACTGTACATCTGACATGAGTATGAATGCAAAAAGCTGAACTGAACTGCAGAATGTATCAGGAACTGAGACCACCTGGACAAACTAAGAATAAAGCACTAGAGTAACCTCCAGTATACATGGAGACTTATAATAGAGACAACACCACGAATGAAGTTGTACTTGAAGTGTTAATGACTAAAGTCATATTCATTCTTAACTCCATGTGACTACTTCTTTACCCTGCATCCAGAGTAAAATCCTACATTAAAGTTGGCCTATAGTTCAGTTTTTGTTTCATTATTATACTAAGATCCATATGTGCACAGTAATGCTGTGGGTTGTATAAAGTGAAAAGGAGTAAAAAGGAGGCACCTGAAAATGAGGTTCCTTGAGTATTCCAACCAATTCCGCAATGTTTTCATCTTTATTTATTAAGGGACTGATGTCTTCAAGAATTTCATTCACCAGCTCCAGGTTATTGTCACTGACAGCCTCAAGTTTAGAATCTTCTAGTCTCTCATGAGCCTGTAAGATATAATAATTACATAACGACTATAACGTAATTAAGTTTCAATTTTAAACTTTTTAATTAATTTCTTGGTGCATCCTTCAGTGGGAAAACAGGAACAATTACATATAGTCTAGTTGTACATTTTGTCTTTATAACTGCTGAAGGATACTGCGTCCTTAACAATGTGACATGACAAACCTTAAAAGCAGCACCTGTCAGATATGCTTGCATGTCCGTATTTCCTATGGCCTCCATGCTACATTCATCAAACAGCCCTCTCTGAACAGTATCAAGCCTCAGACCTTTTCTGCTTCAGAACCCAGGACAAGCAGACCTTCTAGAAGAACAAAAACGGAACTAAGCAATTGGCTTGGAAAAATACAGTCTGCATTTGAGAAAAGTTTATCTGAGGCTTCTCCTAGTCAAATCCATTTGAATGGCAAATTTGGAAAGAAAGTCTGATGATTTAAAGGAATTCTGAAAAACAATCTGCAGAAAAGGAGGCTAGCTATGCTGGGCTTCATTAGTCAGAGCATTGCCAGCAGACTCCCCTCAACTCAGTGTTGTCAAGGCCACAACTGGAGACCCATGTCCAGTTCTGAGCTGCCCAGAATAACAGAGAGGAGGAGTTATTGGAGAGAGCTCAGTGAAAGGCCACTAAAATAACAGAGAGCTGGGAACATTAAGGCTGGAGAAGAAAAGTCTTAAGGGGCTCAGCCTGGTCCATGTTTACAAATACCTGAGAGTACAAAAAAGTGCAATCAGGCTCTTTCCACTGCTGCTCACTGATAGGGTAAGAGGCAAACTGAAACAGTTTGAAGAGACTGGAGGGGTCTCTGGGCAACCTGGTCTAGTGGAAGGTGTGTCTGCCACAGCAGGGAAGTTGGAACTAGTTGGTCTTTGAAGTTCCTTATAACCCACACCATTCTATGACTGTGATTCTAATACAGGAAAAGGCTTTTTACATTTCTGGCCGGTCTGAAATTAATGTGCACAAACAGTCTGAAAATCTCAGAGTTCTCTGAGAATTCACAATTCTGATAAAACTAATTCTTCTAACAGAAAAACAAACTTGATATACTTTTAGAGGCAAATGTATTGGTACAAATTCCATGCGTATCATTCATGAAGTGTGTTATTATTTTGACCTTGTCCTCATTTAGATCTATTGTCTGGGATGGAAGTTTGGGGTTCAATGCAGAATCAGAAAAAAAAAATCTGAGTGTGGTCATGCCATATGGACTCAGTTAAAAATTTCCAGCATTCTTGAGAAAGCAAGTTTATAGTTAAGATCATGTCTGTTTCCATTACAAACACTTTTTTTTTTTTAAATCTGCTTGTTAACTCCTGCTAATTAAATGTTACATTATAGTTGGAAGACTACACATTCTTGGGAATTATTGGAAAACTACAAATTCTTTGCAATGAACATCTTCTTCATGATAAATATTATAGATGAAGTATGTAACAGATTCTGCAGCTAGAAACAACTCTAATCAACAAACTGCTTTAACTTAATTTCAGTAAATTTAGCACACAAATTTTCCCCTCTGCAGTTCTCTCACCAACAGACGAGACACTTCCACTGTTTAAATTTTTATTCTTATGCAACTTCTTTAACTTGTAACCAATGTTTTTGAACAGTGTGGTGGCGTGCTCTTCCTAACCTGTCTTTTATTGACTTTTATTTGTCCTGCCACTGCTTGAGTGATAAACACCGTGGATGGTTGTGATGGCTGCATCTGATTTCAGCAGATAACCACCAGTGACAATCATGATGGGTGAAACTGGTTACAAAGGCTGCATCCAACTGAGAACAGACTGATGGGAAATAAAACACAATAGCCAAGGGCTAATTTGAGCTATCTGCCCACCTAACAACTGTGCTAGTCTATGTTTGACTCAAGACAAATTTGAAAGAAACTAACATCTGTAGTTGGTATGCAAATGTGAGTGAATCAGTCATCTTACTTCATAAATAATGAGCAGCCCAAGAGTCTGTTGAGCTCTCCTGCACGGCAGCTGGCTGCATAACAGATCTGCCCACAAGTAGGGACAGTTCTTGAGGGTACCGCTGGTGCAGAGACCCCTCACACTTCAACATCGAGAAATTCCTTGCTGCTACAAACCCTCAGTAGGTGAATAATAGTTTGCTAAGCTTTATGAGCTTGCTAAAATTATATCATAGATTGATTGTGCACACGTAAACCACTGACCAAGTCTGGGGCTAGGAGTGAATTCAGCCACATCTAGATTCCTTATCTCTGCTGTTCAAGGAGTTTAGAAAACTAGGGGATCCACTCTGAACCTTGTGACCCAATGGAAGGGTCTCTTGGACAAGTGTATTTAATCTTATTTTCTATGAAGTAAATAATCAAGTGTACCTTGAAATCTCAAACCTTGTTAAATCCCCATTTTATTTTACGTCAATACACATATTGCTGCTTCTCTCTTCTGAATTGTGTTCTGTTTGTAACTAACACAGTTAAACAAAAGTGAATTCTTACACAAACTCTTATGCTTTCCTTTCCAGATTTTTATAGAGCAAAATCTGTACACAATGATCCTTTAGCTGTACAGAATACTTCCTGGCTGCCCACAGGGCATTGCTTCAGATGTTTATTCATATTAAAGAGACAGCTATATTTCAGTTAACTCTTTTTTCTCGTGTAAGGAACATATTTTTATGAAGAATAAGAAAGAATGCATGTGCTGTATGATATTGACTGCATTTTCTTATGATAAAATAAGCTACATTTTAACTTGAGAGTCTAAAGAGTTTTTGTCAACATCACTTTAGATACTTATAAATGAATACTACCATATATGAATAAAGTAGTCACATAATGTAAGACCAAAGCTAAGGCTAGCCCGTGTCTGACTGCTGCCAATCAAAGGCCCAACCATTACTCTGAGATCTAGGAAAGCGCTTGGAGAGCATATTTCATTGGGTTGATCAGAAAGTAATTCCAAGCCAAAAAGACAACTTGTTTATGCCATGGAGGAAAGAAGATTATTGCTCTCACTTTTCATCTTTGGAAAAAATGCTCGAAAACAAGAGATATGGGTTTTGCACACAACAGGTGTCACAAGGCTACTAAAACCAAGTACCTCTGATTTCAAGTATTTTGACATTATCTTCATAAATATCATTAACACACTACTACCAAAGTCTCTGAGTTTTACTCTTCCCTCTAGATCTCCCATGTATCAATAAATCGTTGTACACAGAAATTATACCAAATATGCTCTATTTTCAAGAACACTTTTAAGCCTTCTAACAAGACATACCATACATTAAAGGCACACCTCAATCCATACTCAGTGTTCATGTACCAGATACAACATTTTCAGATTCTACTCAGAGCAGGAAGTTGAAATACCTTAGCAAGTGATCTTACAATGGGGTTTTCCATGATTCCTTTGAGAAAAATTAGGTCTATTTCTTCAGCGCCTGTCGACGTCGGCAGATCAGTAAGGTTATCCAATACCTGCTGCATGGCTGCTGACAAGAGAGAGAAAAAAGACAATAAATAAATAAATAAATAAAACCCTAAGTATTGAGCAAAATAGACTTGGATAAATAGCAAAAACTCAAAAACAACAACAAAAAAAACCACCAGAGTATTAGAATAAGAGATTTTAAACAGCTAACTATTGAGCGCAAGCGGGCAGAATGGATAAACTAATATTCTTTTATTTGAAAGATGGAAATAAGTTATCTATCCAAATCCTTAGCATCACAGTCAACTCAAAGGAAAGTTCTGGGCCTGGATTAAACATTAACTATTACTTAAAGACTGAGAAAAGTCTCATGTATAAACTAGATATGCATAATATCCAAATACAATGAAAGCAATTAACTCGTGATCGTTTTGTTTCATCTCTCTTTCACAGAAAGTTTTCTGCCCTTATACATAAACCCAACAACTGTAAGTTTTAGAGTGCTTCTATAGGCAGATGTCACTGTTCTTGAAATGAATACAACTTTTTTTTTTAAACCAAAAATGCATTGCTAAGGAAGCTCTTGACAACACTTGTGTGCACTCCCAGCAGTCACTTACACGCCCCAGTTCTGACTTACTGCACTCTGGCACTAAGTGCTGTAAATGCTAGCACCAAGCTGGCTCCACAACATACTTCTATCGGGAAGTTTATCTTAGAACTTGAAGAATACTGTATTTGCATGGTTTTCCCAGTGGAGATATTGTTGGCTATCAACAGCCCACAGAGAGAACTACAGTAGTTTGGGTTGAAAAGGAACAATGGTGCTCAAGGAAAGCTCCGTAAATCCTACCATCCCCACTGTCCTGTCTCACAATGTCATTTATGAGGTGATGAGAATTTATTGTATAACCACGTCCTTCAACCCTTTCATTTAAGATAGAATTGAACAAAACAGATCCTTTATGTAAGAATGCACTCAGCACATTCACACACTGCAGAGTTCTCGTGCATTTGAGCGTGTGTGCAGCAGCCCTTTGCAGACACTTCCTAGGCTAGATTCAAGTCTGCAGAGACGAGTGTATGCAAGCTCAGGCTCAGCACAAAAGGGGACATCACTGAAGAAAATTATGAAGTCCTTCACAAGGTAAATGATTTTTTTCACCTCTTCCAACACACAATTAAATACACTCATTTTGTTAGCATTACCTTAGCAGTGAAAAACCTACACTGTTCTTTTTTTTTTTTGAACAGTATGTTGTCAGACTCTTGCAGAGTTATGTTTGCATATTCAGACACACACATACATAGGCCTACTAAAAACTTTTCTGTCAAGCTCCTCAACAAAAGTATTAGAAAAAAAATACTGTGTACTGCAATACTCTGCATGTTGCATAGCAGCATATGTCAAGATAATCAGAAAGCCTATATGCCCCCTCCCACACAAGAATTTACCCTCAACTCTCCTCACTGCTTTATAATGAAAGTTATTATGAAATACGGCAAAGCAAGAGAAAAACAGCATTTCTCAACACCTACTTTCTAATTTGAATGTTTCATAGACAATTCCATTCCAAGAAAATACTTTCTGGCTGTACTTTCCCTCAAGCAGAGCTGACTTTTCAACAATCAAATCATCTTGTATGGTACATTTTAACTACAGCAGTGAATGTCAAGAGACTTCATTTTTTTTTCATGCTCTAACCAAGCTTCTCGCTTCCAAAACATGAATCCTCTGTGAAACCATGGGAAGGAAGAAAAGTGACATTTAAACTGTGCTTTCAGATTCTGAAGCAATACTATCTCTATGTTTTCAACAGACAAAGTGCTGTTAGTGATCACACGTTGGATAAAGTCACCAAACCAACATGGAAATAGTCTGAGGAAGACAGGGACTAAGTATGTCCTACATCTTGAGGAGACTAGCTACCAATGCATAAGGCATTTCTCATATATCTCCATGTTAATAAACTGTTTCCTATGTAACCCTTTCAGAATTCAGCCTACCTTAGATGATCAAATTTAAAATTAAAATTTCTATTTAAACATTATCATCAAAGAGAAGCTGTTGAGAATATCATTTAAGCTTCACAAGAATGACTTCCAGGCTTTGTGCAGGATATTTTCAAACGAATATTACATTTAACAAAGGTTTCACAAATTCTACCATCAAAGCTGCCAAAGCATACTTTAGTGTTCTTGGAAGGCAGCAGACACCTTTATATTAAAAAAAATTCACAAAAGCAGACTTGCATCCCGGTTGCTCAAAACTCAAAACAGTGCCATGCATCTAATGGTTGCCTTTTCTCACCCTACTGTTCTCCAGTGGTGAGAGCTCCCTTATCTATAATAGCAATTCCTCAGTATTAGGAAGAAAATTAAAAAAAAGCAGTCACATGTAAGTTGGGACAAAGCACCCTGGATTGATCCCCAATTTCTGTGACCATAACACAGAATTATACACTGCCTTGATATAACTAGTTCCCCATCTTAAAGGAAGGATCTAAGTAGCTGAATAAAAAAATATTATAAGTACCCTCTTTAAAAAAAAAAAAAAAAATCAGCTATAACATAAAACTCCCTCTCACACTCAATTTTTGCTTTAAGAGGCTTCAACAGAGATTCTGCACCTGTTATCTACTACACAGTAACAAGAGACTAGTCTTTATAAGGTTAACTCTTCACTACTTTACATTTACCTAGTAAAAAAAAAAATGAGAACATGAGCAAATGTTGTTTTTCCAAAAGTCATCAAGAGCATCTCCCAGCAGGAATCATGTTAGTTGATTGTATGTGTGTGTATATATATATATACACATACACACACACACTTCAAATATAGTACACACTCAGAGTGGAATGATAACATTTGCTCAAATGTGAAAATAGCTTTGAGAGCTTGAGCAACATACTTTCCTTCATATGCCTTAGATGTTCATACACGTACTTTCAAACAATCTGATTTACAAAGAGAATTTAACAGGGAGGAGGGGAAATGAAAAGATACATTGATAGATGTGTTATAAACAGCCCCTTTTTAGGTATCTATTCATCAGTCTTTTGTTAACTCATTTCTAGAAAAAAGTCTTATTAAACCACAATCAGCAGCAGATATGTTGTTTCCAACATTAATTATAAAGATCTTTCAGAACAATGTAGATACTCATGGAATTTCAAGTAGCAATCTTAACTGACACCTGAATTCTTTTAGAAAAGATATCAAAGCTGAAGATAAATACTCACAAAGGGAAGTTTCAGTTAAGAGATCTTGAGAAATAGATGGAACTAAGGAATTTAGAGATCACCAAAACTAAATATTCTATCAAACGCTGCCTTTGAGCCTCCCATCTCTTCTCATTCTGCACATCTGCCCTTGAAATGTTGAGAGAGGTTATTTGCTGGGGAAGGTGGGGGAGAGAGAGGGAAAAAAATTAGTAGAACATAAATGTAAAGTCGGCATCCAAGAACCAAGGTGAACAAATAGAAAGCCTGGTAAGCCGTCAAATTGCATAAGCCAGGTTCTTGGGAGTGCTCCATGTTGTTGAATGCTTTGGTGTCAAACAAAAAAAGAAGTGTCTGCTTTTCTTTTGGGGGAAATATTAACTATGTCTCTTGTCTCTCTCATTCCATCTTTTAGAGGAAACTGGTAAGAACATATTAACTTTAAGAGCTGTACTATTTACTTCCTCCTCCCTCCAAATAGAAACCTTTTTGTATATTCAAAGAGCAGCCTGGGTAAAACTTCAAATTTTCATCACAACAAAGGATTTGCTTTAGTGAGAATAATAAGTAATAAGCACAGTTGAAGGAAGGAGCAAGGAATACAGACATTGCAAGAAACACACCTTGACAACAGCCTCCAGACAGCATAGAACTGCGCAGCAGAAAGAGGCTTTCAGGTGAGACAAGGTGTTGAAGTAAAGGACTCTCAGGAACAAGTACCAACAAAACAGAGCTTGAGATAGGACTTCTAAGAGAAAATGAGATTACAATGGGACACCCTCCACTACAGCCCCTGGCTTAGTGACAGGGAAAATAAACACGCACCCAATTCCCACAATCAATTTTCAAAGAACATCTTTATAAACATTGAAAGTTTAAAGCCTGAAGCAACACTCAGTGGGAGCGTACTATTCTGTTGTGTACGTGCACTGAACAATTTATTCCTACTGAGCAGGTGAGTCTCTTCTCAAAGTAAGTAGTTTGTCATTTGAGCCCCCTATCAAAAAGGGAAAGGAAGATGCAGGGGAAAGGCGTGTAAACTGGTCTCTGTAGTAACCATGCATCTTCACGTCTAAGAATGCAGAAATTTCACTTACGAATGCAGAATTTACTAACCAGAATTAACTCATCCTAAATTCATGTATGGCTCTTCAGATAACCAAAGGCAGATGCTTCAAAGGCTTAATCTACATACTGCACCTTACAATAGTAAATTCAGATCAAATAGAAGTAAAAGTTACTATGACAAATTCTTCCTAAGAAAAAAAAAAAAAGAGATTTTCAACAAGCTCTCAACTGTGACTCTTCCATCAAATCTGATTTTTACTTTTTCTTTCAGTGCCTAATTCTTGACTAGATTAATTCTATGTAGAGGAAAAAGGAAGCATACATTTAAATAAATTTTCCAGATTTGCAGACAGAAGACAAATGTGTCTCTCACTGGGGAAAATGAAAGCTTTGCAGAATGAATACCCTGCACAGATTTTTTAGCTTAATTTCATTTTATTATTCTCCAAGCTAACAAATGAACGGGGAATTAAAAGAAAATTGTGTAATATACTTAAATAAATGTATGCATAATTATTTTCCCATGACCCACTCATTTGGATAGGGAGGTATGATAAATACCTCAAGGACTATTGGTGAGAGTAGTGGTGGAAATCTAGAAAGTTAGATTAAAATCTTGTCACATAGACAAGTTTGGAAACAATTTCTCATAGGGAATGAAAATCTTTTCAACAGGGATATATCCAAAAGAAAAGTTTCATAAGACACCGAAATACATACAGGAAAAAAATAAGAATTAAAATTAAAAAAAAGAGGATTTATACTGCAGATTATTCAGTTATCTGAACTGTCCACTTCTCTCACCATAGGAATACCAATGAACATGCTAACATTTTGAACTGGCACAAATTATTCACTAACAGACTATTCATTAAGAATATATGAAATACTAACTGGAAACAGAGGGCTTTGTTAGCTTAAGGTTCAGAAACCAGGGTAGGATAAAAATCTCTGGGAAAGCACTGCGCAGTGAGCACACGGGGCATTGTGCTCACACTGCCACTGCCTGCAACTGAATACACCAAGCAGAGATCAGATTTAGAATCCAGACAAGAGCTACACAAAGAACACACAACTGCAGTTGGTCCCTCTGCCACGTTACAAACCAGTTACACAATGCCATGCAAAGTATGCCTATGCTGTTGCTGTTGTAGGGTACAATGATGCTTAGGCTCTCAACCATCCAGAAGCTGTGCCTGCACAGCAGTGTGAGGTGTTCTCCAGGCAGGCAGCACTGGGCTAGCGTGGCTGTAACCCTACTGATAACCCTTTTAAGTTTTTCTGGGCAGCACTCCACTGTAACATCATGTGGGCACGTTTTCTAAAAAGCAGGACCCCTTCCTCACTCAGTAAAGAATAGACCTTCTCTAGAAACAGCCAGATTGTTTAATTAAGGAAGCTGCTGTCTGCAGCATGCATACCTCATTGACTGCAGAATCAGAAAAATGAATAGCATATCTGGCAGTGAATTAGGAAAAGAAGAAGGAACAATCTAATTGATAAGACTGAATGCTCCCCTGGAAAATTATAGTCTACTCACTGAATTTTTGCATGTTGAAAAGAAGTAACAAATGACTAGAGATGTCTTCTATTTTTTTAACTTTATTTTCTCCACATCTCCTGACAAGCAGAGACTAAATTATTTTAGCATAACTATAAATAGAAGCTCAAGCAGCCCATACCCTTAACAAACCCAGCTCAAGTACATTTTACTTGCCCATTTTCTGTCATGGATCCTACGGTCACAAGTCATGGGGGAAACAACACTTCCATATCCCAAATACTGCAGCCCCACTTCCTTCAGGCTTTTCAGTTCAGCTACAAAATGAAGCAGCACACATTTTTTGATGAACAGATGGACCTCACAGCTGCATCTTTTGGACAAAAGAGCAGTATTTTAAAATTATTTCAGTAAAGATAAAAAAGGAACACACACAGCATCACACCTCCAAAACTAGCTGAATTAAAAGGCTGTGTTTCATTTGCAGAGAAATATCATGACCAACAATATGATATTGCCAATAGCTACATTGAAATTCAGTACCAAGGAAGTTGTGATGGACTTCTCGTGAAGAATGTAAGGAAATCATCTAAATCATAAAGCACAAAGGCAGCTGCCTTAATGTGAAGCCCACTAATGTCGATGTTTCCATGATAAGCCTATGCAGGTGTTTAAATGACAGTAACATCAGAAACCTTGGTAATACTCATTAGAGAAAGACCGATACAAGATTCAGACACAGATGATGAGGAACTGAGAAGCAAACACACAAATATGCTGAATGTCTTTTCTGACAGATAAAAGGCATTTCATATGATAGTTTGTACTGGACAAGTCTAAGCCCACAGCTGAAAGTCCTCTGCATTAAAAAAAAAAAGTAGAGGAAAATCAGAATCCTGCATGGCAGTTCCTATTTTACAGCCTGAGCCACCTAATGAATGTGCTTCCTCATTTGTTTTTGGCATTTTTTGCCACTGAAAGAGGCAGAGAGGCATAAGATACCTTCTGAAGGGTTCAGGAGATGCAATTAAAAAGAGAATTCACTTTTCCATTTTTCTGCTTAAATAGCTTCCAAACTCCACCAAAAATAAGCAGCATTTTCCAATGAATTAAAACATATATAAATGTTTGAAAAAATAATCAGTTAAAACAATCACTAAAAAGTAAATATTTTCTTCCCAGAGGTACATTTAGGAAAAGAACAGAACACAAGAAAATACTTCTTTTACTGTGAGGGTGGTCAAACACCGGAACAGGCAGCCCAGAAAAGCAATGGAATCACATCCCTGGAGATACCACCTTCAAATAAATATTGGTAACTCATACTAATAACTATACTGAAAGATAGAAATCTTCACTCTTTCCATGATATAAGAGGTTCCAGTTTAAGCCCTCAAATACCATCAGCTCATTTATGGATGCCTGCATCTCTCTAGGGCATCTCAGGTGACATTGAAGATGATGTACTACAATTGGTGGCTTTGAGCTAAACATAAGAATTTTCACAACACTGGAAAAAAAAAAAAAAGCAGACCTATGCCTCCAAACGATTTATGAAATGATACTAAATTGCTAATATGCTATTTTACAACTTCTAAATACTGCTCATTAGAAATGCAATGACTACAGTAAGTCTTTGCTGAATATCTGAACATCACCACTACCAGCTGCCAACAAATAAATTTACTTCCACAATTTCTGAGAAGATCACACATTGCCATAAATATATACAGCTTTTGTTCTAGCTGAATTTTCATGACCATGTTAATCCTCCTAAAGGACAGTACTAAGAAAGGAGCCACATTTTGAAATCAGTTCAGTTTCCCCCTCAAAATTTTATATTACACAGAACAGGACACAGCTTAAAAGAAACAGCTACTTTTCCTCTCACTATAGTATGCTGTCATTTTGATGAAATATTTCTTGAGATCTTTAAGAAAACCTTCTGCATGTATACACTTCTTTGAACCTGCTGAGCTACACAGGTATGAAGTCCAAATATTGCAGAGATTGAAGAAATTGCTATCAAACACTTGAGTAAACCAGAAACCTAAGTCTGTTGGAGGCCACAGAGGACAGTGAAAGGAAAAAGAGATATTCCATACTGCTGAAAGCCACTATCTGTAGTCTAGACAAGTAGGACAGTATAAGCTTCCACTGCAGGAAAAAGTAGATGTGTTTCAATAGGAAGGAAACCAAAATCTTAGCATTGTGCCTCAAATTGCAAGGCAGTATTTGCATTTGAAATAAAATACTGAATTTGATGTAAAAGCTTCAGTCATACAACACAAACTACAGCACGTAAAAGCAAAACAGTAAAAGCTTTAACAAAAGGATGAATTAAATTACTTCATTTTTATAAGTGTTCCTACTTTTCAGCCACAGATTTTAGAAAAGTATGTAATGATGCCACACAAAGACAACTGAACTTTAAATGAACACCAGCATACATCCCAGAACAAATATCAATTTTGGTGAACAAAGAATATATCACCTTAGTACTTTGACCAATTTATACTTCAGGTTCTAAATTTTTTTTTTTTTTTAACTGATTTTTAAATGAAGGCAAAAAGGATGATATGTAGTCTAAGGTACTATTTTATACACAACATTCCAGTAGAAATTCAACAACTTTTGGGACATATATACTTCCCTCCACTTCTAACAGTCAGAGCAGGCTGAACGTATGAGACCGCATCAATTACCTTTCTTACTGTTTTGAAAGAAACAGCTAGATGAAGAAATGCATTTTCTCTGCAGTCACATACACACACAATTAATGCCACTATTTATAAAGTTCAAAATGCCAGCGTAACATATGCAACAAAGCAAGTACATCCTTTGAAGTGTGGCCTTTCCTTTCTACCTTAACTTTTCAGCTTCCTGAATCAAAGTCTTTTAATCTCTGTATTTTTGTCACAAAATTTACTGACAAAATACTAACATCGTAAGTAAAAACTACTTTTTACTTACATATACCCAGGAATAAATTACAAGATGTAAGTTAGTCAGTATCATTTTTCTCAAAGGAGAAGCAGTTGAAGATGTGCAGAACCATCTATCACACTGACGTCCTAGCAAACTGGAAATCAGTGAAGAGCTCTTCCTAAACCAGATTCCTTCTTCAAACAAACAACAAATTTAGGAAAAGAGTGAACAGTCTGCCAAATGGAAAGAATTCTGCTTTGTGTGTGTTACATACTTTCATCCTGTTACCGGTTTCAATAGTGTCTTAGCAGGTAAACATGAGCTGTGAAGCCCTGAGATGCAAGTTCTGCTGCACTTCTACGAGCAGACACTTCAGAAACAACACAACAGGCAGCTCAGGTCTCATTATGAACACATTTATTGAAGCATTTATCTAGGCACTACACAGGCGTACTTCCAAAGGAGAAGCCAGAATTCACAAGGACTGTAAGGTACTCTGCTGACAATGTGAACGTCATGGCACAGAGCAATACTCAAGAGCTATTAGGTAACATGCTTTGGGTAAGTCTGCCAACAAGACATGGAATCTTTAATAAAATGAGTTACTCTACATAGAGCATAGTAACAACACTGTACCCACTTGTAGAGTAGTGAGGCTCTTCCAGCCCTAGCATCTCCAGAGACCCATGATGAATCCATTACTGGGATTACCTGCTGTTATCACTGAAGTTTGCATCCTTCACATGAAATCACCTGATCACTCCTACCACTCAATTTAAAAAAAGCCATTGGGCATTTTCCTGAAACTTCATCAACATGTAAATGAGTTTGAGCAGATCTTACTTAACCCAAGCCTATTTATAGCTAGAAGACAATGCTTCAGCTTTCATTTCTCTAACATAAATAATGCAGTTGAGCCTCTCCTATATTATAAAGCAAGAAACAACCTTGAATAATTTCTCTTCTTCCTACAGTCTCTTCCAATCTGTATCTCCTTCCAGCACGGACAGTCAGAATTGTTCAAAGTAAACTGGATGTGAGTCTCATGAGCTCCTTGCACAACACTAGTAATATTTCCCTTTCTACTGATACAGGCAGATCATATGGTCTATTTTGTCATACATTATATGGTCAGCTCAACCTGCTGGCTTGACACAAAAGAGTATAAAATATCATTTTGAACTTGTCTCCTCTAAACCTTAATGTGCAGCTGAACTGCCCTTTCCTTTAGGTACAAAACACTACACGTACATTTTGTCCCACTGATATTACTCCAGGCTTCAAATTGCTTTTTTTTCACATTGGTTTTCATCCTCTTTATATTCAAACTCTTAAGACGAGGAACTTCACCTGAAATCATCTCTTTCATTCAGATGCTGCTGCTGCTGCTTTTCACCCTACCACCTGCTTGAAGCTGTAGGAGACATCGGAATTCTAACAACCAAGAATTCTGTGATGAAAGATGATGCAAAACTGTATTAACTCATTCTCAGACTTATTTCATAGCAGAAAGCATTAGTGACAAAACATTCAAACACAGCACTTTCAAAACCAGATCATCCCACTATGATGCAGGCACTCCAAAATCTACACCTATGCCTTTTCAGTACATCACAGCCATGTATCGCATGACCTGCTGCATATTCTGTTATTATGAAGTATTTGTTTAATTAATTTAATTACTTCTAACCTAAACTGCTGGAATATTTAAATCAAAGACATTAAAATACTTCTATTTCATGTTCTATTATAGATGTTGCACAAGCATTTGAAAATTGCTCAACAAATTCATAAAATCAGAACACAAACAGGAACAAGCACAATATAAGGTGCTTTAGAAAAGATTAAGATCATCTCAACATACTGTTTTGTATCTAGAAATGAAAGCTACTCTAATTTACCGTAGAAAATACATTTGGTTATTATATGATTCCTTCCCCATTTGTTCTAGGAGAAAAGACCCACCATGCAAGACTGTGTACGGTGCAATTTTCCATTAATTCAAAACCTACTTAATTTCTCTCCAAGTTTTTCCCTGCAAAGCAACCTGTGAATGTAAGGTTTAAGACACGAACAAAACTCTAAAAATTATTATATTTAAAGTAGTTGTCTCTGGACAGGGACCTCACTTTCATAGGATCACACAGTACACTTTCCAGAAGTCTCACCTGCAGTTCATTGCCAACCTCTAACATGTACACTAAAATAATCATCCCATTATTGCTAGCAGTGATATATTGGATAGAAAATGGTTTCTTCAAAATTTTTTGTAGAATGACATTGCTGATGTTTTTAAAATGGTAAAGAACACAACATAAAACTTTTCATACTTCAAAAGAGAAACGGCAAAACATAATGGCTTGTTAAATGATTGAACTGCATTACTGTCCTAAATGCATCTACCATTTGAAAAACATTTTCCCAGCAAGTTTCTATTCTAAAACTTTTCTTTCAACTAAACACAGTCACATTTTGCACAACTACTCCTTATTCTCAGCAGTTACATTACTCTAGCCCTAGGAAGCATATGCTCAAGAGCGCTGCAAAAGGAATAAAGAGATCACCTTGACACCCAAATTGTGAAGGGAACCGAAAAATTCCACGGATAAACTCACACTGTCTTTAGTTATACATTTTAACTCCCAGATTCCTTTTCCACAGAACGTCGTCAGGATTTATTCAGGTTCACAAATGTTTGATTAAAATGGGAAATTAAAGTTCAATTTAAAAATATCTAGGCACAGCAATGAGGGGAAATGTTATTTCTAGTGGTCTTCAGACAACCTGCACTAAGAACCACACGTTTTTAAGAAAATGGATATTTCAAATGTTCGCAACCTTCGCTTTGAAGTCATTTTGCAACTTACTGCTGTGAACACTGAAAGACAATTTTCCGCATGTTATAAGGTAGATACAGACACAGAAACTGCAAAGGGTACCTTCAAAACAGCGCTCTGCACTTGTACCTGTGATGCATACTGACAAGTTTGAAATTTTCTACTCTATTTCCTCAGAATACCAAGTTTGGTTACATCAAGTTCTGCACATTCACTTCTGAATTTTCAATCATGTACTAAATCATTCGAACCAAAGCAAAAAACAACAACAATAATACAACCCAAACCACAGAGCTTTTAATCAAAGGCTTACAGTAAATAATTTGTGACTAAATAGTTGTAAGTTTTTTAATTACACAATGAATTTGGGACACCTGTCCACGCAGCTCTCCCTTTAAACATATTAGTTAGCAGAACCTTGAGAACTTAACTGGCACTTCAGAGTAGCTGAAGGGCTGCAGCAAATAAGAGGAAAACAAATAAACTTCATGCCCTGAAATATAATATTCAGCTTTGTAAACCAACATCTTGCTTAGAACAGCTATCAATGTTTCATCCCCATTGCCCAAACAATGAGCTTAAATTGAGTATTAACTACAACTAACTACCAAAACTAAACAATGAGAAGTCAGAAACACATTATATGTCCAGATATAAACCGCTGCTATTGTACCAGGCCCACAGGTGACATGAAAGTAAGCAAAGTCTAGTAACTCCTGTAGCAAAGACAATCATCTCACTTCAGTTTATTCCTCATCTTTGATAGCAAAGAACATGCTTCCAGTCACTTACATTACATAAATTTCTCCCTCCATTATTGTAGCAGAAGCCAAATTCTGAAAATCTTCTGTTCAATTCACCACCCTCTCCTCTCCTCCCTCCCCACCCCAAAAAAAGAAATTCTGGTAAATGCAAAGACAGCCAAACTTTCTATCTTGGACAGTCCACAGCACTGCAGAACTTAATCAAATAATACAGTCTATCAAGGCTTTTAATCATTTTCCTAAGTAGGAAAATCACCGTGATATGTGAATGTAGAAATGTTTAAAACTACAATGACTTCTATTTACATACCATGACATCTTTCGTTACATGCTTTCATTTTAAAGTGAGGTCACAATCAAACTTGTTCATAGGAGTGTGTCTGAAACATGAGAAAAACTACAGAGAGGAACAAATTTAAAGAAACTTTAAGATTATTTCTTTCTAGTCTCCAAACTCAAATTGCTGTTTCTTTAAAACAGTTCATACATACCCCTGTATGCTACCTTCGATCCCATTTACAATAGCACAGTAAAAGCTGTCTGACTTTCTTGTCTTTGACCCTCAGTTCTATTGCTCAGGGGTCTCAGAGAAGGTTGGGGTAGGAAGAGAGGAGGGAGCCAGATATTAGTTCAAGCAGTACCTCATAGAGTGATGATCCCCATTGGTTTCTTGGCTATGGAATCTCTCAAATTTGCACAAGTTTCCAGGCCCAGTGAGTGACTTCAGTAATTGTAGTCAGAATGACTTAGAATATAAGTCCATCAACAGAAAAGAAGTGGAGAGAACTCTCAAAATAGCCTATTAAAATCCCCCCATGCAAAATCAGAAACAGCAAGTTAGGTACTACAACTCTTCTCCATCCTCAATCTTGGAATCCCACTGCAACAGATAAATAATTTCATGTTTTGGCTTTTCCACAAGAAGGTTTTATGAAGCCAGGGTCTTGACCTAGAAGTGTAATTGCTTTGCCAACTGTCTTCAGCATGGCAGTTAAGAGGACTGTTTCATCACACTAAATGAGTTCTCAGGGCAGTCAGTCCCATCCACAGTAGTTTCGGCTTATTATACTCCCCATTAAATTCCTCTTTACCAGAAGTGTATTGGGCCTGAGAGATATATAAAAAGAGAGCAATGTACCCTCCTGTGGATAAATTGGTTTTTTGGACAGAACTAACTTTAAGATTGTGGAATAATTTAACATAAAGTTATTCTCAAGTTCCTGAGTGAACTTAAAAGGGCAATGATGTCTTCTTCCGTAACGCTAAAATACTCAATGTTTTCTGGATGTTACAAGGTCAAAAGTCATTCATAACAATCATAGCTACTGGAAATGGAAAACAAATACTATACTGATCAACTATATTGGTCATATAGAACATAAGGGAAGCAAGAATCAAATAGATGAAGTAGTCATTGGCTAGTGTAAACTCAGCATTGAAGTTAAATGGCCTTATTTTTCCCCATCATTTTGAAAGGCCTGAAACAAAACCTAGTCTGAAACAAAACCTAGTGAGATTATGCATTTTCAGAAAGTGCAAATCCCTCTTCAAAAAAAGCAAATCAATCTGTTTGATTGGTTTTGCTGGTTTTCTTTGGTTCCACTCTCCTTTCCCCACTCCCCCAAAATCTTTTTAATTGATTTTCTTCTACACAGGTAAAAGAAATAGAAATAAAACACAAATAGAAAGGTTGTAGGGCACTAGAATAGGCTCTCCAGGGCAGTCATATCATTACTGAGATTACCAGAGTTCAAGAAGCACTCAGACACTCCCAAACATTTAGTCTAATTTCTGGGTCATCCTGTGTGGAGCCAGGAGTTGGACTCAATGCTCCTTATGAGTCCCTTCCAACTCTAGATATTCTATGAGTCTATGAAATCTGAATTCTGCTTCAACTTTTAGGACACCATGTATGTTAGCATGGCCTGCAGCATACCTTCGCACACTGCACTGGTCATGGGGTGGAAAAACCAAGATTAACATTCGAGACTGAGACTGGCCAGGAGTCCCCTCGTCAAAAAGCAGCTGCAATTTTTAAGCAGCCTGAGCTTGCACTTCTCTTAATTAACAGATTCCAGCAGCTTAGCTACAAGCATGCTATACATAACCTATATGTGCGTGCAAAGCCAGACCTCAGTTTGCTTTCTGGCACAGCTGGGGAGGGAAAAATAGCTTGAGAAAATGGATATAAATAAATACATGCAGATAGCCAGAACATCATCATTGGACAAATCCAATGGCAGAGCAATAAAAACACAAGCTCCACCCAACCTCTCACTGGATTACCGGTCCCTATCACAGTGTTTGTCTGCACACAGGGAGCCATTAAAAGGAGCAGAGTGTCATGTTGAAACTCCTTTAATAACATGCGGTTCAGAAGAGCATTTAGCAGCAATAATAGTACAGTACACTGCTTGGATTTTTTTTTCCCATTAATACAATATCATTTCCATGAATCAAGCTTACTGATGGCACCAGCATTGGATTTCTCTACAGAAACTTGCCATGGTAGCAAATAGCAATGGCACTTGATTCTCTAAGAAAGAATTTGCATTCAGTGACTGAAGCAGTTGAAACATGAAAGGGGCTTTCTCAACTGCGGGAGTGCTGGCAGAACGTCTGTTTTTCTAAACACAGTGTCAGGATTTAAACACCACATCACTCCTCAGCATAAGTTTTCAGACCCACATAGGCCAGCTTTCCCACAGAAGGAATCAACACTTTCTTTTTAATACCAGAGAGACTGGTCTGAAAATAGCTCCTGCAGTGCTGGTTCAAAAAAGAAGCTAAGTCTCTATATTTAAAATTCCATTTTTCAAATTATAATCTTCCTGTCCAGTACAACAGGCATCAAGGGCTATGAAGGAAAAAGATACTATCAAGTATGTATCATTTCGGCTCGACATAGGATTAAATTAAGGCCAAAAAGGTTGAGAATTAAATAGTCTTGTGAATATTTTTAACAGATTGTAATTACTTGGAATTCAAAATGCAATTACTTAAAATTTTACATGCTCAAATTTATTTTATTTTGAGCGTGTGCGCATTTGTGTGTGCACACGTGTGTATGCGTGCACACAATAAATGAATTGTTAGCATATTTATCAAGTTCAGGCAGCACACATCAAGGTGCATTGCAATTTCTTGGTCCCATCTGCCTGGTAAACATTTTTTACAGTGATGGAATCTGTAAACCCATGCTCAGTCTCCATGTAACTCCTCTCGCCTATATTATCAGCATATACTGGACTAAAGGAAGAGAAGGAAATGTAGGAAGCAACTAGGCATGCAGACATCCAAAGACAAGACTGGACACATGAACTATGATATAGAATCAGCGATTCAGACTTTTTACCATAAGCACTAAATTGAGTTTGATGCCAGTGGATTTTACACTTCTTTCTAAAGGTGTCAGCCTTCTAAAGAGGTGACAGTCTTCTCTGTTCCTACAAGTACAGAGTTCAAATAAAATTTAGTTCAAATAAAATTAAGTATTAGCAAATCCACTGATTACCTCAGGACAAACAACAGGCTTGAATTATCCACAGCTGAATCCAGCATGCTAACAACAAAGCTAATATACAACACGGTGATCTATATTCTTCAAGGAAGGGATACAGATTCCAAAAAAGAGACACACTACAATAAAAGCACCCAAAACAAACTTAAGAAATGTGTTGTTTTTAATACCTACTACAAAGAAACTTCTAATAAAAGATCTGGCTGATTTGAATCCTTTGGAGGTTTTTGCTGGATAAGACACCTGGGAGGGATGGAAAACACTTTCGTGAGTTTGATCATCACCGGGATGCAGCAATTCAAGATGGTCTTAGTGTAAGATTATCTCTGGTGTTTTGTTGTTGTTGTTTTTTTTTTGCAGCCATCTGTTTTGTGCATTTCCAAGTTATAAAAGCTATTATAACACAAATGCTTGCACTCATACTCTCTCCACCCACCATAAGTGTTTACAATATTCACCCAGAAGTTAAACCCTAGTACAAACAGAAGAAGCTGGTCACCTTTAACACAAAGAGTAAAATTGCGTTTGAGGCCCCAAAGCCCTGGACTCCTATTTAGCAGTGAATAATTTCAAATTCTATTAAATAAAAGGCAGAAAGAGACTAGAAAGAAAGTAATACATTATGATGAAGTTATTAAAACTAGGTACAGCAGAAGGAGTGGCTGAGAAGGAAAAAAATAAATGTATCACAGCCTACAGCATGTTCCAACTGATGGCACAGGAAACACAACTGCCCTTTTTGTACAGTCTAGCACTGAAAAAGAGTGCTTTCGCTATGCTGAAAAGGGGAGCATTCAAATGGGACTGCCATCTGCTTCACCTGTCTCTATGTATATAGCCTGGCATTTCTACAAGAACAATTACATTATGCTGAACGCACAGGCTCCCAAAAGCTTAGGGTTCAATTTGTCACCACGTATCATCATTTCAGACTATTGTCTTAAAAAAAAAAAATTCTTTAGACAGTATTAATGGGAAGTGAGATTCACATAGGAGGCATGAGTTCTTGCTGAATATTGCTGAAAAGATTGAAGTGTATGTTCAGCTGCAAGCAGGTAAGCAGTTCCAGTGACTCCAAAGTTAAGGTATTCACTACAGTTGTTTTTGAGAATTAGGCCAGAGAAAATGAGCAAATAAGAAGGAAGTGAATTACTGAATGGAAAGTTCATTCTGAGGTTTACATTCAGATCCCCTCAAGAGAAGCTGATGAGGTATTTGCATACATTTAACTTCAATCTGTGAAATGTCACACAGCGTAAGTCCTGATTAACACACTTGGTTCTCAAAGGTTATTCATACTAATATATGCCTAATAAAATGTTTTCAACTATCCTTCCATTCATTGCTTATTTCTGTTCAACTAAGAAAACACTCCTCCTATTTCCAAAGTACACCTAAATACTTAGGAAACACTGTGGAAGCTAAAATCAAAATGGCTTCTTAGCTGCAACTAGAAGGATGAGTATTTTGATTAACAACAATCTGTGCTATAGACATTTGGAGATCTGCCTAACATGTTTACATTCTATTTTAACAAATGGCCAGTATTTTTATAGTCTTGATGACTCTTCACTTCTTTTGCCTTTTTTCATCCAGTTAACTCAGGCAGAAGTTGCCCATTAACTCTAAAAACAATGCAATAAAAGCTTTAGTAGGACTTCAGTCTTGATCACATTTAACCTAGTAATTCTAGAGAATATTTGCTGAAATTTATGATGCATCCAACATCTTCAAATACACGATAGTGCTTCTGAGCCTCGCTTGAAGATAAGGTATTCAATCTATTCCTGGCAAGAAATTTTTACTACTTCCCATTTGCTTCCCACCCCACTTGTATACAAGAAGTACATGCATGTTGCACTTCACCTCAGTTTTCCTCCCAAGGATATCTTACTCCACCAAGAGAAAAAACAACTCTAGATGGCCCTTACTTTCAGAAGATCAAATTCAGCTATTTTGAAAATGGAAGTTAGATATGACATTGTCACTTCCCTCAGCGACAATCAACACTTAGGGAACTGCCCTTCTGGTGCCATTTCAGCTGTTGTATTATTTATAAACTAAAAAAAGGACTATTTGTTTTATCCAATACAATCAAAATGTCTTATCCCAAGATGAAAGAGCACTTCAAGAAGTCTAATCTTGTTCTTGGTACCAGAACCACTGGTACTTTTATACACTTGACAACTTACACCAAGGCTGAGAACTTGCATAGAATTATATTCCACTCATCCCAAACTGCAGTTTTGCCAGTGACTACATTTCTTGTTCAAAGGCAGTAAGAACGTCACTTTGAAAAAATATTTTTTAACGTATTCATTGGGGTGCTGCTTCTTTCTTACATCTTCAACTGACCAATGAAGGGATTAAACACAAGAACTTTGACTATTACCAATAAGCACGAAAAGAATGAAATACTGAAAAGCAAGGAGGAAAAAAAAAGCCCCTTCTGTCTCTCTGGGTCATTGTCATCATATTCCCACAGGTCGTAGAAACTATTTTTATAACACTATGGCTCTATTCTGTACAGCAACCACTGATCGGGTTCTAAGATCTCGTTATCAGACTGATCAAAGTACATTTCCCGTTCACCTTTAACACAGGATGGTATAGAATTCCTATCTCCACCCTTTTCAATTGCATCAGAGGACTAAACCAAGAACTTACAAAAAATGTATTTCCCGGCATCTGAAAAGTAACCATGTGTTACCGTAAAAATGGAAGTGTTTTCCCAACAATACTGAACATATCAAACTGCTAGTTGCCTGCATAACAATTAAAGTGAAAGATAAGCCAGCTGCTATAGTTGCACAGAATCACAGAATTCTAGGTGTTGGAAGGGAGATCACTGAGTCCAAACTCTGTGCCAATGCAGGTTCCCTATGGCAGGTTGCACAGGTGGGCATCTAGATGGGTCTTGAGTATCTCCACAGGAGACTCCACCACCTCTATGGGCAGCCTCTTCCAGTGTTCCCTCATCCTTACTGTAAAGAAGTTGATTCTAAATACCTGAAAACATAAAAATGAACTTCAGGAAGAATGTTTTTCTTGCTTTTTTTTTTATTTAATCACAGCAATCTGAAACAGATGATTGTTTCCTTACTGCCTATGTGTTTCCACAGGATGATTGAAAAATCTGCTTCCAAGCACAGTACTGCCAGACAAACTTAAAGGAGTATTTCTCTTGCTAACCTAGCAGTCTTTCCTTCAGCTTCAGATGACCACCCATTGTAAGCACAATGGTTTCTGAGCACAGTAGGTTCATGCAGGACTTTATGACCCACCAATCCAAAACTCAAGCTACTAAAATGATCAATTAACCCCATCACACTGCATCATTTTGTGTTTATTAAAAACATACCAGTGGCACAAAGATGATCAGGGGATTGGAGCACCTCCCTTACAAAGACAGGCTGAGGGAGCTGAGCTTGTTCAGCCTGGAGAAAAGAAGGCTGCGAGGTGACCTCATTGCAGCATTTCAATACCTAAAGGGAGCCTACAAACAGCAGGGGAATCAACTCTTTGAAAGGGTTGATAACAGCAGGACAAGGGGAAATGGTTTTAAGTTGAGGGAGCGGAGATTTAGGTTGGATGTCAGGGGGAAATTCTTTACAGAGAGAGTGGTGAGGTATTGGAACAGGCTGCCCAGAGAGGTTGTGGACGCCCCGTCCCTGGAAGTGGCCAGGGCAGCCTGGTCTAGTATTAAATGGGGAGGTTGGTGGCCCTGCATGTGGCGGGGGGTTGGAGATCCATGATCCTTGCGGTCCCTTCCAACCCTGGCCATTCTGTGATTCTGTGGCACAGGAGAGCCTTTAAAACAACACAAAGATATTAGCCAACGCTAGGTCCACCTCACACACAGGATGCCTGTGTGGAAGATGCGTTGAGAAGAAAGAAGTCCTACAGCAACAGACAAGTTTCTGAAGAGCAGGTAAACATGCAAACAGGCAAATGTGCTCCTGCACTTGGAGGCTAAGTATCTTTCTGCTGTTTCAACTGGGCACATCATTAGGCACTAACAGTCAATGACAACAAAATCTGTGAGACATCTTGGTCAGCCTGGCATGTTTCCTAAGTTACATATATGGGTAATCATTAATCTGTTGCAAACTTACCCCCAGCTCTATTACCAAAATGAAAACCAGTACAGGCTCAGTCCTCATAGTAGGCTACAAAGATACAGATACCACATCTCAGTTAGCAAGTGCTGCAGAGAAAATCCATATCAATTATTTAAAGAAACTAAAGAGTAATCCAGGATAAGAGCTTCTCATGTTTAGTCAAATAGATCTCCAGTGCAGAACAGCAAATTATGTATGAATAGCAGTCCAGGAAGAAGTTGAACTAGTTTTGAATGGAAGCATCATGAATAGTAAAAGTATACCATATAAATAAAATGAACAGCCCACAAACCTAATCCAGCTTAAAACATCCTCAAGTTAAACATTAGCTAGACTCTGGGAGATTGCTTAGGGAAAATTACTTGTATGCTTAGTTCGTTTTTATACTTTCATACAACCATAAAGTTTGGAAAAGACCTCTAAGATCATCCAGTCCAAACATCAATTCATCCCCACCATGCCCACTGACCATGTCCCTCAGTGCCACATCTCCATGGTTCTTCAACACCCCGAGGGACACTGACTCCACCGCCTCCCCGGGCAGCCTGTTCCACTGCATCACCACTCAGCAAAGAATAATTTTTTTCCTAACATCCAACCTGAACCTCCCCTGAGGTTTCTTTCCTGGACAGGTTATGAATGCTGGGCTTTTTCTTCAAAGACAAGTGCTCTGTTGTTTTATACATATATATATTTGCACATATTCTTAACATGTATATAAAAAACTATATTAAAAAAATCCATTGTATATGTATACTGTGGGTATACGTGTACAAACACAAACAGTAACAAATACGTATTTTTAAAGAGCATTTAATGGACTGACTGCTTGCTCCTATTAATCATAACAATCCCATTCTGTTCAGACAGATAGGTAACAAAAAATGAAGAAAGGTCTTGCAGGGTCTTTCTTTAGGGCAACATTAGTAATTTGGATTTTTTTGCTCACAGGTAGCCACTCCTACAGCTGCTTACTTGCATGCAGTGTTTTAGATTATCCTTTTGGATTTACATTTGCTGCCCAGTGACTCATGTTAAAAAAAAAAAAAAGAAAAGAAAAAGCAGAGCAGCAGATGCGTTGCCTTTGCTGTCCACTAGGTGGACTTTCTTTCTGGAAATTTTCAGTTGTGCCCTTCAGCATTGTGTCTTTTTCTTAGTTTCCAATATCCTCAAAAAAAAAAAAAAAAAAAAAAATCTTTGGAAGTTGGTCATGTGTAGGCCCAGGGCAATTACATAAGATGTTATTTTAGTTGTGAAAAACACACTAAATTCTGTATTCTGTCACTGCTGTAGGTTAGCATAAGGAAATTTCTCAGAAGTTTGTTGCTAATAGTGTTTAGATACTTGGGAACAGTTACACACTTCTTTATCTGGAAGCTGAATTTAAGGCTATCCAGACACTAGATGTTCTGGCCCCAGCTCTCCCTTATCAAGAGACACAGACATCCAAAATAAACGTGTTATGGCTTCTCTTTCGTCTTCTTGAAAAAACTATGCAGAAATAATGTTAAGAGCAGCTCCCAATAGATTCTGATGGTTTCAGAAGCTGCACTGTATGTTGGAAGTAGGATATGGAGTTAGATAGACCTTTGGTTTGATCCAATGGAAACTCTTTATCATTTGAAAACTTACCTTATTAAAGAGCAAATACTTTCAAGTTTGTAATGTATTGTGCTAGGCTGCAGGACTTTACCAAGAGTACAAGTAGAATCAGTTTTAACCACTAATGTTGCATTTAGCAAAAAATAACTTGCATGAACATATAATATTCCTGCACTGTGACAGCAGATGCCAACTACAGAATTAAGATGGACTGCCTCTATCTACGTTCTGACTGTATTCTACAGAATATCTTTACACCTGAGAACAACAAAAATTTCCTTCCGCCTATTTCAAAGCAGCACTGTACTCTCCAACAAGGTTCACATCTATTCATCTTTGCAGATTTCCCTCTTCAGCAGTTAAATGCACAGCTACTTTTGAAACCAGTTAAAATCAAATATAAACAGGCCATTTACATAAAGGTATATACAAGCACTTCAGAATTATTTTCCCATCACGGCTCACAGTCAGCTACCCAGAGAACTATCCTTCCTGCTGAAGCTCATGAACAAAAATGGGAAAAACATTTTCTTGACTGTTCTTTCCAAAGGCTAACCCCTTTCCTCTATTTATTTCATACTAACTAGCTTTACGTCCCTAGACTTTGTAATAGAGGTAAAAAGAAATGACATATTTTGTTCACACAACTTCTTACCAAACCACTTTAGTTTAGTAGATCCAGATTTGACAAAAGCATCTCTTTAGCTAGACTTACTTGAAAATCAAAACTGATTTAGTTTGCTTACTCAGCGTATTAGGTAAATATTTCTGATATTCGCAAATTAAGAAACTCTACTACTGAGACTATAAATTAATGTAACCTTTAAAATGCAAGTATCTTTAGCTATCCTAGTCAAGAAAGAAGGAGGAGTGGCAAGAATTAAAAGCAAACTGAATTTTGAATTAAATACAGAAAAATAAAACTCAAAACTTGCCCTGAAGAAAAAAAAACAGTAATCTAATTCAAACTAGTCTGTGGCTGTCCAGAGAGATTACCTTCTGGAAGTACAGTAATTACATTTGTAAAGTAAAATCACTTACGCCTGGGGTGGGGAGGCCCAAAGGATTATTTTCTTTTTTTAATTTTGAAATGTGTGTAAGTTTCATAATGCCATGAAGACTGAGAAAAGAATTTTGAGTACAAGAGTACACATTCTGAGTAACGGGCTTCTTTGGTGGTAGGAATCAGATATGTGTAACGAGTACAATCACAGAGCCCCAGAAGTCACCTAAGAATGAATACAAAGTTCCACTTTTCCTTATGAGTTTTCATTCCAAACCTAATAGCAGTGTTTGGGGAACTTCTTGCAAAGGCGCTTTTTTCCAGATCTGTAATTAGCCTAATCCTTACAACTCCAAAGAAAAACTCCTACTGGTTCCATTGGACGTTTCTCTACAGGCTTTTAGCAGTACCTTACAAATGAGATTACCTAAACAAAAAAACCCCAGAGTATATTCTTATGAGCTCTAGCTTGCCTAGTAGTCCACAAAAAGAGTTTTAATCCAACAACATATTCATTTACAGCAAGACCTAACAGCACCATTCTGATCGTCCCACTGTGATACAAAAGTGTCACAAAATAGTTTGGGCATCTTTACAAAAAAAATAAGATGCACAGTCAAACAAGGTTCTAGTCTTATGTCTTATTTACAAAAACTCTAGATTTTCTAGAATCTTCTAGATCCCAGAACCTCAAGTTTTAGACAGCTAGAAAGAAATGATGTGAAACAACACTAGAGTATCAGGTACGAAGCATTTACCTCTCTTGTAATTATCACACGACTTAGGTCAATACATCTGAGATCTTCCACTTTATTAGCATAAGAGTCCAGCTGCTGAAGTCAACCCTACTCTTTTCCATTCCCCATTCATTAGTACCAATGCAGTACTTCTTTCTGAACTCCGTTCAACAGTTTTTCTGTTGCTTCTTACAGCTTTCCTGGACTGCAGTAGCATATTCTGCTGCTGTTAACGTAGGCTGTGCTGTTTCCAGAGCTGTTTGCCACGATTTCCCAGTTCAATGCATATCCTTCAATTCACAGCCAATAAATTCCCTTAAATAGTAAACTAGCATGTTCCCAGCAAAGAGTAATAAAAAAAGTTCCAGCAAAGAGAATGCAGTGACCTCCCTAAGCAATACTCCACTCGGACGGAAGAATCCTTGTTAAATCCAATTAATCAGACCAAGATTCTGGAAAGTATCAAGTTTGGGCTACAGCGCATTCCTTCAAGGCGTTACCGCTCACCGCTGAGCAGCGCTGGCTGCGCCTGCACGGAGCGCACGGGCAGCCAGCCGGCTCCGCTGCGGCCAGCAGAGGGAGCGCTCGGGCCACATTTCCACACAGACGCGGCGGGGGCTCCGGGCCGGCCTTCCCACCTCCTGCTCCGAGCTGGAACAGAATCGAACCGACACCATCTTCCCGCTCCTTGCGAGCAACACCCAAACGTCTCACCTTCTCACCAGCGTGCACCTTCAGTACTCTCCCATTCCAGTAGCTACGACTTCTAAGGTTGCATTCACCGCAAAGACTTGTAACTTGAGGGCTGCGTGTAATTACATGTAATTTTTTCTTTATAATTACATGTAAAAATTAAAAGAACTCGATGGCCGACCAGTGCCCTCCTATGCCTTTCTTAATGTTTCTTTCAGTGCATTTATGGTCTGTTCTCAAAAATGCCCAAACAGGGGCAGCAGGAAATGGACACCATCCCTGCAGGCAAGAGCAGCAACCCAACTACAGTTGTTCTCTGTGAGATCAGGTAACAGAGAAGTGTTGTTTGAAACCCAGTAGGTCTGGCTCCCAAAAAATAATGAGTCTGCTTGAGACCATCTTACTACTATTGAGCCAAGACACCTACAGAATCACAGAGCTAACATCAAAAGAATAGGATGGGCAACTTCTTACACAACAGTTCATGCAAAGGTTAAATTTTGTCTCTGAGGCAAATGGGCCACCCTTGAGAGTCATGAAAGAATGAAAAACCACAGAGCCAGCCCAAACATCGCCAGCATCTCACTTCAGAATGAAGCTTCCCCTGAATACTGCTTTCAATACCGCACACAGCAGCGTACACGAAATAGAACAGTATCCTCAGAGAGTGGATCGCATCTGACAAATGCCAATTACATCAAGTGCTTTGGGAAGTTGCTCCTCTACTGCACTGAATAAATCTATGTAGAGCTTCACTGATCAGAGCTGACCAAGTCAACTACTGCTCATCCCAGTTTGCCTCCATTTACCAAATCTGACATAAATAGCAAAAGCGTCTCAGCAGATTCACAAAGAGAAAGCGACTATCTGCATGATTTGCATTCAGATGACTGCCTTCCAGTCATATAAACAATACGTTTCACTTAACAGTTTCTCCCTGCCAGCATGTTCTTTACCAACGAATGCATAAATTGAACTTTCAATTGTTAATTACACCTCCTCCTGCTCTTCCACTGACACAAAAGATGAAAGTGAAGCTGTGAGAAGCAGTATGACTACAGGAAACTTAGCACCCTTCAAGTAATTTCTAACCAGCAACACAGCGTTGCTACAGCACAACAGTGCAGTACGCTGTTAAGCCAGAATTGCTTGGAAAGGTGAAAAACTTTTCATTCCATTCATTCACTAGGCTGCAGTTTGTCTCCCCAGTTTTAGAACTTCTGCTGGATAAGCAGTTTCATCTTGCCAAAAAGACTTCTGTGAACCTCCAACAGTGGATCAGGAAAGGCATGGGGAGGAATTTTAATAGGAAGGCATGTGAAGGCTGACTTACCAATTGGCCCACTGACTTGTTAAAAAAAAAACTGCCACACAGAAAGTTGCTGAGATGAAATGCAAAATAAACAAAGGCTTTCATTTGACTATTGCATACCTATCTCCAACCATCAGATTGGTAACAAAGGAATGAACATGGAATCAAATATTAAAAAATAAAACATAAATGGAAGTACACAATAACAAGTTTGAATGATTGATACATTTTTCTTTTCACTCCGCACAGTTCTCCCCCACATTACGTTACCAGCCGTAAGAAAAAGCTTGATGCTATCTGTTTACCCTCAGTCTACTTACCTGCCTATTTACCCTCAATCTACTTTCCTCTATCCTGTGTTTAGGTATTTATAGTGATATCCCCTTAACTTTTCATTAATGCACATTTGTCCAGTGGGTGGAGGTAAAGCTTTAATTAGAAAGCTAAAAACAAACTATTTGAGTAGCTACTCTTACTACAGAAATGACACTTGAATGCCAACACTACCTCAGCAAAGAGGCTTAAATAAAACAATCTTAAAGTTTTTCTCTTACCTCCTAATTTTCATTATTTGAAAAGTATTTTGAGGAAAATGTTTGGAATAAACAGAGGAAGACTAAAGCTACTTTGGAATCAACAGCTGTGTCTCCACCTACTGGAAAAGTGAATTCAAGTGCAATATTAATTTGATCCTTTGAAATGTGGATATGCAAAAGCCATTACAGCAACATGCTAGTGTGACAAGCTGAGAACCAGTTCCCTTCTCCCCCCTACCAAAAAAAGTTTGTGCAAATTACTGACTTTTCCCAAATTCAGTATGGATTTCATAAGGTTCCTATTGTCAAACGGTTGCCTAGTCAATATATTCCAAATAGCACATCCAAGTGATTTCTTACATAACATTTGCTGCTAATAAATGTGAAAAGTCACCTACTTGCAATATCTTCCTGACTTCCACTGTGTTTTCATGAGAGCCGGACACTAATGTTAGGATGAGTTCTTTAGACAACTGACATGGGTTAAACACACAGAACTGCTGTTAACATGGAGCATTTTCAACATGTAGCGCTCTTTTTTAAAAACAAACGAACAACAAAACCACAAACATCTTGGAAATAATTAAACATAAGAATCTTCAATTTTTCAATCTTCAGTAATTAAACATGAGTAGAGAATCTTCAACTTTCAATGTTTTACTTTACTTATTTAACACAGGCTGTGATAATACTCATCACTTTAAAGAAATGAACCAACACAAAATAGCAAGGTAAATGCTTTGATAGGAAAAACACCTCTCTCAACCTCTTTTTCATGTCAGTTATTCTTGTAAGAATGACATCAGCCATGACTAAATAATTCAGGCTTCCTTTATTCTGTAAAAGAGAAATTTCTAAGCCACAGAATGGCATATTAACATCATGACGCCATAGCTTACCCTGAGATAAACTTGACAGTTAGCAATAATGACCAAGGAACCAAATAAGGCCACTTCTAAGTTAAGGTTTTAACTCCCTCCCTCACAACCAAACCTAAACCATTCTTCTGACATTTTGCTGAGCTCAGGTTAGAAAGATTTTAGTCACACCTGTACCGAGCTAGCCAAAGCCACTGACTGGCCCAGCTACCTGGCACTGCCTTCTAGCTAGCACACATATAACTGAAATCCTATGTCAAATTGAAGCTCTGAAACAGTCACTGCCTACTATTTGTCCTGTGACAAAAAAGTCACACTGATAGCTTCATGTCCATAGAAACAAACCATTACGTTCCTCCAGCAGCACCTGTGGCCTGCTTGTCTGTATTTCAGCCTGCCTCTCACCTGCAAGACTTAGCCAAGCTCACATTTTCCCCACATTATGAGTGTCTTCTGTTGTGGAGGACACTAAAACTACATTCCCACAGGCTCGCTTTTCATCCTGTGATCATATTCCAGCTCATCCTTCCACACAAATGACCCCAGTGTTGTCTGTGCCGCTCTGGGTGCAGGAAGTTCTAAGAAGTCATTTTTCACCACTTGTACAAGGCCAAACACACTTCAGTTTGCCACGGCACTGAGTTCACACAACACAGGCTGTGTACCACTGCAGTGAGCTGTTAGGCTTCCTCTCTCGCTTCACCTCCTCTACTGGCTCTCCTTTCCTCAGGAGAAAAACACGAACATCTCATTCAAAGCCAAGTCAAAGCAACAGAAAGAACGGGCAGCAAAAAGCAAGTTTCAGGTGCAAGTGGTGTTGAGAACCCATCTGTCCATGCTACAGTATGCCTTCTGCAGCAGATCCTTTTCCTTATCTTCTAACACAATCACTACTAAGTCCATTTCTCAAACTGGGATGAGTCAATTCTTATCCGTTTTTACCTTAAACACAGAACACAGACCATATAATTTAAGCTTCTGTGACTCTGTTATTCTTTCCAATCTGAGGACAGCTTAATTCATTCCACATCTAAGTGGACACTGCAACACCTAAAATACTACCATAAACCTTACCACGATTCCAGCTGCATTTCTGTCTCTTAAAGCAAAGGAAATTCCCTCTTTCCTCCAGCACAAAGAAAGCACCATTTGTCTACAGATCAGCTTCCTGCACAGTGTATCAGAGGGCACTCACAAGAGCCTGCCGTGGTCGCATCAAGCATGGTTTTAAAGGACACAAAACTTTTTAAAAGCTGTATTCCACAAATAAACACAGTTAGAAAAATGGTATGATTCAGGGACTGAGTCACTGTATGAACAGACTCACTCTGAAGGCTCTTTTGCTGGTCATTATGGTACTGTGAAGTTTCCCTTGGACCACTGACCTCCGTTTCTATGCGGAGATGTACCCAATGCAAGGACCTAATACCAAGCTGGAGCCTGATTCTGACAGCATAAATTGAGTGTTTGAGGCCAATGCTCAATCACATCCTTAAAAGCGTGAAATACAGCCAGCCAAATTATTTGGTAGAGTATTTGGATTTCCTTTTGTACTGTGGTTACGCATCAAGTGGAAATGCCAGAATTGTCCAGATTGTCCAGATTTCTGTTTCCATATCTTGCTGAGGTTTGCATATATTCGGAAGAAGGAAAAAAAAAAAAAAAAAAAAAACTTGTACGCTTTAAATAAGCAGCTTTCTACAAATCAGTTGATTTTTTTTTCCTCTTTTTTGAGATTCATCCTCCCTGTTAGTCCTCTATAAGACTCCTTCATGTTAGCTAGGCATATTTTCAGCACTTGCTTCATTATTTCTATTTTACCTAAAAACCCATATGTGATTACACCATGACTTATGTGCACAGCTTCCATTATTTGCTTAAGAAAAAAAAAGCAACAAGAGGTAGTTCAGGAAAGGTCCAATTGCACATATGTTGCAACAGCTTTTCAATCGTTTTGGAGGCTTTGGGTATGCGCAGTTAGCCCACTAATTTAGCAGCAGAACAGGCATCATTCTGAGCTGGTACTGTGTATTTGTCAATAATTTCTGTATTAAGCAGCTTTCACAAACGGAAACTGCAGTGATCCACAGCATCAGAAACAAACGCACACAGAATCCAGAGAAGCTGAATATACACACGTCTGGCAAGATGCTGAAGGCTCCATAAAAATTAATAATGAAGAGAGTAGTATTGTGTCTGATATAGAAATGAAAAACTAAGAATGGGAGCAGCCTTATGGTGACACCGTGCTCAGTACTGCAGATTTTTCAGAACAATATGGATCTCAAGTAATCTCTGTAGTGCAGTGCTCGAGAACAAAATAAGGAAAGCGACATCATCAATTCCAAACATTTCAAGGGAGGAAAGTGGAAATCACAGATTTCTCTGAACAGTTGTTTAAAATCACATCAGCATTAGCTCAAAGTAGATATCAATTGTCAGTGCTTTATTTAAATGAGAATCTACAGCATTTTCAAGAATTTTGTGACAAACACTGAGCAGACCAGCGGTCGTATGTCAAAGTGTTAAAAGCCAGCCACCTCAGCAGAAATAAAAAGAAACATTATGATGCTACTGTCAGGTTGAACAGACACTATCTGTTCAGCAGCAGTACGAAAGATTTGTTCAAAGCTTCCTTTAAGTCCGACATCTATTTATAGCCGCCCAGCCTCTCTACAATTTCTCACAGTCCCTCCTCCTCCCCAAGCCAAGTCGGGGAAGTTTAATGGATGCAATCCTGGGCCTTGTGCCGCAAGGAGCTCTGCAACTCTCCTCTTGTGCAATGAGACCAGGAATGATAACAAGAGAATGCTCTAGCATATGCAGGTGCCAAACACACAGGATAAACCTTATCTCCGCTCCTTAGGAACGAAGTTATTTTTTGTCTGCCAGCACGCTGACAGCAATGAACCACACGAGCATCAGAGCTGATGTAAAGGTACCTTCCCTCTGGCCACACAGCCACAGCCAACCGCCCTGTGAGCCAACCACAGCTGTCCAAGCGCGCTCTGACCCTCGTGCAGCAGCAATGTCACCCCTGTACCTCCCCACTCCTGTTTCAGTGTCATAACCATACGCTGCACTTTCCTCCAAGAGACCGGGAGGCCGTTGGGTCTTCTCCTGTCGTGCAGCTTGCGCGTTAGGCTGGATTTCCACCACCCAACCACGCACGTCTCCATGGAGCGCTGCTCCGGATGGGCTCTCCTCCATCAACCGGCATCTCCCCGACAGCTGTACCACCGCCGAGAGGTGCACGCACCTCCCCGCTGAACTCCGCCACGAGCGGTACCGCCCCAGCACCGCGTCCCCTCGCCCGCAGGGCTCGCACGGAGCCCGGGGAGGCGACGGCGCTACGGGAACTCTGCCCGCCCCGCTGCCCCCGCGTTTCCCCCGTTCCCGGGCAGGGGCGGACGGAAGGGGAGGACGGGCGACTTCCTCGGAGGGACGCGGACGGGCCGGGCAGAGATCAGGAGGGGAGGAATCACCCCGAAGGGAGCGCGGATAATCCGCGGGGCACGGCGGGGCGCGGGGCGGGGGATAATCCGCCGGGAAGGGGATAATCCCCGGGAGGGAGGCGGATCCCGGGCAGGGAGGGGCGGGAGCTCCGGTAATCCACAGGAGGAGAGAAACCGCGGGCGGGGGTGGGCGGGGGTAATCCGGGCCGGGAGATGAGGCGCGGGGTTCGCGGGGACACGGCCGGGGGCGGCGGGAGGGAGCCCGAGCCCGAGCCCGCTCCGGGGCACGCAGCCCTCCTTCCCCGCGCCGGGCGCTGCCATGCCCTGCCATGTCCGCCGCCCCTTAGGCCCGCCCTGCGCCGCTACCTGCGGGCGGCTCCGCCCGCCCCGCGTTCGGGGCTCCCGCCGCCGGGCAGCGAGCCGCGCCGGATGGCCGCGGGACCCCGCCTCCCGCTCCATTTCCCCGCCGGCTCGCCGCTCTCCCTCTTCCTCCCCCCCCACCCCCCCCGCACACGCGCCGCCCGCTATCGCAACTCACCGGCCGGCACCGGCTCCCGCTCCACGTCCCCTCCTCAGCGGGCGCCGCTCAGCCCCATCGACGGAGCCGTGGCCCGCGGGCCGGCGGTTGGCGGAGGCGCGGCGCGAGCCGGAGCTGCCGCCGCCGCTTCCCCCGCTGCTTCCCCCGCGGCTCCGGCCCCGCCGCTCTGCGCCCGCCTCGGCGCGCGCCGCCGGCCTGCCAGCAGCACGCGCTCGCGCTCCTCCTCCCCCGCCCCCTGCCGCCTCCGCGGCGCGCGCGCGCGCGAGCGCCTCCTCTTCGCTCCGAACCCCCCCCACCCGCCAGAGCGAACGGCTGAGCGCGTGAGGGGGCGCGCGCCGCTGCCGTCCAACCGCCCCGGGCAGCGGCCCCGCCCCTGCGGGTGTGCGGGAGTGGGGCGGGGGAGCGGGTGTGCGGGTGTGAGAGAGAGTGCGTGAGTGCGTGAGGAACTGCGCGTCTGTCCGTGTGTGTGTGAGAATGTGTGTGTGTGTGGAGGTGTGAGGGAGAGCGAGTGAGTGTGTGCACGAGGGTATAAGAGTGTGAGTGTGAGAGTGTGTGTGCAAATGTGAGTGCACACGTGCGTAAGAGACCGTGAGACTGGATGCGTGTGTGTGACGGGATGTGTGAGGCTGGCGTGGCAGCGTGCACGAGGACGCGTGCAGGAGTGTGAGTTTGTGTTGGGGAGAGTCAGTGTGAGCACAGATGTGTGTGTCAGCATGAGTGTGTGTGTGTGTGTGTGTGTGCAAGCCTGTGTAAGAGCTGGGTTTGATGGGATCAGTGTCCCAAAGAGGGGAGCTACCAGCCACCAGCTGCATCCAGAGCATTAAGGGGCGAGCTGCAGGAAAAGCTGACTTTCCCATGGCCGTTGTCTAACATTTCATTTGTTCTGAGCTGTGATTATAGACTAGCTGTCACTTTCTGCTTCTGGTAGATTTTATGAAGACTTTCACCTTTGAATACTCTTGGACTTAATGAAATTTGAGTTGCAAATACTAAGGCACTTTTGCATGCAGAATTCTTGTGGAAGCTGAAGCATGCTCACAAGGCAGAGTTTGCCCCAGAAAAGAAAGCATTCCTATCCAAAGAAATACCTCATTCTCCAGCCCACTTCTATTCTCTTTTTCCCTTCTGTCACCAACTTTCCAAACAGGTAGACGGTAATTATGCTGTTTTAAAAGTATGTGATAGCTTGCTGTAGCATATGGTAACTCTTAATAATAGCTGTCTGCAATTCACACTGGCCTTTGCTGTGGAAGCCATGGGGGAGAAGGAAAAGCTAGAACTTCACAGGCATTCAGTGCATTTGAACAGAAAATCTGCTAGTTATTGATTTGCATTTCAGCCAGTTCAGGTTGTGCTTTCCTACCAGATAGCAGATAAGCTGATTGTTACACAACCAAAGATACCAAAAGAAGCGGCATATGACGGGTATAAATAAAGAATTGTGGAACAGCAGCCAGCAAGTGAACAACCTTTCTCAGGTTGACCAGTAAATCATAGAATGATAGAAAGGCCTGGGTTGAAAAGCACCACAATGATCATCTAGATTCAAACCCCCTGCTATGTGCGGGGTCACCAACCACCAGACCAGGCTGCCCAGAGCCACATCCAGCCCGGCCTTGAATGCCTCCAGGGATGGGGCATCCACAACCTCCTTGGGCAACCTGTTCCAGAGTGTTACCATCCTCTGGGTGAAAAACTTCCTCCTAAGATCTAACCTAAACCTCCTCTGTCTCAGTTTAAAACCATTCCCCCTTGTCCTATCACTATACACCCTTGTAAACAGCCGTTCCCCCTCCTGTTCATACGCTCCCTTCAAGTACTGGAAGGCCGCAATGAGATCTCCCTGGAGCCTTCTCTTCTCCAAGCTAAACAATCCCAGTTCCCTCAACCTTTTGTCATAGGAGAGGTGCTCCAGCCCCCCTGGTAATCTTAGTGGCCCTCCTCTGGACCTGCTCCTAGAGCTCCATGTCCTTCCTGTACTGGCAGCCCCAGGCCTGGATGCAGTACTCCAGATGGGTGTAAAAGACTCATCGAGTAAGATCTCATCCTCATGTAATTATGAATTATTTTCATTTAGTCTTCAAAATACATTAGCTACAAAATGCCCTACACTGACAAGTCACTGTGCTGAGAGCTCCACAAGCATACGGTATTACCTATCCCTGGGTCCAGAGAGATGACAGTCCTCTTGCAGTTTCTCAAAAAAAAATGTCCAAGTTGAACATATTTTTTTATAAAATTCTTCACAAGCAGTTATCTTATTTAGGTGAAGAGGAATTGAACATGACTTGAGGGCTTCTCAGCGAAGTGATGACCTACCATACTTTTGTATGGTAGTTCATATCCCAGCAGCTACAGTGAAAAAACTGACAGGAGTAGGAAATTCTCATTCCCCCAAAATAACTCCACAACTTTCTCTCTTCTCTGTTCCTTGCTTATTTTCTTGTGATATTCTAATGGAAAAACTTTTGAGCCAGAGTCACAAAACTCAGAAATGTAATCTTGTTCCGCATTCCACACCATCATGTTGACTTGTCTTTCAGTCCCTTCAATTGGGGAGGCTGTCTGTTCTCCTGATAAGTTGTGTGAATTTATGCTGGATTTATGCTGGCAACTTGAATGATGTCCTGACTTTACCTTCATGGCCTATGAAAGAAAATCACTTTACTGCAAAAGTCTAAATTTCCTTATTACAGTTCAATTCAAAGCTTGAATCCATGGCAGCTCATTTCTGGCTGTAACAGAAATATCTAAACACAAAGTACTTTGACTGCTCTGGAGCTTTTTGAATGTTTTCCATTCTGGCCTCCACAGCTTTTACTTGGCTATTAAAACCCTTCAGGGAATGTGCCCCAAATGCTTGCACACCACCTCTTGTCCAGTGCTTAATCCATTTGATCCATTAGGGTCAAGGAAGAAAAAAACAAAACAAAACAAAAAACAACAGAGATGTGTTGTTTAAAAGGAGAATTTAGAACTTGACTTCATTCTCTGGTAGGAATTATATCTTTCGGGCTTTTTATAACTTACATTCACATGCCACGCATAACAGAAATCCCCTACCTAAGGCTGGCCATTAGGACCTTGGTGGCGCAGTTCATTCAGATTGCTTTACATCCTTCCTGAGGTGCAAAATGACCTAAATCCTTTTTACCCATACAACAGGCAGTTACCGCGCTTCAGCCAAGCATCACTCTGTTCCCATTTTAGGGCAGAGAGGGAGTGGCCCTGATCAAGCCTGACTTAAGCTCCAGCAAGTTCTGACTAGTGGTCACAGGCAGCCAGGCACTATAAAATAGTGCCAAAGCTGAGTTGCTTTATGTCATGGATTATCTCGGTTTCTGTCTAACCACAGTCTTGAGGGAGCATAAAGGCTCATTCAGCCCTCATGCTTCAGGGTTGAGCAGTTGGATTTCACTTGAAATGGGGTTTATGACTTTACAAAGCTTTGAAATTTGCCTTTGATGATATAGGTCTTGCTCAAGCGAGGGGCTTCTGTTAAGCCTGATGCTCTTCTCAGTAAAAATGCAGAGACTGGATTTGCTAATATTGTGATAGTTCCCTGCTGTGCTACAAGTTGCGTGGTACAGGTGTGCCTCCAGAGTCTTCTGCTTTTGCTAGGGCTTCTGCATGGGTATTGAAGGTGTAGAGGAGCAGGCACTCCAGTGTACAAAATGTTGGAATGAATGTGGTATAGGTTTCAGTCCCATCACAGTTCTGGGTGTAAAACATAACAGAGAACATAAACAAATATCCTATATTTGTGATCACCACAGCATTACTGAAATAATTGTTTACTGGCAAGAGTAAACTTCTCCAGCTTTTGCTTTGTCTTAGGGACTGCACAGTTTCTGGGTCTAAATTCTGAGTGTCCTCATCACTGCTCTGATGACTATTTTAATGACAAAAGGAACAGATGTACCCACATAAGAGCTTTTTCTTTGAGTTAGTTTCTTATGCCACTGTGGGGAATTGTTGTTGAGTACTTCAAACAAAAGACTTGGAGACAGCATATTTTGTAAATGATGTTTTAAGCTGATTGCTGGTGGACTCTTCAAGTCTGGTATTCTTTGTCCTTCAGTTTACCTATGTCTAACTGGCAACATCAGCTATATCAACCTTCAAACTGCTGGAATTCCAGACTATTTCTTTAGTTGATAATCCCTAAAATATATTGTCTTAATCACCACATAAATTATAGACAATACAGCATCAGCTTCTTTGCTGTGTTTATCACCATTATTACCAGTCTCATAATGATGATTTGTTTGTGCATCCAATGGCATTCAATGCAAGTGAATTTTTTTTATGAAGTTCTTTGTGTCCAGGAAATGAACTGAGGTTTTGTTTGGTTGTATTTTGGTGGCTGTTTTTTTGAGTTGATTTTTTTTTTTGGTGGTTTGTTTCTCTGTTGGTTGGTATACAGCATAATTTCATATCTGTGCAGAAAAAGTTGTTCAAAATATTCTAAAAGATTCAGCCAAGACAGCAAAATCTGTAAGCTGCACTTCATACGAAATTGCATAATTTTCCAAGCTATCCCAGAGGAACTCATTAAACGATCACATGGATGATTACAATTATTGAAGGTAGAATAAAAACTGTTTTCTTTTAGGGTGGTAAGCAAAACCACAGCAATTAGGACAATGTTGATTTACATGGAAAGGCAGTGTGAAAAAATAAAAGGAGACTATACCTTCAAAGTTAAAAGTCTATGCATCAATTCCTGTGCTATTTCCATCACTGAGGTCTGTTTGCACGTGAAATTCAGCTTCACGGGAGGAGATAATCAAGACAAATAGTATGGCTTTATTTTTAAAAGGGGTGGATAATTTCATGGCAGCTTACAACATTGGTGACTGGGCAAGCTAAGATAATAAGGCTAATCAAATCTCATGCTCCACAGCACTAATTCCCTGTGGGGTCAGGAAAAATCTTTCTGCTATATACCACACTATACAATTAGCAAGGTTATTATTGGGGAGCAGAAATACAGCCTTCTAAAGCAACAAGCTGTAATCATTACCAGAGAACAGAGACTGCACTTGGGCAGATAGAGAAAATAGCATTATTTTCTATATGCACTTCTGCTTCACTTTGCTGTCAGATCCACTGTTTTAGAATTACAGTACCTTGTTTGCTAAAAAATATATATATATATATTTTTCCCTGAACATGATTACTTAAATTCATCACCGCCTGAAATCTGTCACAAACTCTTCCACCTGTCACTATTAGCCCAGTTCAAAAATATCTGGCACTGAATGGTCACAACAATGGTATTGATTAAGGTATGGCAGGTTGGAACTGCACATTGCCCTCTGGTAAGGTCACTACTGTCACAGAATTTGCTTCTCAGCAGTGGATTGGGCAGCAAGACACAGTACCAAATGATGATCAGCTCTTAGCTAGAAGCTGAAATAACATGTGTTTGGAATATTTCATTTTGAAAGTTCTACTAATTTTCTTTAATTGCCTGAACATATTGTTGTAGGTGTTCTGTCTGTATACTTGAATTTTATTTTCATTCAGTGTGTGCATCAGAGAATTTATATTAGTGGCAATTGAAAATATTTTGCTATTTTTTTCTGCAAAATTTACATTCTGTATGTGAATGTGATACTCTTTACAAGTTTTCCTTTTTTAATTTATTTTATTCCTTATAAGGCAGAGGAAAGCCTATACTGAAAGCTTCACTTCTACGAGCTATCCCTCAGACACAAGGAGTAGACATTTTTTTAACCCCTTACCTCGAATATATTTATTTTAAAAGTATTAGCTGTTCTCAGATGACCTGTTCTTTGCTCCTCTGGACAACCTACATGCCTTCTTGACAATCAGCCCCACACACTATTTAGAGGGGGAAAAGAAAAAAAAAAAAGAATACAAAGAGGTCTAAAAATCTGAGAGGAATAACTCAAATTAATAATAATAACTCCAAATATCTCAAATAATTTCAAGCTTTCTTCACAGATGTGAAAGTGATGATTTTATTTAGGTGAAGAACATTCAGTCTCTTTCTTTCCCTTGACTGCATGGCCACGAGCTGTAGAAGGTTCAACTAAAAGAGATACAAATAAATGGGTAAGTAAAGTTCATGTTTACTCTTTGGATCTCAGGAACAGGTTCAGTAAAGGATCTACAGGCTAAAAAATCCCCAGTACAGGACCAAGCACAAAAAAATCCACAGAACTTGAAGAATAAAAATGTAGGTAAGTTGCTGAATAGAGTACGTGATTTAGTTATAACAGGCACAACTAAGTCTGACGTAGTCGACACATTCTTCCCTTTGTTCTTCAACAACAAGGTCTCCCAGACCTCTGTGCAAGGAAGAGAAGTACCAGAAATGGATGAAGATTATGACAAGGATTATTTGCAAGCACATAGCCCATACAGTTGCGTGGAATCAGATGGTTTCTCTGGGAGAGCTGAGAGCTTGTTGATATCTTTATAAGGCTGCTGTCTGCCATCTTTGAAAAGTTGTAGGGTTCAGAGGAGGTCCCCAACAAGTGGAGAAAGGCAAATATTGCACCTGTCTTCAAAAAAGGCCAGCAGGATGATTTGGGAAGTGAACGTCAAGACATCAACAACACTTTAAAAGACTTCAGCAAGGTTTCGGGAGGATGAGAGACAAAGGACCAAAATGGAAACAAGAGAAATCCAGGCTTTAGATACAAAAAACCTTCTTCATTGTTAGGAACTAGAGGAAGCAGTTGCCAAGAGAAATTTTTCAGTCTCCATTCAGGGAGGTTTTTCGTACTGAGCTGGATGAAGCTCTTAATAACCTTGTGCACTCTTGTAGCTGTCCCTTTGAACATGACTAGAGACCTTGTGGGATCCTTTCACACCTGAGTTACTCAATGATTCAGTGACTCAGTAAGTTCACCATGGAGAAAATTAGCTGCGTCTGCAGAAGGAGAAGACAGTTCTGGCACATATGGTTTATCCAGTAACTTGATAAATATTAAACTGTACTGAGAGCATGGATGAGAATCCAGGTTACAACTGCTCCTATGTGCTGTAATATGTTGGCTGTAGTTCAGTATTCCCTCATTTGCTCTCATTTTGGCCTCAGCAACCTTACAGTCTTGGCTGTACACCTTCAGGAGGAATGTTTGCATGTATTGAAGTCTTTTATGGCCACCAGCAAGTTTCTCGTTTTTCCAGCTTTTCAGGTTTTCCTTTTTTGATATCTCCTTCCTACAGAAGGAGGTCCATAGAGTAAAAGAGATGCCACAGAAAAATTCTGAAAATAATGCTTGACAGGTCTCTTGACAATGTCGGTAGTACTCATATCTGAAAATAATTTCCTTTAAAGAATGCAGAAATTCCCCTTGCTTGTCATCCTGTCTTCAGTTACACACAAAGCTGAAATTTAAAAAAAAAAAAAAAAAAAAAAGAAATACAAATATTCTCATAGCCACCAAAGTTTCCTTTACATTGTTAAAGTGATGTCATTTACACTTACTTCAGAATTCTCTTACACTACATGATGGTTGTAAAGCAGCCCTGCTTTAAAAAAAAAAAAAAACAACTAAGTGCCAAGAAATCTTTGTCATTTTCAATAAAATCGGAGTACCAACACAGGAAATGTTAATTAAAAATGTCAAGGAAACTCAAGGGAATCAAATCATTTGTGAACCTGAACATATCAGAAAAGCCATGGCTTCGTGGCCTACATGAGTAGACTGAGTTCATTTCCTAGCAGTGTTCTCCACTTTATAAAAATTATTGTCAAAGGGACTATGTACCCTCATGCTTCAAGTTAAAATTAATAGTTAGCTGTGGTTAAGAAGAACTATCCCTTACAGCAGAAAAACAAGAAGTACTGGCAGCTTCAGACTGCAAAGCTCCTTGCTCCTTTCTCAAACTATTTGCCTGCACATCTTTTCAAGATGAAGTATCCTGCTGTTTGTATCTCCAGCTCAATGGGATACCAGCAAAAAAACTGTGTTTCTAGTGAAAATCATGTAGAATATAATCACTGTCAGCAGCAAGCATTACTGACTGTTCCCTGCTATCTGCCCTGGCAAAGTCATTGAAATAAACTCACAGAATCTGGCAAGGATGACATCAACATTGGAGGACGATTCTCTGCCTGATGAGGAAATAAAGAGGAAACAGAGAAGACAAAATATGAGGTGATTATAAAAGGCATGCAGTTTGGAAAGAAGAACAAAGGTGAAGAGAAATGCTGATAAGTACTTTATTTTTTTAGAGATAATTTTATTAGTAACACATTTACAGATCAAATTCTCATTTTAGACAAGTTTAACATCATGGGAAGAGTAATTAAGAAATTGTTCTAGTAATATTTATCTTATAGTACTCCTTGGTTCCTTTTATTCTAATATCTGTATGTTTTTAAGACTGTAATATGTAGTCCTAAGATTTGAGTCCATTTGTCATAAAACTATTTGAAAGAAATCCAATTATGGCCACTAAAGAAAACCAAGCATTAAGTAAAAAAATTTTAAAAAACCTTAAAAATTGATTGTAGGCACGTGTAATACAATATTTCCATTTAAAGTCTAATTATACTGCAGTGGCTTAAGCAAACCCCCAAACTGTAATTTTCAAAGTTAATTTCTTTCACAAAATTACTTAACATTTCAGAAAAGTTGGCTCATAGAACTAATGGTATATTTTTGTTCTGTGTTTTATGTCTAGTTAAAGCACCACTTCAGTTATGAAGCACGTTTTGGAAGGCCAGGAAAGAACTGGGCCTTCTGCACCCATTTGTTCAGTTTCTTCCGTGGCAAATGATGATTACTAAGTAGATATACCAAGCTATACAATTCATCCATGGGAATTATGAACAAAGCTCTCATTTCTTTTACTTCAGACAAATTTCTGGCAGATAAGACAGCTGATAACAAAGCTTACTAAACATGGGTATCACCTGCCAAAGGAGAAATACAAATCGGTTAGTTTTCCTTCTTGCAGTACAACAGTGTTTTCAGGGCTAAATTTCTGGTTATTGGTTAAATACTGTCATGCAAGATACTATTTTTTCAGATTACCTTGGAGGTGTAATAGAATTTCCACCATCATTAGACTTTGAGAACTGTGTCACAGGAATGGCCCATCCTGCCTTGAAGAAGGGACATGCACTATTTGACTTGTGAGGGCCTTTGCATTCCTATTTTTTTGTCCTTTATGGAGAATAATTTATAAACCAAACAGAAATTATATGTATCCAATGTTCTGTCTAGCACTGGACTATTAATGTATCACCTAGGATCTTTTACACAAAGTAGTTAAATATTTTACAGAAGCTGCAGCTTACGAGGAATCATTTTTTATGGTATTTATAAACCACTTATCTTTTTCCTTATCATTTTTTTTTCACGTTTATTATATTATGTTTCTTTACATTTCATCTCCACAAAGCAAGGATTATCTTCATTCTTTGTCTGAAATGAACAGTACCTATTCTGTTAAAACTCTACTTGTTGGTCCCTAGCCACTTCTATAAATAAAACTGCTAAAAATAGTAAATTATGTTTCTTAGTTTTTTTTGCAATACTACATAATGGCCCTTTTTTTGTTGTTGTTTTGTTTTTACTCTAGATTTTATCAGACTGTCTCTTTGGTGTTTCAGTGCCTTTTTGTGCCTTTCAAAAGCCATGTATCCACCATACTGCTTCCCTTCAACACCTTCAGTATTTCACTAAAAAAACAAATGGTGTAAAGCTGGGGAAATTTTTTAAAGCAGAAGTTAGAAGAAGCAAATGTTAGAAGTCTGAAATCTACAGCAGAGTTAATGCTATCAGACAAGGGTGAAAATAATTTTACTTTTTTGAACAGACTGCCAGTGGCTTTTAATATCTCCTTCCTACCTAGATTTTCATTGCCTATTACAGAAATTATCAAGAAATTGAACACTTATTCAATCAGAATTCAAAGTTGAGAGCAGGCATGAGTAGTCTCCCATACTACTCAAAGCAAAGCCAGATATCAGTCATGACTACCTACCACCTTGTCGCAGGTTGGGCTTTATCCTAAGAGAGACCAAATTACTTTATAAACTCACATGCATGTTATGCAGAGATACGATTTAGACTACCAGTCAAATACAGGAATCTGGAGGGGGGAGGGTGAAGGAAAGAGGACATGCCATTGATGTTTAACAGCTGCTTCAGGAAAAATAAATAAATAAGACAATGTAAAGAATCTATTCAGCTGCAGGTTGCATTTATGAAGGTGGCACACCAAATTTGGCCAGATCACAACGCCATGTGGTTTCTTCTAGTCACAGTCAGGGATCAGGTTCAGATTTTGATTCCTATCCATATCTGAAGAATGCAAACCAGTGCCTGAAGGCAGAGGACAAGTGACTTATAGCAAGGCTAGGCACTTTTACAATTCTGTAAATGCAAAGGCGTACATGGCCACGTGCTGTTTCTATATTATACGAGGTCAAAAGCACATCCTCCAAATGCAAGGCAATCAATTGCAAAATCGGGCTCCAAATGACAAACACTGAATTCCAGCATCAGCTATTTAAATAACTTGAAACATGTGCTTATCAGTTGTGACCCAAGGTTTCTGTTCTTTCCCCAGTGGTGAAAGCTGACCTCTGACAATTCCAGCAAATGCAGCCCTTCACAGGGAGCAACACCTGTACTCTTTGTGACAACAGCTTTGTGAGTAAGGCCTACCTTACAAAGAAAGGAATGCCAAATCATCACAGGGGTATGGCATACGTTGGTCCTTCCAGAGTTAGAGAATTGTTTCAGTGTAGCGCTGAAAGGCAGTGTCGAGTTGGCAATCCTTACTGTGGATCTATCCCGTTGCTGGGATGTGCAGCTGTCTGCTCTCTTCCACTCACAGAAACAGAAGGGAACATATGGTTTAGTATATCTATCTTCTGTGTCATGACCTTTTTTCCCTTGTGTAAGGGAAAAGGAGTGTTAAAAAATCCTATCCTTGTAGTGGTATATAAATCACCAAGTGTAAATTCTCGATCCAAACATTTGAGGTTGTTTTTTATTAAGAAATCTTAGCACAAAAGATACTGTTTGTGCTTATCACACTTCCAGTGTACTGGAGAAAATTTACACCTCTAAGAAATCACTATGGAGTGCAGTAGGAGTCCTTTACTTCCTTACTGCAATCTATTTTCCCCTAAATAAAAATATGAATTCATTGAAAGGTATTTCATTAAAATGGTTGTTTATTGATAAATGCATTATTATAGCAATAACACACAATAAGGCAAGTATTAATTGACCATTAGTACAGTTCTAGGGAAGATGAAGTTCCTCCACCTTGAGATTCTGGAATAACACAAGGTGCATTTTAATAGACTGTTAAAACATGGCATGTTGCACCGTACTGCTGAAGCAATGCATTATGGAATTAAACAGGCTGCATTTCACTGAGAACATACTGCTGCTTGTAGCCTGAAAAATGAATGAGAACACTGTGTTCCATACATGTTGGGAGAACCAGAAAATTGTGGCATTTCTCCTCAGTGGCACAGAACTTCATGGAAAGGTTTGAGTCATACTGGGTAAGAATCTGTTGCCTAAACTAAGGCGTTTTTAACACAGCAGGCAGCCTGCATGATGTCCAGCTGTCTCTCCAGAAGGTGACAGTCTCTTGCAGGTCTCTCTTGGTACTCACTGTCATTTCTATGAAGATGTCTTACGTACCTTATGCTATCTGAAGGACTTTAAATTCCTGCATCTCAGCACCTGAATTGCACCACTGCAATCTCCAGCTCCTGTAATAAACATGCTAGATCAGTATGAGATACTTCAACCACGACCTATGGATGGACAGACATATGGATAAACAGATGGATATGTAAGCTCTCTGCAGGACAATTTTCCAGATTTTCCATAGAGCTTTGTTATTGAGGCATTCTGGTTCTTTCAAGGTGATAGGAAGTGGGTAGCAGAACTGGTCTCAGTGCAGTGGTCTCAACTGATTTTATGCATTTCTGACCAAGGCTTTTACTGCCTCGAAGGTTAGCTCCTGCTTGGCTTTCTCCAGAAGCTCTTAGCCCTCCCTCAGAAGGAGATGAGTTAAGGAAAACTAAACAAATACCTCATGAAGCTTCTCAAGCATCTGTGTTCTGCCTGTGGATATCTAACAAGAACAATTAAATTGTTGTGGCTGGCTGCATACCTCTTCTCCCAGTCACAGTTCAGACAACATGAGCAGAGCTCCCAATTAGTTACCACCACTACTGCAGATAGTGGAAGACAGAAAAAAACCTCTTACACCAGAACTGATTAATTTTGGAATGGTCTAAATTTGTTTCCTGCACTAGGGGTCTTAGTACATTTTTTCTTCCATGTCTTTTCATGTATAACCTTTTACAGTAGAGAGCAGTTTTTGTATTTGTGCCTAGTACTTCATCTGGTCTTAAACAAACAATAATAATAAACAATCCCAAAGTGGCGTGCTATGATAGCTTACAAGTAGTGCAATGGGTTCTGTTTTCTAGTGTACTCAAAAGAGACTACATTAACTCTTCAAAAACAGTGAGATAAATAAACTATGACAGTATAAAGAAACACTGGAGAAAATAGAATCAAGTTAGTAGAAGAGCTGCGTTTATTCAGAGCAGAGTTTGATGTGCTAACTATTAAACATTAACATATTATCTTGATGGATTTTGTACCTGAACACTCTAGATTTAAAATTAGTTTTTTTGTGATACGTTTCATTTATTAACAGTGGGCAAAATGGATTGCATTTTTCAACCTCTTAACATTGTTGTCCTTGTTATCACAGTGAAAATCACAAATTCTGTTTTAAAGCTGAAAATGAATGGCAGTTGTCAGTAGAAGTGGGTATTTACAAATGTTACTAATTGAGAAAATAGTACACTGTTCTCAGTAAGAGAAGACTGCATTTGTACTCTGGAGAGCTGAAAGCTCCCTAGAAGGAGAAAGGAACCTTAGCAGCTTTTGAGAAACGAAGAACATGGCCCATGAAGAACGTTCTCTCTCACATACATTTTTTTTTTAGTTAATATATACCTCAAATAGTATTTAGTGAGTTGCGAATTACTTTTACCAAATTTCACAATCTTGGCAGCCAAAACAGGAATCTAATCCTTCTGTGCTTTTAAAATCTCTTGCATTGAAAGCACTGGAAGTAGGTGATGTCCAAGGCAGAACAGAGAGCACCCAAAAACTTCTCAGGTCCCTACCCCCCATCTCATCCTGCCAGTTGCTGCACCACAACAGCGTCCCTGGATTTCAGCAGGTGCTTCAACTCCCATTGTCTCTCAAGATAAGGAATGTCATTTCATGTTAAAAAAAAAAAAAAGAGGGAGAAATTATTTCCTATTTTTAAAAGCATTTTAGCCCATACTTCCTACCTGATCTGCTTTGTATCCATATGGGGGAAATCAGAAGCAGCGCTTTTAAGTTGTGAGAGAAAACTAAAGGCAGGATTGGCCTATAATTATCTTGTTCATTCCAAAATGATCTGAATTTTAAAAACATACTATTGAGTCTTCTCTTTCAGGAATCAAAATACAGGCTATTAAAACAGATGTTCCATTAAAGCAGTATGTGGTAAATTTTGGCATGTAATTGAAAATGGACAAAGTACACACAATGAGCAATTTCCTTCCTTAATTTTGAAATTAGCATGTTGGAGATTTTCAAAATGTTTCTCTTGTTTCAGTAGGAAAACATAGGGTCTTTTGTGATCAAAACATTATCTTTTAATTCCCAGGGATTCTAACTTAAACCAGTATACTGGAGTAGTAACAATATTTATCATGTGTACATTTCAAAAGAACCAAATTAAGTCTAGCAATGACTACCTCATGTGCCAACATGTTGGGCTTTTTTTTTTTTTTTTCCTAATACGTGTTTTTTTCTGTACCTTGCTACTATATGAGATACAAATATATAGGCAAAAAGTGACCTATGTAAGTGAGTAAAAAAACCGACACAGCATGATAAGATGCATAGCCCAGATTTGCACCACTTCACATGGTGCAAAACCACTTCCCAGCATCACAGTGCCTTATAAATATGTGTGTGACAGCTCGCTAGCAAAGTGCATTCCCAATTTGGATGGACTGTGGAAATTCTGTGGGATGTTGGTTCATTGTGAGCTTGTCCAGCTGGCAAAGTAATTAATGTCAATGTCCCAGAAGGGTTATAAATATCCTCATACACCACACTCCTCCTTTTGCTTCTTCAGTCTTCCTGTGCACAGCGGTTTTGACCAGGGCATGATCACTAGGTTAGCTTGAACCGTGTCTAGTTTAGGCTCATCATTTAAGCAGCCAACTCCTGCTTGATGTGGCAGCTCATTATTGAGGGATATCTCTTAGCACATTCCTTTGTGGCTCAGCAGGGGCTTGCGGGCAGATGGTAACTGCTTTGGTGTTTGAAAGTGCTTGTAAAATCATGTAACAAAAATGTTTAAGCCGGTATCCCAGCCCAGCCAGGTCAGATTTCTGCCAGGACTCTTCAACTCTGGTTCCTGAACCAGGGATCTGATGAACCTCGTCAGAAAAAGACTTTGCTGAGCTTACAAAATACTGAGAAAAATAGTTATTGCACCAAATCAGGCTGTTTATTCTTCTGAGATGTGACGACAGCAGCCCAGTGCCTGTAGGGCTGGAGGGGGTGAAACAGCTGTGATCATGTTTTTTCAGCAGCATGGCAAATTTAGGGCATCAATGGCCCTTTGTTTGCATTTAACTGGCCTCTGGTCCATATAAACAGCAATAGGTAATGCATATGGCAGTTCTGTGTCACCAAGGGACTGGGTATTGGCTGGCAACTCCAGAGCTGCACCCCAAGCTCAGCCTGTATTTAAACTCTGGGAATTTCAGTTGGAAGCATCCAGACAGTTCTTCCTGTGATCTGTTTGAAAGCTCAGGCCACCTCTCTTGTTTGAAGGGGAAATATTGAGTGCTGCAAAAAGCAGCTGGAGGTATCAGAGCAAGGGATGCAAGCCATGACAGCCCCCACAAATGCTCCCCACCAGTCAGCCCCAGTGCTACCTGTCCTGCAGAGCCTCTGGGAGCATGCCCTCTTCCCTCATGCTGTGGCAGGAGCTTGGATGCTCACCACACTGCACAGCCTCCTGCTCTCCAGGCGATGTCCAGGAGAGAGAGGCATTTCAATGCCACAGTTTAATTACCCACGTTATTTATTGGCTCCCACCCCTTTTCATTGACTGTGTGTCAGAGCCGCATTTACCAGCAGTGGAGTGATGAGGAACAGAGGGCACCCAGGGGCTTAAGGCACTTGCATTGTTTCCCTAAAATATCCTCAATCACACTGATATTTTCTCTCTGAGGAATGGGAGAACACATAAAAATCAGGAATAAACATTTTGACACATGGAGTCAAGGAGAGCTGTGCCATCATCTGCATTAGAGCATGATTAAACTGCAGCTGACCAGCTGCTAACAAGGGGAAAATATGCCCATGTGTTAATACATTTTCATGATGTCCAGATGTGTACATTTACAAGCATGGGAAAGGGCATGTTTGCAAGTCTGAATTACAGTGTGTCTTTTCTAAATTGACAGAAGTGCCACCCTTGGTGTTACTCTTTAATACGGAGCAGATCCTGTCACCTGCCAGAAGGATATCTATTCTCCCTGTTCCACTGGATATTTGAAATATTTATGTGGGGTAATAAGTAGGGAAGAGATTTGTCATTAAATAAAACACGTCATAATAAACATAAACATTCTAGCCTAAAGATATGCGTTCAGGGGAAAAACCTAGATTTCCTATGAGTGCAGTTTTACAGAGCAGCTGAAGTCAAATTATTATAAATATGAATGAATGAAGAGTTTATCTTGCTAAACTAGAGACTACTCTGAGTAGTGCAAGCCAGTCAGCATCCAATGGACTTTGGAAGCGTAACACTCCTGCTGGAACGAAATCAGATTCTTTCGCTTCCCCAAAATAAGATTACTTTACTTGTATGTAAACTGCTGTATCACTTCTATGGTGCTGTAGAGGAAGGTGAGTCATTAGGCGAAACAGGAATGCGAGGAAGGGTTGGCAGTCCAGGGTGGAGAGGATCGGTATAATAAAAATAATGAATATGGGTGAAGAGATGGGAGGAGAAGGCAGAAGAGATGAACAGAACACTGATATTACCTGCAACTGACAGCCTCACAAAAACTAATTGGTGCTGAAGAAGCTGATGAATTACATATGAGAAAATTGAGTTTGAATATTAATAGGCACTGCCCCATTATTGTCCAATTCTAAATCCATTAAATTTGAAGGGGCTTAAAGTTTGGAAAAATACATTTTCTCACTCCAGTGACAAGATGAATAATGCAAGGATTAGGAGATACGACTTTTTGCAAGTGTCCAAACCCACGTGTGAAGCACAGCTAGCACACAGTAATAGGCAACTAAAGTCCCACTTAAATCTTTCCTATTTTGAAGGTTTTCATGAAACGTAGACAGTGAACCAGGCTCTATTTCTGCATAAGCTTGGCAATGTCACTCAGCATTTGCCTTCAGACAAGGAAAAAGTGTTCAACAGTGTATTTTCCATTTGTTTTGCTATTATGGTGATTTAAGAATAATGATTTGCCATTGCTTGGCTCTGTGATTCATTTGATTGTTTTCCCTCATTTCAAGTTGAATCTTAGTTTTTAATCCGTTTGCTGTCATCTCTCATTTCACCAAAGCACACATATTGCTCATATTACCATGCAAATAGGTGCTATATAAATGAAACGTATTATTACAATCATTAAACTAAAAGAACCCAGAGCCATTCATTACACAGTGTGCTCTTGGCCAGCCCCTGTGCATGCACGCGCAGCCTGGCTCTCCATCTCTGCTGGCAGAGCTCTGGGTGGTGGTGTTCCTGAGCATCCTGACGAAGAAGTTTGTGGCAGAAGGGCACGTGGAAGTAATACAGCAGATTTATCACCAGTGAATTACAATGTGCTGACCTCAGGCAGGATCCAGGGATGAGAACGCAGCCATGAGCTTCAAGCTCATCAGTCTTTGGAGAAATGGAGGGAGCAATGGGACAGACGGTGTCACTCACAGCTGAGTTAGAGCAAGGCCGCCCGACTCGTTCCTTCCAGAACAACATCTGCTCAAAGAAACCACTAGGAACGATTTTTGGAGTGCTCTCTGCATGTGTGTGCTGGGGGGAGGGCAGGCAGAAGAGATCTTATTCACATTCTGTTAATTAAGTTCCTCTATAAAAGAGAATATATATTGTGCTAAATTAGGTCAGAAAAATTAAGTGTATTTGCTGAATGCCTCAGTAGGAGGGGTTGATCTATGCTTTGCAAAGACACAGGGATTCATTGTCTTCTCCAAGTCCTGAGAGAGGCGAGTCCACCAACACTGGCCACGTCTGTTGTTGTTGCTTTCTGTGCTGGCATGCTGCATACCTATTGGCTGTAGATTTCCTACTGACTTGTGTTCATACTGCAAGCCAGCCGGTTTCCGAGGGGGAAAAATATATTCATTCCATTGAAGCTGCATGCTCCCTTCTCTTCTTAAAGATTTCCTTATCGCTTGCCCCAGCCAGCAGCTGAGGTACAGTGTGATCAGCTTCCCCCAGGCTTCTGGTGAGCAGCCTGTGGAATTTTGGATGTAGGGTCCACAGCAGGGAAGTTGCACAGACATTGCAGGGATGGCCTAGGGTGGGAGTGGGACAGAGAGAAAAGGCCAGGGAGTAGTTTGGACTTTATGTCCAGGCTTGGGTCCCCAGCACAGGAAGGATGTGGAGCTGTTGGAGTGGGTTCAGAAGAGGTCCATGAAGATGATCGGAGGGCTGGAGCATCTCTCCTATGAGGACAGGCTGAGGAGTGGACTTGTTCAGCCTGGAGAAGAGAAAGCTCTAGGGAGACCTAACTGTGGCCTTTCAGTACTGGAAAGGAGCTTATAAGCAGAAGGGAGACAAACTTTATTCTTGGTGTAGCAGTGATAGATCAAGGAGGAATTGCTTTAAACACTAGGAGGGGAAATTCAGGTTAGATGTCAGGAAGAAATTCTTTACTCAGAAGGTGATGAGTCCCTGGCACAGGCTGCCCAGAGAAACTGTGGATGTTCCCTCCCTCGAGGAGTTCAAGGCCGGGTTGGATGGGGCTCTGGGCAGCCTGAGCTGTGGCAGCCCTGCCCATGGCAGGGGCATTAGAACTGCATGATATTTAATGCCCCTTCCACCCCATGCCATTCTATGACTCTAGGACTCAGTAGCTCCTCATGACAGATAAATGTTATTTTAAAGGTTAGGGCAGCAAATGCAGAGGGCTTCAAAGCCCAGCATATATTGTACTGAGCAGGTGAGTATGGAAAAGAGGACAGCGGCTTAAGGAGCCTTCGTAGGATACAGTGACAGGAGAACTGTTGACTCTGAATGAGGAATTAGGAATTAGAGCAGGAGTTTCCTGAGTAATCTGTAAAAAAAAGCAATGTTTGAGAGCAAAAAGGACTAGAGGCTATAACATATATGTAAGTTGCCCTTTAACACAAACCCATACAGACGCACACGATACCGTAGCATCCCCTGTCCTTGTAGGAATCTAACAGCCAGTGGTGGCATGATCAGACTGGGAAAATCTCCCCCCATGACCTGCTCTGTCCCCCTGCTGTGCCATCACACACAGCAGCAGCAGCGGCAGCGAGGAGGACAGCACACCTGAGAGCACCAGAGGCTGATGAGAAGTGCAAAGGGCACAGGAAGTTGGAGAGCTGCCACAGGGGCCAGAAGGCAGCTCAGCCTGGCTTGGAATTGTTCGCAGCTCAGTGAATGCAGCTGGCAGAGTGCACTTGCGTGTACACCGAGTTCTGCATGGTGAGGCCAGGAAATGGTGCTCTCCCAGATGAGGCTGGGGGAAGCTAATGCTGAGGAATGGATGGAAAACAACTCCTTCGGGGCTTCCTCTCCATATCAGTACTATCCATCCTAACATGGATAAGAAATTACCAATGTTGAGATCTATCTTGGAGACAAAATTGTGCCTTCCTTCATAGTATCAAGAAAGCTTTTTGTGATCATAAGGTGAATACCAGATTTATTATTTTTGAGGTTTCTCGATGCAATGAGGCAGCATTTGATGCAAGGGAAAAACTATCAGAGAACAAAAAAATGGCTCCGGATGTATTGCTGATCTAGAAAAGCTGCTGCTGACTCATTGCCAACTCATGTGGAATGGAATCACAGAAATTTACAAATAATTTTAACAGTACGCCTGTTAAGTACAAAGGCTGAAGGAGCTTTACAAGCCCACTGAAGTGCGGTGTAGAGTGTCAAGGGACAGATCAGTGCAGCTCCCAGCTGCTGAGCACACACGAGGCATTTGTGCTGGCCTGAAGTAACACTTCGTGTCTCAGGAAAACCATCTAAACCTCACTTTCTGAGGTTTGACTGTTTTTTAGAAATTCATCTGATTCTTTTCACTTTTTATCAGAGAATTGAAACAAACAACTCCAACAAGGTGTACCAAGCTAGTCTTAGAAACAGCCTGCAAGAATGAAAGCTGAACAAGGAGGATTTGTGGTAAAAGGCCAGATGTCATCTGATATAGGCAGTGCAAACACCCCTGCAAATGGCTCTGATGCTTCAGAGCTGAGTCTACAGAGCCAAGTGGCTCTGCCTGGATGGATCTGCACAGACTGCAAGGGCCAGGCAGTGGACTGAACAATGAGGAGGGAGGGCCTTCCTCTGTCCCTTCACAGACAATCCTGTCTCTTAATGGAAGTGGTTACTTGAGAGCATGCTAAGTCTCACCCAAAGTTTCCATTCACGAGCTATCCTCAAGGTGGTCAAAGATCTTTTCTTATCAAAGAATGCAAAAGAAAAAGGGGAAAATGTATCTGAAGCTGTTAAAATTTTACTCACCATTGAATCTTAAATATAGCTTCGTAACTCCATGCCCCAACTTTGTAATTGCTTCCTCGAAAGCAAATAGATCTATCGTGAAGTACATGCTCAGAAAAAATCCCTCTGCAGAACTCAAGCTCTTTCAGCTGAGCAGTTCAGACTATCTATATCTCAGTAACATCTGGTAGATGTGTTTGTTGCTCAGCTTCCGTTTGTAAATATGTTTGCTCTTAGCGCCATGTGTTAATATGATTTTCCTTGTAGGGGTGGATTATTTTCCACTGTGTTGTACAGTTAATATCCCATTTGTAAAAACATAACTTAGCAGCTTTGTCAAAATATATACAGTCATTAAAAGCTAATAGGTAACTGGTATTAAATTGTGTTGCGTGTTGGTATGTTTGAGATTCAAGTAATCCTGGGTAGGGGCTATTGATTTTACCGAGCCAGGAGCGCTCTGCACTTCTGAGACACAGGTCCATAAATTGCTGTTATTTTTATAACTGTCCAAACTAACAGTTGTTATGCCTAAGAATTGTCTTTTCCTCTCCTGGATATAAGAGTCACATTCTCATTGTGTCTCTTACACTCCCTGCATATTTGTTTGCCAAAAGTCTATACAGTCACTAGCATACCAAAATTTAAAAGCAGCATGACAACACCCATGTCTGTACATACTCCATCTTCATCACATTGGAGGCTGAGACTTCCTGGCAATTGGAGAAAAAGCCATTAATACTCATAGCTTTTTATTAGCCAAGCCAGATTTGTTTTAATTTTCCTTTGGCAATAGCAGTAGCTCCTTTGGACTGCACAAGCAGCTACACCTGAGCAGAATCCAAACAGACACTGTGCTTCCACCTCAGAAATGTTAACTCCTGCATTGTGCCTCGGATAATTCAGTCCCAGGGAAGTCCTCCTGACAGTCACTCAGCTAGAAACAACTGTAACTTGCAGTGCAACCACTATTTTAACCAAGGTGTAGCCACAAGCATGAAGGGGCACCCAACCTGCACCATCCACCACTCCTAAAAAGCTCCCAGAGCTCAACACAGGGAGATTCTTTTGCTTTATGGTGCTCAAGAGAGAAGGCACAACACCAATCTGAATGCAAAATTTACTGGTGGTATGAATTCAGCTGTTTGCAGAGAAAACAGTAATATCATGAGGTAATGATCGGGTTCTTAATCAGAAGAAGCCCATTTCCAGCCCATTGATTTTTGCAGTCTGAAGCACCTTCCCCCAGACGTGATTTTTTTGGACCTTGTACCATAGCTCTGAGTTTGCAGAGAGAGAGTCCCTCCCTCTTGGAATCAATTCACCTGAAGTGCTGGGTGATGGCAGCTGCTCTGGCATTTCCCCTCTGCCGGTAATGTCAGAGCTACCTTTAACCAGTCCTTCCCTCCCCACCAAAACCACCTTTATTTGTATTCTGTTCTCATCTCAATTCTAGCGAGAACCGTGCCTTGCACACCAAACAGGGGGAAATGCAGTATTTGCTCCATTTGGTTTTATTTTCTTCATCATCTAAACAGGCATCTTAAAAACTTTGAGCACTGAGTTGCATTTGAAACCAGCACATTAGAGTTCATTTATACTTAAAAAAAGCGTATGTTGAAGTTGTTGTCTCCAAGAGTACCCGATTGTTATTCTTTGACAGAGCTGTCACTAGAGGGTCCATTTTGAGCTCATTCATTGAAAGCTGTGGCAGCACAGCAGCCAGCCTTAGCTCTACTCTGCCTCCAGAGATTTGCAGAGAAGCTATTTGGAGTTTATCACACAGTTTTGCAAAACACTACAGCCTCAGCAAGCTGTCATAAATGGGCTCTCATTCCAACTGGGCTCGTTTACAAGAAGTATTTTATTACTCTCTGGTCTGTTTTACCCCGCACCTTGCAAAATCTTTCTTCACCTCTTTTATTCTGCTGATAGACTAAAAAAACCTGAAATAGGACTCCAAAAAATGCTTGGTATTTTTAATGCATTTATAATTCAAGAGCTATCCAGCTCCACTCAGAGCAGAGTTCTTTGATGCTAAGCTGTTCCACAACCCGAGCCTGCACAGCCAGGGTCTGCTACACAGAGCATTGCTCTTGCTTCCCCAGGCTGCTGTGCAGCAGCTCATTCCCACCTGTGAACATTCTGCGTGCTGACAATCAGTCCCTTCCATTGGCTCTTTTTGTGAGAGAATTTTAAACCTGAGCATCCAAAGCTGCTGGTGTCTGAAAAGCAGAGTGCTTTCCATCTTGCAGGGTGGATATCAGAGTGAACACAAACGCCCGTGAGGCTGATTTTCCCCTGCACTTTGTGTGTTGGCTCTGTCCCCAGCCTGCTTTCCAGGGGACGGCTGCTGGCTCCATGCCAGCTTCCCTTGGCATGGTGTGACAAGGGACAGGAGGGTGTTCCAGCTGGGAAGTTCAGATTTGGGACTGTATCAGGCTTGTCATCTTAAGTACATTAAACTGCAGCAATAAATGCCTAGGTGTGCCTTCCCTACCAAGCACTGACGATGCAAGCAGCAGCGCTGCCAAATGGTGCAGTTTTATCTCAGGACGTATAAACATTTGGTGCTTTTCCCAAAGTCCCAGCTTGGTGAGTCAAGCGATTATGAGCATATACCAGCTTCCAAGGTGTGGAGCCAAGTCCTTGCCACCACTCTGCCCTTTCCAGCGGAGCTGAAATATTGTGCAATAATGCACCACTTGACACAAGCACATCACTGGGCCATGAGCAGCATCCACCCAGAGCAAAGGCCAGAGAGGAAAGAGCCAGATCCATGCAGCTGCCTGCCCCCAGGATGCTCTGGTTTGGGTTCCGTGTTTGATGCAAACCCATTCCACAGCAGGCAGAGGAAAGCAGCTGCCACCTCGAAGCTGCTGTGTCGCACATGGCTGCCTGCAGGCTGAGCTTCCCTCCCGTCCAACGCTCTGCTCTCCTGCCCCCCATCACTCCCAGAACATCCTCTCATTCTTTTCTGGTTGAGAAGAAGTTGGTTCCTCCAAGAACATCGATTTCAGCAGTCATAAGAACTCCATAGGAGGCTTAAAAATCTAGGCTTGTGTGGGATTTTTGTACCTGTTTAGTGACAGTAATTTGGGTGATTTTTCTCTTCCACTTCTTGTTCATCCATATTAATGGGTGACAGCCTGTAACAAATGCATTCAAACCTGACAGATATTACCTATTAGCATAAATTCCAGTTCCTTAGTGAGGTAATTAATACCAAACTTTTCTGTCATTTTGTAAGATCATAATTCCAAGAACTATTTTTTAACCCACATAAACAATGATTTACAGCTTTGCAGATAAGTGATTGAAAACAGTTCCTCCTTGTATGCAGAGGGGTCTGGCTGTAAAACAGTTTCCCCATAATCTGGTCTATGCAAAGCAGAGACAAACTGCATTCATTTACCTTTTCTCAAAGGCTTTCTCATACTTAAAATAGCTGCTGCTTTTAAAAAAGCCTATCTGTGTCTCTGATGCCTGTTGACGTAGCAGTAATTTCACAGTAGCTGGCAGTAAGTTTTCTAGGTGACTGTGCCAAGAGTCACATCCCTCTTTTGGTCAGAAGAGCATGATTTCCTTCCCAGGCCCAGCTTTATCTTTCTCACTTTGGAATTCTCTTTCCCCAGGTAGCTTCATCTTCAGGTAGCTTGGAGACCCTAATAAATAGATCTCACCTTCCAAATAGCTTTTATTGAAAATAATAATAATAATAATAATAATAATAATAATAATAATAATAATAAAGAGCATCACCTCTGATTTAGAAAACATTTCCTGTTCTCCTAAGCCCAACCTTTCATCCCTCGTTCTGCAACCTGTCAGAAGGTCAGCACTTAGTGTTAAACGTTAGCCAGAAGGTTTGTGTTTCCTCTCTTCCCCCCACTGTTAGCAATTTCTGCCTAATGAGAAGCAGAACCGATGGTACTGCTTGCGGTGCCGAGAGGAAGGGCAGTGCTTTGCCAGCCATACGGATGTGTTTCTGGGTCTCGCTCCTCCTGCCCTCACTGCAGCTGGCAGCCATGCAGCATGGTGGCACGCGTCAGCTCTCAGAGCCAGCTGCCACTAGCCCTGTGGGTGCAGATGCCTTCTACGGGGACACAGGACTCGTGGGGATCCTCCCCTGAAACCCACCATGCCTGCAGCAGTTGGGTGGTGGGGACAGGCTCCAGGGCTCCTGGGGACACTGCCTTAGAATGAGGCCGCTCACAGGGATTTCGGCCGCAGGGAAGAGCTCATCACACAGCAGCTGCTCATCACTGCCCGCTCTGGACTGAGGCCAAGGGCGGTGACGTAGGAATGAAAGCCTCTGTATCCCAAAAGCAATCCTCTAAGCCATCCAAGTCCCTCTAAAGCTCTGGTGAGCTGAAGACTTTGAGGCTATCTATATAGCAAGGGTAGGGTGAAAACATTCCTGTAGAGAATCCCAGTGCTTGCTTTATTTTGAATGTGTGGTCCAGCTCCTTCCCCAGCATTTCTTTTTACCCTTTTAGAGACCCATGCCTACTGTATAGAAGGGGAATGTGGCTGGATTCGTGTCTAAAAATACTTCACCTTCGTCACCTCTTCCATTACTTCGACCAGCAGGGTCTTATCAATATACACTGATGTATTAGTGGTCTTTTCCAATTTTAATGATTCTATAATTCTATGATGCTATGATTTACATGTTTGTGCTGTTTGAGTTTATGGACTTACATTAAATTTAATTCTTACACTGAAAAAAAGCAGTAAAATAAAGCTGCAAAACATCCATAAATGTCAGGGTCACATTTTTCAACTGAACTGCTAAGTCTGCTTTGGCCTTTTTGGTAAATTATGATTTATCCTTCTACCAAAATCACTGGAGAAGTAGTATTACGTGTTTGTTTCTTTTACCTCTTTGTAACAATCAGTGTTTTACAGTCGTACAGGAGGCCTAAGTCCACAAAGCACTTCCGCACGTTCAAAAAAATCCTCAGAGGAGCTCACGAAAGAAGCTGATCAAAATCTGGTTTAAGAGGCAGAACATATTCAGATCTGGCTGATTTTAATCAGCCTGTTTTGGGAGATGGCCCAGCTCAATTTCCCAGCGAGGATCTCTGTGCTACACTATTGCAGGGTCAGTGAAGTGCTATCTATAACTATTGAGATAATAGGAATTTTGCTATTGACTTCAGTGCAGATTCACTTGTGATACAGATGAGGATTATCTCCTTTTGATTTGACTGCTGCAGCATTCACCCACTTCTCATACACACCCAACATGAGTATTTGCACATATATGACAACTGTCAACATCACTGTCTTTCACCAGATAACTCCAATATAAACAATGCTGGTCATTTTACCATTAGAAACACTATGTTTAAAATGATTCTATCAGTAAGGGTCTAATACACAAATACTTGTAAAGCCATTTCATCCTTGAGCAAATGAGTTTTTGTGAAGAAGTCTGCATGAAGATCATTAGTACCATTGCACAAGCTTTCAGCTAACCAGAGCAGCTCCCAGACCTGGACCGTAATGCCATGATTCACATTTGCAGAGCAGAAGGTACTCAGGAACTCTATCAGAATTTCACATACACTTATTTTCTAATCACGTGGCTATTTAAATGAAATCACCCTCCCTCTGCATCCACTTACAACATCTAGAAGATGTCAGTAGGAAGGAAGCAGGCAGCTTGCTGTTGAACATCATGCTCCAGACTGGGCTGCTTCTCAGCCCAATCAGGCTGCTGTTGGTAGCTGCTGGAGCTGCTAAAACTCCTTGCTGCTATAGTTCAGGGAGTTGGGAGAAGCAGCCCTATACTGGGAATCATATGAGGTGAAAACTATTTCACTTACAGTGTATCGGTACTAAAATCATAAATATAATTAAATTCATTTATAAAATCATTTGGCTACATTTGCAGCAATGTGCAATCCCATTAAGAGCTCTCAGTCAAATTCTAAATAGAAAGTTGAGGAAGGCTTTTCATTCAGTTTAGGTTTTTTTTCTGTGTGATACTCATTCTGCAATGGGCAGTGTGCTCTTACACCTGAGTGATTTCTGAACCTCTGGCACTTTAAAAAAGGTGATCAGTACCTCAAAAATATGGACCTAACTCCAGTGAGCGGTACAATTTTTATTGTTTAACGTTAATGAAAAATAAATTTCTAGTAAATATTAAGCATGCTAATGAAATTCATTCTATGGCATTCAATACATTCATGTGGCAGTGGATTTATGCTCTATTTGTTATTTTTTACTCAAGTAATTGCAATTACCTGCAGAGAAATGGAGATTCCTAGGAAGTTATTAGCTGGAGTTCCTAAAGATAAAACCCTCAAGAACCTATAAATCTCTTTGAAATTTCCTTTAACTTTAGATTCTTATCAAGGAAAGAATTTTAATGAGGAAATGAAAGTGTAAGTCTGTCATATATGATGTTTTAATTGAGTTTGTTGTTGATAGTCTAATAACACAAGCATCTGAACAGAGAGGAAGAAGGGACTTTGAAACAAAGGCAATGAGCCAACTAGTTGCTGAATGGCAGCTTATATGCAAGTGAGTATATAAACATATTTTGAATATGTTGCCTTGCTTACATTAACAGAAAGCGGGGGGGGGGGGTGTGCACGTGGATGTGGGGGTGTGTGTACGTGTGTATTCAGCTTGAGACTGAGCCTCTGGATTCTGCATCCACAACTGGGCGAGACTGAAAGTGGCTGGGGTTGTGGTTCATCTCACACAGACTTTTCAAGATTTGCAGGGTACAGTGGACTGATTCATTTCAAGCTGCACCGATGAAGATGATAGGGATTTGGCAGTGACATCACAGTTGCCTGTGCTCTGGTGATCGAGGATCTGCTTCTCCAGGTGGACACCCATGTTATCGGAGTTGCATTCATCTGTGTTTCATTTTAAAGACTGGCGCTGCTTTTCAATATGTTTGCTTTACACGATTGTCAAGGATTCAGGATCTTTTACATTGTCCAAGTTACATGAGCACTTTAGCTCATTTAATCATCTGCACCCCAACCATCTGCAAAGAGGATGTGGCATCAAATACTCTACCACGCATAACTAAAAGCACTGCTCAAGAAGCATTCAGCCTAACTCTTCTCATCACCCTGAAGAAAGAAATCTGAATACTGCATGTTATCTCCGAACATCACCAGTGGTGCTTCTCATGCACAGCCAGCCAGGATCAAAATAAATTACCCGAAATATCAAACCATTTACAAGTGTTAACCTTATTAACCAGATGAGTTACAGTTCAGTCAAAGGAATAGCAGTTTCCTCAAGATTCCAGGCCTCACATAAAATATCATCTACTTCTGACTTCTGAGTAAATATGTGCGTTTGTTATCAGTCACCTGACATTTACAAGATGAATCCTGTGTGAATTTTACAATAGAGAATGAAGGTGAAAATCCTTCTTGTCTGATGAAAGGTAAACTGGGTAATTCCTGGGAAGATTATGATTTTCTGCTCCAGAAAAGAAACACCTCGATATTGTCAGGGCAACTTAATTGTCTATTTCCAGCAGATAACAAAAAATGAACATACAGAGCTCTGTTTGTGCACCAATGCAAATCACAAATCTTTTCCATAAAATTGGTCTTTGCTGAGATTACTCAGAGAGATACTTCACTGTAGGAAGAAATAAAATCTCTTTGAAATGCTCTGTTAAAAACTTCCAGGCCTGTGCAGCAAGATACCTCAGAAGTAATAACAAATATCAGTTTCTTAATTCATTACATTTTCAAATCGTAACTGCAATAATTACTTCTCTCTTTTTGTGTTGCTGTCCTAAAGGATAGAAAATGTTTCTGGGCAAACAGGAAGGATATGAAGTAGATAGCATTTAAATCTTGTTTGGAAGACCTCATGAATTCCGTATCACTGTCACCACGGATTTGAAACCATTGTCCACTTTTAGCACAACAGAGAGAACAAGCTATTTAAATTGCATTCTTTATGATGGCAGATAAAAATACAGAGGAGAAATTCTGGCATGATGACGTGATTCCACTGAGGGAATCCAACTGAGAACATGGCCATTTTTTACTCAGGAGAATGTACAAAAAATCCCTACTGCACTCTTGGTGCTACATTTTCAGGAGATAGGGGCACCTAATCTTACATTAGAAGTGTTAGTAGTGGCATTTCTGGTGGTGTGGTGGTTCAGTGCTTTTCTGGTGGTGTGGTGGTTCAGTGCTTCTTGTTTCCACCCCATATCCTACCAGAATAATAACCACAATTAAACAGAAGAAGATATAGGTTTTGCTCTATTTAGTACTAAAATTAGTGCTATGTTAATGCAAGACCTATGCAGCTTTGCAAAAACTTAAGCCCTTGTGACATGAGGTTAATATTCATGTATTTAGCCTGTTGTCAGCTCTCAGGATTTAAGAAAAGCCTGAGATTTAAGAGGATGGTGAGAGGAATTGAAAGAGGCTGCTGTTACTCTGTATTGAGCTAGAACTGTCAATCACTTCTCAAGGCAACATAGATACATAGACAAGGTTATCAAGTGGCCATGAAACGTCTTTTGTCAGCAGCTGGAGAAAGCTTCAAGAGCTTCAGGCTCCTGAAGAGGCAAAGATCTTGGAAGCTGGGCGGGAGGAAGGGCTCAGATAGTTCTGCAGCCTCAGGTCTACAGGAGGAGGACACACTTCATTTTCCTGGATGCTTTTGCAGCAAATGAACAGGCGGTTGCAGATAGAATAGTTCTTCAGCAGCGTCTGTATTAACAGAAGTGTCACGTTTCTGCAAGAGAGTCATGGTGGGAAATCTAAGCTGCCTTCAGAGAAGAAATTTAAATGCAGCCATGCAGCTTCTTGGGGAAGGAGGGACATGATTGCTCTGACAGTATCAGATATAAAGCTTCACACAGAGAACACTTTTGTTCCAATTGGCTCATGAATCAATGGATAATAATGGGAAAAGTAAAAAAAAAAAAAAAAAGAAATATTAGAAAAAAATATGTGGAAAATACGTGGAGAAAATAAAATACTTGGATTTAATCTGCTGAAGTAGTACAAGCTTCAGAATCAAGCTGTTCTTCTGGCTTGAATGGGAGGGCTGGAAACCTGACATAATCTGGGACAGTGATGGGGAACGTGAGTCTTTCATAGCCCTGTCTGTCCATCAGCTAGATGCGAACTGAGAGACCTCCAGTTACTTCAGTGGGCCTGGGGCACTCTGTGAGGCAGCAGGGACAGCTTAGGGGAGCAACTGCTGTCTGTAGCTCTGTCCTCAGTTGACCCTAGGGATTTCCGACTGGAAATCAGAGCTATGGCTAATGCTGCTTGACACAGAATTAACTCTCCTGGGGCCTCCTCTTTGCATCTGCAGAGCTGCTGTGGAAAAAATATCTGAGTTGGACTGCGTGCTCCCCACGGTGCCATGCTGCAAGGAGGACTAAGAAGATGGAAGAGAAGCAAGAAAGGGGAATTCCTTAAAAGATCCATCTTGCAGCCCCAAAAGGTACAGTCTGAGAGAGAGTTCAGATTTCTATAAATATCATATATCTCCCATATTTCACCCCCAGGAATAACAATGGTCTGCAGTAAAAAGCAGCAGGAGCTCTGTATCATCTGTCATGCCAGTGCATTTGGATATGAACTAGAAAATAATCTGTTTCATCAGCTTTTCAGACATCAAGCGTACATACAGCACTGCTTTCTCTCTCTTATGATTGCAAGATGAAGGTGTTATTTTATCCATTACAACCAATTTAACACCAGTCAGCAGCATGAGAATGACTTCTCCCTCAATCTTTTTATCATCTTCTATTTTAGGCACAATTTGTTGTTTCATGGATTTATTAATCTCTCTGGTGAATGACGGCATGAAATTTTACATCTAGAAAGCCATGGAAGAGCTCCAAACTCCGTTCCAAGACATGAGAGAGACAGGCACAGTACAGGGCCCTTGCAGTAGTGCCTCCATAGCATCTCCTTAGCCCCGGGATGCAGACTCACACCATACAAGGCCCAGGCCCTTCACCATACGAGGCCCAGGACTGTACCAAACAAGGTCCAGGTCCTCACCACATGAAGCCCAGCCTTGCCGGTCTCCTGGGGCTCCTCACAACTGGCCCTGCTCTATCTGTCATCAAAGGATGGCTGTTTCTTGAGGGCAGATGGGAAATAAAGCATAAACCATTTCAGAGTGGAAAAAGTAGCCCTTGCCAAACCCAGGCTGGCTGAGAGGTATGGAGGAACCACAGGCAGCAGATCCCTGAGCTGGATGTCTTCTTCCTTTTGCAGAGAGGTCAGTGTTTCTGCCTGGTGAACAACCACTTGCCAGGAGCTCAGTGCAGTGCTCTGGGTAACTGGAGCATGTCAACACACACCTGGGCCCAGGGAGCCCAGGTTCAAACCGGTTAAAATCCACAGTGAGTAACCCAATGGCACAAAGTCTTCTACAGATGCAGAATGAACTTCTGAGGGATGCTGAGCAAGCCATGAGTTACACACAGCCCTGGAATCCTCCTGGTCCCTCCCTTCACATACTGCATTTCTTTTTTTCCTCCTGAAAAAGAGGTATTTGCAAGCCATGGGAATGAGTGTATGCATGTGTAAGCATGTGATTTCAGAGCAGTCTGCAGCTCTTCTTTTTCCTCATACACAGACACTGGTTTTAGTGTACATCGTTGCATTGTGATTAATGACAACATGGCTTCTACTCCTGGGAAAACAGCCAGCTTAACCATGAAAACCCACATTGACTCAGAGGAACAGACAGGCACACAAACTTTACTTATTCTGCCAGCCAAGCAAGCAAACTGTAAAAATAAGAATACAAAATCTGCTCTGGTGTTTGCTTTGCTGGAGGATAACATGATTTAACAGCATTACCAACCATGATTTATTCTGAACAGTGTCACTTACACATCCCAGCCTGCTACCTCTGCTGCAGCTATGCTGCCCTCAGCCCAGGTACCAAACGAACACTTTGTCCTGTCTTTGTCACTCTGTTTCGGTGTCCTCAAGGGGGACCTTAAAGACACATAGGCCACAGGAATAACTCAAATTACTGTTAAACAGCAAGCAGCTTGCAGCAGCATTTGCAGCATGATGCCTTCTCCTCGCCCAGCATCCTGTGGCATGAGCCATCACCCCAGGCCCTGCCGAGATGCACAGCCTCCTCTGGAGACCCGTTAAGTTGCTTTATGACCCTTTCTGTTACATTGGATTTGCAGAGGGACTATAATATTGTAAGACTAACACATCGGTCTGGTATTTGTATTCCCTTTATATTTCATCTTTCACAGCCGCTGGAGGCTCAATCAGATGACAAACTGGCTCTCCAGGCATTAAAGGTTTAGTGCCTCTGATACAAATAAATGAAAAGGACAAAGGTTTATGCTATCAGTATGAAACATGGAGTGCAATTGAATTATGTTATTTTTACATCTTAGATCAAAATGGTCCTTTCACCTTAAATTTTCTGATTTTAGCTTAAATCTTTCAAGGTCAGTGTTCCTCGGGGGCAGGTTTGGGTTATCTGATATGCCCTTTCCAGATTTTCTCAATGGTGTTCCTCAAAAGGCTTTTCTCCTAACATTTTCATCTTTTTGTAATACAGGATTTTATTATTATTATTATTATTATTCCTGCAATAGTTTCAGGAAAATAAGATAAATCTTTTTAATTTCTGACAGCTCACTTTCTGTCAGAACCTTCCATGTACCATAGCATTGTAGTTCATTTTTTTTTTTAGATAGCTACGAAAAGAAGCAATGTAAACATCTGTGATTAGGATTTGAAAGGACAAGAGAATAGAAACCAGTATTCTAATGCCATTCAAACATACTACTCTGTGTAATTCTTTGTGATCTTTTTTCCCTACTCTTTTGGTCTAGATGGGAGTGCTGTAAGAATAGTACCAGAAATCTGACAGTCCTTTTGATAGAACATATATGCCATGTATTTGGTTTACTTGAGATTACATGAGCATATCAAAAGGCAGCAACACACACAACAAAGAGAATTTCATGCTGGGAGAGAGAGAAATCATTCATTTGAATCACCAGAAATATTTTTAAATAACTATCCATTCATGGCTGATTCTCAAAATATCTGAAATCCAAGGGATTCAAAAGCAAATATAAAACCCCTTGCATGGCTCAAGCACACCCTTACTATGATCTATGCAAGCATTTGTCTGTCAAAGATAATTTTGCTGGTTTGATGTTTTAAACCAAGACCACACAGAGAAATAAGACTAACCAAATTGTCATACTGTGCTACATTTCTTTACACAAACACCGCCATAACTTTTAGCAATGAACCCAAGATAATGGGAAATGATAATGAACTCTTTTATAATTTAAACCCCACATTCTGTGCATATTGCAAAACTACCAGGAAGACAAATTTCTCACTAGTATGTTATGGACTTCTCAGCTATTTGCAAGCAGCAAGGATGTTAAAATGATAGTATTTTAAAAATAGGCTCACATAATATTTTTTAGTATAATCAGCTGCGGATGAAGCCCATCTGTCATAGCTAGTCTGTATGACTAATTGTTAGTGGTCTCTAATTGAAATTTAGATTTATTAAATAAACAAAGATGCCATTATAAATGCACTAATTCAATATGTGGAAGAGCGAGGGCAGGATATGAAATTGGGCGGTAGCTTCTCTGCATTGTTTATGTTCATACATATTCAGATGAATATGTTGCCATCTACCACCAGCAAATCCCTCTGCAATGCACATCAGAGCAGACTGACAGATGTTGAAATCACAGTAAACCTTCTCCTCCTCATTTTTCCCCAATTCAAAGAGGGCTGTGTATGGAAGACAGACTCAGGCTTTTAGGAGGTTTATATTTCCTAGGAGTCCCTAGTCACAAAGAGCTCCTTGCTTATCATTATAAAATACAGTGAGTTCCAAAAGATGACCTGTGGTTTTATATACACCGTAAGAGTAGCCTAGACCAGCAGAGCATCAGAGAATCTGCAGAAATCTATATGCAGGTAGCAGACAGATCTGGTTTTTGGACCTAGGATGAAATCCTAGCCAGACTGATAGCAAAACCTCCATTAACTTCAAAAGAGTCAGGATTTTGCTCTTTGGGAGTGAAATGCAATTCTGTGATGTGCTAAGTATCCTCAGCTGGCAGCAGGTAAGTTCATTGAGGAAGGAGGTTGCTTAACTCCTTTAAAATTCAGTTCATCACTAAAAAGCAAAGCAACTTTATGCTCTTTGAAAATGCATTTCCAGAACAGCTATCTGCTTAATTTTTGTTCAGTGGAATAAATAACCACCGAACATACACAGATGTCATCACCAGAAGTGATTTCTCAGTTGGTACTACTGTAAAATGAGAAGTTGAAAGACCACAGTTTTAGCTAGAAGCAGAAAAACTCACTGGTGAGCTCCACGTTGCTTTGTTCTTGCTTCACTTTGCCACCAGTTTTTGCAGCTCTGTATTTCTCCACTATTCTGTTTCATTGTGGAGGTGTTTTCGTTTTCTGGATGGAAAATAAAGCTGAGTGCTAGATTTAATCGTGAGGATATCAGATTGTGCCTTCTGTTAAAGCCTGTAATTCTTTCATGACTACAGCAGTAGTGTGTAGGGTACGTGTAGAGGCAGGACACATGGGATCTTTTTTAGCCGCTAGTTGCTTGATCCTGCAGCCTCCTGAACACCCTTAAATCACAAGCACTATCCTGAGATCTGAAGGCACCCGGTGCCCCGTGGGGCTGCCAAGCATTTCACAGAGCTGGCGCTTTCAAAAGAGTGCATCTCTGTGCTTCCAGAGATGGATTTTGAGACTTTTGCCACACAGAGGTTTTTTTTTTCTGTTTTTTTTTCCATGAGCTTTTTTTCTTGTTGCTTTTAAAGTGCTTTTTTTTTTTTTTTTTTTTCCCCCTCAGAAGAGCTAAATCCAATCCACTCCAAGTTTAAAAATGCTCATTTAAATAGATAACCACTTACAGCAGATGTAGAAGAGAAGCAGTGTCAGAAAAAGGCTGGAAATGCTGGGCCTATTAACATAAGAGTTCAGAGCAGACATTGCTCACAGATTTGACAGAGCTCCCAAAAGCAGTTTATGACCAGAAATATCTCCCTTTTGCTTAGGTACATTACTGCTGCATCTCAGCTCTGCCTTGACCCTGTCTATATTGGCAGAGCTCCTTTCCAGAGCACACTTGCAATTAGGGTAGGAAATTCTGTGGGGCTTCTAGGGGACTGCAATCAGTTCTTACATTGAAATAAGCAAGTCTGAGGGCAATGTTCTGGAGAAAAGAATGGTATATGAATATGAATGTTGTTGCTCAGTTAAGAGGAGTGAGGATCTTTTGTGGAAAAGCAGTCAGATCCTATCTTTGTCTAAAACATTAATGCCCTGATTCTGACTGCTAAACATAGAGCAGAGTCCAGAGTCATTTTGTTACCCATAATTATAATGATCATGTCTGTACGGTCACAGCTTAAAAGGATATTTTTATATTTTACTGAATGTTCCCACTGTTGATGAGGAACATTTTTCTTTAAGAGTGATCAGCACTGTCCCCAGAGTTCAGCTGTTGCATCAGGTCAAGCCACGGATAAATCCTGCACTCCCTCCCACCTAATCACATAACTAGAGATGGAAAGAGCAGCATGGGTTTTTGCTGAAGTCAAAGCACATCAAACAACTCCATTTTCCTGCTCAAACAATTCAAGGCTGCAATAACTGTTTGCTTTATGGTCTGGCAGGCATTCTCCCCACTCTGGGTTGTGCAGCCTTCCTCTCGGTGCAGAGCTGGTGCAAGGCGTTGCTCTCGCCTAGCTTTGCTGAACTGTTGTGTATGTCATTCTGGCTGGGGAAAAAGAAAACAAAAAAGAGAGAGGGTCTACAGTTCCAGGTATTCCTCTGTACATTTTTCTATACATACTTCTTGTTGGCTTCCTACTTTCCATGGTTGATTACACTTCTTTTGTTTTAAGCCAGTATCGCAAATGTTAGCAGTTTAGGTCTGGTCTTCATTACTCTTTTGTTCCCTTTCCAAAAAGCAGTTTTCTCTCCTTGGCTCTTTATCACTTTTATGGTGACTTGCTCATATTTTGGATCTTAGGATTTTGCTTGCTTTATGCTGGCAATCCCTTCTTGCAACTTGCTGTAAATTACGTATTATCAAAACAGCCTAATATTTCAGAAATGTGTGTGGGATGAACAGAAGGAAGGAAGGCTTTTAGGTTTCTTTGTTTAAAAAAGCCAGCCTGCTTTTCTGTCGCTCTTTCACCAGGCTCTGCCTCCTCAAAGCTGAGGTGTACTCATTTAAAAACCTTCTAAGCAACTCGGGAGCAAATCGTAAGGAACTTCAGATGCTCAGGCTGCTCGCTTACAACAGCATTTGGAAATGTTACTGTCAGCCTCAAAGAACACACGGCTCTAGCTGCTGCCTGGGTGTCAGCTCATGCCATCCACCACAGCGGGAGTGAGCTGCTGCCTTTCATTGCACTGAGCCACAGTTCCACCTTCCTCTGTCTGTGGTCCCTGCAGGATCCGCTGTCTCTCACCAACACCCAAGCAGAGGCCAAATTCACCTCCTACATTCTGCAGGCTGGATGTGCAGCTATATAACCTGGCATCACTCTGGTGACTGGAAATTGTCAAAGATGTGGGGAAAAAAGAAACATATTTTAGACTGAAGAGTTGTGAAATACTGATGTAATGCTCAGGGTTTGGAAGATCTTTCGCCTTACTCCTCAGTCTTTGCAATGTAGCTGGGATCTGTTGCATCAATAGGCCTTGAATGAGCTCTCTGATACTTTCTGTAGCTATTTTGAGTCCTTTTTCCCAAAAGCCCCAGCCCGCTTTCAGTGCCCAAGCCACCTGCTGGGATGTTGTGTGCCCTGCAGCTCGCCAGCTTTGCAGCCTGTCAATCAGTGTTTGCTGTCACAGGGCATCAGGATCCTGAGAGCTGGTAAATAAAAATGAGGTCAAGCCCACAACGTTTTCCACTGAGTAAAAATACATAAATGTTGCAACAGTGATTAAACTCTATCTTCTCTCCGCTTGTCTCAGGGATTTACAGCTTACACGCAAGCTTAGCAGAGCCATAACTCGTTCCCTTTTGCACCTATGCCTTCTAGTTTTTATTCAGTTATTTCAGCTCTCTGGTTTTGTAAACTTTTATGTCCTGGGCTGTGCCCCTTCCCATCAGGAAATGTCTCCCAGGGTCAGTTTTGAAAGCGATGCACAAAGATTTATCCTCATGCCTACCATTAATGTCAGTGGGAATCAGGCTGCTGAACCTCTGAACACTGTCTTTAAAACATACCCTGTAGTATTTGCGCTCTCTCTGCATTATAAGCATTTCTTTATAGGATGTCTCATGTCAGAGAAATACATGCTCGCAGAGCAGCCAATGAAAATGTACGCTTTTTTTTCTTCCTTAATTGAACTGGCAGAGGAGATGAATGAAAGCCCGGGGGGAGCACAAATAAAAGGGTCGGGGTTGGATAAAGAAGGTTAATGCTTTCTGCAGGATCTCATCGCAGGGCTTAGCAGCACTTCGGCGCAGCCATCGAGGTGATTACGCAGCCTGGTCAGTAGCATGCACGCAGCAACGCCGTCAACACTGAGCTAATTAAATGAACACAAATTACGACAGCTCCCAGAGTCAACAGCTCTGCTTGTAGCTTGTGTTTGAAGCAGATTTCAAATGTTAGCTGAATGAGCAGCAACATAGAAGATAACGTACAAGATGTTTACAGAACTGCCTACTGTTTCCTTGTGTCCCCCCCACCAGCCTACCCGGAGCTGGCTTATGGAAATCTGCATAAAGCATTTGCTCTTCCTCACTAATGTTTCTGTAATGATCAGCTGGCCCAGACGTCCCGTCCATCTGACTGAGGAAATTGCATGAGGGAAAAATCCTAAAGCAGAGAAAATGCACATTTTAAGAGCTTTATGTGGCATTTACTTGCATCCCAATAATCAGCTCTGTAACTGTGCATTTTATTAAAATCTCGCATTTTATTTGAGCTGCTGGAATCATTCTATTTAATTAGCAAAAGGGAGAAAAGCAAGGCCCTGCCTTAAATTTACATGCCCTGACTCAAAGCCTGTGAATTCCTGTGTATCCACTTGCCTTTATTCACTTGAACAGCCACTGCACCTGCAGCCCCAGGCTGGCATGCACTATGCTAGGAGGGAAACTGAAGCCCCCAAGAGTGGTGGTGCCATGTGGCCAAGGCCCCAGGGACAGACAGAGTGCCACAGGTGTGCTGAGAGCAGGGCAGAGGTGTGGGGAGGACCCCAGGATTAGCAGCGATGAGTGTGACGTGTAAAAGGGGACTGACCATTTCAGCATGCAAAAAAACTACTCTCACATGGCCTCTCTCAACCCTCTTCTTCCACAACTCTCCTTTACTTCAAACATTTTTTCCTCTTTGTATTAGCTCCACAAGGGGGAGAACCTTTCCTCTGTCTCTCCAGAGCAGCAGTAGAAAAAGTCAGTGGGACCATTTGGACAAGGAAGCCTCTTTATTGGTACTGTATCCTCTGCCAGGAAACAGCATCCAGGGAAAAAAAAGAAAAAAAAAGAGAACTTCATGGGGAGCTGCAATCAGCTTCTAGGAAGTGCAGAGGAGGAGCAGATGGCTGTGATCCATGTGGATAGCAATACCATAGGAAAGGCAAGGCAAGGCAAGGGAGAGTGGGAGAGAGGTGAAGCAAGGTGCTGAAGCTCTGAGGAGCTGCCAACCTCTACAGCAACTGCCTCTGGTATGCTCCCCAAACCCACGCACTACCAGGGAGAAAGAGGCAGAAAGGCAGAACATTTATGCATGGCTAAGAAATAAGATAGAGGAACAGGCATGTCTGGTCTCATGAAGGCATCAGTCTGACAGACATATCAGAAACACGCTTGAAGGAAGGCAGTAAGTGGGACAATATAACACCATCTACTAAGGAAGGATAGAGTAGAATGTCATAAAATCAATCAAATTAATAAATTAACCACTTCTGTATGGAGCATGTGGATTAAAATTCCAGGCCCAAATAGGAAAAATATCATTTTATCCAAATAAGATGCGAAGACTGTTGCATGCATTACTGACTCTCCAGCTCAGATGGAAACATGGGCTGTAGGGCACAGGGGAATTCCAGGACACCACAGAAGCAGGAGATGCAATAAAAACTGTAGACGTCAATGATTTCCATGTAAATTGGCCAGATAATGCACAAGAATGAGAGATGAAATAGTGAATAACTATTTCATGTTAGTGATAACAATCAGAAAAGAGGCCATTCTATACTTGGTTTGGAGTAGAAACATATATAAATGTAAAATTTTGTTAAAAAAAAGCTAAATGGGACAACAATGAAAATTAATTCCTTCCTGCAGGCAAGGAGGCTGCTGAAGGACACTCTGCTGGAAATGCAAGGCCAATGCATATTATTCATCAAGTAGGCTTGAGAATGGGCAGTATGTGGTAGCTTTGTAAGACAGCAAGATAAGGGAAGTTATTAGAAGAATAACTGCGAATCCTTCAAACAGCTAACGCTGGATCCATATGATTAAGTTAGGAAGTAGCAGATACTCTGGAAGATTGCATGTACAAAAACAATTAGACAGCCAAAAAGGAGTTTGATGAGATTCTAGCGAAAGGAATCAAAACTAGCAATAAATCTTTTCTTCTGCACATCAGGAGCAGGAAGCCTGCCAGAGAATATGCTAAGTCAGTTGATGATCAGAGTTTGAAGGGAAAACTCAGAGAAAATAAAGCTATTAGAGAAACTAAATTAATCCTTTACATCACTTTTTTTGCTGTAGAAGAAATGGTGCAGATTCCCAAATGTGATAGCTTCTTGAGGTGGGAGGACACTTGGCAGCAAGCCTGTCTGAAATAGCTGTGCCCAGAAACCAGGTCTAGGATCACCTCAACAAAACAAAGAGCAACCAGGTGCCAAAAAACATGCGATGTTGCTCAGGAATTTCAAAGGACCTAAAGGATGAAATCACTAAATGACTAACAGCAGATTATAACTGTGCTCAAAAATCTCTTGATAACCAGAGTGGCTGTCAAATATCAAATGTCGGGGCAGCATTTTAGAAAGGTTCCAGGGGAGATGTGAGAAACAGCAGGCCTTTAAGTCTGAAATCTGTACTAGGCAAATTAGTAGCAAATGTAATGAAGAACCAAATCCACTGACACTTCAATAAATTAGATTTACATAGGAAGAATCAGCACGACCTTTGCCATTTGTACATATTGGAGTTCTTTGAAGAGGTCAAGGAACATATAGATAGGAGTAATTCAGCTGATATAGTCTACTTGGCTTTGCATAGATTTTCAGAAAATTTGTCCAGTATAGATTCTTCAGGGAATCAAACAGCATTATGACAAAAGGCAAAGTCATTGCATGACAAAAAGACAATTAAAAGATAGGAAACAGAGGAGGTGACCAGAAGCCTTGGTCTTGCAGTCAGTGGTGAGCAGAGAAATTCTGCAGGGCTGTATGTTGCAACCTGTGCTCTCAGGGTATTCACAAGGGACCTACAAACGGGGGTGAACAGAGGAGAGTTTGTTGGCAACAACAAAGTACTGATGATGTCAAGAACAAGAGCTGGCTATAAAGAGCTGTGGTAGTGCTTTATGAGACGTAGTGACTAGACAATAAAATGGGAAATGAGAAGTGTAGGTAAATATGCAGTAATTCATAGGTGAGAGTCATAGTTTCATATAAAAAATGATGCACATGAGCTGACCATTAGCACTCAGGATCATAGGGCCTGTTTAACAGTTCTGTGAATATACCATCACAGCACTCTGTACTGGTCAAAAAAAAACCACCCTAAAAACATATACATTGGAACTCAGTAGGATAGGAATAAAGATCAAACGAGAGAAGAAAATTATTTTAAAATTAGTGAATGACCCATAGTGGGAATACTGTGCTGTTCTGGTCATCTCCTTTCAAAGAGAGTGCAGTAAAACTGGACAAAGTCAGAGGAAAGCAATGGGTATAAATGGCTTCCATGCCTGAATAGCTATAGAAAAGTTTCAGTATGAACTTACCAGGATGGAATGCTCCATCCTGGAAGAGTTACAACTTGAAAGGAACCAGCAGCACAGGGAATGACATGGTGAGGGTGCTTGAAAATTGATCAGTCACTGTCTTCTCCAACACAAGGGTTTGGATTAGGGGTAACACAGAGTTACAGGGTGTCACAGTAAGTTCAGGGGACACTGGAGGAGCACGGGGGTGAGAAAACACATCTGTCTCAAGAAGTTCCTGACGGAAAATAGCTCAAAACAGGAAGAGTACCACTTTGGACACCTGAGGAAAATACCATCCATGTTTTCCCTAATTTGATTCTTTATGTGGCATCCATCCACTTACAGCCACAGCTTTTAAACAGAGTGGATACTGGGCAGTCTTAAGTCTTTGGTTTGACCAGGTACAGCCTTTTGTATATTTTTCTGCTATCAGCTGCCTGAGAGGTGTACATACATACACAAAGAGCCCCCACAGACCTCCTGTGTGCTTCCCCAGCATTTATCTGCCCCAGTCATGACCTCCTGGTTTCTCCCCCAAGGTCAGTGTTGCCCTGGGGGTCCATCTCTGCTGCCAGAAGTTAACAGCCTGTGTAGGAGTGCAGGGTGGTTCTCATCCAAGGACATGATGAGTCCACCCAAAGGTTGTTGAGCCCACAGGATAAACATGTAATAAAACCCAGAAAAAACATGCTGTTGTCAAGTGTAAAAACCTTTCCTCACCATGCAGCAGGCTGTACTGGCCTCACCCAGAGGCTGCTGGCAAGAATTCAGTCTTGAAAGCCAGCCCACTAGTCACAGCCCAATCCACGGGGTGCTCACCCTATCAAAAAGATTTTAAAAAGCAACAGAAAATGTTAGGATATAAGCTTAAGACCCTTTATTGGGCTCTGACCAACTACACAAAATCCACAATAGAAACTCTCTGTGGACTAATGCATCCTTGCTTTTTTAACACCAGTTCAGATCTGTTCCAGGCTTAGCCTTTTCAATGCACTTCACCTTTTTACTCCATTTATCTTTGGACTTACAGAGAGAGCAGTTTGAATACCTGGAGTTCCTTATTGGCGCTATCTTATACCTTATTGTAACATGTCCCGAGGACACCAGAGCTCCACACCCTACAAATCTTTATTTAAAACTTCAACTTAAATAGAGAAAAAATGTCTCATATTAAAAAAATAAAAAATAGAAGAAGTATTATTTTTTCAAGGGAAATAGATACTGAAATATGCAGGCCTGCTTCCTTTGGGATTCATATTCTTCCTGGAAGCAAAAAGTATTGAAACTCTCATGGGATCTCCTGTTCTCATGAAATTCTGAGATTCATTTTCAGTCTCAAGTGGCTAAAACTAGATATGAAGTGGTTCAGATTAGCAGCGGGCTTGGGGTACTTATTGAATTGTCCTCAGCTTGGTAAGCTTTTGATGTTTGCTCATCAATGATACTGCTCTGCAGTACCAAGGATGTAGTTCTGTAATCATAGATTTAATTAAACTGAAAAGTACTTTGTTGTATACATTGGTGGGTTTTTTTTCCCTAAAGGATGAAATCTTCCCACGCACGAAACAAAACTGATGACATCAAGTATTAGACCTGATCTAAAGTCAATTACTGAGGTTTTGTGACTGTATCCTCCTAAACTACCTGAAAAGAGCTTAGTACAAAAGCAGATAGCAACTTTTCAAAAACAATTATGTGATGACTCCATCTCTCAGGCTGAAGGATTCTTCCCTCTTATGAAAACAATGCTTCCAATGTAGAGCCCTGCAGCTGGTTGAACTGCTGCCTCTCAGAAACGCATGGATGAGAGGGCATAAATACGCTCTAGCGGTTGCAACATGGCTCTGCGCCCTGGAGAGAGACTTTATTTCCACTAGCTGGCTGCCAAAAGCCTCTCTCCTGTCAAAACACAACAGATGAATTCACAAATTCCAGATTTACGTTTCCTCACATTTGTGGGCAGGTGATCAAATGAAATCATCCTGCAGTAGGCTAAATAATAACCGCAATGGCAGCCAACGCCTGAACTAAGTATCCTTGAGCTCTTTTCTTTTGCAGTCTTCGCACCCCACATTAGCAATCAAATGGGCTAAGAGGCTTTGTGACTGGAGAATTAACTTCTCTGAGCCCAAGGCAGCTTCCTATCCCCGCATACCCAATGCATCAGAGGTGGCTTTTTATCTCACTTCTGTCTAGAAACTTTGTATGGGGGAGAGTAGAGTTCTTGTTCTTAGGGCAAAAGACAGTCTTCTGGATAGGGATTTATTTCATTCTTTCCTAAGAAAATGTTAAATATTTCATTAAAAGCTGAGCATTCCTAAACCACAAAATATTTCTTTCTTTTTGCTAGGTTGAAAAGGCAAGATTTCTCATAGAAAATAAAATTTAGTCATATACCAAGTACATTCTCAGATCAGTCTTTCAGCAACAAATTGCTTCTTTCCTTCAAAAGATGGGGAACAGGTTATATGCTGCTCTGACTGCAAGTATAACTTCCCCATTTTTTTTCACAATATCACTCCCATTTACTCCCCCATTTACTCCTATCATAAAGTCAGAAGCAAGAAATTCTCATTAGCCACCTTTACATTTAAAAGCATGTTACACATCCTGTGTTGCCAAAATCATCCTCCTGAAAGCTATGTCTTTCCTTGATCAGTCTTTACATTTAATGTCCCTCTCATTCTCTGACCTTAAGAGCTTCCATTCATATCTCCAAAAGGTTGGAAAGAAAATAGCTCTTTCAGAAGACAAAGTGTGCACATTTTTCTTTTTCCCTAAAAATCAAATAGCACCAAGAGTGATCCTGCCATTCACTGCTCCATTTGCTGCTACAAAGCAGTTCCAAGTACTATGCTTGCTTTTTCCTTTGGAGAAGCCCCCAGGTACTCAGGCTATTACACCCCTCCTTCCAAATGAAGACAGAAACCAGGAGTGATCCCACCAAAATGCAAGGTTCGCTCTCGCTTTTCTTCCATGGTGAAGCTCCTCAGTACTTCAGGCTTTTGTGTTTCTCTTACCAGAGTGCAATGTTAACATTTAGGCACAAGTCTTTGGCTGAAAATTGGCATGAGGTGATTTTTGCCTTTAAAGTCCAGCTGTCAGGTGGTTAATTCTGACATAAAGTGTGCATTTTCATCACTTCTTTTTTTCCTGAGAAAACAAAATGTGCTTTATGACCGCTAAATCCTAATCACATTTCTAAAGACTTCATTCTAGACGGTTTACTACATTGTCTTTTAGTTAAAATCTTTCCATAGAATATCAGGCATGGGCAAACTAAATGCCTGATCACCACTTCTTAGAAATGCAAGAGATTAGATAATGGGATATCTGAAGAGGAAGAAAATATCTAAATGAAATTATTTGAAATTATTTTAATTCTCCCAATTACTTTCACCCTCACTTCCTTTTGAATAGTTCCTGACTGCAGGAAATTAATTTCTTATCTGTAAATTGGGTTTCTACAAAACAGATTCCCACACATCGGCTTATTTTGCACTTGTTCTAGGAAAAGATCTGCATTAAGTTTGTACCAGGAGTGAAAAGTCCTTCTAGGCTCTGCACGAACAGCAGCCCGTGACCAAGAGGACTTGTTTCCATCTGTAGTGATCTTATCTCAAAGCCACAAGGAAAAGATGCCAAGCTTGACTTGAGAGCCTGCTTCGCAGAATCCAGTTATTGGTAAAGAAATTCACTTTTCCTTCGTTGAGGTATTTCATTATAACTGCAGTGGTGATTATTGTGTGTTTGCTGTGCAGCCCAATATCCCATGTCTTCAGAGCTCTTCAGGCAAACCAGAGATGTGGTCAGGGTCAGTGCAATCTTACCGTGTGACAACAGAAGGCAAAGGTAAGTTTCTTTCTCTCATTTCAATCTAAATGCTAAGTGCACTCAAAACTAAAACTTCATATGTACACTTCTACCGAAGAGGTGTCAGCGGGGATGAGAGGCATGGTGAGATTTAGTCCAGCTCAGCACTTCAGCAGGGTCTCAGAGTAGGAACGAACACAACACCTTCCCCCGGCAGCCCTGCCTCCATGCTGCTCTGCCTGTTCCTCCCTTGCTTAGGTGCTAAATTCAGTGGCAAATTCAAAAAGCAGTCAATGTTCGCATTTTCCACGATGAGAAGAGGAATCGCAGCTAGCTGGAATCACTCCTCACTGAATATCTTTGGAAATTTGATATCCTTTCCCTATCAGATACCTTTGGAAGCACATAAAAGTTACATAGCCTGCAGATCCAAGCTGCTACCCCGTGGGTTGCTGGTGGGGCTGGCAGCTTTGTTTGGGCTGGCTGCTACAGATAGAGCATGCTTACATCTCCCTCTTTGAGTTAATTGTTATTGATTTTTTCAAAAGTCAGTGCACACATGTAATACAATATACAGCCAATCAAACCAGCAACTGCAGCAGCACAATAAAAAAGAACAAAATAAAAATCAAGAAGAAATAAACATCACCGGGAACCCTGGGAGATAGATACAGACACACAGGTACATCAATACCTATAATAGCTGAATTTGCTTATAGCAAAGTCCAATTAAAGGGAAAATGTCAGTGCAAGCTATGCAAGTGGGAGTTGGGCTGTGTCACTCCTTTGTACGGGAGAGCTGCTGCAAAAAAGAGGAGGCTGAAAGATGCAGTGTGCTCAAATGGGATTCCTAGCCAGGGGCAATGAGTGTGCCAGCAAGGGCACAGCAACGGTGGTCCACAGTCACAGAACACGAAATCAGCACATATTCCTAGTTCTGTATTTAGGTATGTAAGTCATGCAGAAGTCTGGTTATGTGGTACATCTTTGCTTTTGACTAATGAACACCAGGGCTATTTCCTCCCTGCCAGATTGTTCAGCCTCTGTTTCCCAAGCAGCAAAGTCCCCTGACAATGGTGCTGTATTTTTCATTATGATATTCTGCACATGCACTTTTGCATGGAAATTTATTACTTTGTCCCTGAGGTATTTGCTCTTCCCAGGCTTTTATTTCCTGCATCCTTCTGTCTTATAAAACTAGCTGTGGCCTTCCATCCTCCCTCCTCTGCTCATATTTCTAGTCCTTCCTCTCTTTACTGTCCTTACTTCTACTAAGATTTGGGTTTTGTTTCTGTGACCCATCACACACCATGCAACCCAAGTGTTTCACAGCCTTTTGGTACATCTGTTTGTAGAGCAGGCAGAGGTATTTCCCCTAACTGATGGATGAGAAGCTAAGGTGTTTCAAGTGTTGTGTGTTTAGATGCAGAAAAATCTGAGTCCAGTGCAGAGGTGATTCAATTCTTTCATGGTTTTGGGTCTCAACGGTTCCATTGGGACCATAAAAAGGAGACCTGGAGCAGGTCACCAAAGTATGGTATAGTGGTGTCATCCTCCACTCTCACTTTTCTTTAGTTCCACAGGCTTTTGTTCATCCTTTTGCAAAAAAAAAAAAAAAAAAAAAAAAAAGTTGTTCTTAGCATCCTCACCCCCTTCTTTTTCACTGCAGTTCTCCTTTATGACTCACAATAAGAACACATATTTGTGAGCTGTTTCATTTCTCCCCTTTGAAGAGAATGTGCAAGTGTGAAGAGCCCAAATGTAGGGTGGTGCATTGGAGAAGGGTTGCTCAGAAGACCCCCAAAACAAAACTTTGACAAAATAGACCAATGCACACTCTTCTTTCACACAGACAAAATAAGTACTTCATGGGATTAGGCACCAAGCCCAGCTCCTCATTTATGTCAGACCTCCTGCTGTGTTGCAGAAGGGGATGGAGGCAAAAAGAAAGCAAAGAGATGTCAAGCCTTAGAGCATGAGCTTTAAGAGTGCTCTACTCAATTCTGTTCCACGTGAGATTTTGACATAAGTGAGAAGGTAGGGTTGATGTGCTCTGGTGTTCAGGTAGGCAATGAATACTGTGCTTGATCAGCTGTTTATGATTTTTGCCGTTGTTTCTATACTTTGTGAATCTGTAAACAGGATAGAGAAAAAACATCTTTTCAATGGGTAGCAGTTGAAAGGAAGAGAAATATTTCACATCTGAGTGAAAGAGACAGGAAGATCCTGTGATGCTTAACAATAGGTGCTCCCTATATAGCTTTGGTCTTGCTTTTTTCATACATACAAAGCTCACTATAAGTTCTGTGCATGAAAAGAAAAAAAAAGTCCAAATGCAGCTGCGTTGCATTACATGGATTCTTCAGGGTCCCCAAGGGGCAGCCCCCCTTCTCAATAGCAAATAATTGCCCAGGTGCTAGAAAACAGTTCTGGGAATGTGACTTGGCTCCATAAATCTCAAACATGAGTAAAGCGTTCCCTGGGAGTGGGAAGTCACTGAGATTTGTCCCTCAGGAAGCCCTGGAAGCTGAGGGACCACCCATTACTGAGGATGGAATTGCTGCCTGGTCTGAAGAAGCAATGGGAAGAGGGAAGAAGGTCTATTTCATGCTTTTTGTTCATTGAGTTTTATTGGCCTGGACCTGAGTGTTTGTGGATGGACTAAAGTGGGGCAAACAGCCCCCTCGTGGGCATGGCTTTAGCATTTGGTGTCCGTGGCTGGCAGGAGACAAGATTTGCCCACAAATGTTACAGTATTTCTATACTTTGCTCAAATTTCTCTCTCCAAAATCACAGTGAAATAATCCAAATCCTTCACTAAAGACATTAGAATGTATTTTAAAAGCAGTGCAATTTCACTGCAATATATTCCCTAACAGGATGATTTACGTTAGTTGTTGATGTAATAACTGCAGCCACAGATGGACAGGACGAGGGCTTGGTGGAAGGCTTCAGAAGGGACTCAGTTGCTCCTGTCACGTACAGGGATAACAAGTTGATAACATTTCCAGAATTTACTTTGTTTCTGTCATCTAAAAGAAATCCCCTTGCCCATGATAAAGAGACTTCAGAGACCTCTGTATCAGATAATTACATTGTAACTGAGATAAGGATGTAATAAACTTAATCACATTCTGCAAGTGAGACCCATCACACAGGCAATGAAACTATGGATGCTCGGGCTACAAGAGCATCCAGGTCACCCTGGACAACTATGTTTGTTTCTCCCCACACCGACCTGCAAAGGGCCTTGTTCTTGCATCCACCTGAGCCCAACTTACCTCCTGTGTATTGGGACTGCAAAACAGGCTGCAGAGTCAGTGATACACCCAGCTGACTGCACCAACATCTCAGTACAGAAGGCACCGGGAAAACCTTGTACCTTTGCTTTGGGAAAATAGCCAAGGAAGGGCACCTTACAGCTTAACAACCTGCTGTGCTAGGAGATGAATTTTGAGCCTGGACCAAGGTGCACGGACCTGGGTTTCACTGTTCCGCCCCAAGCTCTTGTGAAGCCGTGGGTGCTCTCTTCTATTTCCAGCCATAAAACATAATAGAGCCTCTTTCCTGCCTCCCAGGCATGCTGTGAGGATAAACATGCTGCAGAGATGGCATCTACTCGGGCACTATGGTAGCTGTGGGAGACAGGTGGAGGGGGGATGTAAGAGCACCAGAGATAGAGAGTTGTGGGCACAGATGTCTGTGTGTTGCCCCGTGGGCTGGTTGTGCATCCCATGTGTTCAAACTCGATAGACACAGACACACACAAACCAAACATGGGCTGTCAGGTTATCTGCCCCATGGTGGCTTTATGGGCACCACCCGCACAACCTACTCAGATAAGGGCAGCACATAAGGCAGCTTCTCAGCTTGTCTTTAAAATATAACAAAATGAGGGATAAAGCTCTTCAACATTTTTGCTTTTCCCACTTTTGATGTATTTCCTATTTAAAAAGCAACGCTTGCTTTTTTTTTTCTTTTTACAAAATAAATTATGTACTCCCTCTAGTGTCAGAAACAGTATATGGGCTTAAACCACTTTTGATCGAGTGCTGCTATAAATGTTAAAGTAAGGTTCAATATCATTTCTCCACATTTCAAGATTAATAAGTTATAGTGATAGGTAGAATTAACAACAGCTCCAAATGCTGCTGTTCTGCCTCCTCAGTGCTGCAGCCACAGAAAAGAAATATATTATTAAGCAGCAAAACAAAATAAGTGCTTGTCGAATTTGTAAAGGCAGGTCTCTGATTAGTGCTTTTTGTCACCCTTTTTAATTCTAGTTCCAAACTGCTGCTTTGAAAGGAAATATATGAAAAGCCAAATTGCACAACAGAAATGTGCCAAAGCGGAGAGCTAGAATGGGAAGAAAATCCAGGAAAGGTCTGCTGAAATTCATCAGAGAAGAACAAGAAATTCTTCTCAGTGCCTTGGGGTCTATTGCAGCTGCATGGGCTTTCCCAGATCTTCTTTTACTGTAAATTGCAAGCATTTGGAGCATGGTTCCTGTGGCTTTTAGAGTACTCTGAGCAACTGTGTGAGGCAGCAAGCTCTCCTACTGGAACCATTCAGCTGCAGAAGGTGCAATGTGCTCCCTGTCCCAGCTTTCCATAAGCAGCATTAGGTCTTCCAACAAGCTCAGAGGAAGGGGTAGGCGAGACAGCACTGCTGTCTCTCAGCAGCAAGAGGTCAAACAGAATATCAGATGTCCACTGGGGTTTTCTTCCCTTATGCGTGCTGTTTTTAAAACATGTCTAGAGGAAACACCCTCTGTTTTCCACTATTTGGAAAAAAAATGAATGGTTCTGGCAGCTGGCTGCCTGCAGAGATGGTGGCCTCCTTGCAAGTAAGGTTGCAGATGCACAGATCAGTACATGAGCAGTGGAAGGTGGAAGTGAAAAGTGCAGGAGGAAAGTCAGTTCCAGGGGAGCTTCAGCCTCAGCTCCTGGCCCTGGTAAGCGCTTCAGTGTTGAGGCACAGACAGGCACTTCTACTCCGAGGTGGTGAGTCTGGATGTCAGCCACTGCTGACCATTCACAAACAAAGCTCCTTTTCTCCAGCCACCTGACCACTGATTATATGTATCTAATTTTATCCAGCCACTTTGAATGAACTATCATTACCTCTCGCCTAATCCTCGCTCCAGACATCCTGCTCTGGGCTGGCAGGACATCGGCAGTGCAGGGGATGCTTCAGACATATAATATGGTTCAAGAACAGAGCTGTGGAGGGCCGGGTTGGGTGCCACATCCTGGAGACACACAGCAGCCCCAGGTAGGCCTGCAGGAAGCTCAGGAGGTGCACCAATGCTCATCTGGAACAACCACACCTTCTACACAACTCTCAGCAGCTTCCAAGCCCAGACTTAGGGAACTAAAAGTAAACCACAGACTCTGATGCTGTTGATTTCCTAAAAATATACAAGGCTGAGCCCTGAAAACTGTGTCATGGTACAACTTGCCTATCTTCTCAGCAGAGATGCTGCAAGCAGAGCACCGTGCAGCCCCCTCCACACATCACGAGGAGTGCCACCCACTTTTTAAGGGAGGGGGAAAACACCTTCTGCTGTTTTTCTCTTCATGGTGACAACAGCCAAAGCTTGGCGACTGGAAAATCTTCTGCATTCCTAGAAAAACATTACTGCAGTTTGGCCTGTTCAGAAGATTCACCTGCCTACTCTTCCCCTGCTTGCTACAGCCAGGATGCGTGTTGGACCACACAGCAAGCAGAACAAAATGCCCTTTTCCTGAAGACGAAAGTGAGGAGTGATTCCTTTACCACAACCCCATCTCACAGCAGGCACTTGGCCCTTGAGCATTCTCTCTCTTTCAGTGTTTTCTTATTCCCCTAGTGATACACCCCAACTTGTTACTTTCTAGTAACAAGTTGCATCCAATGCCCCCTGAGTGTGTGTCTTTTTGCACCTTCCTGCTGCTGTCTCCCTGCCACACGGTCACATCTTTTCAGCTGATGCTCTGCAGACCACACTGACTGATGCAAGCCTGCAGGCCCCCTCCAGCTGTACGGCTGTGTTTGTACTGCCATGTCTTGCCACGTTTTGGGTGGTGGTATCTCCCGCTTTAACTACCTGGTTTCATGCAGATGTTCATAGACTCCTTTTTGTTAGTACAGCTTGTGTATGCCTCAGTAAAACTTAAACAATTCTTAGTAATACTGAGGTTATTTTAATTTAGGATTTTCTTCTCTTTCACTTAATAAATGACAAAACTAGTCAGAGATCTGTAAAATACTACATCAGAATTTTGTAGCTATGTTACTTGGTCCAGGTCCAACAAGCAGCTGTGCAAGCTTACGTCTAAGACATTTTATTGCATATCCTTAATCTCACTGGGAATAACTTGGTGGGATGAACTTGCAGAATGAGAGTCTCGGCATGAGACTAGAAAGTAATCTGCCTCATTGTGCCAGGAGTATCATATCTAACAGTATCATCCCTTATCTCCAGTAATTCACTGACACTTAGAAAGGCATTTATGAGAAAACAATATCCAAAGGAGACCATAACATTTTTCCAAATAATTCAAGATGATTCACAGGATTCACACCATGGAGACCCTAAGGAACAGTGAGGGTCAGTAATGCCTGGTGGTTCACAGCTGCAGGCTCAGAAGTAACAGCCAGAACGTGCAACAAGAGAAACTCTGTTTAGATATAAGTATTAGGTTTTTCTTTACCCTGAGTATGGTCAAAATCTGGAACAGTTGTGCAATGTATGTAATGGAGATATTCCAAACTCAGCTGGAGAGGGCCTCAAGACTCCTTATCTATCTGAATCCTCTTTGAAAAGGAGATTAGATGAGATGACATCCAACGGTCTCCTCTAAAATGATGCTCTTAGTCTGTAATTACATGCAATGAAACTACACCACCACCTTCCTGGTACTGGGACGAATACTTTGTGTTGCATGGACATTAAAAGCCTTAACTAAAACCTTAACTAACATCTAGTGCATTTGTCTGCTCCCTCTGATGTTCAGCCTTTACACTACTGTTTTCCAACACGCAGAGTGGGTGCCGTGCCCATGTAAAAAATAACTCTTCTGTTATTGCCCCACTAGAGGGTGCTTTAGCAATATAAATCCTGAATACTTGATTTAATACTTCACAACAGTCATCAAACTAGAGAACTACTTTGCATATTGAAGACTATCAATTCTTTGGAGACACTCTGAAAAACTGTGTGATAAAGAATCCAGGACGATGCGTTTATGCTTGCGTGATAAGCATGCAAACACCACAAATAAATAGAAAAATCACAGAATACAATCATAAAATCTTTTGAGTTGGAAGGGACCTTTGAAAGACATCTGTTCCAACTCCCCTGCAGTGAACAAGGACATCTACAGCTGGATCAGGTTGCTCAGAGCCCTGTCCAGCCAGACCTTGAATGTTTCCAGGGATGGGACTTCCACCACCTCCCTGTGCAATCTGTGCCAGAGGCCTGAAAGGGTCTCTTCCAACTCAACAATTTCATGATTTGATGATTTTATGACCGTATGTACACAAGAGCAGAAAAGAAGTTAGCTCTTATCTTAGGAGTGGTTGCAGATGTCATGGACAATCTTTTCATACTATGAAAAAGTGTGGTGTCACACAGGCAGATTTTTTGCTGATGCTGTTTTACCAAGATCTTTTACTTACCATTATCTTCTCAGCTGCTCAAACTCAAGAGTGACCTGACATTTATCATCAAGCACATATGCAAGTAGTGGCTGAGGGATTATTCAGGTTCATTCTACTGTAGCTTTTGAAATGCATGACAGCAAGGTAATAAACCTGTAGGCAGTTTTACTGTAAGCTACAAATCTGTCACTCAGCCCCACAAGCAAAGCATTCTTCTACTGCCATATAGTAGCCCTGGCTTCAGCAGTAAGAAGCCAACAAAAAACAACCTTGGTTATGGACAGTTGTAAAAGCTTGTTCAAAATTAAACACAAATGTATATATATATTATGCATATATGTGCATTTATGTATCTGTGTATAAGAGAAATGTAAAGAGATGGGTTTCACAGAAATAAGAACCTACTTTAGGTAATTAAAATCCCACTGGAAATCCTGGAGAGAAATAAATTTCCAGTGTTTGTCCTCTTCTTGAAGAAAGTATGTGGAGGACAGAAAGGTAAATTCCCTCCTTGGACAGGAAGGCTGTAAGGCTTGGCCACAGCCCAGCATCACCAGCACCAGCTCTTCTATCACCTCAAGAGAGGGAAGGAAGAAAGGAAGGAAGCTCCCTAAACCTCATGCTGTTATGGGCCTATAGAAAGGATAATAGTGCAGGGCTACAGCTATAAAAGCTCTGGAGCAAAACAAAATATAGCTCCTTGCAGATAAAGGCAAACAGGTAATATTAATGGTTAGAATACATGAATATGACTAAGGCAAGAGTCATCCAGACAAGTAGCGAGGCAGGAAAATCATCTACTGATTATATCATGAAAAGTATCATCAGTTGTCAGTAAAAGGGCCACCTGGGATCAGGCAGTCAACACAGTTAACATCAGCAGCTGAAAGCCAGGACTCAGGCTGCAGCCAGGAACAGGCAGACTGCCAGTGTTCATGCATCCAGAGGCCCTCAGACCTGGCTGTCCAGAAGCACTCAGCAGTGTGCTGGGCTGTGGCTGCAGTTGTTAGTCAAGGGAGCACTGCTCAAGCTGTGCACTCTTGCTGACATGTTCCCATGAAGAGAAGGCCATTTTTCAGCCTATACAAAGCTCCCAGTCCAACCCCCAGCTGGGTTGTACCCAGCAGGACAGAGGTGATGGCACAGAGACCAATGGCTTCAAGCTCTGCTGGGAAGTCACCCTGCAAATGAAGCCCAGAGCTGCCTGTGGCTGTTCTGCAGAGCTTGAGTAATAACAGAAGTTTTACAGCAGAGCAGTGTTGATGCCACTGCTTTCCCTTAAAAAAGGGGGAGAAAAAGAGGGGTAACAAAATTATTGAGTAGACAGCTCCTTTTCCAAATTTGGAGGGAATAATTAAACTACTAAATCAAAAACTGAAGATAAATGACAGACAATATGGGTTTTTTAGGAATTAAGCATGGCAAATTCAATTCTTCCTATGGTAACAAGTCATACCAATTTTGAGAAGATTGCACTGTCCCAGCTTTAGTACCCTCATTGTCAGTAGCCTGTCTCTTCTGGCCTGGTACAACAAACTCATTAAAGCAGCGAAATGTGTGCTAGCAGACATTTATGAGTGGCATACAGGTGGCATACAGGAACACATACTTAGACCATAGCTATCAATAGCTCCCAAACGGAAGGAATGTGTCGAGTGAGGTCTGTCCTCAATCTAGTATAATTCAATATTTTCATTAATGACTTGTATGATGAATTTAAAAGCATACTTTATTAAATTTTCAAGCAACACCAATGCTGGAAAGGCTGCAAGCATGGAGGAGCACAGAACGAGAATTTAAAACATTCTTGACAAATTAGGAAAATGGACTGAAAGTAATAGGCAAAAATTCAATAAGGGCACGCAAATCCCTACATTTATTTCTTCAAATGCAGGATGGAAAATGCCTGGCTAGGCAGCAATACTTCAGAGCACTGAACTTTTCAGTGAATCACAAACTGCTTATGAGTCAACAACATCACATGGTTGTAAAATAAGCAAACAGCATCCTGGTGTACCTGAGGAAAAGTTCTGCCTCTGAGCCAGATGAAGAAAGGTCAGTCTGTAAGTGGCAATAATAAACACTCAGCCCGGGACAGCACCAGTAATAAAGAGTCCTGGCCAACTGCAGAATGACTGGAGGAAAATTGTGAGGGCAAAAAGAAGTCTGTCAAGCATGACCTATGTTATGAGAAGAGAGTGGAAAAAATGGGGCTGTTTAGTACAGAGAAGAGAAGGCTGAAGTGATGGACACAGAAGAGCATCATGAAATTCAACAAGGGTAACCACATAGTCCTGCATCTGGGGAGGGATAACACCACGCACCAGTGCAACCTGGGAGCTGACCTACTGGAAAGCAGACCTGCCATGGTGAGTTCTCACAGTCAAGGAGAAGTTTGGAGTTAACTGGAAGGGCAGTAACTTTGTTGAACACACTGGAGAAGCTTAACCTGCCTCTCATCTCTTAGGGTGCTCATTCCTGACTGCACAAGGGTCACCTTCCAGGATAGAAATGTCCAAGAAAACTTTTCACTAAGCGTTAAGTCTTTCCCAACACTACTTGTCCTAGTTGAGGAAAGGCTAGTAGAACAACAGCATTTTGTAACCAGATGATAATTTCACATGCATAATTATCTATCAAGATACCATATATCCTGTCTTGCTCTAAAAACGGGAAGAATCCTGCCTTTTTTTTATTTCAGCTTGCTAACGTAATCCCATCTGATCAAAAAAATAACTCCTTACTATTATTGATCTTATTTCCTATCTGTAGTTTCTTCACTAAATAGATCTACTTTAAAACATTCACTTAAGGCACCTGCCATTTAGTAACCAAGAAGCGACATTGGTCAAACTCTGTCAATAATGCAAAAACACTGCAGCCTCCCAAATTGGAGACCACTATAATTAGCCTGAGGAGTTGACTGTGAGTGATAAAATTACCACATCTTAAAGCCTGATTTCCTGTCAGCTGAGCCAAAGCACAGCCTGTTTGGCCTAAATAATTTCATACACAAATAGATTATCTCCTAATTCATTCTGTTACACAGGCAGATGAAGTAGCCACCTCATCTGTGGGAAATTCTTAGCATAAAGCAGTTCATTCATACAATAGGTTCAGCTTTACCAGAGACAAAGAGAGCAAAAAGTGAACTAATAGGGACCTTTGGGATGCAATCAAATAATCCTGGAGTGCCTGGAAGAGACCCAAAGGGTGCTGCGGTTTGTGGAGAGACCTCTCCCAGGGCAGCTGGGTGGGGGTACATGAAGTACCCCTGGAGTGTGAGATGCTCTGGGGCACGTGAGTGTAGAAGAGGGATTCGTTTTAGCTCCTTTGGTGAAGCATAGTAGGAATTGATCTAAATAGAGCCAGGCATTTTGAAAGAGGAATACATCTCTGTCAGCGTCCTTTACCACTTCTGCACCCATTCCCAACCATGATAGGCTGTAGCCTCACCTTTACCGGCAGGAGAGGATGTTCAGTTATATCTGGGTATGACAACCCCTCAATGAAAACAAAACAAAACAAATCACTGAATTCATTAGAGAAAGCTCAAAATAATGTTTTGAATGTGGTTTAAATCTGTATATTCTAATCATTCTTGTACACAGAGATGTGCGTGGATCATGAGGGTCTACTGGTGTATGGTTGGATCAGGGTAGCACTACACATGGTTATAAACACATGGATTACCTCAGGGACCTTGAACATGCTCCCTACAAACAGGGAGGGAAATAACAGTTTTTCTACTGTTGCACACTGTGAGTGCAGCCTTTAAACATGTAAAATGGTGAAATCATTGCAATATTTTGTTTGATAAATGGTGGAATAGTATTGAAATATTTAAGCTATTGGTGGCAATATTTTATAGGGATGTATAAGTCGTGACCACTACTGAAGTGTGAAGAAAACAACATATGTCATTATTTTACCTTTTGTGTAAAGAAAAAAAAAAACAGAACCAATTATTTAACCTAGCTGCTGTATTTGATTGCGATTTCTATGCCTGTCAGATAGCAGTTAGCAGGACTATTAAAGTACATTAGCTCTCTGCTGGTGTTTAACGACAAACAGACACGGTCCATATTCATCAAGCAATTATTTATACCACAACCTTTTATAGAGCTGTGAATTACCCTTAGGACTTTTGCAGTGACTGATATTTCTAATAAACTGTTAATTTTGCTCCATGAATTGTTCACATTTTTAAGCTGGGAAACTAAAAACTGTGAAATTAAACCTACAGTGCAAGCTGTGCAAATGGAATCCATGGGATTAGGACACAGTTTCAGGTCACTCTAATGCAATAAAAGTGCATCATTACAACAGAAATTAGAGGTAGCTGCAGATATTAATATATAAACAATAGACTTTTATGAGAACAAACACACATGGCCTGCCAAGGCAAGGAATATGCACACATTTCCACAGCCCTGCCACTGGGACAGACCAGGAGGTTGCCTCTGCGTTAGGTTTCTCCTCACAGCTCCAGGGGCAGCAGCTCCATCACACACTTTGCCCTTTTCCCTGCCAACTCCCTGCCATCAGGATGATGCTGACATACATGCCCCAAAGATGTCTGGTGTTAGCAACACACTTCTGCTGGGAATCAAACAATAAAAGGAAATTCGGGGGCCAGGCCACACAACTTCTTAGTAAGGCCAAATATCCTCTGATGCCTGATGTTCCAAAGAGGAACATATGTTTCTGACAGATCTGGCTCCTGTCACAGTGCGCATGTCCCAGATCTGAAACTTAGGCTTCTTTGGCTCTGCCAAGGAGCCTGATTTTACAAGGTACTTCACAAACAACGTTACAGATGGGCATCTGGTGAGCTTATCATGAGGGCCATGAAACTTAATTTCCTACATTAAGACACCTAAGCACATTAAGAAAAATATAATCTGTCCCTAAGTGACTGGAGTATCTTTGTCTTCTTTCTAGAGGTGACAGAGGCCCTGCAGGCTCCACCAGTCTGTGGAGAGGTATCTATCTCCTTCCACCTGGATTTCCCTGAGGTCAGCCAGCAAGAGCCTCCAAAATGCCGACTGCCATGAAATGCCATTGGTGCCTTACTCCATATGCAGTAACTAAGCCCCGTAGGAACCCAAGTGTGTCTGAAACTCAACGAACATCTGGTTTTAATGGTGGAGCCACAGAAGGGACTGATGCTGGCTGTCGCAATCATGGTGGTGATGCTCCCATACATCTTCCTTCCTAAACGCAATTTCCTGCCCATAGAGGGCTGGATGATATACCAGTATAATTAAAAACTGAGTACTTATTATTTAGCCAAAAGCATTAGAATGGATCTTCGGCTAATAAATTCTTACATTCCTCTGTTAGGAGCCAAAACCATAATAACAAGAAAATCCTTCTCCAGGACTAACATCTTTACTGCTACATTCAAGGCCAAAACAATTTTTCAGGAACAAGGATCAATTCCCAGAAAGAGAGTTCAGCAGAGAAACACTGATCTTACAGCTTTGAACAAGAACCTTATCATTTGTGTTTCTCATGTATGTTTTATATTTGGACAATTTTCTCTTCCTCAGCAATGTGTAGCACTGGAAAACTACATCATTATGTGCTTTCTAAATGGATTTTCTTCTCAATACAGTATTGTCTTATAGCATATGACTTATTTAGCAAAACCCTTTAAATTTTGATGCAGAGCATCAAAATGTAGCTTATTCAGTAGAAACTCATTTCTTTTCTTACCTGTTGCCTTGTCACTATTGAGATTTCAGACTAGGAATATGCAGCATTTTAACAGCCACAGGCACCAGGGTTTCCTGTGTGTTGAGCTGAAATAAAAGCTAAATAATTAATTTTGAAGTCTATGACTGCTGTTGAGAAAAGTCTTTGATCCCCAAAAATGTAGTATGAAGTAGGGTTCTTATTTTGTTTTGCTTGATGCCACCTAGCATCCTGATAAAGAACAGAAGATCCTGATTCACCATGCAAAGGCCAAATGTATTTTATCTACATTCATTAAGCAACCTTCAAGGAGAAAGGTAACTGACTCAAAGCACCAATTCCATCTGCTCCTGCTCATATAATGGTTTCAGCACAGCATTTATTGGTGAGATACTGGCAGAGTTTGCTCTGACTACCACATTGCTAGCAACATGCAATCCTGAAAATAATCATTCAGAAATGTTTTTCCTTCCAGTGTATACATCAAGAAAAAATTAGAGAGCCATGATAAATACCGTAAAACCCAGCTGCTGTTTTTCTGCTGCCCACAGAGAAAAGTTATAATTGCCTCTTTTTTTTCCCCCCCAACACGAAAGCACTTTTGTACAACCCTATAATGTCTCAAAATCTAATTTTGCTTCAAGTCCTGTCTCCCAGAAAAGTACCAATAGGAACTTACTAGAAAGTACAGTATATGGCAGATTTCTGTCAAAAAGAAAAATCCTAATACGCTTTCAAGGTTGTGGCGATTCTAGTTTTGGGAAAGAAATTGAACAATTACAGTACATGTAGTTTTGGAGGTAACTGGAAAAGATTAATGCTTTTGCCTTACAGTTAATGGAGTGGTATACTCCAATTAAGAGTACGGTAAAAAGCAATTGTTTTGTGATTGCTTCTTGAAATACAGGATGAAGTGACAAAGAAGGAAAAGATTTCTCACTTTGAAATGACTCAGAAGGATGAGGAAGGAAGAGTGGCTTCTTGTAACTTCAGCTGTTATTTCTAAGTAACAGAGACTGTGGTCTTCCTGGTGGCATTTTTTAAATTGTCAACAGTATAGATGTTTATGGACACAAATGTCAATGTCTATCTACCTAGAGCAGCACCACTTTTCAGGAATTCAGGCATTTGCCATTTAGTTTTCACAGCAATTAATGAGCAGTTAGATAAGAACACTCCTGGCTGCCTCTCCTCAGAGAAGCAGAGACTTCACGATTATATGCTTGCTGCTTACTATCTAAGGGCCACACTAACAATCAGCTGCAATCACAGCAGGAAAGAGTTGCTTTCAAAGCAGCAGCAGCTGTTATGTAACACACCACCTTCCAGATAATTCAGCAGCTGAATTATGTATTCTCTGAGGCCGGTTGTCATATAGGTGCTCAGTTCTATGTTTCATAGCCCCAGAAAAGTCTTTGTTTTAGTAAATGGATGAGTGTGCAGCCATGCAAAGAATCTTGAGGGGTTAAGACGACCAGTCTTTGAACAATAGGCACCCAGCAGATGGCAGAAATGTCCCTGACAGATTGGCACCCAGAGTTCACCCGTCCTGAAAGCTGGTCAGCCCAAGAGGAGGTGTGCCCTTCATAACAGAATCACAGAATCACAAGGTTGGAAAGGACCTACAAGATCAACTAGTCCAACCGTCCTCCCATAGTCCAACCGTCCTCCCATTACCACTGCTACCACAGACATTTGATCAGCTACACAGAGCCACATAAGAAGCAACACGCCCCCACTGTTAATCAACATTAGCAGCAACACAGCTTGAGGAATGACAGGCTCTACATAATACATGAAGTTGAAAAATGTCATACGCGTCGTCAGTAGTGTTGAGAAAATTAGCATTTGTGCTGATTGGGCATTTTTGCAGAAGAAAAGCGTGACCTTCCTGTGATCCAGCAACAGGCAAATGTCTCATTGTAAAGTCAGAAAAGTACTGCAAAGGAAAAAAAAAACCAACAACAAAGAGAACACTGAAGGCAGAATTATAGGATTTATAAAGGTGCTGACTTTGTATGAGGGATTTCTAGTTCAAATGTACTAAATATCAGCCCTGAGAGAAAAGAAACAATACTAAATCTGTAAATTAATACATAAATGTCATGGGTAAAGTAGAGAATCGTAAGATCAACACAAAATGACCTGAGGGATGCAGATACACTTCACAGATACCAGCTCTCACAGTAGCTCTATTATATGGAGGAATACCCTTACCTCTATCTGTAGCTGGGGCAGTGGAAGTCTCCAGAAGCAGTGGCCTGGAGTCACCTTCCTGACCATCAGGCATGTAACTGCCATGTCACCTGTGCAGACAGCTCCAAACTCACTTCTCAGTAAAAGAGATTCATGGTGATGATTTCCTTCATTTAGGCATCCCATTTATGTTCTTAATGACATCTACTAAATCTCAACCTAAATGGCTTTATGGCTTTCCAAAGCAATAGAATCATGGGGGTATTACAAAGAGAACTCAGTAGTCTCTGTCTCAAATAATTTGTTTGTGGTTATTTCTTTCTACAAAAAAGCTTTCATTTTTTTTCTTTTTTTTTTTTTTTTCATAATCATATTTCTCAGCAGAATACAAAACTGGCAGATATATTTGGTATTTAGTTCTTCCCTATCACTACTGTACAGACCACCTGTTGCAATTACTCATGCAAAATTAGAAGAATGATTTAAACATTTGCTGCTACAATTTTCTGACTTTTTTCATGAAGTATTGGGTGTGAAGGACTGGTTCATCAGAGAAAGTGTAAGGGTTGAGAAATTGTTTCTATTTGCTTTTAGTTACTAACTTCAAATTAAATGGAAATGAACAGCCCCCAGTGCACTTCAGATCTACGCATCTCAGACCTGCAGAGAAAATAAATACACCTCTGCTTCTTCTATCAAGGAGGCCACCTAAGCTAAGGCCAGGTTCCATGACTTCAGCAGTGAAGAGGGGAGCATCACTTCGAGCACAGACTACTGTGTGGCAGATGATCCCTAGTGCGTTCCTGCTGTTGGCAAAGAGTTGCCCTGGAACCACTCAGTCTCTTTTCTTTTTTTTATTAAGATAACTGTAGTGGTAATATGGAAGGAACCTCAGGTTCCCCTTAAAACCCAATTCAGGGCATTGTTTCTAAGCCTAACAAAAAAAATTTGATGGCAGGAGTATTAAAGCCAATTTAAAGCACAAAAGAGCTTTCCAGGAGCTTTCAGTAAAATACAAAACATCTCAGACATGCTCATAAAGCTAGAGGTACAACAGAGAGGTAAAAAGGGGATTGAGAATACTTTTTTCTCTTCAGTAAGGAAGGGGTTAAATCTGGGCATGAGATTGTGCTGCACTGCCACTTTCCCCCTTTACACAACCCAGTTTTATTGCTTTGATACTATCTGCATGAGTGGTTTCTTCCACTTTCTGTTCCACCTTTAAAAGCACACATCATCCACATTTTCCCCATCAAGGACTGAGGACTCCACTTTAGAAACTGAAGCTTTCAAATAGCGTAATATTTTCACAAATATATATCGTTCCTGTAAAAAGCAAGGGATTTGGTTCATTTTATAGGTTAAGAAATATAAAGGCCTTAGGAATTCAAGTATGCTGTGTAAGACATACCGCTTTCTAAAGACTTGATCCAAAGGTCAAAGAAGTTAAGAAAAACCTTCTATCAGGTAGTCCAGGAAATCAAGACTAAATATTATTATTTCTAAAATATTCTGGAATGACTTGAAATAATTAAAATGGATATTTTAAAATAAGAATGAATAATTTGGGGATAAGGAGAATATATAGGAATAACAATTATTCCAAACCTAAATTATACAACAAATATAATAATCTCTAAATAGGATGGTGCCTAGAGTCATTAATTACAGCCAGACACAACCATTGAGAAACTTCTTTAAAGAACTCCCCAACCTTGTCTGAGATTTTTTCCTCACTGGTGAAAATTATGTCCTATTTTGGAGTAATTTTGTGGTTCACCAATTCATTTCATTTACACAATTCTAGAGTCATTAAAAGCAAAAACATTTGAATGGACTGCTTCATCCACAAGCAAAAAGCATCACACTCCATTTTCAGCCTCCTTGGCCATCTGGTCTCTCACCACCAGATCAGTTTTAATTTTCACAGGCCAAAGCCATAAAAAAATCACTTGGGGAATAGAGAAAAATATAATTAATTACTGTGACTTAAACTACTACTTTTCCACATGGAGGACACTGATTTTTTAATTAACATTTTGTTTGATTGTTCTGAAGGGCAGGAGAGATTATTATCTGGACTTAATTACCAGCACTATTCCAACCAGAACTGTTCACAAATTGCTGAACTGATGCAATACCTTTGTCTAGCGTGCAAGTTTGTCACTCCTAATTAATGTTCCTTGGAAAAGGATGCCAAAACAAAGCTTACAACAGTAACGACATAGGCATTAGGCACTAACAGGGGATCACATAATTGCCTCTATAAAGCTGGTATGACAGAACACTATGCCACTTTCTGCTCCTTTGCGACCAGCATTCACAAAGCAATTGTGAATTGTGAAAAGATCAGAGAGCCAGATGGGAGAGAAGTGTGTGTGTGTGTGCATGTGCTGCAGAACATCAGCTCTGCAACAAAAAAGCCTTCAACAGGCAAATGCAATGCATAGAGGAGTCATCCTAGCACACACAAGAATTGCTCTGCTTTGCCTGCACCAAGGGACCAAACTTCCCTGCCTGTAATGAAAGGCTGTGAACAGCACCAGCCTGGAGAAGAGAAAACATGAAGGGAAATCTTAACAGTATGTGTAAATAACTGCAATGAGGACAGAGCCAGGCTCTCTTCAGTGCCTGGACAAGAGGCACTGGGCACAACCTGGAACACAGGAGGTTCCTTCTGACCATCTGGAAGCACTTCTTCAACGTGTGGGTGACAGAGCACAGGGAGCCCAGAGAGGCTGGACATGGACCTGGGCACCCTGCTCGGGTGAGTTTGGGCCAGATGGACCAGAGGTCTGTGATAACCTCACCACCCTTTGATTCTGTGAGAATTTCAGAATCACAGAACAGCTTAGACTATCAGGGACTTTAAAGATCATCTAGTTCCAACCCCCTACCACAGAGTTGCCAACCACTAAATCAGTCTCCAGATCTGGTTGTCCAGGCCTCATCCAAGTATGCTGGCCACTAGGCTTGCATAAACAACCAGGGCCAGCCAGGCCACAGTGCCATCTTGCTACACACCATGTGATATTCTGCAAGCTGTGAAGTGCATTGCATTAACCTCCTCCAGTAGTACTCTTTGCAGTCCCGTGCACTTACGGACCCTCTGATGGATGAAGAATGATCACTTCAGTGCTGAGCACTGACCATATTGGATAGCCAGTGAAACCAGGGCAGCAGCAAGGCTCCAGTCAGCCCCACCCCAGACCCTCTGTCTTCAGGGAGGTGGCCACGTGGGGATTTGAGGTACCCACAAACATAGGGGTTTGAGGTGCCCTCGAGAGGCACAGCTGAAGTCAGGTGGGTTTCTTAACGAACCCCCAGCACGGCTTTAGTACAGCACTTCTGGAAAGAACTAATTAGACATAGTAACTTGATTTCAAGTACTAAGTTTAGACAATGATCTAAAGATATCTATGGTTACAGGGCTCTGTGGCATATCAAAGTTAAGTAAGGCAGAAAGGATATTTTTGTTAACAATCAATATTATGACAAAGAGGTTAACCAGAAAGAGACTGACAAAGTGCTGTACAGCCCAACGGAGCAGCAATGTGGTTCATAATCTGATTCCCTTCAGGGAAAGGGAACAAAATGATGAAGTGATCTTTGAAAGTATTAAGATCTATGGTTTGGCTTCCTAGAATAATGGGATTGTTATTTTTCCTATCTATCATGAATATCCTCTCTGCCCCTTAAAAAAAAGCTACTCAAAACATTAAAGATAAAGAATAAGAAACAGAAGTCATTAGGAGAGTACACCTGTATGTAAGAGAAGGAAAAAAGGAGAATCCAAAGAATAAAAAGTTGTAAGTAGGTTGCTTTTTACAGCCTTTCTCCAGGACTGCTGAGTATTTGTCCCCTCACTTTTTGCTGCCAAACAAAAACTCCTCCCTACACCTGCAAGATCAGCAGAGAGAAGAAAGGTGGGATCCAGACAAACAGGACCACCATAAAGCAAGTAAAAGAAGCAAGAGTTTACTACACTGAACAGAAATGGAAGTATGTGAGCCTTAATTACTATATATATATATATACACACACACACACACTACATACACATATATAAGTACATATGCACATGTGTAAATCCATATATGCATATATAAAAATATGCTTGCATGCCTGCAAATCTACCCACACAGAGCACATCAAGATGATCAGTACTTGTTACAGTTGGTATTACAGCTGGAAAGATTATTGTGGTGAAAATAGGAAAAGAAACAAAGGAAAGAAAGCTCACCCGTATCTGAAGATCTAGGTTCACAGGAAAGACTCCACAGAGGAGAGATCTCCAGAAAGAGGTCCTTCCCCAGTGGCAGTCAGCCCTGGGGTCTAGGAGAGGTGCAGCCAGGCTCTGGTCACACAGCTGAATCGCCTTCACCTGTGTCACCTGTGCTCCCACAGCTGACTCAGCCCTTGCCTGAGGTGATCAATCAGTGGTTCAGGCTGTGACTCAATAGTTCCCATACAGTACTTAACAAAAAATTCTTGTTAGAGATGTTGTTACACAGCTCTATTTATGGTGAAGTTACACGGTCACAAAAGAGGGTTCCTGGTTTTCCTTAAGACCATTTAAGATAAACAGTTTTCTCAAAAAGAGATTTCTGCTTTTGTTGGCACTCCGATTCACTGTTCTGATATTGTGGCGGATGGCTTCATTAGCACAAATCAGCCATGTTTTCTCTTATTATGCTCTAAACCAGCTGTCTCCAGGTTGTGTTTAAGCTGATCAATAGACGATCATCTTTGTTTACAACCCTCTCACCTGGTTTCACCTAGTGTTTGTTCACTCTAGTGGAAGAACACATGTATGCCTTTCTCCACTGTTTTTAAATGCCTGTTTACTTAAAGGTAGTTTCAAGATGATTTGCTTAGATTCATTCAATTCCCTCTAGACTATTACAGCTCTGGCAAGCCGAGCTCCTGCATAACCCTCTCTGCTTTTCCATTGTGGAAAAAATGCACAGTTCAGCAGGGGTAAACCCTTCAACATGCTTTTGTTTCAGTTGAAAAGAATAGCTTTGGTTACAGTGTCATGAGGGAACCAGAGAGCCCCTTGTCACACCTGGCCACAGCCACACTGAGGAGGCAGCTAGGAGCTTGCTGCATGCTTCCCACTCACTACATACAATACGGTGTACCTGAGGCACTGCTGCAGGAGGGCTGTGGGCTGCTTCACCTCAGTATAGCACATTCATCTCTCCTCCACTTACACCAGATTAGCTTTAATAGCATCAGCTGTGGGAAGTGGCCTGCCCCAGTTCTATTGAAGGAAGTAGAGAACCCGTTCTATGCAAGGGTAGGGTTGCTTTCCTGGGCTACCAGCATGCGCCTGGGTTTCAGCAGATTTAAATAGCAGCTTATGGATGGATTTGATTGAAATCATGCTGATTTAGGTTTCATCCAGATGTTCATGATTGGCAATAAGTGTACTTTAAACAAAAAGAAGCCTGTCAATATTGCAACTGCAGCAGGTGACCACACTGGCTCTCAACAGCACCTGGAGACTTCTATTTCCTAACCTAGAGCGTAGCTTTAACTGAGTGGAAGTGAGATGTAATTCTGATGCTGCACTGTGATTCACATATGCTTTACTAAAATAACCTATTTGCCTTTTAGATTGAAACTCCTGTTTTTGTTTCTTTCCATTCATTTTTTCTTCCATTTTTCTATTTTTCCCTTCCTTTGCTGCATTCTCTCCTCAGTGTTTCACTGCAGGAGTGCCGTGCCAGTTATCCAATAACATTCCGGTAGAAATTCAATCACACTCACTATGCACATCATCTAATATATATATATATATATATTTAAATTGTGATTGAAAAGTCAGAAATTTGGTTATCCCCACAGCAAATATCAGATTCTTGTCTTCAGAAAGGAGTGGGAAAGGACACAAAGGCTATTTGGGAAAATGCAATTATTCAAATATATTTATAAAAGACAGACCTTTCCCCCCACCACCCACCTCCTGGAAAACAAAGCATCTCGAGCTCAGCTTGTCAGTACCACAGTCACTGCTGACACTGCAGATTACCGCTGTGGAAGCTGAGGCTGCTTTAAGGAGTTCTGCTCAAAAGCCCAAAATAGCTGGCAGCTGGCGTCACCCGCTGCAGGGGGCTGAGCAGCAGCAGTGAATGGAGGCAGCCCAAGGCTCACAGGTGGGGCTGTGCTGCAACGGACACGGGTGTGTTTGCTCTAGAGGCAGCGGTGCACTCAAATATTTAACCACAGACAGGCTGCAATTTGTATTTTCAGCTTATTTTAAGGAAAACAGCTTAAATAGACCTGAAGGGGACTTCAGAACGGTGCAGCTATTGGCTGTGACAGTTTCCTGACAGCACACAGGTTTTCTCCCGGCCGTAGCTGGCTCTGGGTAGCCCTGAGTAAAGGGCTGCCTTGAGATAGCTCTGCTTGGGACCGCTGGGACCAGAGCCTGGCACATCCAGCACAACACAGGGCCCCGGGTTCTGTGATCAGTGGAAGCTTGTGGTGCTCACATGGGGCGGCTGTTGGTGGAGGGGAAAGGCTCCCGGCTTTGCTTCAGCACAGCTCCAGCATGGGGACTGAACACAGCTTCTCTTCAAAATGTAAAGCTGTTGAGAAGATGTCAGAAAATGACAGCTCGGTGACCACATTTTTCAGTCTTAACTGGCAAGTGAAAAGAAACATTAATTGTGTGTTTATGTCATCGCCTCCCACAGCTGACTGTTGCAGAATGCAGCTTAAGGTGGCATTAAAATGTAAGGTGGGTGTTATAATTTGCCTGAAGTACTTTAGCAGTTTTTAGTTTTTGTTCCAAAAGTGATCTGAAAATTCTATCTGCCATTCTACCCATGTCCCTGTAAATCACCGACATCCTCCGCTATGGAGCGCGGGAGCTTGCAGCCCCATGATCTGCAGTGTTCACAGCAGTGACAGTGCCTTAGTGCATGATCACAGAAACATAGGGTTGAAAAGGACCATAAAGATCATCTAGTTTCGACTCTCCTGCTATGTGCAGGGTTGCCAACCACTAGACCAGGCTGCCCAGAGCCACATCCAGCTGTGACTGGGCAGCCCAACACTCCCAGTGCCACCCCAAGTGTTGGAGGGTGCCCAGGGCAGCTCACAGCAAACTGAGTGCCACCAAGCTTTTTTCCCTGTGTGAATCATCACTCCTGGCTGTGCCCAGAGGTAGAAAACAGCTGTGGCTGCAAAGCAGAAAACTTAATAAGTTGAGGCACTCTCCAAGCGTTTCCCTCAGAGCTCTTCTCTGAACAGCATAGAAGAAACGTCCCATTCCTTTTTTGAGAGGTATAAGCAAAGTGAGTAAATCTGCCAAAATGTGCCATCCGTTCCCTGAGCAGTGAGGTGTAACCCAGATCCTGTTAGCATCACTTACAGTAATGTCACCAGCAAAATGTTCAGGTTAAGCTCCAGGCTGTGTGAACAGAGTGCATTTTTTGTCCAAACAGACAGGTGGTAACGGGAATTTGCAAACATCCTGTTTCATATAAGCATAAAGACAATTAAATCCAATTACCTGGTGCCAATATATACTCCTCACTGCATAGAGATAGGGAGAGAGCTTTCCCCAGGGATCCCCAGGTGCTGCATGTCAGTGCTGAGCCAGCTGAATGATGGGCATCTATTACAGCCACGTCGAGTGGTGCCAAATTTGCTTTTGGCTTTCTGCTAGGCTGCATTTCACTATTTCACTGATTGCATGGAAGCGATATCCTATTTGACAGTTCCATAGCAAGTGAGCCACAGGTCTGTGGTCTTTCTTTAAATAATTCCCACCCCAGGAAATGCCATGTCACTTCTATATTTCACCCTGCCTCTTTGAAATCCCCCCTCCTGCAGCCCCTGGGGGCTCAGGTCAATGAGGGGTGACTACTGTGTGCTGCCCATCCCAAGTAAAATTTTAAAGGGAGAAAGCACAAATATGTAAGTGAAATTTCAGTCTGTTGTTCCTGAAACTGGAAGACCTTAGAGGCTTTTCTCACTAATACCTAAACCCACTCCAACTCCATCAGGGGAGGTGTTTTGAGAAGGGTCTCTCACACTACTGAAGCCTTTAGGCTTGCACAGGACATCTCCACAGCATGCAGTGCAGCTCCGTACCCAGTAGGGTCCAGAAGAATGCTGTAGGCATGTAAAATGATCATGAAGTGGCTTTTACATGTCAGTACAGACCTTTATTTGGAAGCATCTCTTCATCACAAATGTGTTCCCAATGCCATTTATGTTCCAGCACAGCGAGAGGTCAGCTTTATATTCCTCTCCTGAGCTATATTTTTCAAGTCAGCATTTATTAGAGCAGAGATGGGAAGAAAGCCGGGTCTTTTACACTGAGCCTGCACAGGATTAAAGAAACTGCTTATCTAGACAGCGAGAATTGCCACAAGACTCACAAATGGTCTACTGAATTTCTTACTGTGGCTCTGATAGTGGGCTATACTAAATAGACTCAGAGGCATAAACTCCCTGAGATGTACCAGTATGCTTTTACATCCTCTTGCCAATTCACTGAATGATCCCACTGGGGTTGTATTCTTTACTTTATTGTTCAAAATTATTTTAGTAAACAAAACAGTAACATGGAGGAAGAAAAAGAGAAAAAATCCCATTACTTTATATATCATCTTAGCATGGAAACCAGCTGCATGAGACCCAAGAAGAAAGAACTGCTCTTTACAGGTAGGTCACTTCCCACCATAGTGAAAAGGGGCCAACAAAGGTACCTAATTACTGCTTGATGTAGCACAGAAAACACCACTCACCCAAGATCCAAGGTGAAAGCCTCCACAACCCCCTTAAGAATCTTGTTAATTCATTCATTTCTGATACTTCCAAATGACAAGGTTTCTATCCAATTTAGGTTTGACTCATGTTATCTAATTAGATCAATTAAGGCAAATTATCATCACACTGCAAGTTTGACAGGGTTGTAGTCAAATTTCTGAGCAGAGCTATTGGATGTGAAGTAAAGTACTTAAAATTTAAAGACTATGGCTGTAGTATACAAACCTTCGTGACTGGCAGAATCACACAATCAACCTTTCCAAGTGAGGTTGAGCAGAAGAGACGATGGTCCAGGTAAATGCAGTGCCTACCAGCCTGCTTTGGAAATAGCCACCCAACTGGTGAAGAAAGGAGAAACGTCCATTGAAGGTACATTAACTAACTTTTAACACAGAAGTTTACCTGTGTATCCTCAGATGCACTTCAAAATGAAGGACTTGCACTTCTGCATGTGTGGCTGTTCTGCACAGCTGATGCATCTGTGTGACCTGGTATATCACAGTCAACATGCCTTGGAAAAGCTCTGAAGATTTGGGTTGGTTCCCTGATTGAATGATGTAAGGGAGGAAAACAGACCATGGAGAGAAGGAGGTGAGACAGAGAGAATAAGCAGTGACCGAGTGCCTGGAGTTTCCCTCTGAACACCAGAGCAAAATGTGGAGCACCTGGTCAGGAAAACCACGCTTCAGAAGATTTAAATATAGTGTCTCATTATCTCAGCCTATTTCCTTGACAGAACATAAGGCTGAACATCTTTTTGTTGCTGGTGAATTTCTTTCTCTCTCTCTTTTTTTTTTAATAAAGAAGCTGATAAATCAGGAGGATTAAAGGGAATGAAAAACGATGTCTTCCCACTTAAACGTATCTCATTATTAATAACCAGGTCTGACTCACGGCACAGGAAATATATTTCTGTGCACGCACGCTATTGTGACAGTGCTGAAGCACAAACACTCTGACGTGCACTGAGCTGTAGCGGGGCCAGGTACCACTGCTCGTGTGTGAAGAAATGTAAAATGTAGTTCTGGCTAAGACAGATAAGGCAGTCAATTTGAGATGAGTTTTGAGCAGTTCTAAATGCAATTCATCTTTTAAAAGGAGATTTACACTAAGGCCATGGTACACTAATGCAAAGCTTCACATCCAAAGTCAGTCATTTTCTGACATTCCTGACTGCTGATTTGCAGCAAAGAACCAAAGTAGAAGCTAAAATGTTTAAAATACGGATGCATTAAAAGCAAGTTAATGTTTTTGATGGACCTCATTATTTAATTTGGACGTCTTCCTGCTTAGAAAGAGCTGATCATATCAAGATGTGCCCAAGCCTTTGGACTATTAACCTTGTTTTGTACCATTGCTGATGGAATAGGTTTTATTATAGGCTGCATTTCCAGCTGGTTTCACTGGAAACAATACTGCAACAACAACAGTTGTCTTCTACATCATAGAGTGAACGACTGGATAAATTCTAGAAAATCATCCTTGACAATAATGAACAGTTTGCATCATAAATGCAAAATAACATTAAACGGCAATCCTTTTCTTCCATATTAAGCATACGAACAAAAAAAGGTATTCTTTCAAGGCAAAGAAGCTTAAAAATGGGACCCAGAACATTTTAAAAAGAGAAATACGAAAGATCCCTTAAAAAGTCACTCACCTACTTAACACAGAATTTCCTATACATTCTGGCCTGGGAAAGAGCTGTTCATGAGGGAAAAGCAAATTGCTTGGATTAAGAAGAGCTCAGCAAACCTACATACAAATTCGAATCAAGATAACATCAGGCTACATGTTTGTTACACACTGTTAACTGCTCTAATCAGCGACTCTAAAAGTAGGACCACTATATCTTCCCACGATATTTAATTCTTACCTGAGTTTCCTCATTCTTTCTTTGCATTTGGATGAATTGTCTCTACAGAGTAGGATTTTTTTTTTCACTATAATTCTACCAATAAGCCCCATTTCTGGAATTCCTGGTTTTGCCATAATACAGATAAATAAATGACCAGTAACACTACTGACAGACAATAAAATACCCTGTTCTGCCTTAGTTGGACAATTTCCGCTCAGGTGCAATTTCTCACATAGGGTACAAATCCACCACAGTAAAGCAGGAGGCTTCTTTAATTTGCACTGTTGGTGTGTGTCAAATTACTCTGCTCATTCATTAATGGAAAACCACTATCAAATGTTGAAGTTAAACAACCAGATCTGACAGAATTCCAAATTCTGTGATAACTCAGGAATTGTGAATCGTGGGCTGGAGGGCAGGCACTGGCTTATAACCTGGGGCTCTCTGAGAAGTATCCCAGGCTGATAAGCTGGCTACAAGTCATAGATTTTGCATTTGGTTTTTATATTTTTCTAAAATCCACATGGAAACCCATTTTTCTCTGTCACTGTCCACCTGTTTAGTTCACACATATCTGTTTGGTTCCCAGCTATTGTACAGCTAGCATAAATTTGATTTGATATTGCGATCCATCTGTTTCAGATAGCAGCACAGAGATTGACACAAACCACTCATTTTTTGCTAAATCATGTTTCTTGTTAGGGGTAAATTTTCACACTCATGACAGTTGTTTTTCAGAGCTGTATATTTACAAATAGGGGCAATCCCATGTAAATTCACCTGCTCTTATTCCTGGACAAATACCGTGCAGCTCTGAAGACACATTTGGATTCTGTGACCAAAAGAAATAAGCTGCAAAATTAAGTTTTAGAAAATATTCATTGAAATACTGTGCTGAATATCACCGGAACAGTATCAATGTTCAGCAACTAAGTTCAATTATTGCAAGTTTGTGAAATAGTTCAGATGAGCAGAGTGGGAACAAGCATATTCTCACCTTTCCCTCTCAAAAGAGAATATTATGGGCCTTGAAGCTAATCAAAATGCTTCTGATTTCACATATTAATGAAATAAAAGATGTTCTAGGAAATACTTCCAAATGATCTTTTCCTTAACTCCTGAAAAGTGAAAGCCTTTCCAAAAATAATTAGTTTTTACTAGGGAGTTTTTGGTCGTGTGTTTTCAACTTAGCGTTGTTATATTCCTGTAAAGGGAACGGGCTGTAAAGCACCTGTTCAGAATGGAACATGGAGCACCCACTTCCTGTAACAGTTTGTTCTGGAAATGTAAACAAGGCATGTCCCAGACATTGGCATTACAAAGCCACAGCTGCTCATCTGTGGTATTCTTTTGTTTCTCCATTTTTCTTCATTTTCTGACCTAGGTTTTCCACAAGCTGTGCAAGAAAACATCAAAAGACAAATATAGATGCTATCACAATAAATTCTGTCTTTTTTTTAGAATTTTGCTTCCAAATGTTTGTCCAAGGTCTGGTTTGAGGTCAGGACACCCATCAGGGTCACTCCTACCTCAGCTGCCAAAGTAATGCTTCCTCTTTGCACTTCCCCCAGCCCTACACCACCAGCACCACTGGGATTCCCCATGATGGTGCAGCCTATGATGGTGTTGTCTTTTGCTCCCTAAACCCTTCTTGGAATAGTCTGGGAGAACAAAGGGACAATCCCTGCCCTCTGCCCACCCCCAGAATTGGGTCTCCACCTCCTGGATGACAAGTGACAAGTTTGGCTTGACAGGTGGCCATCCCACCGAGGAGGATGGCAGATGGGATGCCACGCAGGTTGGGTTTGGTGCTGGTCACAGGAACAGCACGTCACATTACATCTAGGAAGGGAAAGAACCATCAGAGAAGGACCGAGCATTTGTGTATTTTGGCACAGAAGACTCTCAGAGCTGAAAGCATTGTGATGAACTAGTAATAGGACAAGAAGTAGTGGCCATAAATTTTGCCAAAGAAAATTCAAGTTGGATATTAAGAAAAAATTATTCTCAGAAAAAGTGGTGATACGTTGGAACAGGCTGCCCATGGAGGTGGTGGAGTCACCATCCTTGGAGTTGTTTGAGAACTGCCTAGATGTGACACTGAGGGACATGGTGTAGAGCTGTCACAGGCATGGGTTGATGGTTGGACTAGATGATCTTAGTGGTCTTTCCAACCTTAATGATTCTCTGATTCTAGGCATGGAAAAAGAAAAGGACAGAGAGAATTTCCTCTCCTAGAGGAGAAGATGTATGGTTTAATGGGATCATGTAGATCTCCTAATGTCTTAAAAGAAAATTGGGTGTAATTCAGGGAAGTGTATTACAGAGATTGCCAAAGGTAAAGGTGGACTGCCTTTTAAATGTTTTACACCTATCTCTGTACATTACTCATGATTTCAAATCCTCAATAAATAAACAAAAGGTGAACCATCACTTCCTTTGATGGTTCTCCCTTTTTGCTGCTTTTCTCCTTGCACTTCCTAAGAGTTTGAGATTAAGTTCAGCCTTTGTTTTAGAAACATGGCTCTTTTTCACACAGTTAAAGGGAAAAGAAGATGAAAAGGTTAACCATAAAGCCAGAACGCAGAAACCAAGAAACCAAGCCAAACAAATCCAGCATTTATCTTCATTTCACAGCTCATTTTTCTAAGCCTACTCTGCAGTTTGGGGAGCTGATCCAATATTTTCAGTGTCCTGGCTTGTCAAGAGTGGTATTTGATGTACGTGGGGAAAGTAAGTCCAAAGCACATTGGCTTTCTCTGTGAGGTATGCCAGGACAGGAAAGTTTTAGAGAGAAAATCGTAGCACTGTGTGGATAGATGTATGCCATGTGACTGCTGTGCCTTGCTTCTGTCTTTTACAGTTCATTAATAATAAGCCTTTTTTTTTTTTTTTTAATTTTTGAATTTTCTAGCTTTTCTTCGCAGATAGGTGTTCTTTAAGTTCAAGAAAAATCCAGGTAATTGAGTGGAACTGCTCAGAATGAGCAATTAGCATGTGCTAATTCTTGTCTCACTCTTTCCTTCTCCACTAAGGCATGTTTGAAGCAGTAGTGCTAAGCAACATGAGTTCATTTTATCATCTACAGATTTTATCATTAACACAGTCATTAATATAAATGTATAGTCACTAGGAATTACCAGGAATTAGAGATAATACGTAGCAGATACCTCACTAATTTTCAATTTTCTTTTTAACAATTATTCAAACCAGCACTGTAAGGTGGACTCTCACTCAGTAGGTCCTGGCCTGCAGCTGATAGACTCCAGTAGTTCCAATAAGTACCAGTAAGACTCCAGTGACCACTCTGGAATCCCTCTGAACACTGTCACTGCATTCGTAGCAATGCTTTGTACTGGGGGCTCCTAGATATTTTATCACTGAATCATAGAATCATCTATGTTGGAAAAGACCTTCAGGATTAAGTCCAACCATAAACCTGATCTACTGAGTCCCATCACTAAACCATGTCCTTAGTGCCTTGGACTGTTCTTACCCCTTACAATTTAACTGTGAAACCCATCAGCAAACTTGTAAATGTGGCTGAAAGCAAAATTTATCTATTTAAGTGCCACCTAGATGTTTAATAAAAATGAAAAATATTTTATGCTCTACTGAAGAAAGTGTTATCAAAATAGGGGGCAAGACCATGGAACCTGGTAACACTTAGCAAATGCAGCATTTCTTGGGATCTGGACCTGATTTGCACTGATGCATCTTTCCTGGAGGTAACAGCCACATGAAAACATTTGTACAGCAGGAACGAGATGTAAATGTACTAAATCTTCATGCTGACTCCTTTCCAACTTGGAACTTTTTATGTGCTTTATTATACAATGTCCAGTCCAAGTGTCTAAAGATAAGAATTTGTTCCTGAAGCAGGAATGAAGAACCAGCATTTGTGTCATGCTGCATACAACCACACTGCAAGATGAGTTTGTGTGAATTAAAATCATATGCTGCCATCACATCATGTTACTTGAATAAAAACAGTATCTAAGTAACTCCTCACTAGATTCATGATGAAATTAATCAAAATGAAAACCTGAAGACAGTTCCCCATATCCCTGTTCCAGGAACTTTCTTGTGGAAACAAAAATGTGAAAGACTCCAAATGAGAGTAGTGCTCAGAGTGCAGGTACCCAAAGGCATGTGATTTACAAGAGTATTCCTTTGATTAAGCAGCATGCCAATCAACTTAGGCAGTATGGCTGTAAAATTGTCCTGATTTATGAGTTACTTTAAATCTTGCTTTCTGCTGCTCTGCATATTGCCAAAACAAAGGTATCTGTTTCATGTAAAATTCCTAATTCAAGCTTACACCCAAGCTTCAAACCAGTTTTGAGAAGTTAGAAGAATTAAGCCAGCACTTCATTGCTTTGTATTTCAAAAATGCTGTTCATCTGAATATCTGTCAGTGTCAATACTAAGTTTTCAGTATGGTGACTATTAAAAATCGCTCAGAATATTATTTTCCTAAATTATTTAGCACACAATGAATTACTTTAAACAATTTGGGGTAAATCAAGCAGCTAAGTGCAGTTTGATGCTACCACAAATGGTGTCTTTGCACACTAATTACTGTAATAACTGTGATACTACTGTTGTCCATACCTCTTTAGACTGTAGGGAGGTTATAATTCAGTTTTAATAGTTTAAAACAATTCTTTGCTATATCAATGACAACATTGCTTGTTTTCATTTAGTATGTTGTATTTTGGAATGCACAAATAATTTATTTAAATAAAAGTATATACAAATATGATGAAGGAAAAACTCTACAGAGTTCAGTACAATGGCTGCATGCACTGGGAATGATGCTATGATTTGCTTCAGAGGAGTGAAGTATGAATTGAAAACTAGGAAAAATTTGGATGGTGTGCTGAAAATCCCATCACCACATCGAAGGGTCTTCAAACCTGAAACATATTATGAATAGAAACCTATTAAACACATTTTAAAGTTCTTTCTGGGAAATCCAGAGTTACAACTACTTAAAATTTTCATTTTAATAATAGCACCAATAAGGAATACATACCCACATTTGCAGCACAAGATTCCCATCAAAACAGATGAACCTTGGATGATCAAAAGTCTTGTAAACTATATTGAAACACACATGTATTTTAAGAGAGCTTTTTAGCTTTTAATCAGGAGTAATCAGTTTCCAAAGAGAATGGAGCCAAACAAAGCCACATCGTGCTTTCAGTGTCTTCAAACAAAACTGAAGTAACTATCCAATATGTTATCATTGTATTCCACTGCTTAGCATCAAACATTTGAAATATATGTTGAAAGCAGTTCTGAGAGCAGGATTTGATCTAGTCATTCTCTGCTTATTCTGGCTACACAGAAAGATATTCGACAAGTTACCACTGAATATGGAGAGAGATACATGGAAATAGATTTTCCATAATTTCTGCCATCTAAATATTGGGTGGCTAGTCTTAACTAACCATCTAATCTGCCTCTACAGTCACTGGAGAGACACCAACACCCTGAGAGGGTAGTTAAGCCTGCCCATTTGAGGATGGAATGGCTCATATGAGACAGATCCACCTCTCCTGTTGACTACACAAGGAGCCTCAACAGCTCCTTCACATGAGATACTTGAGTTTCATAGAAGCAGAATGCATACTGTTATTGAGTCAGAACTCCACAGGATCCACTAGATCAGAAAAACATCATCTCACTTTTTTGTTATAAGAACTTACTTTTACTCAGGTCAAAGCACCTCCTTTTTTCAATTCTGTAACTTCCTAACTTTCACTTGATTTCTGTGAGAAAATCATTAAACATTTTTTGGATGCTCTGACATATGCTTACGCTACAAGACATATTTTAGTCAGCAAAAGTGAAGTGCTGAATTCAGCCAGACATGCTGAACACAGTTAAGCTGTTTCTTAGTACCTCAGTGTTCAGTTTCAGAGATTGCATGAAATATGTCATCCAAGATATATGATGTTTTAGAATATCATTAAGTTTAAAATAATACCAGTTTGCCTTTAATTCATTTAGCGTAGTTTTCTCTAGGAGGAATGCTTATACAGACACACTGTACTTGGGCACATTTGATGTGTGTCCAACCTGTGGGGCTCTCCTAGTTTTGCTATCAGTTCTCAAACCCGCTGGAAAATTTCCACTAAGTCAGAGAAAGGTACTGATGTCTTGGAGAGAGTAAGCTCTGGATGTGTCATCAAACTCAGGGCTGGATAGAAAGACATGATTATATCCTCACATGGGGGTAAAAGCTGGAGTGGGGTGAAGAATCCATACTGTGTTTTATCCTAGAAAACATATCCATAGGAAACTAAACATCATTGTTCCCAGTACTCACATAATTGTCATCAACGAATGACAAACATGCTTTTTTTCTCAGTTTAAAGAGCTGTTACAGGGGGGTATGAGATAAAAATCTGTTTCTCATCAATTCTTGATCTTAAATGCAGACTTGTTTGTTGTTTCGGTCATGAGTCTTAGCTCCCTGGCGTGTTATAAATAGCATTATTGAAACAATAACAACCATAAAATTTTGTTGTAAAGGGGGGAAAATTACAGACAGTATTAGACTTTGTACTACCCTCTGTGTTGCTTCAAATTCATGGCAGCGGAAATTTCCCATTATGTGAGGGTTCTGCCTTCTCATTACAAAACACAAAACAGTCTCAAGCATTTCAATGTACTCCATGCAGTTTTTTACATAAGCATATGCAGATAAAACCATTTCCCAACAGCTGTGGTTAGTCATCAAACCATAAGTCAACATTCTTCCTACCCATGGATCCGCAAAACTGATGGACACTCCACTGACAGCAGAGTTTTGGTCACCTCTTGGTGACATCATAATCCCCAAAGTCCACTGCTACACACTATTACAGTTAATTATTTAACTAGTTTAATCGAGCTTTCGCACAATGGATGGAAGTGCAGAGCTTGGGGACTCCTGAGATGAGTGTTGCACAAAACGTTTATTCCTGCAGCAGTGTTAGCAGCAAGCTTCATACTTTCAGTAAAGACCTAAACTGAGCTTATTCATGATTTTTTGTGACTGAAATGAATGTTTTCTTTTACAACAAAATAAAAATAAAACCCCCTATATTTACTTCTTCAGCATAGGAAGATTAAGGGAAAATTTTCGCAGCTGTGTAAATTGTGGTCACTACTATAGTATCTTACATTGTAACTTCAGTGTCATTACTTAATTACATATTATACATTTGAAATTCCAGTGCTGTTCAAAACACCACTGTTCTTTCAAACCAAGTGCAAGTGGAAATACAAAGGCCTTTTTCCCACACTTTATGAAACATTAGGTACAAAACAAGTGTGAAATACTGTATTTTAAAGAGCAGTCGTAGCTTTGCATTTGTAAATAAACATATCTGCACATTTATCACTCATCACGCCTCTTTAAAGGGGAAAAATGTCAACTTGTGGAGTAGGAAATAAATAAAAATATGCCATCTTTGGGGATTCAATATGTAAGCGAATCATCATCAGGCATCAGTGCACAATTCTGTGCAATAAAGCCCAGTAAAGGGCAAGACTTACAGAATGCTTCCCCTCCTTCAGCCAGCAGGTTCTGCCTGCTCCCAAAATCAGGAAACAAGGAGCTTGGACTAAATTGTACCTGGGAAAGCATTTCTTGCATTGATAGGATGATTCTAGTTCTTAAGAAAGAAGTTGAAAATGTTTGTAAGAATATGTTTATCCAGCTGTTGGTGGCATGTGTTTTCTCCCTATGGAACATGTTTATTGATAACAAATAGGACTGTTAAATCTAAGTTAGAAATGAAAGCCACTATAAAACTTCTTCAAACATACCGGGATCTAGGAATGTTTTCTGTGCTTTCCCTCAACAAGAGGTCTGAGATCAGTGTCTCTGGGCTTGATCTCTTTCCGTACCTAAGAAAAAAGAAAAGAAGTATGTTTTTATTTATCTTGATATTTAATAATGAAGATTAAGCAGAGAACTATTAAACAGAAAAAAAAACTAAATACAACTGATATAAAAACAACTTTACAACAAGTATTTTAATTAAATTGATCTACTCATATTAGAAAATGTTCTTCAGTATTTCTTTCAATATATAGTTTTGACAATTGTTACCTGATAGTATTGAGCAATTCTATGTTTTTCAATTCGATGGATGTTCCTGGATATTTTAGGGCCTTGATCCTTACTGAAGGAGGAAGCAGTGCATGACAAGACTCCTGAGCATGTCATTCTTGCTTACAAACCCAGTTCCATCATCTCATTAAGTTTCTCATTCTTTTACATTCTGTTGTATCCTTCATTAGAAATTACATGAATGTAGAGTCAAATTTATCTATTATATGAACAGTATGCAAAATTCATGCATGCCATTGTGTCTGAAGAACTGGCCAAGATTTTTAAAAGCTAGCTAGTACATTTGGAGGTGCCCACTACATACTAGATTAGGTGATAAAAACTGAGCTGTCCCAAGGCAATAACCACTCCATGGTTATGGACCTATCAGAATCAGAGTTCTTCTTTGGTTGAACAGGATATCATCTGCTACTTTTGTCTTATACTTACACAATGGCTGTCTATTTGCTTGTTGTTTCTTTTTTTTAAATCAGGGATATTTTACCAACAGTTTGTTCAACCGTTAAAATACAGCAATTCTTCATTCTAGGAAAGAATTTGCTCTCTTTCTCTCAGAAAACAGAAACACCACCAAACAGCCAGCTTGAGAGACACTCACTCACCATAACAACTCATTAGATTACCTGTGATAACTGTAACCAAACGCTCCCTAGGTTGGAAAGAATTAAGATCATGGTTTGTAACTTGTGTATGTAATTAGTCTGAATCACAAAGTACATTAACAGATAATAGCTTTGTGAACATCACTTGAGCGAAATTCTAGCTCCAGAGAAGTCAAAGGTGCCATCAAAGACTTACATTTTATCCCTTGCTATCAAGATAGTTCTCCAATGGCTTAATCTAATTCTGGGGAGGCGGGCAAGTTTTATCAATTGATGTCTTATTTTCCTGAAAACTGGACATATTTCTCACTTTATCATTTTATTTCTCTTTGTATTACTGCCTCACCTTAATCATTTTAGAACATCATATTTGGTCCAGAAAGACAAAGTATCAAATTCAGATTTTTAAAACAAATTTCTCAATCTAAACTGACTGAAAGGTTAAATACTATTACAATAATGCAATCAAGCATGATGCTAAATAAAAAGCCATGCACTCAATCACCATAAAGGGATTTCTTTCCTGTTCCCTACTCCAATTAATAAGGATATGACCACGGCTTCAACTGAGGGGTAATCTAATTTGCCATTGTTTTTTAAGAAATTTATTTAACAAATCCAACAGCTTGCTCCAGCAGCTCACGTTTGGGCAAAAAGTCTCACTCACCTCTTGTAAAGTTTTCTCTGAGCAAGAAATAGGTAGAAACCTTCATTAATCAGAGATTTGCTCAAACAGTGAAGAAGACTCTTTTGGAGACACAAGCATTATATGAGTCCCTCCAGCATGGCGAGACCAGTGCTGCTACCTATACAGGACAGCCCCACCTTGTCCTGAAACAGCAAAGCTACACATCAGGGGTTCCTTGGATGCACCAACTGGTGTGACCAAAGAGCAGCTGTTCTTCCTACATCAGGTACCAAAGCTTCCAGTCTACTTCATAATTTTGCTGCTGGGAAACAACCATGTTACAACCATAATACAAAGAGGTCATGAGCAGTTGTGAAAGCAAAGCCTTCTCTCTTCTTTCAGCTGCTTCATGCTTGCTCTGTGTCTTTGATGGACAGCACTGAGACAACACAAACAGAAATCCATGCTTTTTTTTGGTGTTTGGAAAACATGAAAGAAAGAGGGCCTGTTGGTTACAGAGCATGCAGGTAGCACCAAGGAGCAGGAGAAAAGATTCAAAGAAAGCTGGGCTCTGAAGAAAGCTCTCAAGCAGTGCAGCACAGGGGTATGAGGCGAGGACACGGGACATTTTTGAGGACAGAAGTGGGATTAATGCAAAGACGTGGACACCTGCAGTGTAGGAGTCTGCAGCTGTGCTGGTCACCTTAGGTTCTCTTCACCATCAGTGAAGATCTGGAACCTTGTAAACAATGGATTTCATCTGAAATGAGAAGTCTGAAGCAGGCCTGGAGTGCAACAGGTATCTATTTCCCTCAGATCATCTCACAGGAGTACAAAGCGGACATATGCATATGACTAAGCCAAATGAGATGGGATGTGAAGGAGAAGAACCCTAAAGGAGAGAGAGAGCAAAGCAGCCATGCAGACAAGAGCAGAATTCAAGAAGAGAAGGAGAGTTTGGAAGGAGCTTCACAGTAGCAGGGGTGGATCCTGGTCACTCACAGAGAATGACACTCAAATGCCAGAAGCAGAAGGCTGAGCCAGAAGGTTGTTCATGATCACATAAATGTCAAACAAGAGTAGACAGATGAACTGAAGAGACAAAAAAGCACTGCTCCCAATCCTTGCTGCCCGTCCCACAACAAGCAGCTTGTGGACCTGGCCCAGCCCCAGCGGCCTGCTCCCATGGGGTGAGCCTGGGCCCTGCCACCTCCCCACCACAGGGCTGGCTGAACAAGCACCAAGGGCAGGGCCAAACACTTTAGCGAGAGATGGCTCTAAGCACCTCTGCTGGAACAGAGCAAGTGATGCACATGTTTACATCAGAATGCTTATCAAGACAGCAATTCATTTTGCAAGTAACTGTCACTGCTGAAGTAAGAGCTCTGTCACCTTATTTCTCTGCTGCTAATTCACCGCAGAACAGAAAGAGCACAATTCTGGTTGTTGGAGTGTTTGTTTTCAAGTTAAGCTTTCTAGACAGCTTTAAAATCAAGTTGTCGTTGTTGTGATTTTATCTGTCGGTTTTCTTTTAAATCCAGGTCAATACTGGATTGATGGAACCTGAATGAGGAAACTGAAATTCTGAATTGTTTTGTCTATAGCCAACAATAACTATTCCGTTCATTTCAGAGCCTAAATACAAGTGAAAGCAGTCTCAGTCTTTGAGCTGTGTACTTGCAGCCAAGTCATAAGCAAAGAAAGCCATGCAAAGTTAAAGCAAGCACTTGATCTAGTGGTTGGCAGCCCTGCTCATGGCAGGAGGTTGGAGCTAGATATTTTAGGTCCCCTCTGACCTAAGTCATAGTATGATTCTATGATTCTTCATTTCTATAGTGGAGGATGAATATAGAAGGAGGGGGTTGTTCAGCCTTGTACCTTTTAAATCAGAAACAGAATCAAAAAAAGGTGGAGATATGAAACCAGCCTAGAGATCCCAGTGCATGCAAGAGAAAGGGACAGCAGCAGGAACAGATTATTTTAGCAGTCATCTGACAAAAAGTTACAAGAGCACAGTGCAACGCACAGAAACACACTGCACACACAAACAGCTGTGAATATTGCTTTAAAAGTCCAGGACTGAAGAACCATAATGTTATCAGCCTCCTCATCTCTGTTATGGTATTAGCGCACAAGCAGACAATGTCATGGGTTTGCTGGGAAAGCTCTCAGCTACACCATAGCCTCCCTTCTGATTTAACTCTTCAGACTTCTACAGGGACAAATGCAAGTGTTATTATAGATCTCTCATCTGGTTTTGATATTAAACAAATAGACAAATATACCAAAGGTCTTCTGTGTCACGCACAGTTTAGGGACCTCAGGGAATGCTTCTATTAATCAGTCTAAAGTGGACAGATGTTCCCAAAGAAAATAATTTTATAGCACAATGCTAACTTTTCTCAGCCTCAGCCTTCAGCACCCCTTTAAGCAGCACAGCGACCCTCAGAACGCCAGCATGGGGCAAGGCAGCTTTGGGTCACACTCTTCTCTTTCGGCTTGGGCTCAAGTTCTTGTTTATGGTCTTGAGAGAGTTTTTGTCAGACTACTGGGGTTTCTGGCATTCACTGCTCTATTAAGTAGCTGACAAAGCGTTTCCACTCCTACAACTTCTCAGCAAAGGGCACTTTTTCCCAGTGAAACCTTCACTAGTCAGTGGCAGCGACAACAGAGTGAAACAGCTCGTACTGCCCTGCCTCATCCTCCCCAGGGTTAGTTACATTTTCTCTCAATTTTGAGGGGGACTCTCCCCACGCCCGCTGCCCTGTGGCCGTGCTCCTGTCCACCAGCCCGTGCGTGCCAGGTGCCAGAAAGGGCTGAAGGAGAGGAGGCAGCGTCGAGGCAGGTGGAAATCCACCTCCAGATCCAAGGATCCACATCCTGCCCTCGCCGGCGGTTTTCCTGAAGGAATTGAGGTGAGACCCCCGGCCGCGAGGGGCATCTCACTCCCCTCCCTCCCGCCTCGCCCCAGGAGAAGGGCAGCCCAGCGAGCGGGGAAGGGGACGCTGCAGGGCCCGCCACCTACCTCTGCCTGGTGATGAGGTTGATGTAGTGCCTCAGAGCCGAGTAGTATCTGGCCATGTCCTCTGCGGGAGCGTCCTCGCCGGGGCTGTCCGGTTTGGAGGGGTACGCTTCTGCCAGCGTCCCCAGGCAGACCAGCAGCGACAGGGCGAAAGTCAGCACCGACACCCACAGCCTCATGGTGCCCTGCATCTGGACGACGAGCGGAGGAGAGCGGCCGTCAGCGCCCGCCTCGACGGCAGAGCAGCGCGGCCGACCCCCGGCAGCAGCCCCGCGACCCCCGGCCCCGTGCCCGTGCCCACCCCGTCGCGCTACTCACGGCGGCGGTCGCAGCGGAGCGGATCCGGGCGAGGCTTGGCGCTTCTTGCCCGTGGGTCGGGGCTCCCGAGTGCGGGACTCCGCGCCTCGCCGGGGTGTTTTAAGGCTTCCCCGGCAGGCAGGAGGGGCCTTGGGCGATCACGCCTCGTCAGCCCCGGCCCCCCCCCCGCCAAACCTCCGCCTGCGCCCTGCCCCGGGAGGGGCACCGGGCGGGGCCGGGCGCCGCCGCCGTCCCCCGCATCACGAGCACGGCAGGGGGGCAAATCCCGCTCCGGGGTCCCCTCCGGCACCGGGGGTCCCCGATGTGGCTGTCCGAGAGCGGCAAGGGAGAGGGAACCGGGAATGGGAGGAAGCGTACCCCGCTCCTGTGGCATCGGGGGGATCCCAGCCTGGATCTGCTTAGTGGGATGCTGCCCGACCCAGTGCCAAGGAAGTGTGGAAGAAGGTTTTAAGGTTTGGGGCATCCAGAAATGCCAAATCCGTGCCACAGGCTCAGGCACTGCTCCCACTAAATAAATACACCTCAAGGGTTACCTGCCCAGGGAACTGGCAGCAATGAAATTGTCACTGTGCACTCACTGCCGGGATGGCTCTGGGTACCCATGCCTGCCCCCTGAGATACCGTCCTAAATCTTACTGTGTTATATTTCTGTGCCTGAACAACATACCACAGCAAACAGCCCACCCGTGCCATGGGCTCTGACCCGCGGAGGTTGCCCCCTGCTGAATGGCACACGACAGCTTCTCACAGGATGGGGTGTGGGGATCGATCTGTCCAAGGTGCCTGATTTTGGGGTCTCTTTAAACTTGCCCATATCTTGAGTCCTTAAAGAGAAATGGGCACCTTACAGCGAGCTAACCCCTCATACAATGGAGCTCTGAGACAAGGCAGACAGGAAACATTTGGTCAGTGCTCTCAGAAATATGTTTTGAGTTTTAGGTGGTGCTGTGTGGAGCCAGGAGTTGGATTCAGTAATCCTAGTGAGTCCCTTCCAACTGAGAGTATTCTATCGTTCTGTGATTCTAAGCAGGGTGGGCATCCCTCAGCAACATGTCCTTCTGCACTGACAGCAGCAGAGTGCTGACGATGAAAGGCGAAGCCAACTCAGACAAAGTTTCTGAATTCGTTGAGGAGTTTGGTGGAGTTAGCAACTACTCATACATATTAGTAAAATTGAATTAATTCTTTAGAAACAGGTAATTTGATTAGTGTCTTGATGACCAATGACTAATTCCAGTTGGAATGACAAATCATGACTCTGAACAGATCTTATTTTTGCTGTAATTTGAAGGTAAAATAACAACCGCACAAGTAAGAGTATCAGACATACTGACAGAAACATTTAAGACATCTTCTAAAATTGTACTATGCATATACTACATCATAGGTATTCATTGCTATAGTTATTAATATATGTAGTTACTGCTTTAATGCTCATAGAACATATTTTGAAAAACAATAATCAGGCAAGAGTAAAGCCGGAAATCATTTCCATCACTCTACATTGCACCCAAAACCCTTATCAAGTAAATGACTCCCGCAGCATGCGAGGAAACTCACTGGTCTGTGTCCATCTCAAGCCATGGAAGCAAAGAAAATTCCAAAGCTCTTAACGTCAAAATATTTTGAACTCTTCATGACTCAGTAGTGCATTGGCCACAAGCCTTACAGCAAGATTGCAGCTCTCTTTTATCAAATGCTGCCTGAAGAATGTTAATGCATATGAGGAACTTTCCATGGCATAACCAGAGACTCCAGCTTCTGACTGCAGCACAGCTAAGGACAGGGTGACACCATGCCCCACCATGTGGCCTTGCTGCACCTCATGCACTCTGTCCCCCCAGCAGCAACACTGCTGCAGCACCACTGAAGAACACTGAAGGTGTTCATGTTGACTCAACACAAAATCATAGAATTATTAAGGCTGGAAGAGACCACTAAGGTCATCTAGTCCAACCACCAACCCATCCCCACCATGCCCACTGACCATTTCCTCATCATCACATCTGTACTGTTCTCAGACACCTCCAGGGATGGTGACTCCATCACCTCCCTGGGCAGCCTGTGTCACTGCATCACCACACTGTCACAGAAAAATTTTTTCCAGATATCCAACATGAACCTCTTCTGGTGCAACTTGAGGCCATTACATCTCATCCTATCACTTAAATACCTGGAATCACTTAAATACCACCTTGCCACAACCTCCTTTCAGGCAGTTTAAGAGATATAAGGACTTCCCTGAGCCTCCTCTTCTCCACACTGAACAATCCCAGCCTCCTCAGCCTCTCTCCATAAGAACTGTGCTCTAGACCCTTCACAGCTTCATTGCCTTCTCTGAACATGGTCCAGAGCCAAAACTGGACACAGTACTCAAGGTGCAGCCTCACCATTGCTGAGTACAGAGGGAGGATCACCTCCCTGCTCCTGCTGGCTACACTGTTTCTGACACAAGACAGGATGCCATTGGCCTTCTTGGCCACCTGGGCACGCTGCTGGCTCATGTTCAGTTGTCTGTCTACCAATACCCCCAGATCCTTTTCCTCTATAGCTTTCCAGCCACTCTGCCCCAAACCTGAAGCACTGCATGGTGTTGTTGTGATCAGAGTGAGGGATCTGGCACTTGATCAGGAGACTGACCCCTGTGACGCTGCAAATGTGAGCAACTGTGCTTTGCTTCTATTACTTTACCTGTGCCACACCAAATCCATCAAGCTACCAAATCCAAATCTTGCACCCATCTGGTTTGTCAGCTTTGAGGGGTGCAGGGACCAGCAGGGACAGCACTGCAGCCCACCACAGCAGGAAGACATGCCATCACCACAGTACTCCACTCCAGCCTGGCTGTGCCACAACCACCTCCTGTGCCCTCAGCTCTGGACGTGACTTTCTCACCTTTAAACCATTTCACAAGCGTCTCCCAGTCACGCCTGTGTGGGGTGCCAAACCATACCACTTGCTGCATGACTTCAGGATATTACTTCTTGTACAGTTCCAGCATTCAATTTAGGAAATCCCAAGTGATTAATCCAAACCAAATGATTTAGGAGGAAATTCCAGTGTTAACTCCTGCTGCTGCTTTCAGCATTCCCACACAGGCTATAGCCTGGAAAAACACTTGCCCTCCACAGTGCCGATTTCTGCAGCAGTGCTGAGGTGACAGAGGTGTGCATACACCCTATTCTGTCTTTCAGGATTAAGAAGACGCCTTAGAGATTTCTTGAGGATGGAAACTTTTGCATATGAATAGAGAGCAATGAAGGGTACATCTTTGTGGGGAGAAAGTGAAGAGGAAGATAACAGTCAGATTTTACCAATGTTTTAGTGACATGGTATGTAAAGATTCAAGCTGATTAGCCTACAAATATCAGACAACACCATGAATGTGAAGATGTCCAATATATCTTTCCACAAGCAGCATAAAGGTGTAATAAAATCACGTCATTTATTAATGGCAATATATATGATTGATTAAAGCGTGTTCTTTGCCACAATTAAAACTAAATGTAGTATTATTAAATTTGGAAACAGTGTTAATTATAGCATGCTTTTTGCGGTATTCACTGAATTAAAGCTTTATTGTTATTATTATTATTATTATTATTACTACTATTATTATTACAAATATACACGATTACATTCGGACAAGTTGATCTTAGTGGTCTTTTCCAATCTTAATGATTCTACGATTGTATGATCAGTGATCTTCAACTACCATTCTGTAACAGCCCACTAATAGCCCTTGTTTTAAATACAAGAACAAGGCATCTGCAAGTACAAGGAAAGCGTTAAAAACTGGAGCCCCCAGGAAGATAAATGAGCTACCAGGGACCTGGAAATGGCAGATTTTATCATCTGATGTTGCCTGCACTCTTGCAATTAAAATGTCTCACTAAAGGTTTCCGTAGCTGAGCAAATTGTCCAGAAATGCTCAATCTTTGGGCTGGAAGTTCAGTCAGATAAGCACTGTATAATTATTCAGTAGTCACATGAATTTATCTGAACCTATTTGGACAGAAAATTGGCCTGTTGATTTACTAAATCTCTCTCACACACTTGACAGTATTGCCAATTTCAGTCTGCTTAGAAACACTTTCAGAATAGCTTCTCACTGAACTTTGATGCATCACACCAATACACATTTCCAGACTTTTATGGGCTCCTTTCAGTGCTTTTATTCAGCTGCCCTGTGCATAGCAGTAAGAGTTGAACAGAACATCCTGTAATCCCAGAGCAATGACCCCTCCTGGCTACTTGGTAATAGCACTGTTTTCAAGGAGCGTATTTGTGAATCCAGTAAATGTTAAGAAGGTTCATTATATTCCACCAAAAGTATGGTTCTGGCTAAAAACAAACTACATGAAAACAGAAGGCAAAGGAAAATCCAGTGATTAAACCAAAAGCCCATCTGTCTTGTCTTCAGTAGCACCTAGAATGGGTTTTTAAAGCTTTCATTCTGAACAGGAAAAGCATACTACTCTGTTTGCTCTGTATATTTTCCCAACTTGTAGAAAACTGTGCTTCAAGGACGTTTAAGAGGGATGGGCCAGCAGGGCAAGGGAGGTGATCATCCCCCTCTGCTCTGCCCCTGTGAGGCCCCATCTGCAGTACTGTGTCCAGGCCTGAAGCCCCCAGCACAAGAAAGACATGGAGCTGCTGGAGTGGATCCAGAAGAGGGCTACAAAGATGACCAGAAGGCTGGAGCACCTCTTTGAAGAAAGGATGGGGGGGCTGGACTTGTTCAGCCTGGAGAAGAGAGGCTCTGGGAAGACCTCACTGCAACTTTCCAGTACTTGAAGGGAGCTTATAGGCAGGAGGGAATTCAACTTTTTATATGGGTAGAGTGACAGGACAAGGGGGAATGGCTTTTAGCTAAGAGGAGAAATTCAGGCTAGACATCAGGGGGAAATTCTTCACTGAGAGAGTGGTGTGGTCCTGGCACAGGCTGCCCACAGAAGTTGGGGGTGCCCCATCCCTCAAGGCATTCAAGGCCAGGTTCAAGGCCACGGGCAGCCTGATTTGGTGGGCAGCCGCCCTGCCCATGGCAGGGGGTTGAAACTAGATGATCTTTAAGGTTCCTTTCAACCCAAACCATTCTACAATTCTATGATTCTTGATTCTATAACTTCGCAACTTAGCAGCCCTTCTTGCCATAGACCACTTCTGGCAATGCATGAACAAATCCCATAGAATCACTTGACTGTAAGCTGCAGAACTGAATTGGAATAAATTGTTATTTAAGTCTATGTTGTTCAGGTTGAAGGCCCTGCAAAAATTTGACTCACAGTCATTGCAGCATATGACTAGAAATCAGAAAAATAAAACCTGGTTTCAGTGGACTCTTAAAATGAAAGCTGTTGAGTGTTTCAGGAAAACACAGCCAGAGAGACTTCTGAAATGCCACAACAAGGTCAGAGGGCCATCAGCAATTGTCCCGGGGACATATGGTAAAAAGCTCTGTTTTGACATGAACGCAATGATACTCAAATAAGCAACAGAACTACAAGCAGTACTTGCAACTGTAATGACATTTGTTTTGCTGCACCTTCCTTCCTTTCCTACTCCTTCAGGACAAAAGAACTACAAAGAGAGATTATTGGGATGGAGATCAGAATGCAACCTCTGGGAACACGTCTACTGCTGAGACCAAAGTCAGGAAGGAACAGCTTACAAGAAGGTAGTGGCATAAAGCAAATGAATCAAAACAGTGTTTATATCAGAAACAGAAATTTATCCTCACTGAAAGAAAGTGATTTTTTGTTCATATAAGATGAGGAAGTTGGCAAAGCTGTCATGACTTAAAGACAACCAGAATTACTAGAAATAACCATTCTCTGCCTCAGTGTATGTCTTGACTTCAATCCTGGTAAGGAGGGAAATTGGAGAAAAAATGAGAGAAGCCCAAACAGACTGCACTGTAAGATTTTGCTGAGATGACTCTGCCTGAAAAGGCAAATGGCAAAAACTTGCCTGAAACACAAGAGATAGCAGAGGTTGATGGGATTGTGCCAAGGACTGAAGAAATCCAATCACGCTCATACAGAGAACAGTCACACAACTTACCTGCAGGGAATAAATCAGAGAGGCAGATATACAAAAGACATCTGCAAAGGCTTCTGAAAAACACTCCTATGTGCATTCATTTATAGAGTATTACCCCTTACTGATATGTGCACAGCAATGAATTCATCTACATTCAAGGCACTGGAGCTGAAAAACTTCTTTATGCTTAAAATGTAGATATTATACAGACAAAAATAAATAAATAAATAAAAATAATTTAAAAAAAAGTCCCCCAGCAGATTAACACAGTCAGAATCACTTTTGCTTCCTGTCCTGAAACAGTGACACAGCTGAGAGTAAACTTTACCCGGATGGTTTTTTGTTGGATGCTTTATCACTCATCAAGGCATGTAGTGCAGGAAACCTCTGATGCTAAAGCTACAACCCTTTTAAAAGGGGATCTAAATATGGAGATGGGGTGATATATTGATGAACTCAATGGTAATACATGATGGGCTTTACTAGCTTTGACTGTCTAAAAAGTAGGCTCCTGATTTAAGTGGCCCAGACGCACCGTGTGGTCAAAACAAGAAGGCGAGTGGCTGCAGAGTATTTCACCTAAGGTAAGTATCTCCACAACTGAGACTGCACTGGGAGATGCTCCTCTCTCCCTGTCCTCTTAAAACACAGAGATCGTAAGCTACCCAGCTGAGTGCAGCCAAAGAAATCAATAACAAAACACACACTGGTGGCAGGGAATCCTCAGCCATCACAAGGGCTTAGATTCCACAGAAGACCACCACAGCTGTCTGCATTAGAGATCATTCTTCATTGACATCATGATATCCACATTCGAAAGACAGGCATAGGGTTTAGGAACGGGTCATATATTTAGGACAGCATCATGAAGAATGGGATGGTCTCACAGAGCAGGGACACGTGGAAATGCCCTGACACCCTCCTAAAAAAGTGTCCAAATAGTCTTAGGGGTGCTCTGGCCTTGAACAGTTTATCTGTATCTTACTAACAGGTTTTAATTCATGTCTAGTGGATGAGCTCTGTCAAATAAATTCCATGTTCAACCATTAATTCAGTAAATCTGACATCAGGAAAAAGAGATTGTTTATCTATTATTCTGTGTTTGTGTTTTTGGGTTATTTTCTTCCTAATCAGTATAGTGTGGAGTGTAAGAGCATGGCAACTGCAATGGTAACAGCAGGTTTATTTGGATATGAAAAGCACAGGAATATGAGTAACAAATTCTATCTTAGAAACATACGTTTTCTAAAAAGTTCTCATAGTATTAGAATCAATTATTTCTTATTTTAATTCTTATTGTTTACTTCTAATCCACTCACACACATTTCTGTCAGGCACTACAGCCCCAGAAGGTCCATCAAAACACATCTTCAAAAAACATGACTGAAAATGGATTCTGCCTGATGTAAGCACACACATATGCTTTTTTTCCTTTGCTTGTAGTCTGACAATATGTGGTTATTTACTAACATCATACTTTATTTTACAAAAATTAGCAGTGATATTCTTTATGTAAGTAGAAGCAATTGGACAAGAGCTGATACGGTGGCCCTCAACCTGCCATTGTGCTGTTGGTAATTTCACCCTTTAATTGTCGTCTGCTGAGAGACTGCATGGGTAAATACGGAGTTATCCACTTTGTAATCTATAACTGACGTTAAGATCTTGCGGAAATGCCATTTTTGTACACTCTCCCTTGAGAAAAGGAACAGACTTATACACTTTTTGGATTATTCCAACCTCCACTCAAAGCAGGAAAATACAAAGGGATTTGCCAGAGCTACAGCACTTGAATGGGAGCCAAAGTCTGGGAAGTATCAGCGTGGGCAGGTTGGAGGGATCAGCTGCAAGCTGGAAGCCAAATGTGGCATGCAGCCAGCCATGCCACATGTAGAAGGGCTGGGCTCTGCCGATGTCTGAGGGACGGCCTGCAGGAAGACACCAGGATGGCAGAAATCTTGCTCGGATTCTCAGGCAATAGTTTCATGGAGGTGTATGTTAATACAGCTTTTGGCCTTTGCTCTGCAAACTGCAGCTGGCAAAGCATGGATTTGCTAAGCAGCGTGTCCATTCTTTGAAAGAAAGACAACCAGGATACTGAAAGACCTGATTTTTCTTTTTAAGGTACCCATCCCTACAATATTTACAACCATATAAAGTATGCATGTCTCTGAAATTATCTGTACATCTGTTTCTGGCCTTATAAATACAAAGCCTTATAAAGGCCTTGCCAAACCTGTGATCATTTGCACACCACAGTACGTTCAAATGGAACCAATAAAACATTGTACCCAGGAAGCAAAATCTCAGCTGTGCAGTATAATTCCCCCAAATTTATTTGTTTCATAGCAGTCAAAACTTCTGCAGTTATAAGAACTCACATGATCGCTAAATACACTGACAGAGATACTTTGGTATTTGCTTGGATTTCTTCTGTTTTTAATTGTCTAGAGTATAGTAGTGGTTTCCCGTTCTTCAGAATTTGCCAGATTTTTTTTTTTTTTTGCCAAGTAGAAGAAAATCACAATCCAAAGATCTATTATTTAAAGGTGTTAGATCAAACCAGTCCCTCTTGTAACCTCCTCAGTCTCAGAGGTGCTTTTCAATTGTGACAGATCTACTGCCATGATGAATTAGCACATCTGCTTTTAATATACTCACCTTACAGCACAAAATTAATACGTCATTACTTTTGCATTATCATGATGATAATATTATTGAATTTATATTCTCATATCTTTGATATATATATATATATAGTTAGTATAGGTGACAGCAAAACGTGGACAGAAGTGAAACAAAATCACCCCAATTCCAAACAGATAGATGGAAATACACAGGAAAACCTTTGCTTATCTTTAGGTTTTATCTGCATTCCCTTCTGGAAAAGACTGTACTAATTCATCTGCCACTCAGGCTATGTAATTATTAATGGAAACAGTTCTAAATACGATGTCACAGAACATGATAGCCTTTTTAATTTGTGTGGCTACCTGATCAGCTCATATCAGGGACAGGACTCTTATCAGCTATGTTTCAAAAACAGTTTCAGATAGATTTTCAGGTGCAACCTAAATCCTACTGTTTACTGTGTTTGAAACAAGTGCTTTCAGCATGCTTCTGCTGTCAGAGGATCTTAACATTCAGTAATGAAAAGGATACTAGAAGTATGGTCTAAGAAATTCACAGAATCACAGAACCGTAGGGGTTGGAAGGGACTTCCAGAGATCCAGAGTCCAACCCCCCTGCCAAAGCAGGTTCCCTACACCAGATCACACAAGTAGGTGTCCAGGTGGGTCTTGAATATCTCCAGAGAAGGAGACTCCACAACCTCCCTGGGCAGCCTGTTCCAGTGCTCTGTCACCCTCACCGTAAAGAAGTTCTTGCGCACATTGGTGCGGAACTTCCTATGCTCCAGAAAAGAAAGGGGGTCTCTTGGAGCCTGATTGTCCAGTTCTATGTATTTTACAAAAATCAGAATTGGTTCCCTGCCCTTCTAGGAAGTTCAAATAAAAGTTAGCCAAGCCCAGTAAATTACTGAAGACGATCCATGCAAAAAGGGCGTTCCCAATTACCATGTAGCATCACCATCTGACTGGGGAGGCTTTTTAGTCCTGTGCAGCTTTTAGGGACAAATTATTCCCGTGATGGACTCCCAAAGACTCATTGATCAGTAGCTTTGAATGCTGATGTGATACAGCAGTGCTAATATAGGTCAGACTCACTCTGTGTATTTCACTCAAACTGTATTTTTTGCTGACTTGTTTGATCCCTGGGTTGCCCATTAATGAAGTATCCAAGCATCTCATAAACAGCAATGAATTCAGCTCCACCATGTCTTGTGAGCTGGGAAAGGGCTGGCCTTGCATTTGGCAGATGAGTAACTAAAGCCAAGGGAGATGGAGAACATTTCCAAACAGAGATCCCTGGTAAAAAAGAGAAGCACCAACTTTGAGAATTTTAATTAGTGAGGGAATTAAAAGCAAAGACCCTAATGAAGTCAATGGACTGTGCCTTCTAAAGAAAAAATTTGCAATGTCTTCCACAGGAGTTCAGAGATGTCCCCTGCTATACTGTGTTTCCCATGGACTAGAAGGTGCACACTGCTGAGGCTGTCACTGCATGGGCCAGTGGTCCCACAGAAACCCACAGTCTAGGGGTGACTGAGAAGCCGGGCACATCCGGGTGCCACGGAGCAGCTACCTGTTCCCAAAGCAAACTGCCCTGGGCTGGAATGCAGTAGACTTGCAGTCCCTTTGGCTGGGACTGATTTACTGCAAGGTAGTGGGTGATATCACAAGACCAAAACCTTTCATTTCTTGTCAAGGAAAGCAGGATGTGCATTCCTGGGAAGGAGGAAGATCTTCTGACACGTGTGAAGAGTTCTTTATCCTGACCTTTGCTCCAGGGATGGTTTATGGTATATACATAACAAAAGTATATTTGCTTCTTGTGTTTTAAAGGTGTACTGTGAGCAAGAGCCAGGACATGAGATTGTCCATCTCTCTACAGAAAATACCTCTCTTACTGGGCTGAAGAGTCAGATTCACTGGTTTTCTGCTTTGAGCAGTACCCAGATCTAGAAATTTAGTCATCATATTAAATATCTACATGAATATTTTCAGCATATTCCCACCATGCAAAATTTTCTGGACTCAGGAAAAGTTTAATCACTTCAATAACCAAATTCCAATTGCTCCAACCTGTAGAGGAGCATGAATGGCCCTAAAAAGTCCGCTACTATCAAAATGGAGCCACTAAGTGACTTTGAGCACTTTCAGCTGCACTGCTAAAGAATCACACTCTAGATGACTTATCCCACCTAAACCCATTTGCCACCTCAGTTCCTGTTTACGTGGCACTGAGGCACAAAGACTTTTGCTTTCTTTTGGTCTGCTAATTTAAAGTTCCTCCTGAGATCAGCTTAGTCACCAGGCTCAGATTGTGCTGCATGAGCACTGAGCAGATTAAATCTAGGCTTAGAGCATCTCCAGTGAGGAGCCACCTTACCCTTCTAGATCAGAATGTTGTTCTGCCATTCCCCTGCAATTTTAGGTTTCTGGGTGACCTGGTTTCCATTCTGGCAGGGCTAGTGTAGGAGTTGTCCCTGTTAGTGATTCCAGAATTCCTCTTATCTGGCTTCAGCACTGCTGATAAAGGTGTGCTAACTCTTATCAAGAGGATCTACGACAACTAGCACTCAGAAGCCATGACAGAAGTTAAGGCTTTTATTTCCCTTATTGTTTCACTTATTCATTGGGATTACTTTTTAAGGAAATTGTTAGGCCTCCTGAGTCCAAATCACTGGGTATAAAAAGATCAATGGACAAAATGAGAATGATCACTTGGAGATGTTCAAGATCACACCAGCTAAAAATCAATTTTCCTTATTAAGAAAAGTAGAAGTCACAATTAAAATTTAGAAAGAAAAGAAAAATCACATAGAAGAAAAGATAAAACCAGAAGAAAGAAAATAAATGATTATGTACATTTGAATGTATACTATAAGTGAAGAGTTTTAACACAAGAAATCTGGTGATGAAAAAGGGTGTAAATTTATGCTAAATTGGGCTAACAATAGTCAGAGGGACACTTTGAACTTCATGGGAGCAAGAGGAATTCTATCATTGGAACTGAGAATTATAAAATTGCCAAAAATAATCCAGAAAAGGAAAAGGTGTTCAATAAATAACTGCTGTATATAACTAGAGTAAATAACTGCCGAGGATCAGGTGATGCAAGAACTTCATAAGAAAATCATGGAACAATTTTCACTCCAACAGTGCATCAGAAGGATGTCAAAAAGGAGCTATTGATTTTGGCATATTTATTGCCAGTAGTCCCCAAAACCAGCATACGAGAGTTTAAAAGGAGCTACATGAAAACTCCTCCACTGGGGTTGACTTCTCAATAACTTTTTTAATACCAAAAAAGTTCCAGAAGATGAGTGAAAGTAATGTGATGCCAGTATTCTGAAAAAAAGTAAATTAGAGATTAAATGATACATCTTGGGTAATTACAAGTTTTGTCAGACTGACTAACATCAGTCCCAGGCAAAATAAAGGAATGGCTGATACGGGACTCAATTAATAGGGAATAAAAGGAAGGCAGCGTAATTGTTGTCACTCAACAGGGTTTTTGGCAAATAGATCCTGTCAAACTCACTTGATATCTTTCTTTGATGAGATTACAAATTGGCTGATAGAGGTAGCAGGTTTGCTATATTTGGGCTTTTACAAGACTTGTAATGCAGTCAGTACCATATATTGCAAAAAAAAATATTAATTAAGAATGTTATGAATCAACATTGAAAACATTAAATGGATTAAAAATGACAACCAACTACACACCAGAACATCACTCTAAAGATATGTGGTCTTAGTGAGGTTCAGTGGGGATCCTGCCTTCATCCTACATCAGTTAACATTTGCCTGAGATGTGAAAGGAAGCAAACAGTCATAAATGATGAGAAATGTAAATAGCACAATGTCTGGGTGAGAATTATGTAGCTGAGATGATAGATGACCAATGCAAATAGATGACCAATGCAGAGGGATTTATGGTGCTTTATGATGAATCACAGCTGATGTATGTCATCGCACATCAAAAAAAATGCACACATACTTTCTCCTACGTATACATAGGCCAGAAGGAAGGCACATAAAACTGGAAACACGGAATCACAGAATGGGCTAGGTTGGAAGGAACTTTAAAGGTCTCATTCCAACCTCAAAACTTAACAGCAAACACTCAGTGCTTAGCCAATTATTACCTCATGGCAAAGTGAGCAGAACTAAAAATATGGTATTGAGACCAGCTGGTAGTCCTATGTCTAGAAATGAAGGAAGGGGGGCATCTAGATGCAGTCAGTTTGAAGAAATAGAGCCCCTTAAAAATATGAGATCTCATCCAAGCATGAACATTGCTCCTAGGAAGACATGGAGCTCTCAGTTCAGTTCCATGGCCAAAAAAGGAACCTCAGATCCCCTAAAAGGATGAAGAGTCTGCGTCCTAATTTTGCACTGAACAGTGATGTAACCATGTCTGGAATATCATGACCTGGAAAGGACACTGATAAACAGAGGGACTGAGGCAGAGCTGAGAAAGATTAAAGAACTAGAGGAAGCATCTGTTAATAACACTGCAGAAACTCAATCTATTTAGTTGGAATAAAGGTTAAAAGGTAATTTGATGATTTTTAAGTACCTGCAAGGGAATATAACTTTGATAACCTGTTACTCGGTTCAGAAGATAATGAAAAGCAAGTAAGTGAAATCTAAGGCTGAAGACAGTTACAATAGAAATGAGATGCAAGATCTATTTTTGGTAGAAAACAGTCCTTTGAGCACAATTTTTAGCAATGGTAATTTTTGAACAAAGACCAAACGTTGTTCTAAAACAGCGCTGTAGATCAAAAACAATTCCACTTTGGAGAGTCCTGCAAGCTGTGATACAAGAAGGTCAGAATGTGCAACTGTAGGACTTATTTCAGCCCTTACTACTTATTTCTGGGGTATAACTGGCATCAGAATGTCTCTGTGAGTCTGCAGAGAACCTGAAAAAGGAAATCAAAGAGGCAAGCATTGCCACCAGGCTCAGTAACGTTAATGCTAAGACTTGCTGGGCTGGGCTGGAGTGCCCAGTGCAACATCAGCAGAAGATTTTACATCTAACAGAAGGGAAGAGAAGCAGACAGCTCCTGTCAGTGTACTGCAGTGGGCTACGAAAGCTGTGAGCTGCTGGAGACCAGTGATCTATTATCCCAACGAGCTGGTAGAGCACACTGGGGAAAGGAATACAGCTGCAGAGAAAGGTTCAGTGATTTCTGTTTTTAAGGGATCCAAAGGCCTCAAGATGTTTTACCCATTCTTGGAAAGTGATGCTACAATGGGGCACTCACCCTCACACATTCCCTTACCAGAACAATGAACTGTGGATGCTACTCCTTCCTTCCTCTGCCCTTACTGCTACCACTCTTGTAGCACAGATATACGAGGAAGGGGGAACACTGTCAGCACGGTGAGAATAATATGCAGTAGATAAGCAAAGAGGAAGAAACAAAAAACCTTCCATAACTTACTGAAGCACTTATATCTATTCTCAAAAGAGATGTGCACTTAAAAGTATAGAGTGATGTTTGTGGAAAGGGTGTGGATACGAGAGTCAAGAAAGGAGAAACAAAAAGAAGCAGTAAGAGGAGTAATTCTGGATAGAAACAGTAATAAAAGGAAAAATCAGATCTAAGTCTGTGTTGTGTGGCATATAACTCCAGATTTAATCTAAATGTACCAATTTCTCTCAGAAAACAATAGGTGATATTCCAACCTGCCACATTTCATGAAGGAAAATATTATCTGCCACCTACTGTTTCCTGCATTGCTATAGTTAAAAACCATCTCTTTGCTTGCAGAGAGCTTTAATTTGAGCCCTATGTTTTCAGTCTTTCAGATGAAGTTCCTCATCTCTCTAAATTCTCCTTAGACTCAAGACTGGCGTGAGAATAGCAGCGGCAATCACTTCTGTTAACAATGGCAAATACAAAATAAGCAGGAAAGAGACACATTCCTTGCCAGACCTTGTAATTACAGATTTGGCTTGGTTCATGCAAGTTCAACTCAATCCAGATTTTTCTGTAAAAGCTGAGAGTCCAAATCCAGCAGAGAAATGTTGCTGAACTGCACAAAAGATGAATTCAACCCAGACGGCAAATTGCCTGCGCATTTCTCACATGCATATCTCCTTTTGGTTTTGTCATGCAGGAAGTCACACACAGATTAGAAACCACCAACAGAAGAGTTTTATGGGGAACATCTGGAAATTTTTGCCAGTTCCAGGTACATTGCAGGTATGGGTCTTTTCAGTCAATATGCAGATGTTTTTGATTTTCGTGCTAAAGGCTTCAGGGCACAGGCCCAATGCAGTAACACTTGTAAATTCTTTCTTTTGGCTTTGTTTGATGATTTTTTTTACAGCCCCACCACAGGGAAAGCCTCCCCTCCATTTGCCACAGCAGTGCTCATTGGGATGGCTGCTGTGAGCAAAATAATCACTGAGCTGGTGTGCAGCAGGAGGAATGTGATTCACAAGTAGGTGGTGGATACCCCCAAAAAAGGACATTTCCTGATCAGTAACACACTCCAGATACATACAGAAGATGATCAGAGGCGTCTTCCAGCCCAGAAGCATGTAACATCCAGAAGCATTGCACGTGACTTTTGCCAGCTTTGATCTGGGAAGCTTGGTTCTGCAAACGCTTAGATACAAGCAGAAATACAGAAAGATGTAAAGATACAATAAGAGCTCAGAGCAAAATCAAATAGTCTTTATCAATTATATAAACGTAAAGACAATTTTAGTCATGTTAAATCTGCTGGACGCGTAGGCTTGCACATCACCTGAGTGCAGGCTTATACATACATTCTTTAACACAGCATAAAATTTTTGCTGATGTGTGAGGTACTGTGATCCCCTTTGGTGCACAGGTTTATTCCTTAGAACTCTTAGGATTGATCTTGGAATCTTTTCTTTCTTTATCCTTAATGAAAAACATCAAGAAATTAGTTTTTTTCTTTAGTATTTCTGCATTTGGTAGATAGAAACTGCATTTTTTTTCTACTCTAATCAAGTATAAATTACCTCCCAGCTAAGCATTGTACAAAATCAATTAATGAATAATTATCTTTTGACTAATAGTACTGTCTCTTAAATGCTTAAGGCTGGGACAAGAAAGGCTATGATATTTAAGGCAGTGATCAATTTTCACAGCATTACCTAGAAATTCAAAGGTATGGTTCAGCTCCTTCATAGTCTGTAATGCTCTGAGTGCCCAGGGATTGATGTGGTTTAGCTTACTGGGTTCTCAGATTATACCTAGTCCTCAGTCACAATTCTTTTCTATTCAAACTTTGGAGATTTTTTTAATTAATCCTTTTCAACATTAAAAGCATCTATAAAACTCTCTGCGTTCTGTTAAGTCATAGAAAATATGAATGTGAAACAAGTAAGGGAATTTCTTTTTTTCTCTTTGTGAAGAACACAAATCTCCCAGTCTCAGTTCAGTGTGGATTAGTGAAACCTTCTCCCTCACATTTGAGGAAGGATGTCACCTTGAGTAAGACACAACCGTCAGGTCTCTTGCTAAATGGAAGGCTAAGGAGCAGTGGTAAAGCTGCAGTCTTTCTGTGGAAGAAATAGGTGATTGAAGCTGGAAAAAGTCATGTGGCGTGGTGTGAAATGCTTCTGGGCTGGAGGATGCCTCTGATTAGGCTCATCCTCTGTGTGCTTCCAGAGTCTGGTTTGGTTCAGAAAATGTCTTTTTTGGGGGGGAGGTATCCAACACCTACTGCTCCTCTAGCTCCACAGAGCTCTCCCATATTGATGCCATCCTGGGATCTCATTATCCACCCATGGCTGAAAGCAGTGCTGCACCAAGGCAGATGACAAGCTAATACAATAGATTTCAGAGTCCATATTCTCAAAAAATAGGGCAGCGAGTGCACAGACAGCTCCATCAGCAGAGTCATTACAGTGAGGTACCTAACTGATTCTGGGAAACTGTATTCAAATATTTAAACAAGACTCTTACATCCATAATGACTGCAAAAATCCCTACAATGAAGTACTACCCATTTGTAATCACCAACTATAAGCCAGGGTTTTCAACTCAGGCTTTTTTCTTATTTGCCTTGTTATTACAAAATTGGGCAGAGATCATTAATATAATGCACACACACAAAAAATTGTATCTTGTACAGAGCAACCTGTACTTTCCTTCTTCCTTTCTAGGTTTATTAGCGATAACGCTAAGCAATTTCATATTAAGGCGAAGTGAGGAGTAATTGAATACATTTTCTCTCATGTTGTATTTTGTTTTATATAGCAAAAATACAAAAAACAGGTTTTTACTGAACAAAAAACAAGCATCACTTCATTAATATCTTAAAACCACCGCCAGTCATAGAGGCGCATGTGCGTCTGCCCAAATTCTCTGATTTATTTTCCTCCTCATAGCTCAGACACCCACATAGTTAAGAAATAGCTCGGAAAACAGATATGCTTGCAAAACATCTCCTCGCTCAGGATGGAGAGCTGTTTACATAATAGCAATGTTTATCCAACAAAGTTCTGTGGCACTTCAGTACGACCTGTGGTGCATGAGTGACTGCATCCTGCCATCTGCCTGCAGGCCAGGTGAAGGCAGGGCTGTGGTCCTGGTGCTGCAGGAACCCACTTGCTCTCACACCTTTAGATGCTGGGTGTCACCTCTAAAGTACCCTCACGCTCCCTGATGGGCTTGACAGACAGCCTGCAGGAGCAGAGGGAAGGTGGGTTTAGGTTTTTTACATTGCTCCCAGCCCAAGCCTAACCAGTCTCCTTGTTCTCTCAGGGAGGCCCATAGAGTGGAAGGCTATAGCAGGCACCACAAGTTCCCCGAATGCTCTCTTCCCTGGACAAAACAAATTCTTAATGACAACAGTTGAGTTCCAAGGTTGAAACTTGCAGCCTGCAAACTCCTCCTTTTGCTCAACAGTATCTGCAGGGCAGATGTGTTTGCATATAACAATACCAGAACATACTTTCAGTGAGTGTTCATGAGCTGTCTGCTGGATGGTAGCCCAGTGTGCCTTCAGATTCAGCTCAAATAAAGGAAAGAGATGGGGTGCTTCAGAAACATCTGCAGCAAATGCACGTGTGGCCAAAGCCTCAGCACAAGAAAAGGGAACAAACACAGGAGTTTCACTCTAATCAATGTGTTTTCATTGGGAGCCTTCTGCACCAGTCTTACCTGTTCCCTACCTGCTTATTTGATGGCGCTCACATGGCTGGAGTACCAAACCCTTCAGTCCAAGCAAGATCTCTGGAGCTTGGTCCAAGTCTGACAGCACAGCCAGGTCATCCTTCCTGGAGAGCATGGAAGCACGGGTGCTGCTTCCCTCCAACCACTAGACGAAGCAGCTCATGTGTGGGAAAGGAAAAATTGTGCTTTCCAGGGCCCCAGTGACTTGTTTTTCAATCCTGATGGCTCAAGAAGTGAGGATCTGTGCCTGAAAATCTGAAAGAAAGTAGGCTGTATTTGTGTGTGGATGAACAGCAAATAGACACCCTCCCCCTGTACCATCCCCCTGGCTGGCACTGAGTGTCTTTAGTAAAGAACGCAATGATCTGCAAGGGAGCCTCAGATAGCCAAACGAGATGTGTGATGTATGTGTATCTTTCTCAGCTATCTCTTTTGACAGGTTTTCACTTCCTGTCTGTGTACTCTTTTTGATCTCTCTCACCATTAGCTGCATAATTATGCATAATTTCACTTTATATTTTAAGGAAATATTTCTCACGTATGTCCTATTGACTCTATGGATAACTATAGAAGAATTTATATTCTTTAGTATCAGTGCACTGAAAGAGTAACTGAATTCTTACGCAGATGATTTGTATAGAACAAGTATCCTGGATAAAACTCTATTCTTGAAATTATTTAAACACAAGCACATTAGCATGCCAGTATGTTGCAATATAGTACATTTGGCAGTAAAATGTTCTAGTAGGCTGATAATAAAAAATAAATTAACATAATGTAGCCATTCTAATTTAATAATTTTCAGCTTTCTATGATATACACCAGAGTAAGCGAGCTTCATTTGTTGCTTACACATACACATTTTACACGTATAAATATATTTGATGTGAGTTTATATGCACCACTATGCTCTTGCCTAAGGATTCATATATCAAATCTATTCAAATTATATCTGGCTTAAAAAAAAAAAACAAAAAAAAAACCCAAACCCTGCTGGGATATTCAGCAACTAAATGAGTTCATTCAGAACTATTAGTGATCGTTTTCAAACGGGAGTTACAGAATGAAGGGAATATGCATATTTTGTGTGATTAATCGAAACATTTTATCTACCAGTGCTTCTTAGAATAGCTAATTGGTTTTTCAGCCTCTGTACATGGTAGATCTTGGTTAGCTGTGAATTAACAAAGGGCAACTCACAGACCCTGTGCAGTCAGACATCATTATATTCAATCAGACCAGTCAGTTTCTAGGGTAAATTACAAATCCATTGAATATTTCTGTTTATTGTGCCAGTCAGGGAGCTCATACATTTGACCCAAATGGAACCTCGCTTCCTTTCTGGCATTAAGAGATAAAAACTGAATTGAATTCCTTGATTGATGGTGTTTTTTAGAAAAACTACCACCTCCCTTTTTGTTTGGAAAAGTCATTCATTTATTTTTTCAGCTTAAAGTGAGAAGAAAACACGTGCTTAATAAAGCCTGTCAGAATCAACCTACATCTCAAAAAGAAAGGGCAAAAATAGCCTTGGCTATTTGAAATATTTTAAAGAAAGTGTTGCTCTCATAATCTTCTTAAAACTTGGTGTCAAACGAGGTAGGTCAGGAATGGTTTCTGGCATGGAGCAGGCATGTCTGCCTGCAAAAGCATATGAAGTCAGATCCTCCATTTTCAGGTACAAGTATCCAGGTATTATGGCACAAGTCATTAAGTGGGATTGTCTGTGTCTGATCTCTTTCCAATAGCAGATGAGCTAAGGAAATGAAAACTTCCTTTACAATAGTTAAAGTCAGTTGCACACTTCTTCTTTCCCACTTTCTTCTCACTTACCCTGCTTTCCTCTCATTAGAGCAAAGAGAAGACATGAGAAGGAGGAAGGCAATGAGAAGAAGGCAATCTCTGACCAAGAAATGACAGAAGCCTTCTGTTTACAATGCTAACTTTTGAATAAAAGTAAGAGTAATCATGTTAAAAGTCATTCACTTGTTCCTCAAGTATCTACTATGTTTTTTCAACTTTTAGTTTAAAATATTTACAGCCATTTTAACATGGGTAGACACCTAAATCAGCCACTCACATTCAACTCAGTGGAGTTCTGTGCTCCAGGAGCTTTGTCCATACGGTGACCACAGGTTTCTTACTCATGCTCCATGGAAAAAGGTAGACACGTGCCTGCAAGTGGTTATGGACATCTAAGCTAAAGGACTGTTTCTCTGTACTGATCTTATAAAGAAAAAATGGAGAAACTCAATACCTGCTTTCTCTTGACATCCAAACTGAGTCTTCTGGAGAAAGGCATTAGAACTTCTGCTCTTTGTGCTGAGCAGTAACAGCAGTTTCCTGGAGAATGTCCGTCAAGGAATGGAAGATCCTCTCTGGCCATGTTTCCCACAGCCTCATTGCATTACCTAGTTAGGCTACATTAGCTCATCACTGTTTAAAGTAGGAAAGGACCAGAATTACCCATCCCAGTTTGTGCTCTACTACCTGCTAGGGCAGAGTCAGGTTCCCACGTGTACTCAGCCAGAAGTCTTCACCTTCTGCCTAGCTGCCCAGTGTGAATAGGAGAGAGGAACACGGTGATACCATGAGCTTCTCACTTGGACTGAGAAATCTTCTGTGGAGGTAGAGTGACAGCATATGGGCTTACCAAAGGCTGGTCTCTTCAATCCTTGCCTAGAGAAAGTAGGAGAAGAGGTGCCTTTTAAGGTGCAGTTACTGCCCTGAACTTCACAGAACTTTCATCCGACCAAGAGAAAATAAGTTGACATCAGCTAAAATTAGCCTTGAGGATGCCATCTCTGAACTTAAGGAAAAATTTAAGAAAACTGGACCACTTGCATCACTATGCCAATAAAATGATACTTTGCTCTCTTTCACCCTTTTTGTTGAGGCATGTTGAGCCACCTATGACCAGGGCAATATCTGCCAGGGATTTTTACAAGTTTAAGTTTCTTCAGAACCTATCTTCTAACTAAGTGGCCAGAAGAAGCCACTGTATTAATGATGGAAATTATTGGCTCTAATAAGAATGAATTATGGCCCAAGACCAGATTCAACAGTTTCCCAGAGATGAGATGGCCCTGTTAAATGGGCAGTAGCCTGGAGTTTACATTTCACCACAAGCCTCCTCTGTGCACATCAGCAAGATGTTTGAGGCCAAATCAAAGGAGTTGAGCTTCTCTGTTCTCAGATTGCTATTGGTAGAATGACAGTTATGACTCTTCTCCACTTCAGAGGGATGCTGCAAGGATATTACATGAAAAAATGCTAACATGAGTATTTAGAAGAACATCAGAAAGTATAAAACTCACCCTGCTCCCAGGCTAGCATACCCCTTTATCTTTTTGGTGCTGATGAGTTGAAGTAAAAATTGTTGCTAGCATGTATTTCCCTTAGCAAGGTGCTAAAACCATTTCTTTTTAAATGGTGATTCCTACACACAACCTATTCCCAAGTTTCAGTTCCAGGTGCAAGTTCTATTCCCATGACTCGCAAAGCAGGTGGGGACTCACAAATGGCTATGGCTTTGCAAATCCACTCTTACTGGAAAGGCTTCCTGTTCTTATCAGGGAAGGAATCCTCATTTAAATTTGAACGTTCACTTCCAATGGTACTGATGGTTAAAAGATTGTTCTGCCAACACAATATCACAAAACTAGCAATGAGACACTGTTATTTGAGTAAAAATTAAGGACGAACCATCAATCTGGATTTTAAAATTATCTCTGTTAGAATCTGTCACTGGTAATAAAAGATTAATCCATTTCCTAAATATATAATTTTTAACTTTTTCCTCCTCTGTTTTCAATTTGCCTTTACTTATCAGTTCATCTTTTTCAGTACAAACATGTTTTCCCCCAGCACTCATAGGACTTTTCTTTTGTGTAAGGTCTTAGTCATCTCCGCCAGCGCTGTGCTTCCCTCCAATGATGGAGAAAGCAGCCCGCACTGTGATACTGTCGTATGTATGCATTAAGTGAAATCAGGCTGCTTTTATGACCTATTTTTAAAACACTCAGGGTAATTTACTGTTGTTTTTGTAAAATTGTGAGTAACAGGGAATAACAATATTTTGAACAAATGACGATATTCTTTGATGACGAAGAATAAACAGGCTTGTTAGGGTGTAATTGTTGTGTATGAGTTTCTGGTTAGTTGTTTCTATTTCACGGGGAAATAGGATGCACTTGAAAGCATCCACATCAATCCAGCTCCAGTGCTGGTACAGCAGATGAATATTTTCAAGGAGAGGTAGAAATGTCGATTCCACTAACAAATTTACAATGCAATATAGTGAAAGAATAAAACATGGTTTATGGTTTGCTTTCTCCAGCTTATTTTTTATCTTGCAGAATAATACTTTAAAAGCACACCAACAAAATGTTTCTCTTCCTGCTGAACTATCTTTATTTTTAGATTGTATACTTACCCTATATATCTATTTAGTCTGATCTAGCTGATGCAAAAGGTTGCTCTTTCAGTGTACAGCCTGCATTGTCCTGCATAAGCTCAAGATGTGGGTGCATACTTAATGAACCAGCCATCTAAACTCCGAAGTGTGTTCTTGGAGGAGCAGAGCCAAGAAATTTAATCTTTGAAAGTCCTCATCACATTGGGTTAATTTAGCAGGCTGTGCTTCTGTTCTGTTTGCATGACCACAGAGTGCTTGATTGACTTTGACATTTGAGTAAAATAGACAGATATTAATGAAAGGATGCAGATAAGGAGCTGGAGAGACAGATACCAGGATCAGACTGTTAATGCTTTTACATTCAGACTATATACATGTGTGTATATAAAAAAATGCTTTTGCAAACACCAGAATGTTCATTACACTATTCAGAAAAGGAGGTTTACTGTGACAATCTGCTGAAAACTGCTTCTGTGATGATAACAGGAAATCATCACTTATTTTGCTGGATTGTTCAGGAAACTGACAGACAGGCTCCGACTGAATCTGAGAAGCCTGCACCTGGTCAGAAAACCATGCGATGTGACAACAGTCTCTGTGTTGCTAATAATTATGCATCAATTTAATCATCAACCTCATGCTTAGCAAAATGAAAGCATAAAACTGGGTAAATGATGCAGCTATAGGTATTTAAATCATGCGGCATTTTTTTTTGTTCAATCGGTATGGTGATGAGTTGTTCTTTTTTCTAATTCTAGATGATGCTGACAGTATTTAAAATTGAGGTTAGAAATTATAGCAAGAATCTGACTTGTGATATGTGTCATAAGATATGGCATTTTGCTCTGAATCAAATATAGACTGTTGGTCGCTTTAATCAATAGCTCCAAAAACCCACAACGCAAATAAGATTAAAACTACTCATTCCTTCATATGCATAATGGTCACTTCTTTGATTCCCATTTAGCATTTAAATTAGTTCAGCCACAAAGCACAGAGTACAGATGCAAGTTTGATTATATCATTAGTGAAGTTCTCCTGGATCAATTTAAAACTATTTCTCTTCAGAAATAATTAAGACAGAGCTCCATGGGAAGATAAAAGGTATTTCCAGGCACAGATCTTGTCTATTGTCATGTATGTGAGTGCTTTGTTATTGTTTTCTCCTACAAGGAAGATGCACTATTAATTCTTTCAAAAGTTTTTAGCATGCTATTCCATCACAGCAACATGTCTTTGCAACCATACGTCATACCTGACTTTCTTTTGGCTCTGGTCTTCACTCTGATAAGTAAAAACTTCACTTGAGTACACTGAAAAGGAAAGTGAAAGGAGAAAAAAAAACAAATATGAGAACATTAGACACTTTCAGGAGCAATAACACTAATCTAATTTCAATCTCAGTGTTGAACAAACAGTAGCTACTGTCCAAGAACCACTTATCTGTGGCTAATGGAGATATCAGATTGCTTTGTTGTGTGGTGAAGGGTATATTATGTACTGTGAACTGTTCATGCAACTCCTGCTGTAAAATTCAGAGAACTGCTAACACAGACTGGCATACAGAAGAATCGCACTTGTCCTTTGACTATTATATATACGGTATTTCCTGAACTCTGTGGGGTGCTCTGTATTTTCCCTCGTAGGATGTTTGAAGGACCAGCTGAACCTCAGTCCAGCAGCTCCGAGGAAGGAAGGGGTGATGAAGGGAAGGTGGGAGACCTCCTGGGATATCCACTGCTCCTGGAAATGGCCAGGGGATCACAGAGAAGAAGAAATAAGGAATAGCAGGCAAGATCCACTAGTGTGGCAGTATCCCTATCTCTCCCACCCATCGCACACACAGCTTCAAACAGCAGCACCAAGCCAGGTTCTGCCCTGGACTGTGACAGGCTGGGTGAGATGTTCATCTGTCCTAGCAGCATTTTGAAATCGTTTACCAAGTTGGTTACTTTCATTCCTTTTCCTCCTCCTATAAGCCTGTCACATGTACAGAACTGAGGCTTTTTGACATTTGACAGCTAAATGGTTTGAAGTTTTGATCAGCTAAAATATGCATGCTAAAACAAGACTTGCTTTATTTACCACAGGCCTTTGGAATATACAACATAAAAACTGACATTAAAATACACTCGTGATAAATTCCTGAAGGCAGCTGACTGAACTGCCTTCCAGGTGACTACCCAGCTCAGAAAAAGCTACTGGATACAGAAATACTATTTTTAAGAGCAGCTATTTTAAATTACTCTCATTCTTCTGGAATTTTTCCCGTGAAAAAGAGGGAGGAAATAGCACTTACTAGGGGAGCACATAAGGGAGTCAGAGACCTGATAAACGCCCGTCTCTGCCCTGAGCTAGGAGGGCTCACTATTGCCACATGCTGGAAGGATACAGAGGTGAGACACTGCCCAGGCACTCAGAAAATGAGAAATGATACCAGAAAGATGAGTCTCCCATCTCTTGTTAGTTTCAAAGCTGTATAGCTCTCACTGCTTTATGCATAATGCTGTTGTAGCAAAGAAAATCCTTTCTGTTCTGCTCTGTAGTTATCAACATAGATATTCCCCAGACTAGACAATTCACTTTTTTGTCCTGGAAACTTGTGAAACTTAGAAACCAGCCACATCAAGCAGATGACCATTCAGAAGGTTAATGGAACCTCACCACATCTACAGTGAAGTGAAATGTTGTGATGTCCCACTCAACTGCTGATGACTCATTTCTGTGTGGTTCTTCATCATTAACCACATGATCTGCCACAGCGTTAAACGAGTAAAAGAGTAAATACATTTCCTAAGAACACAGGCAAAATCCATGTAATTATGTTGTATTCACTATATTTTACTCTACCACATTTTTCATTATTTTGGGGAAAATACTTTCACGTTTGGGAAAATCACCACAGTTCATAGAGGACATAGCACATTTTTAACAAACATTATCATGGCAGGTTAAGAATGACACTTTCATAAATTTATAATTGCTTATTAAAGAAAAAATTGTTCTAAGTTCCTTCCCTGGAAGGGAAGCAATTGTGAATATTGGCAGTTTTGTGCAACCCAGTGAAGTGGGAGGTGTCTCTGCGCATGGTAGGGATTGGAACTGGATGGTGTTCTAGATCCCCTCCAACCCAAACCAATCTATGACTGCAATTACAACTATTTGGTATCTGTTTCCAAAGGCATGCTTTTGTTTTAAAATCAGGCTGCTCTCAGCAATCCACAGTTCTATTTGAAAGTTACTGTTAAATGGCCAAATGAAGTACAACAGTTAACTTTAAAGACTTGCTGTTTTATTTAATTATGTTGCAGTATACAACCTTTCTGCACACGAACCTTCTAATATATCTCCTAAACCACTACCTCATGAATTTTAATCGTATGTGGCAAAGAAAATTCTACAACATCAAGACCATAAAAGATGTATTATATTATTGCTTCACTGCAATTACAAACAGGGACCTTAGAAAAGCAACAAGAAAGAACAATTCCAATTAATTAAGCAATCATTACCTCCAGAATTATTCTGTTATCATATGGTGATGGATGATAACAAGCAAAACTAACAGAACAGCTGGGCTTGCATGTGAGAAATGTTACAGGCAGCACTGCCCTTAATTATGTTGTTTTCAAATGGTTTATAGACACTTCCTTTGAAAACAAACCAAGAAGAGTCTTACTGGAAATTAAAGAACAGAAAATCTGGAACATATATGCTGAAACAAAAAGGGGATTACAATACACTGAAGACATTCCTTCAGCTTTGTAAAGCCCTAGCAAAAAGGCTGGTATTAGCAAAACAAAAGAAGGCATTTTCTACTTCAGGATCTTTATAGAACCTGAAGTGAATTACAGGAAAAAAGAATGAAGAGTCTTTTCACTTCTTTTTTGCAACAACATTCATTTATGTAACTTAATGTAAATTATTTTATAATTTTAATTGCCCTCTTATTCATTGGTGTTTATAGATGTCTATATCATATATATGTAATAATTTCTATGAACAGGCAAACAGCCAAGGAAAGCCTTGTGGGATTCTTTTCAAACAACAATATCGCCCATGAGCTTTGTCCTAACTTTTCCAATGGCTGAGTATTTGTAACTATATTTTCACATACTACCAATAAAGTGTTTCTCCTCTGATAACACCAGAGTTACATAAGCACAAAAGTGCATAACACAAAGAGGACAACAGCTTAGGTGTGGCCAGCAAAACTATAAGAAACTACAGAATGATGTACTTGGGAATGTTTACTGGAACAGGCTGCCAGAGAGGTGGTGGAGTCACCATCTCTGGAGATGTTCAAGAAATGTGTAGATGTGGTACTGAGGAACACGGATAATGGGCATGGTGGTGATAGGTTGGTGGTTGGACTCGATGATCTGAAGTGTCATTGCCAGCCCTAATGATTCTGTGATTCTATGACTGTTACCACTGACTTCTGCTGGTGTTGAGGAAGTGCATCCAGAAAAATCAGCCAGCAAGAAGATAATTCAGAGCCACCCTTCGGCCTTCATCTATCCATCATGATTTTAGCAGTGTGCTGCTTCCTATGGTCCTTATAAGACCTTTACCTCTTGGCTTGAAAAAGGAAGTCAACTTTGTGAAGAGCTTTAGGAACAACGTGCTAACTCATAGGTAGATGCACTGACAGACAGCACAGTAAATCACTGTTATCAGAACAGTAGGTATGATCTGGCCTTTACAAGCAAGAAATGTTTCACAGGAGGTGCTGCGTAGCAGTGACATACATCAGATATTGCTTAAAGGTTTTTAAAACCTTTAGAAGTTATTAGTTTTCTTCTCATAATGGATATGTAATAGTTCCACTTTGCACTTTGCAGAAATTAAGTGTTTTCAAGCTTCAAATAATTAATTGTAAGGCATACTGTAACTTCTTCAAAAGAGGTAGGCGGTAGATTTACTGTCTGGATTTTTAATGGTTACTATTCTGCCACATTACTAACCTTGGCATACTTAAAGTTCAATGACTTAACATTTAATTAAATGAATGAAACAGGGACAGTAAGCTCATCTGGGTATGAATTGTTCAGAGAAAACACAAAACTGCAAAAACTGAGATGTTACCCTATGACTACGATAATTACTAACAAAGGTAGAGAGAAAAAGTGAGATATACTTTCACTCATGCAGATACTGGAAACCAGCACTTTAAAATGTAGATATAACGAAGGCACATGAAGACAATCTGAAATTTACTCTTATTTATCTGGAAATAAAAGAAAAAAATTTGAAGAAAATATTATCTGAAGCACCAATGCTATTTGCTGTGCAATTAAATAGCACAGAGCCAGTGACAAGAAGTTCTCCCAGGGCATTCCTGCTCTGAAGCTGGATTGCAGGAGTCCTTACCAATGAGCCCAGGGCTTAGATGCCTGCCCTGTAAGAGACAGAACTCATTTGTAGCACTGCATAAGATATCTTAATGTTCTTAGAAGGCTAAGAAATAAATGCCATCCCAAGAGTTCAGAATCAGAAAGACAAAATATTTATCATCTCTATTTTGTAAATTAGGATGTGATTAAAGGAGGCTATAGTAGATTAAAGTGGACTTAACACTGCCTCAGCCCAAGCTCAGTGCCTTAACTGCACAGCCATCCTTCTACATGAACGAAAAAGGCACCCAGCTGGAGAGATACAGGGGATGTGTAAAGATTTAGCTCTAATCTGGCAGCATTTTTCACAGCATGATTAACATTAAGAGTTTTGCTTGATGTGGAATATAGTGCTCAGCACTTTGCAGGTTCCAGTCTGTAACCACTACTTTGAAGAAATAAAAAGCTAAGGAAGGAAGGAAGATTAGGAAACTGTAGGGCTTTACAACTAACAAGCTAAGCTAATGGATGGAAGTTTCCATGAAGAAGCAAATGTTTCAAGGAAAATGTTGCTCATACCTTCAGCCATCTTCTTGTCTCTGGTTGTAGCTCCATGATGTGTTCAACCCAACTTGCTCTGCAGCAAAGTCACTCTGAGTAAAGGGTACAATGCTCATGCTTGAACAGTATAGTCATGCTGTTGAATCTGTGTTTTGTGACCTTGAGCATCTTTAAGTCCACCTTGAGCCTCTATGGTATTCAGAGGTTTTCTAAAGAAGTGCCAAAAGGCATCTAGCAGTAAGAGACAAAGGCAAGCTTCTAATGATCACCTTCAGGAACACAAATAGCACTAGCATGGGGTGTGCAATGAAAAGCATTTGCCCTGGCTTGTGTGTCAGGATGGGTTCCAGTTAAGGAGCAGAAGAACTGAGAGAGAAAAAGGGACGGAGTTAAGCAGAACAGGGCAGATTTGAGCCATATATTTTGAAGGAAAATCTACGCTAACATAATAAATAGGGCACTGAAAAGCTGCATGATTTTTTTCTGACTAAATTTAATACAGCTTTGTATTAATTTCTGTTCATTGCTTTGGTTAAAAACACCATAAATCACCAGGAAAAAAAAACAAAAACAAAAACAAAAAACCAACAACCTATAAGATTTCAGAGTAATTATTTGTATATCAACATTTGTATTTGTATTCCAGGATTGGTTTCATGGTTCTTTCTTTAAATAGAAAGTCACATGTGGGAGTCGTCCTCACCCTCAACAAGGAAAGAGCCAGGAGGTCTCACATAAAGCATGCAGATTAAGTATTTTCTCATCTTTATTATGTGGTAAGGATTGGCAGATGTGAAATTTCCACCAGGTTACAAACTGAGTAAAGGCACCACTGGAGCCACACGTTACAGGTCTGGGACAGAAGCTTAATGAATTTAGCAGAGTACATATTGCTTAAGCAGATCCGTGCCAGTTGAAAAATAGGAAATACTTTGCGTACTCCCCTTCCTACAAACCACGCTTTGGTCTAACCTACCAGTCCTTGCTCTTGACAAATTCCCTGAGAACTCACCATTTTACTTACAGACTGCAATTGAAGCTACTAATAGCAGCAATAAAAATAAAAATGCCATAAACCCCACACTTTTCATTTTCAGTTGCCTTCACAATAGTAATTAATCTCCACAAAAAGAAACTATGCTTTCTCTGGCACTGCTGGATGTTGGGCAGACTTACTGCAGCAGAACTAACCCTAGGCATGGCAAAACTTCTCACCTTACAGATTTCTGTCATGGTCAGGCTACAAAAGTACAAGGTTTCCTCCAATGGCCCAGAGAGAAAGCTTTTCAAATCTCCCACAGTAGATAAGTGCAATATGATCACGCACAGAATAACTGGCAAAATAACCTTGCCCTGTGTGCACAATACGCCATGTGTAAGATATAGAGCTGACTTTAAAGCAATATTGGATTCAGAAGAAAGGAAAGCAAAAACAAACATTTGAGTCAACTTGGCTTGCCAAACAATTATTACTAACCGTACATATTGCCTCTAAATCTATCAGTGAAGAAACAAGCAACATACCTTTGTTTAAAATTTGTATATCAGTAAAAATAGAAACGTAATTTTAAAATACTTCCAAAATGTCTGTAAGCACTGATTTTTACTCCAGTGAAATAATCTGGCTTCTTTGATGTTATGAGTGTGAAATTTGATCAATATATCTTGCTAGACATGTGAAAACAGAAACCTGCAAACTGTGCTATTGTTTGGTTTTGGCAGATATGTACATCACTGAGTTCTGATTTAAGTGCAACCATTCAGAAAAAAAAAGAAAACCACTATGTCCATTTTATAAAGCTTTGCTGTGTTTCCAGCTACAAGACAAGAGATACCTTGGTTTTTCGAGATCTGGGTTTGAATTTTCAAATTGACTAGGCTAGAAGGGTTTGGCAGAGCATCATCTTGCACAAGGAATGACACACGGTTTTGAAGGGAAAAAATATATATATTAAGTACTTTGCTTAAAGACCAATACAAGATTCAGAATGCATCTTGTAAAATATTTCTCCCGTACTGGGTGGAATACAGATGTCATAAGGGTGAAGATTTAATAGTTTCTCATTTTAACGGCATTTGCAATTAGCTGTGCATATTATCTCTGGTGCTACATGGAGGAAACAACTCAACCCCACGGCACGGAGTGCTGATGTTGGTTCCCACGAGCAGTCCCCATTCCTGCAGAGGTAACGTCTGACTCCTGCCAGAGAACTCTCCATGTCGCAGCACGATGAATAATCATGTCTGAAGGCAGAGACAAGCTACCTACAGGTTCTCCCTGGTGCAAAATAAGGGGGAACATTTCATCTCTGGCAGGCTGCAACCCTGACTCCCATTGCACATAAAGATCTCACTTCAGGTTTATGAAGCGGCAATGACACAGCAGGAGAGACACAAATCTGCCAGGACACAACCCCTCACCTCCACACACACTGTTAATGAAGGGTCACTCAAAGCTTGTATCTGTAGAAATGAAGCAGGACAGAAATATTTTCCAAACCTCCACAATCAATGTAATAGCAGTACTCAATTTAATCTCTCTTCAAAGTAAGCTGAATACAGAGAATTGTTCACAGTCCCCATCTTGAGATCTCTAGCAGCGTATCCATTGCTTATCCAGAGTTCCAAAACAGAGAAGATCTTTAAGTGATGCACTCAGGTTTAATTTAACAGATTCTGAGGAGGTCTGATTAAAATAGCAGGGTTATAGTTGCAGCTGATGCTGTAGGAGTCAGGCAAAACCAAAATGCTATTACACATATGACCCCAGCAGGCAGAGGCCCCAGTTGAGACAGGGTCCCATTGCACCAGACACACCAGATCTGTGTGTGCACAGCCCGAGCCACACACTGTAGAGCAACTTATGAAGGAACCTGCTAGCAGGGAAAGTCCTAGTCCTAGGGAACCTAGGAGCCAATTTTTTAGCCAACTCTTCCTTCAGCTTCAAAATTAGCTGCTAGTTCTTGACTGCCGTTTCTACTGAATTGCTGTCCATAATTTATTTTTTCCCTGAATGATTACTATTAATTTAGATCCCTCTCACTTATATGGGTAATTAAGATAATAACTTTTTCCTGTCTTTATCCAAGAAAAAACTTAATCTACCATAAAATTTAACAATCACCATGATGCTCAGTCACGCTGCCCAGTGCAGGTCTTTAGAATTCCTCAGGCTCTTCTGTAAATTCTTCCTAAATAATATTATCTCTTCTTTAAAGTACCAGCATACCATAATTTCCCCACTGCTACAGTATAAAAATAGAAGGCATCAACTTTAGGGCAGAATATTGCAGCTTTGTCACCTGGAAAGTTGAACATTTATGTGTTCTCATAGAATTGTCAAAGAACTATGGTTGGAAAAGACGCTAAGTTACTCAAGTGCAACCATCAACCCATCGTCACCACATCCCACGAAACCTTCCCCTCTTCTTGTACTACTGCCTAGAATACTCTGAATTCATCAAAATGTATAACATTCTCTTTACAGCAGGGAGGTTACCATGCACTGACTATCCAGCATGGTCATTTCCAAACTGCCCAACTTTCAGCCTGCTGCAAATACACATCACTTGAGATAACAGGTAAATCAGCTGAGCAACTCAAGGCTGGTCAGTTGGCTGCGAGGAGCCTGAAGTGCCCAGGTGTGCTTCTTGGTTTTAAGGAAACTACCTTTTTCTTTCAGTCTCCTCCTAAAATTTTAAAAATCTTTGACTTTACTCCCAGGAAGCTGTAGAAAAAAAAATGTGCATTTTTTCTTTTCTTCTGATTATCCACTAGCACTCAGGTAACCAGCTGATTCCTTCTCTTAGTACTGGATTGCAAGGCCTTTCAAACACTTCTTCACTTTATTGTAGAGCTCCTCTCATTTCAAGAGAGCACTCTACCAAAGGGCCAGTTATAAATTCCCAACCTGTAGCACAGAAAGTCAAGCCTTTGCATTGCACAGCTCTTTCAGTTTCTTCCCTCTCTGTTTCAAACAGTAGTATTTCCTTTAGAAGCTAACACGAAATGGGCACTGGTGAAGAGCTAAGGTCAAGAATGTACCATGAACTTCACATCTCCATGGTATTAAGAGTTCTTGACAAAAATTTGCACACAGAGCCTGAGCCATGCACTGCAGAGTAATTCCTGAAGGAACCTGCCAGCAGGTTCTTGACAGATGCTTAAATGCTTTAAATAAATGCTTCTTTAAAATAGCTTGAGATAAGCTATATAAATTCAAGCATACTGTCAGGGAGGAGTCCAATGAAGATGGTGTTCCTGCCCTCTCTGGCAGTGCAGAAGGCACTGCTGCCCTTAGTCCCATAAAAGCATTTTTGTTCCTTTAAAGTTTAACTATACTTGTACTTTAAAGCAAAAGTTTCTTCTCTCTTTTCTTCTGCTCTGTTCAGTGAAAGCTGAGTTAAAAAGAAAGTTTACTGTATGTTTCCAAGAGCACTTGGTTTTGAATGTTGGAGGTTCCTTTGTTTTTAGCATCAGTAAAGGGCAGCCACTCTGTACTGACATTGACAGGCTCTTGTTTCATTTGGTTAATACATTCCACTTAGCATCATACACAACAATCAGATGTATTCTTAATAGTGGGAAGCTGCAGAATAACAAAAGGCATATGTCTGCTATCTAAGATTTCCTTGGAGTGAATTACACTGGATGAATTATTCTGAATTATTCAAAAAAGAAATTGTTTACTATTCTATCATAACAGATGCTCCAGACAAAGAAAAGAGGAAGCTGTTGCAGCCTCTGACTGAGCCATAGCTTGTCACAGCTGAATACGGTTGTGCAAATTAGCGAGTAAACTTAATGGAAGAGCCCAGAAAGAAGCAATTAGAATTACAGTGCCAGTGAGAGAATCTGTAGTTTGTAATCAACCAAAATTGTGCAGTTTTCCATATTCTCTGCTGATAATGCAAATGTAACCTTTGAAGGAAACTGCTCTGCATGTAGCACATCCTGAAAGCAATTAAAAACACTGAAGTCCAAGCAAATCGCTTTTAAGATGGTAGATTGATCCAAGTCATAGATGGGTGTTAAGCATATCTTGAGCAAATGCTACAAAGTACTTCTTTTGATCATTGGCACAAGTAACAGAAAGAAGATCCTGATAGCATAGCAAAAGCCACGAGATCCTGGTAGAGAGTAGAGAGGAAAGATCAATCCAATCTGTATTGTTTGGTATATGAACTTCTAGGGAGACAAAGGCAACAGCTTCCAAACATTCAATAGGATGCAGTACAAGAGGAATGGAACAAACAACACCTCAAGATGCTGGAAACAAAGATAAAGAGATGTGAACTTGAACTGCAAGCAGAGAGTGTATGTAAATATCAGGAAAAATCTTCAAAGAGTATTAAAAGTGTACTGCAACTTCAGAGACTGGAAGTTCCTATAAGTACAGCATAACTCATGCAATTTTGCTGCAATCTGGTAAAACTGCTCAATAACTGCAATGGAAAAGGTGAACAGAGACTTTAGATGAAGACAGATCAGGGCATGGCTATGCCTTGCCATTTTCTGTTTTATTTTTATAGGTCTGTTCTAAATTCAAGTTTCTGGGTTTGGTTTAAGTTCAATTTGTTGATTTTTACAAGGTTTCTTCAGTTGCCCAGAGTAGCAGCTGGAAACCTATAAAATTAAGTAAACTTTCTGCTACAGTATATGACACAGAGATATGAGGTTCATTGATCCCTGAAACATATTAAACACAAATAATTGCTTTCTTTTTCATTGCATCTATTGCAAGCCTTTTCCACTCAGTGTTGTGATGTGTTATTGGATGCAACTTTTCCAGATGAGAAAAAAAAGGTCAAACATATAATGATGAAAATACATAAAGTTGTTTCACAGTATTACTGTGTACTCCTTTTGCTAGAAAAGAATATTTGCTATTTAAGTGTATTGCCAATACGATGAAAAGCTACAGTTACTAAAACTTTATTATTTTTGAAATATCTTCATTTTTACAGTATACAGATAAGTTGCAATAGACAGCATATAATCATAATTCCAGTTCTATCGTATGAATCAGAGAAATGTTCATAAAGAACTAATTTTTACAGTCTGGGACTCTGAAGATTAGAGACACGTCAGCATAAATAACAAAGGCTAAAGTGGCTAAATGGCAAATGCCTTACGATTGTGTTTAATTTTGATTGCTGCAGCTCACTACACATACATCATTCACATAGAAACATCGGTATTTTGCATATTGTGATAGGTTTAAGACAATCGTCTTTTCTGGAGTTTTCTCTCCCATTCTTACAGTGGTTATAAATGAAAGTCAAAATTAGAGACCATATTCAACTATGGAGACGCAGCAGCAGCTCAGCCACTTTCAGAGGCAGAGCACTGCTCCTTCCTACCTCTTACCACAGAGCAGGTGTGTTCTCTGGAGTGGTCCTTTGGAAGCACCTTTCATGCTCCTGTTACTAAAAGAGATGCAGCTGTAGAAAAGGGGGGGTTGAAGCCAATAACTCTGAGTACCTCTTCTGTAAATCTCTCCCGTTTCCCTGCTCACTCACCTTACAGAAAAGCTTGCCCCTATTTACAACAATTTGGCATTAAGTTATCAAATGCCAGAATGGGGAATAATAATATCCTTCCCCGTGCTCTTTAAGTTCTCTTAATTAACATGTCTATTGTGCTCTTCCCTACCTGACTTCTCTTGTTACAACCTGCAAAACGCAGCTTTAAAAACTTCATAAATCTTACTTCTTGGGGACCAATAATTTTATAATCACCTTACTGCATTCACAACATTAATTTTCCCAAAAGCTTAATTTAAAAGCTAAACGTGACGCAACAGATGCTGAAATTAGATTTAAATGCTTAAATTGAATAAACACAATACAAAATGCTCCCACCATGTTCTGCCCATTAACAGTGGTTGTTTTAGGCTGACCCCATCAAAATTATGATATGGTGCTAAGATCTTTGTCTGAATAGTCTTCTACGCTACTCGATCCCTGACAGCAATAAATGGAAATGGACAATAAAAAGGTGGTTATTTGATGTAGGTTCCACTCCATTAGGTAACCCTCTTGCGGGAGAGTTCTTCTCAGTTTGAGGCAACTCATCTCTCTTGACAGACTTTCCTTTAGCCTCATGCAACTCTCAGATAATAAAGCAGTAAGAAGAAGCCTGACAACGCCCTGTAAGGGAGACTCATTGCTCACATCAACTTGTCTTTGCATATGAGAAGAGGAGCACCACTACCTTATGGGGCAACACAGCTTATGAGACCCCAAGTGCAGTGAGGTGAGCCGGGTCCAGGAAAACTAAGGACATCAAAAAGAAAAACAAATACTGCACAGTGCAGTTCTGCCACTCAAGATGAAGTGAAGTAGCCAGATTGTGTACATCAGCCATACACTGTTCTCATGGTAGCATTCTGAAACTACAGACACTGGAGCCACTCACACCTGAAAAACTAGATGATTTTATACAATAACAGGTGAACCAGCAAAAAATCTGACAGTATAGATCACATATCATTATGCAAAATCTTTTCATTATACAGCCATGGCCTCACTGAGAAATGGGTACTACAGAGGTAGAGTAGATTCAATTCCTCTCTAAAAGTATAGGGTTATTTCCTCAGGAGGCAGCAGCTTGCTCATTAGGAGCCTAAGCAACTTCATCAGCAAAGCAACATGGATCTCCTTCACCATAAAGAGACATCTACAAGTGAGCAAAGATAAGGGATGTGCCAGGCCTGCAACACCTGAAACTGTTCTGCTGTGACAGAAACAATGGCAGAGATTAATAGAGCTTTTATGATGTGACATCTATAAGACATGCATACTTCAGAAATAGCTGTTCTGAGCATGAGGCTTTAATCTGTGGTTTTCTCTCTGCCTCCTTCTCTGCTGTACATCATGTGCATATTGATGTAACCTACGTAAAAGATGAATGAAAAGTAAACGTAGGGGCCAGCATAAGGATAAAAGAGGAGACAAAACTATGGTGGTGTCTTATTAAACTATCCAGAGAGATACCATGGGGCTCACAGGTCACAGTGTTCTCACACTCATCAGCAGGATTTGCTGTAACCTGGCACTGCACCAGCTGCAGAGGCAAGCACAAAACCCAGAATTAATATCAAAGTAATGTCATGGGCAGCAAAAACCCCCATCCTCTACACAATTTTAGCCCCTTAACACGAGCTGGGCATAGCACCGTTACTTATCCTATGCTTGGAGCTATAAACCTCTGGGATCTTAAGTCTTCATAACTAATTCCCCAAGACCTCTAACTGCAAAAACTTTGGTTGAAATTGAAGGTATAGAAGAGACCCCAACAACATATTTCAGGAATGGCATCCCACAGAGTCCGTAGTTGTGACAGTTCATCACAAACAATTTAATCAGTTTCAACACTGGGAGAACTAAACTGAACCATAAGTAAAGATTCACCATAAGTAAAGATACAAATGCATCTGTAAATGCCTCTAGGTTTCCAGAGAACTCCTCCAGGACTTACTGAACCTGAGATCTTTTAGTGTTTCTGTTTAAAAGCTGAACGCACAAAAGACATTTTCAAACACAGCACAAACAGGATACATGTAAATTAAATCAATTCATTTTGATATTGAGAGTTCACAGAAATCTATGCCTCAATGTTTGGAAAGCTCTGTAGGAGGTACAGGTGTACTCAGATAAATTTATTTGCAACCAGTTCTTTCAAGCACGTCATTGCTGGGGTCAGGAGAACACTGCGGCAGCTATACTGACAAAAACTCAATAAATGCACTCTATCACATCTGCCTAAAGATTCTGATCAGGTCCAAGATCACATGTTAGTCATCCGTCTGTTATTTTTCTCTCACAGTGTAGCTCTAACACCATGCAAACTGTCTTGTTAGTAGGTTGCAGAAGAGAGACATGCTGCTTTTTTATTGGTAAAACTCAACTACAAATTCCAGCTATGCCAGCCCTGCCTGTCTGCACAGCAGGGCTTTCTCATATGTTTCTTTTCAAACATTTCCTATTGACAATTATTTTTTCCATATACGGGCTCAAGAATTAAAACAGTACTTGAGAAATTAAAAGTTGATTTTAGCTCCAGGAAACTGCGTATGGAAGAAAAAAAAAAACAAAAGGAGTAAAATAAAAAGAAGACATCCCTATCACTAAAGGGTACTTCAAACATGAGAAGTGTTTGAGTTTTTTCAGTTGGTTGTTTTTCACATCACTTATGTTTCTTTGTGTTTCTGAGGATATTACAAAAGTTTTGGCTTAAATTTGAAGCATAAGAGGAAGTTAGACAGATACAAGATAGACATTAGCCGTGGTTTTTTAGAAAGATAGTACTTAATAATCTTGATAAGAATAACATTCTTTACCTCCTAGCCTCCAGACAGCATGTGCACAAAGAGTACAGGGCTTGTTTACAACAGGCTCAGTTTCACGTTCCTCACTTGGTTCGGTAAGAGGAGGGAGGAGAGAATGAGTGTCAGAAAAAACTTCAAGCAAGGTTTAACACATATTTATACTGCCTTTATGTTCCTGTTATGATAGTTAGCAAAACGGACTGGTTGGGCTATAAACTCATAAAGTAATTTAAATTACTTTTTATGGTATAGTATTAATCAACAATACACACCAGAAGGAGGTCATTTTTCTTAGAGCATGATTTAACTATCTATTTAGTTTTTTACTTAAAGGGCAGCACAGAAGGATGTGTTCACTCACCAGACAGCAGGTGAGCTCACCAACCCCTCCACACACAACTGCACAACCCCAGTTGAGCAGGCCCCATCCTCTGCTGTCCTCTGCACAGCAGGGCTGTCCTGCCCTCAAGTCCGTCCTATCCGTCTGTGTGAGTAACTTGATCTAAATCTGCAACCCTTGCAGCCCTCTGCTCCCAGGCCCTCTTCCCAGCTTCTGTGAGGCCACCCCACCAGGATGAGGATAGGGGGTCTCAGCTGCCACCGCATCACAGGGGGACACCAAGCTCAGAACATGCAGGTGTTGCCACCATCAGCAATTAACAAGCAGTCCTCCCTTTGCAGAGTCTCACCTTCACCAGCAACAAACCTTTATCCACAAATATTAATTTCCTCTAACTGCTTCTTTCTACCTTTACCCATTACTTTGCCTCATAGCACGTTCTCCTCTTCTTTCTGAAGAAAATGCCTCAGGAGCTATTATGTCAATTGAGGATTTATGGGTTAACGTGTGCTTGATGCCTCTGGCACCAGGACCATTATTTTCTTCCTTGTAGGCATTTCTTGGAAGGTAGCTGCCTCTCTCAAGACAGAATGAAATCTCGTTAACACTAACGAAGCAGATGATCTAATAGCAAAAGAGAATAAACAATCAAGGGCAACTTTTTTACTTTTTGCTGATCCTCTTAGAACTTCTGTTGTTCAAAGAGCCTGAAAGAAACTTACATCTCTCTCCCATGAGAATTAGTCAACAATTACTCCTCTTCCAAGAAAGATTTATTTCGAGTCAATGTTTTTCAAATCTATCTGTTCATCAGGCTTACTCATGCATTAAGGATGATTTTCAGTGTACAATAGAAACTCCTGAAACAAGGAGCAATTAGAAACATCTGATTTCATGATGCATTTTGCTTCCAACAAACCAAGCAACTGTTTCCATGCAGAAGACATAAGGACTCTGTCTTCCAAGCAGTTATTATAAGCACACAGCAAAAGCAGCTACGTTTCAAAAGCTGAAATGCAGCAATAACTTGGCTTGCAATGAAAGCTGTCAAATGACTGAATTTAGTTGTATGACAGCACAATAAACATAAACATAAACTCAGCTCCACTCAAAATAAAATAAAATAAAATAAAACCTGGCTAAAAATGCAGCACCCAGCCAGGAGCACAAGTCAGAAAGTCCTGTCTTTGCCCTGGGTTTCTCACTTAGCTTCAGGCAAGCTCAGCAATTGCATTGCCTGTCTTGAGTAATACTGAGTGTTATGTAAAAATGAACACTACAAAGTTAATGGTACTTTTTATGGGTGCTTAAAATTAAACATTAATGTAAAAGTCAGGCTGATGCAGGGACTCAGAGCTGCTACAGTCTATGGGGCTGTACCTGGAGCTTGTATTCTGCCTCAGAGTCATCTCCTGTGGCCTGGTGTGAAAACACACAGGTACAGGAAGTTCAAACAGCAACCTCTGTTAGAGATCTGATCATAGGAGATGCCTGGTCTCAATGACAGAAAAGCAATTTATTTAGCTTTTTTCTTCTTCAGACAACCAACTCACCAGCTTGCTCTGGTTTATTCAACACCAGATATCAAAGGCATAATCCATCTCTAGTTAGCAAATAAATGTTAAATGGTACTTTAATTGATATTTCAGTTGGTAGTATTAAAAACAAACAACAACAAATACCAACCACAATATTCAGTATCTTCTAAATTATTGTTAGTGGCTCACAATACTACATAATCTATATCTGAAAGTTACAAAACCACATCTTTTCTTAGTCAAATTGCACAGCCCAGATAAAAGCAAATGAATCCACAAGGTAACACAGATACCACACTGCACTTTTCACAGAAACCATGAAATATGGCCTGGAAAAGTGAAATACTGAACGCCATGGCTTGTTCATCTCTTCTTTCTATGCGCCACATCATGGAAAACATGGGGAGAAGGAAGAACTTTCTAAAAACAGGTTTGAAAAAAACTGTTTGTAAAACTACTTTTTTTTTTTGTTCTGCCTTGCAAACAGATGAAGAAAAGTTACCTGCTTCTCTTACTTTCTCCTCTCTGCTTTTTTATGTGATTTCATTTCTCTCCAGAAACAGAAAAATGGCCCTTCAGACACATCAACCCAGTTAATGTTCATAGGTGAACAGTGAATCTTGCAGTACAGTGGACAAGCTCTCCCAAAGGGGAAATGTCAGCATAATTCAGCAGCCAGTAAACAAACAGGACTAATAGGCAAGGACTAAATACAGTGTGTGCTCCCTTCTTACCACTGTCACGGAAAAGAGCCAAACGATGGTAAAACAGAAGAAGGCAGCAGCCTCAGGTTCTAAAATCAATACTTTCAAAACCAACAGGAAAAAAGAGGGATAGAAGCAGAGAAAGAGAAGTAATTTCAAAAAATAAATTGAAAACAGGCGTATCTTTATAGAAAATCTATCCCTAGGATATGTTTGATGGTTCCAGCAGCAGAGTGTAATTCTCACCAGCTTCTGCAGCGTGAGCTGTGGGAGCAAACATCCTCATTGGCTGCTGGAGAGGTGGAAAATGAGCCACCTCTCCAAACCTCCTCTGATCTGGCTACTAACAGCAGCCATGGACTAGACTCAAGTCTCCTTGAGAACTTATCCATTCCCAGAAAAAGGAAATGCTTTGCCCTTCAATGGTAAAACCCTGTGGTTCTCTGCTCATTATCCCTCACCACACTATAGACATTTTTTTGCATGGATAGAAGCAAGCTGAAAGAGGCAGAAATGGCAGTTTTGCCACTCAAACAAAAGTCTTGTGTTCTGCAATGGAAATGTATTAACATCACCAGGAGTCCTTTACACTGTTTGCACTGCTTGACTGATTGGCTCAGTACCTGGGCAGGCAGTCTGACTACCTTAGTATCCAGCACTACCACTGAGGTAGCAACTAAGGATATCAGCTGTGAGATCTTACCATGATCATCTAGCAATCTGCCTCATCTCCCACACATAGAACCATGGAACAGTTGGGTTGGAAGGGACCTTAAAGATCATTTCCCCATGGACACCTCACACTGGATCGATCAGGTAGCACTGGGCCCCATCCAACCTGGCCTTGAACACCTCCAGAGAGCATCAATAGCTTCTCTGGATGGAAAACATGGAGATACTTACCTACTCTGGCCTCAGACACTGTATGTATCCCTTCCAACAACTCTTTCTTCCCACAAGTTCCAGCGAAAGGGAGTAAACAGCATTATTAACCATTTTTTATTTATTCTTACGTATAAAATAGTTTATTCTCACTCTCTTGTGGTTTTGCTGTAAACTCTTCAGAGTTAGACCAGACAGTATTTTCAATCTTATTCAGTGTACTGTGGGCACCAGTGGAGACTTTTAAAGCCTGTTGCACTGTTCAACCAGATAACAGGCAGAGGAATTAAGGGGAGTTAGGCAGCTGAATCCCTTAGTCATCCATTTATGCTTCCCCTTCCTCATAAATCAAAGTACAGGAAAGCAATTTAATCAGAAATAAACACAGAATTAGCACTACAATTTCATTCCTTATGCTCTTTCCTAGTTGCTTTTGATAAGTAGAGTCAGCAAACAACCAAACAGCAAAAGAAAAATATAATGAAAAAATAAAAACCCTGCCTGTATCACTCTGCTGCAGATTTCATGTCTATTCCAGTCTGAAATTGAATATTCTTCAGTTCAGTGGTTAGATTTCTTAGTAAGGACCCGATTCTACTTGTAGTACTGCAAATCTCCAAAATAGCAGATAATACTTAAGTAATTGTTTTACATAAATATACAGTCCAATCACAATAATGTGGCCAGATCTCCTATACTCAGCATCCTGTTTTAATGTGATTTGTAAATATGCTTGCAAAAGGACACAGCCTGGAGGTCACGGTGATAGCTAGGTGAAAACGTCATAGAAATGAGCAATGGGAAGAAGGGGGAAGAAAACCAAGCCAACTATAAAGAATACAGTAATTAATACTACAAAGTCATTACAGAAAAGGCTAAAGACTCCACTGCCTGAGGAAACAAAGCTTCTCTATGGCTCTCTTGTCTCACAAAGAAAACCAGCCAAAAATTTGGCAAGGGCAAATAAAACATTTAGGAGCACAATAAGACTATACCAAAGGGTTGGAAAGACTAACGACACTTAAAGAATAAGTAATGAGAGGATACACAGGAGACAAGTAAAAGCAAAAATGCTTCAAAATTAGTATATTATCCTCTCTGAAAATATAAACATCAGGATGTGCAGTAAACAAATAGAAAGTAATGTATTCTGTGCAGGGTTGCAGAAGGTTTCCCATGGAGTAATCTTGGGGAAGACATGGTCAGAAAGTATCATGAGCTGAATATCTTTAAAGAGTCCCCAGCAGCCACTAATTCAAAAAGAAAGAGCCTCAAAGAGATGCTGGATATGCCAAAATACAGATGAGAAATTTTTATTTTTTAGGGTTTTTTTGTTGTTTTTTGGTTTTTTTTTAATAAAAAAAGGAAATTTTCCTGAATAAATGAAATAACAATTGCTCTCAATGAAGAGATAACTCAAGGAAGATTAGTAGATAATTTCTACCAGTGGGACAAACTTTCAGCTTCAGCATCTGCCTCTGGCCATGGTCAAAGAGCAAAGCAGAGGCTTGACCTTCCAACACTTCCAATTTCACAGCAAGGCTTACAAACTGCCTCTGGCAACTCTGCTCCTCAGCATGAAAAAACAATGAATATGCACCAGCTTTTGCACCAAGGCAATGTCCTGAATTAGAACTGAAGGTGGTGAAGAGAAGCATGTGTGCTACACTACTGAATGCAATTAATTAATGCCCCTCTGTAGAAGGATGCCGTAATTAGACTCCCTCTCTTCATCGAAGACTGAATTTATAGGAGGGCCCAATGGCTTTGCAGCACAGTAATATTCGCAAAGGCCACTCTGACCTGAGAACTGTGTGATGCATTTTGGCTTCACATAATTGCCAAGGGCTTCACACAACACCAGGGATTTGGCCTTCAGCAACATACATTTATTACCACCCCAGCTTTCAGCAATAATAGCTGAAACACAAGCATTCATAATGATGGAGATGGCCTTAAGGAGAAAATAGAGGTCCCCAGAATCTTTTCTTTTCAAACTGAGCCTTGTCTCTCTGTCACACACACAGCACTATCCAGCCCTTCTGACTGATAAGAAAAAAGGAAAAGATAATATTTCCTGACCTTTAAAAAGTGCTCACTGATCATCAGTAACTGCGCCATTTCACACATCTTGTTACTTCCTAGCTTAGCTATAAAATAAAATTGAAAGCTGAAATTCAGCATGTTGTGCTTCTTACAGAATACCAAAAGCAACATCCTGTTCTCCATGCCTATACATCTTCAGAAGAAGAAGGAAGTCCTGCTCTGCTGCTAGCATTCAGCTCCCAGTGGTGACAGGAGGAAATGAAAATATCTGACATCAGACAGGGCATTAAGTGTACATGCATTATAGAAGTGGATTTATCAGCTAGGTTTAAAATTGACAGAATTGACAGCATGCCTTTATTATTATTATTATTAAAGCCTGAGTAAAACTCTAGTTAACAGCAGATAGTTCAAGAGAAAAAAGGACTGTGTTGGACTCCATTTATGTAATACAAATGTATCGACAATCAGCCTCACCAAGAAGAGTATATCTTCAGGGTAGCCAGAGCATGGGGCTGGGGCTTACACCCAACCATCATAGAATCAAGAATGGCTTAGGTTGGAAGGCACCCTAAAGTTCATCTGGTTCCAAACCCCTCCTGTGGGCTGCGTTATCACCACCAGCTCTGGCTGACCAGGGCCCCATCCAATCCAGCCTCGAATGCCTCTGAGGATGGGGCATGCACAGCATGTAGGTCCTGACCATGCTGGCCAGAACAACAAGGACATCAGCATTGGCCATCTCCCGGGGTGTTCAGCAAGAACCCTACACAAGCTTTGCAACCAACACAACACCCTGCCTAATCACAGTTTATCCTCTCCATACCCAAATAGAACAACTCAGGCCACTTGTTGCTTGCACTGATTCACCTGGACATGTAAAACCATTTTGAACTCTTCATCCCACTAACATGGGATGTGCCACTAACAGGGCACTAACACGCTGGATCTCATTCAGGCACAAGTATTTATTCAACTCAATGCAGAGGAATGTTTTGGCAGTTCAAAGAGAAAGCCTCAGGACTGCAGAGAAAGCAAATGATTACTCTCACAAAGACTAACTTCAGATGAAGATGAAGATAATTGGAGATTACTGCTGATTGTTCCCAGGGAATGTCTCACTTTGAAACACTGCTCTTGAGCAACTGAGGTCTTGTGATGGGTCTTCTAGTGTCACCATGGCACTCACCATGCCCTAGGCATCCTTTCATCTTCCTGATACAAACAAATGAGAATGAGTTTGTTCAAAACTTCAAGCTTTTACCTTGACTCCCACCAACCTTGTCTGGACCAACACTGTCTACCAGCATCATATGATGGATGACTCAAAGATCCCTGGGAACAGACTCACTCCAAACTCAACAATGATTTCAGCCTCTTCCATTCAACACTGTGGGGCCAGAAGAAGGCAGGAGAAGAAAGGTCCTTCTTGACAGCATAGAGTATGACCTTGTTTTTTGATGGGAGGTACTTTGGTGGGAAAAGGAAATAGGAAGATCCTTTGGTCTCCTTCTGCAGCCGTGGGGATGGTGCTTAAGGGAACACCTTTCATTTCCCAGCCCCAATTCTTCTCTCACTTGTGCATCACGATTTTGACAAGAATAATTGGGGGCTATAGTATAAGAGCTTGGCTAGAGCAAAAATATTCACCTCCTTTCCTTTTCTGATGACTGTTATTAACAGTTTTCCAACATGACCTACATCCACAGGCAGCATCATTTACTCAACAGCTCTCACAGGGATGCTGCAAGTGGTTTGCAAAGACAATTATTCGCACAAGTTAGAAATAGGGCTTCCAGTTATCCTGGTAAAAGCGTGCTAGTGAAATATTTTTCCATAGCATCAGTTCTGTTATCAGGATCAGTAATTGTAATTTTTCTGTATTTTTAGGCCTTCATTACTACACATAACTCCATTCCTTGAGTATAACCTCTTGTCTTTTATTTATGTCTCATATATATATATGTGTGTGTGTGTGTGTGTATATGCCAATACACTTTCCTTTTTTAAACATATGTCATACAGAGATATATTTTGTGTATCTACTGTTTTATTTTAACCAAGCATCACGCCAGGAAAGCCAATACTGGGATATGCTTTGAAGTATGGAAGCAATGATGCAGAAAATTGAGAAAAAGAATAAACTCTCAAGTGGTGAACTGAAATACTTGGAAGTGGCATTAACAAGTATGCCTGTTTAGGAGCTCTCACAATACAGTTAAAGATATGTTAGACAATCATACAAGATTTGCAAAGTGAAACACAAACCAATAAATCTGAGGATTTACAGTTACTTTTCAGCAGTTCTGTCCTCTATAAAAATCTCTGCAGTTCCTTCTCATGTCTCTGTTGCCATTCCTAATAACTTCCTCCTTATCCACAAGTTCTAATGAAAACAAATATTAATGGGAACTATTGCTGAGCAGGCTTGCAAAGCCTCCAGCCTCAAGGAACTAAAACCTCTGCCTGTACCCTTATCAGAACTGTGCTACATGTTCTGACCATCTTCCTATATAGATGGAGAAGTATATGTGGGGCTAAGTAAGAAAATCACAACTATGGATTCATGCCCTTCCCTCAGTACTATCCTTCCCTTTCTGTTTTTCCTCCTCCCTCTAAAAATATGTTAACCATATCCCTCTAATTCAGTTCAGATCACAAAATATCATTCTTAATGCTTCAGAGATGCACCTGTGATACTTCATAACATTTCCATTACCCTATGTTTTAACAGAATGGCTCACATTGCCAAAATTGCTTTTATTCAATTGAACTGAGAAAATATTTGGAAGAAATTAAGATTTTGCACTACTTGTTTAAGTAGATGACTACTGCATTTATATATACACACGTTCACCTCTGCTGTGCAAGCTGATTGCCTCTTACATGCACTATTACTAATGAAATAGATCTACAAGGCTTTGTTGTTACTTTTATGCAAGTGAAAAAGGAAAGGAAAAAGGCAGGAAATACAGATATAGCCCCATGAAAAGAAACGGGAAAAGGTAATAGCAAGAGACAGTGATTGAGAGGATTTTCACCTGCATTATACTCTCTACACCGATTTCCTAACTGCTGTCTGCCAGTATGGGTGCACAATTCCCAGTGCTCAGACCTCAGGCTCCCTTGCAGTATGCTTAAGGAAGCACAATTCCACAAGACTTGCACTTGAACAAGGGAAGGACATGCTCATCATGCAGTACCTGCTGGATGCGACAAAGCCCAGCTGTAGTGGTACTGGGAGACAAGAGAAGACAGACTGCTCCAGGGGTGGACTGCAGATCTCTGGAGTGAAAGCCAACATAGAAGAGAAGGAATGAAAGCCCAGCCCAGTTCAGCACAGCTCAAAAGATGGAAAGTCATGGAATCAGTTCCTAATCAGAATGGGAAAACATCCAAGTGAAGGAGAACCGGGAAGAATGAAACCTATGAGAAAATTCATCAGAGATCTGCAGTGGGGCTGGCAAGCTTCCCAAAGTGGGATATGAGAATAACTACATACTACATCTGCACAAGAACAAAAGAGGAATGATTTGTATGGAAAATGCCAAGAAAGTAGTAATGCTCCTCTGCCCTCTCATCATGCAAGAGAAGAAAAAATCAGGCTCATTTTGTTTCTGGGTTGACATGAACACATGATGCCAAGTGAGAAGGGAGGCTCCAGGTGCTACCCAGATGTGTACCCTATCAGCCAAGCACACAAAGGCTCTGGTTTCAGGGGCTCTGATTGGGAATGCAAATATCTACAGGGATTCTTGCATATTTATGGAGCACTCCTTTTCAGATTAGGTGCACTCCTTTGACTCTGCAGTTAAATGAAAGCATAGCTGTACACGCATCTAAACCAAGAGAATTTAATCTAATCTCAAATACACCAATTAAAAATTTATTCCCAAGCATAACCAAGGAACGAGGCCACAGAACTTTGTAGTGCAACTAGCTTGCGAAAAGAACAAAAGTCTAGATATTACATCTTGCCTCACACTGATGAAACTGCTACTCCTCAGTCAGCTGACACAGTCCACTGGACACTACTACGGAAAGGGCTATGGAAAGTTAGAACAACGTTTGTGAGATGACACTGAATTGCAGCAGCAGAACTGAAAAGTTCCTATTTCTCCCTTCCTTACTTTCTCACAGGACAAAGCATTCCAATTTAACTGTGATTATTTTCACTCTGTTTTTTGGCTGATGGTTGTTTTTTTAAATAACAGTGAAGTAATTACAACCACCATATCTTGACATGAAACTTTCAACATTACACTTCTCTCCTGGATTTCCTGGCTTAGCTCACCCTCATGGCTTTTCTCCACAATTAGACATTTTTTTCTGTTGTATTTTTTTTTCTTGTTTTCTTCATGGTCCCTGTGAACAGCACAGTAAATTACTGTTTTGAAATAGACTGGATTTCTTTTGCAGCACAGTTTTATCTCACAGTTCCTCTTGAAATCAGTAGAATTAGAATCATTCATTAAATAATGCACTTCTCAGCCAAAGCAAGTACATCATAGCCTGCCCAGTCTGATAAATCAAATCAAAGGTTTTTAAGTGGGATATGCAAACTGATTATCTGCTCTGCAATGTGAGCTTCAGTAGGAGCAGAAGGCACTTAAATCTCCTGAAATTAGTGCTGAGAAAAGAAAAAATAAAAATCAGAGAGATGAGTTGGCCCCTCTGTATCAAGTCAGTTCCTAGATTCACCATCAAGGGAACTTGCCCTGCCATTTTTTTGGTGTGTGTTCCTTTGCTTAAAAATGTTCAAGACATGAATAAAAATGAGAAAATTTACTCTGCACAGAATAAAACCAGATTACTCTGTGAATTTCTTAGAAATTACACCATTTCATGAAAATCAGCACATTTTAGCAGATTTGTTCCTCATCTCCAATGTGTATAATTTGATTCCACATCAGCTCATTAAGTAGATATCTTTCAGATTAATTTCGTATTTTGTCCATATCATCCCAGCGAACAGTGAAGACCACAGTAAAGCTGCAGTGCAGTTACAAGAACCCTGCAGGGTCATAGCTTGCCCCAAAGATCATAACCCAGATCTTATTTCAGAAGGAGCCAAATAAGGCCTGTATTTCTGAAAGCACATTATGAGAACTCTCTGGGCATCCAAAAGCAGTCCTACAGACTCCTCCAGCAGTGTTTCGCACCTGCAGTGCTAAAGCATGTTTATTGCCAGGATATACAAGCAATCAAAAGGGAAGTTTATGGTTTGGGACTTTTTGTTTGTTGGTAGTTTTTGTTTTTTTTTTTTTAAACACGGGGTATGTATACAACAGAAGGCACAACTTCTTAGGAGAGAAAAGGATTTCTCTATTCTCTTCATCTTCTGCATTTTTTTTCCTGGTGTTTCCCAGGAAGTAACATTTCCTCTGCTGGACTAAGGACGAACGTAGTTACTGTCTCAAGAGTGTTCTGTGTTTGCATACTTTACTGTAAAGACAGGCTCCCGTAGGAGAGATGAGATTCTAGGCTATAAATCTGATAGCAGTTAAATTAGAGGGCACCATGTCTCGCTTGATTTTCAGCTATTTTTCCCTAGATCATAGATTAAAAGAAAACCACAGCAAACCAGGAGCCTATCAATGGCAAATACATCAATGCCTATAGAAGACTAAAACCAATGCCTCAACTGCTTTATTTCACAGCATTCATCCTGCACACAACCCTATTCGAAGCCACACAGCACAGACATTTTTGTTTGCTTTTCAGAGTGAAGTACTGGGTAATACAAACCTATGAAAACTTTGAGTTTTCCATTCATTTAACTCATTAATTAATACATTGTTGAAATATTTTGATGAGGTCAAACTGAATTGTGGTTCACAGTTTATGGTAAATTTGACCTTGATTCCATCATTGAACTCTCAAAAATTAATTTTATTAACTCCTAGCCACAGAAATAGAAATCAGCCAGATTCAGAGGTATTTATATGACATAAAGATGAACTCACATTCTGAGATAATTTTTTTTTTTTTTATTTTGCTAGTAAGACAATAAAGAAATCTGTTGATCAGGTATTAGAGCATCCCCATTTTCTACCTGCCAGTTATAGCATTTCTCAGATTTCAGATGTCATTATCACTGAAAAGTGATCAAAAAACCTCTGGGAAACAAAATTCCTGTGCAAAATTCACATTGAAGTAATGATTCAACACATATATGTTTATCACACAGAAGTAAATATTTTACTTATGTCATTGCTTGTTTTCAGTTAAGACTTCTTTAGGAGGCTTAATTTATAAAGCCATTTTGTGTAAAACTGTTTTGACACCTCCTCTTTAACAGAAGTTTAGTAAGTCAGTACATTAAAACACAGCTGAAAATGATGTATTTTATTAGGATGGAATTAGATGATGGAGATTAGATGATGGAACTTACATTTAGGCATGGGCTTCCAAAAAGCAGAAGAATCGAGACATTAGGTACCTTCATTACCACCTTCCAGCACAGTGGATCAAGACACATGAAAGAGCATGACATTGCACCTGTGCACACAGCGCTATTGCATAAATTACTCCAACTGAAAAAGAACCACCTAAAGGCACTTTGCCAAGTTATCTGTGCAGTATCCACCTGCCACCTATTTACATGTATGTACACAAGTGCCAATAACTCGCTTAATAAAAACCTAAAGCTTTCCACTAGATTTGCTGTCAGAGAGCTGCAACATGACTCCAACGCAGGCAGCAGCTCACAGAGACACCACTGTTCCAACACCAGTGGTTTAATCACAGAACTATAATTACAGGCAATGATAAGAGAGCCATGGCTTCTCCATGCTCAAAAGTCCCAGCTCTCACCCTCTCCTCGTGTGCCAGGTGCTGGAGTCCCTCTATCAGTTTCATGGCTCTTTGCCAGACTCTCCAGTAGGCTCATGTCCATCTTTTAAGACTTGCCCTGATATATGCTTTATCCTTTAGGAAGAGATATCAAACTCAGGGTCCAGCCTTCCAGAGTCATCAGCACAGTGACAGAACAAAGTTATTAATCCTGACGTGCTCTGAACTGTACTGAGGAAGCTAACAGTAAAGCTGATAGGAAACATCTTCCTGCAGATTGAAGCCTGGATAATCTAAAATGAATCATGTATGATGTGAGGCTGTCCATTTTGCCACCAAAACCATGGTTTCTGCATCGCCTGACACTTCCCTACACTTGAGTTTATTTTCAGACTGGAGATGGTACCAACTAGACTTAGTACAGAGATAGCTGCATTGAGCTGGACAAGAATTCTGTTTAGTCCTGTATTTTCTATTTATTAATCAGTAGAAATACTGAAAAACATACAAATATTCTGTACATGTCCTTCCTGAAGGTTCTTTCCACTTCCCGCAATTGGTACCTCAGGACCTTCATATTATTACGTTCTTGAGAAGCAATGAATATTCTCTTGCCTTCTCCACTGCTATATGATTCCAAAGATTTTCTCATCTCTTTCTTACCCTCCTCTTTACAAGCTTACGTACTAATCCAGTCAGCATCCTCCTCAAGAAATAGCTATTCCATGCCCAAGGTCATTCATGCTTCCCTTTTTGGTACTCCCCCAAAATCCAGTTAACTCTCCTTTCTGATAAAGCAATATTCAAGATACGAATGAAGAACATATTTATGCAAGCAAAAAGATGTTTCCTCTTCAATTCCTAGATTGATTTCTTCTAAATTTCTAACAGTATATTCACATTTTGTACTCTGGAAAGCATGGAACTGGTGTTCTAAGTAAACTGTTTAGAATAATATCTCATAACTAGAGTCCATAACTGAGCATACATAGTGTGTGTAGATGGTTTTTCTTCATTGTTATAACTTGGAATTTAGTGATCTGGGGCTTCCTCAGTCAGACAGTACTTCTCAACATTGCCCACAACCTGGAAATCCTGAATGATTGTATTGCATTGTTATTATCGAAATATCTTGTGATCTGCTTTGAAGTTATTGTAGCTAGGTGCTTAATAAGCAAAAGCTCTGGGCATCTAACCATGCTTTCTCATGAACTTCCAGGTAACAACTGCTTCTTTGCTAGAGCCTCTGGTACTTGGGGGAGATACAGCAGGATTTAGGATACTGTGGTTCACAACAGAAAACACCCAATATCTACAACTGAACTGGAATTATAGCAGGTCCTACTTGGCAGACATCAGTCTGATATGGCTTGCCCATCACTGTGTAGAAGTCTCCTCAGCCATCTATAAGAACAAAACTGAAAGCACACTTATCTTTTCACAGACACTGAGCCACTGTAGAACTAGAACTGAATTAAATAGAAGAACATAAATATTATTCTTCTGGTATTGCAGCAGCAATTTGTTTCCAAGAAGCCTTCATGTATCTTGTGTGTAGTTAAAAAAAATCCATATATCTTTGCAATTTTTTTTTTTTTTTTTTTTTTTTTTTAAGTATTCTGTATTTTCTCAGCACTTTTCTCAGAGCTCAGCAGACCTTTTTAAATCTGATAACGCTTCATCTTGCCCAGCAAATTCCCCAAGAACATACTGTGTTTAATCAAGGATTTTCACAAAGAAGCTCTGGGAATACCACTTCAGCTTTTTTAAACACAGACCTTTCAAAACTGGAGACGCACATTCTCACATACGTGCATGCACATGCAGACATCACTATATATATGTAAGTATATAACAAATGCTACAAACTTCAGTATTTTTAACATTTTTTTCTCTGCTCAGGCTTTCTGAGAGTCCATGCAATTTTGTTTATATGAAAATGTGCTAAGGAAACCAGAAAGAAATTTCCCCCTAGAGCTATCACAAAAAACATTATCTGCATATGGGGAATTTCATGTTTTTGTGAGCTCATAAAAAAAGTACAGCATCTACTCTTGTACTTCATAATGTTTAGTCTTGCTTTAATTTTTTACCCAAGCTTAAAAAATTGGTTCTGACATTTTAGCTCAAGAATGTGTTGAATAGTCTGCCACAAGGGAACTAGCATGAGCTCGTGGTTTATTGGGAAGGTGACATTTTATTGTGCTTCTGCCACCTTTAAAAATTCTGTGTTGTAAAATCTGGTATTGAACACATTATTTTATATTTCAAATTTTGTATACATTCAGCAAGCATAACTAAGACAAAAGACACCAGGTAGGTTGCAAAGAAAAGCTACTCCCTGAGCAAAATCTGACAGGTCTGCACAGCTGAAAAACACAAGTTTGAGTCCTGAGTCTAAAGAATTTAGGAGATATTTTCTCACTCTGTATGGATTCTAAGATCAGAAATTCTTTGGAGTTGATTTAAACTTCCAAGTTGAGGTCCCTGAAATCTCAGCACAGAGAATGAGAGGTAATAGCAGCAATTGTCATCGATAAGAAAGGGTGTTCCATGGGACTTCTCTGAGATACACAGATACATAAATATATGTCCATGAATATATGAAAAGTATAATCTGAAAATAATTTGTGGCCACTGCTTGTGGTTCATATCACAGTTGTCTATGGCCAGAGCTCTAAAGTCTATACCAGTACATAACCAGCTTTCTTCAGACAAGTGTCTTTCACCATTTATGCTATATTCCCAAGCATTCCACATCACTTTTGAAATGTATTCATTTATTACTCAGTAAGCCTCTTAAGATGCTTTCTTTCCAGAACAACTAGAGCTCACCAGATTGCTTTGTGGTTCACGAGGCAAAAGCAGTTCTTTTGAAGGTTATGAAATTTCATGATGCAACTAAGCAACCTGTATTAACTCTGCTGGGAGTCTCTTCTCTTTGTTCAAGGAAAAAATATACCTCTCCACTAATGTACATTTTATTGTCTCTGAGTATATTCCAGCATAAAATACAAAGCTGTGAAATCCAGGAGACTGTGAAACACAGACTCACCATCTGCACACATTTCACTTGACCTTCCCAGTCTGACATTTTCTGAGCCAGACCCTCTAGCTATCAAAGAGGAAAGATAGGGCCTGTTGTGTTTCACTGTCTCCCCAGATGACAAATTACTCCTTCTTTAAATAGTGTCTTTAAGAAATGTGTTTCTTCATTTAAAAAAAAAATCAGGAATATCAGGGCTTATTATGTGCAGCCAGTCTTCAAGTTGGGTCAAAATTGGCAGTCTGTAAGTGATTGGGCTCCTTTCTATGAAAAACGTTGGTTTTCCAGTCAAGAGTTAGAACGTTTTAAATCTAAAGAGCTTCTAAAGAACTCCATTTGGGTGCTCAGTGCTCCTACCCTCCTTTAAAAACAGCAACTCTTGGTCAAATTACAACTCCAGACATGCACAATCATCCCAGGACAAATCCATTGCCAAGGTACTCCATGGAAAATACAGTCTTTTTAACATCCACCTCCAGATAAAACCAAGAACCCTATAACTCAGGTGAAAAAGAACTTCCAGCCAATGTTTGTTCTGACAAAGCACTTCTAGCCCATCCTATGGTGAGATCTGTGCGCTAGTGCTGAGCCCTGCTGCCTTGCTGAGACACGTAACTTTTTTTGACTCAGTCTAAGTGCCAAATAAATGAACAAAGTTGTCTTTAGTGATAAATCTAGAGTCTGCAGCTGGGCAGTAACCAACACAGAACATTTGGAAGGGACATGGTAACATGAACACTGGGAACAGGAAATATCCAAGCCAGATTAGAACACAGGGGCACACAAGGAAACAACCAGCACTCCAACCATACAGATTTAATGGAAAGCTGTTCTATACTGCCTCTGTCTCTTTTTTGGCAGTTCCTCAAATTCACAATTAAGAGTGATGCAAGTGCAATTAGAATATTCAGCAAAATCTGAATAGTTTATGGTTTCTACTAAGTTATTTCCCATGAATCCAGAGAGCTCATAAGATCATTCTGAATAATAAAGTAAGTTATTCTTATAGGGACAAGCTATCATTATCTAATATTCATCATGACAGAATACAGTCATCTTGCAATTTATGCTGCAGTATCCAAGATATTATCTAACACCCATTATCAGCTAGCCTTGAACTGCCTGTATTACATTTAAATAAAGAAACCCAGACAGGTGAGATGTTCTACAAAGACGCCATTTTCAAACAAGAAACAGAGAAAAATGCATTAGCTTCTATAAATGTAATAAACTCCTACTGATATCTGAAACCTCGTTACAGCACACTAACAAGCATAAAGGCTGATTACTATGATAAAAGAAACAGAAAGAAATAGCTTTGTTTCCTTCATAGGAAAGGAAGTTCATTGTACCAATCCATCTGACTGCCTTTGGGCATCCATCCAAAATGCTCCCCATCCTTTTTGTTAATGCTACATTCACAAAATAACCCCTTTTCTCCCTACAGCTCCCAGGCTCTGAACACAATTTAAGATATAAGGGATGAAATTTGCAGAGCTGCATTTATTATTTCTAGGGAAGTAATTTAACTGATGATTTCTCTTGCAAATCCAAAAAGTTAAAGAAATGATAGATCACAGCTGATAATACTAGTTCTTTCCTGTGGCTGATAATGAGACATCAACATAACGAAATTTAGTACTGTGCAACTGGATGCCAATGGGGTTTTAGAACACCATGTATAGAAATATAGATTCAACAGGTAAGCAATCAGTTCTAGAACAGCCAGATCCTTCTATCAAATCATCCTCTCAACACAAACTAGAGCTGGCCAAAAATATGTGGCTTGTTTCCCCTATGGAAAAAGAGCTATTGTGGAATAACAACCATGAGATAAGAATTAAAATATGCAGGATCTTGATGTCAAAAGGTATATCTTGAAAAGGCTTTTGTGGTGACTTTTCCCATGTTTTGTCCCTAGCATATCATCAGGATTTTAATCTTGCCTGAAACTTTAATGTCTACTTTCTTTCTGATGTTGTTAAAAAGCCAAAGCCAAATGTGGGAGCACAATAGAGGACGGGGTTTCCCTGGAGCCTGTAGGAAACCAGGGCTATTCCTGTGAGTTGGCTGTAGGTGAGCCCAGAACCTCTACCAGGTGTGATGCTGAGCCCTTCCTCCCTTCTCGCTGCCCTGAAATCCCTCTACTGTCACTATGAATCCTGATTTGCCAGCAATACCAGATGTTCTGTGCTGTGTACACTTAACAGGCATTTACAGCTGGGGGTTGGAAACAACAAAAACACCACATTTTTTTAGCCATAGGGCTAAAGTATCAAGTATCTATCCAAACCAAAGGGAGGAAATGTGGCAGCATGCAAACGAAGAAGGCCTTAGCACTTTCCATGGTGGAGGTCCTCTGTGCTCACTTAAAGGACTGAGTTCAAAACACATTTAAAGAATCCCTTTCCACAATAATTCAAGCATTTTCAGTGCTTTTTGCAGTTAAGGGATAATGTATTCAATTGCTAATTGCCCTGGTCAGTATTGACTTTCAAAAAGCCAAGGGAAAGTTGCTTTCTCCAAATTCCCCTAATTTAACTGGCACACACAAGCCACTGTGCCAACTGAAATAGTAGAAGCAACAGATTTAGCTGTTGGAGTCTTTACCCTACTTCAAGATACAGCCAGCCAACTTCAGTCTACTTTGGTGACAATGATTCTGGCTGGATTTCTGGTCTCTTGCTGCACTGCAGAAAAAAATAAAAACTTTGCAAAGCAATTTTTTCTTTCAAGATTTCATCCTATATTTAAAAAAAGAAAAAAGGTAAGCGGGTGTGGTGAGAAGGGGCGAAAACAGTCATGCAATTAAAAAGGAAAACAGGATCAATCTTTCAAGAACAAATAAACAAATTTCAGTTCTGTTTTGAAAATGCACGATGTGGATCAAGTTTGGCTATAAGCACAGGAAGCTAGTCAGTCTTGAGGAGAGATGCCAAGAATTTTGCAGTTAGCAATGTCATTCAAGTCTTCTATGCGAGCTGCAAGCCTGACATAATGCCTCACAGTTGTTCTGAGCTGCTGTTATTATTAGGCAATAGCACATGTAAGCATCCTTAACACATTCAGCTTGTCAACACATTTCAATCTCAGGAGAAGTCGAAATAAAATCTTTGCCTATCATGTCCAATAATGCTCTCAAAAGGCAAGAGGGAATGAGAAGGGCAAGATTGCAACACACAAACCTTGGAGATTGTGGATTTTGAATCACCCAAAGCAGTAACAGTCAAGTCACTTGCTTAATCTTTTATTTCCTTTCTCTAATGAGCCTGGCTCTATGAATATAGATCTCCTGCCTCTCAGCTCCTATCTGCCACTTCAGAAAGCAAACACAGCTTCAAATTTGACAGCTTTCTTGTTGTTAGGCTTTCTTCTGAAACCACAGTAACACTCTCCTGATTATCTGAACAGCCAGGGGCTCTCAGCCCTATCCTGTACAGATTATATTCTTGTCTCCTGTCAACTTGGTATATTTGTTCAATGCTTTATTTCTCACACCACAAACTAAAGCATCTTTACAACTAAAATTATGGAGAGTATTCTGAAAGTTATGAAAACCACTTGAAAGACAATATAGTTGCTGACCATAGCCTGCGTGGGTTCACAAAGGGAAAGTCCTGTTTAATGAACTTCATTTTCTTTTAGCTCCATCTAGCTGATGAAGGGAAGTCAGTTGATATAATGCTTTTTGGATTTCAGTACCAAATTTTGACAAAACTTCAAAAGTGAAAAATTTTGCATAGCAAGGAGACTCATGAACAAATTCCACCAATCACAGCAGCATCACAAACAAGCAGACAAAGAAAAATTGGTTATTCACTCTATCAAATAACTTTAGGGATGAGACATGTTTGGTGAGCTGCCCCTTCTTAAATGATGTAATGTTAGCTAAGTTTGTAGCATTGTATTGGAACAACTACACTGAATAAAAACAGCCCCTCTGGATCTGAGAGAGAAACCTTATGCCTCACATCCAGCCTCCACGGTGATGAGATTCCTCTGATACAGAGCAGGTACTGGACAAGTACACCACAAAACCTCCCCCAGGAGTCTCAAACACCCTGAAGATAAGGCATATCCTGAACATGATCTGCTACTTAACAGCCAAAGGACTTTTCATCTTCCTGTATGTTTCTGAACAGAGATAAACCACTGGGTTTCTGTAACAATGATTTTCTGTATAAAGTAGTACCTTTTTATTTATTTTGAGCTGTCACACAATAGACCAACTCAAGACACAATAGATCAGCTCAAGACCACTACTTCTTACTGAATAAAAAGCCATAATGACAAGCACTCCCCTTGCACTATATCAGTCCTTATCTTACATGCAAACACTAAAGGTGTTTTTCAAATCACAGGATGTGACTTTTGCACCTGAACTTTTTTTTTTTCTTTTACTCTTCAATTTCAGTAAATTTTAAAATTCGTCATGCTGTTCAGTCAGAGGGTCCTACATTTTCACAACAAAGGCAAAACAAGATGTGCAGTCACATTCTAAATTTATCAGATTCATTAACAGTTTCATTTTATTTAATCTTCCATTTTCTTTTGGAGAAGAATAGGTGGGAGTAAGGAGATGAAGATATTTGTAACACTGACTGGAAAAAAAAATTGTTTTCAATCTTTGCACTGAAAGAAATTTCAGGATTCTGACCTAAAAGTCAGGCTTTGTGGGAAGGACCTAAATATAAATATTTTATCACTGGTGACTCACCACCATGCAGATTTGCTTGGGTTTAATGCTTTCACAAGTGAAAGCTTCCTAGCCATTCTCAGCACAGCTGGTCATAATTAGGCAAGGGGTTATTCCATACTGTGTGACACCACAAGGAAGGCCACAGAGCTGGGGGGAAGTGGCAGGGCGGTGGTGTGGCCAGTGCTGGGGGTTGCTGAGTGTATGTTGTGCGTTGTCAATGGGCAGCTCTACTGTTAGCTGGGAGTCAGTTGGCAGGGAGTTGCACTGTGGCTGTATATATTTAGTTATCATTGCTTATGTATGTATTATCAACGATATAGTTATCAATGCTTTTTTTTCTCGTCTCCTTTGCTGTCATAGTAAATAGTTTTTATCTCAACATATGAGTTCTATTTTGTTTCCAGTTCTCCCTCATTCCTCTGAGGGGGAAGAGAGAGCGAAGGGCTGCACGGTGCTGAGATGCCCACTGGGTTAACCACAACAGCCTGAACCAGTCATGCATGACAAAGCGAAGGAAACATAAGGAAAATCACATTTAAACACAATAAAGAGATCAAAGATACATTTTAGACATTTAAGAAAACCAAGAAGTTTGTTTAGGGTAGCAGTATCTTATATAAAAGGCAGAAAAGATGACATTAAATACGCTCAGAGGGCTTCAGACTATCTAGGGATGTAAACTGAAGTAAGGAAATGCAAAAAGATCAAGCCAACAATCCTAAATGCCTAAAAGGCTATAACCCAGAGAATTTATTTCATCGTCTTTCATTATTTGCCTGAAATGAAATCAGGAAGGAGTTACTTAAATTTAATTGACTGAAAAACACCTGAATATTCAGAACAGAACTGAATGCACGGCAGCTCAGGCTTCTTCACTCATTACTGGATACACCAGAGACTGCCTTCGCCATTACTGTCCTAGGCCAAAACCTGGAGACTCCAGTCAAACATCCCAAAATATCTGTCAAAGCCCAGTTATACTTCATTGCTGTCTCCAGCAGTTAGCAGTGAAAGACCAGAAGTGAAGCCACCACTAAAGCAAAGCTGAAGTACAGATGCCATAATGACATAAGCACAAGACACAACAAGGCCAGAGAGGAATTGCCTCAGTATAAAGCCCGAGTGAAGGCAGACCCGTTAGCACTGCTCCCTTAACTGCACTTCCCAGGTTACCCAGCATGTGCGACTCAGTACACAGGCACAAAACATCCTACTGAAAGCTGCCCTCATTACCTAACACACCTGTCTATATGGTTGCTTCTATCTCCAAGCAACTGCCAGCAAAGCAAGATTAATAATGCATGTAGCCAATTTGTGAGCACACGCTCAGCAAAATGCCTCAAATGCAGCAATCGTTTCTCACTTTGAGTGAAGTAAGCAGAGCCATGCAAACTACTATACTTGGTCATACGAGCACATATAAAGAGACAGGAAAAAGGTGTTAAGAAAATGGACTTAATTCAAATATCTGATGATGAGACATTTCCTGGCTAATCGTATTTGGACTTCAAAACAGACAAGCAACAAAAGCTCAGACTTTAGCAGTGTTAACTTCATTCAGTAAGCTTTTATGCAGGAGCATAGCAAATAGACTAGAGACATCCCAATATTTACCTAGGCAACCTTCTCCCTTTTGGCTATCAGGTTAAAAATGAAACTAAAACACAAATTGCAAAACATAATTTAAAATGTCACATTATAAGAGTAATCAAAACTTAATCACGACTTGGTTAAATTCAGTCATAATATTTAAACCTAGTTATCAGAATGGTTCAGATCTGGGATTTCCCCCCCCATGACATTACCAGAAGAAAGGTTAAAAAGCACTGAATAGCAAAGTTAATGGAAGGAAAAAAGCTTTCCAGTGGTATAGGAGAGGTGTTCAGAGGGGAAAAATTGCTGCTTACAGTCTTAATACATAAGGGGCTATCTGACTGGCACTATTTGTTCCCTCTTTCTCCTACACATCACAATTGTTCTCACTACAAGCAGTGCTGCTGACGGTAGCAAGGCAGATCCAAACAAACTTGTTGTTTTGTACATGACATGCCCTTTGGTCCAGCAGATTGGTCCATCCCCCCAGTGCAATTTCACAGTTGGATGAAGGTGACCTAAATCCATGATGTCACCTAAAGGGGCAAAGCTGCTCCCAGCCACGTGCTCCTACCTTTGTGCCAGCAGTTGTGCTCACATGGCCATCTGGACAACCAGGTCTACAAGCTGACACATAGTTGAAAATTAACCTTAGAAAATTACTGGCTAACTGCAGATCCACTGCACAGCTACCCGCAAGTCAGTGCTGACACAGGGAAGGGAGCAGAAACATACAGGCAGGCAAAGGGCAGCACTGGCCATTTCAGAGGTGGCAGACATAGGTAAACTTAGTCTGTACCCAAATTGTACCCTGTATTGGCTGTGAAGCACCACCTCCCAGATATATCAGTTTTTGATATTGTCATCCAAAAAAAAGGGAAGAAAACTAACTCCAAGGAGGAGTTAGAAAGCGGCATTCCTTTATTCCTCATGATACGTACCAGGTGACTTGATGAACAAGCACATGTTCTTGGAGTTCAAGTCCTACACTGAAACCATTAAAATGCAGTACATTGGCGTACATATCCATTCTTTTCCAAGAACTCATTAATTTATGCTAATGTCCCTCTGGGTGTGCTTGGTAGCATCTAGGGGGGCCATACACCCACTTACTTTATCCCCACTTTTCCACTATCAGCTTCACCACTGAGATTTTTGTCTGCTCTTCAGCTGTTTTTCCAGTTTGGCAAATTTCCATTGCTTGTTAGGCCGTTAGCAACTTCCAAAACAATATATGTAGAGTCCATGAAAAATGTCCTTGCACCTGGTGAAATGCAAGAATAAGTAGTCTGTTAAGACTCTGGTGCTTCTTGTGAAGCAGAATTAAGAGAAAACAAGGCTGTTCACACGCCAAGCAAAGCTGAAATGGAAAGTTTTAGAATTAGCACTCACTGATTCCTTTTGTTAAAACTAATCTACTGATCCCTAAACAGACCAGCCTACAGCTAAACAAGCCAGCTTTTATCAATACATTTTTCCTCAAAACTGTTTTTGAACACCATTTTCTACCTGACTATCCCCCTGAGAAGCCTTTCCTAATCTCCTCTCTTCTATACCACATCCATATATTGCAGTGATAGTTAAAAGTATATGGGATTCCTACCATTCAGCATTTCAAATAAAATACTTCTGTAAAACAGGATATACAAAAGTACAAGTCCCCCCTTTCTTTTTGTGCAACTTTTCTTAAGGACACTTCTCTTATGATCACATTTAGTGGATGAATTGAAGTCTTTCCTTGTACTTTCACAGTTTTCCTTTTCTGGTTTACCTGGTTTAACATAACTGGAGCATGTATCACAAGTCATACAAATACTACTATTTAAGGTTAATGTCAGAAGATAAATGAACCATGAAAAGTAATCTGAGTGTGTTTTTTTTTTGAACAAAAGACTACAGTAATTTATCAACTCTTGAACAAGTGATCATCAACTTCCACCCCAAAATGGCTTGAGGTCCTTCCTGAAAACCAGCAGTACTTTCTGGTTAGCAGACACATTTTCAAAAATGGAAGATATAGACAGATGACAAATGGAAACATTTGGAAAAAAATGTAGTTCAAATCACAGACACTTTAACTACCTGGCTTCAACACAATATGTAACTGGTTGATTACTCCCACAAATTCTCTTGGCATGTGAGAAGATCCTGGTTTTATTATATCCGAAATGAGGGACTATTGCAGCGAGACATCTAAAACAGAATATATACAAAACTCTCTCTTTCAAAGGCATTTCTCAATGGTTAGGAGACAACTTTAGAAGTGAGTTACATGGGGTAAAGTTCTCCAAGAAAGGGATGGTTCAAGAATCTGATGCTATAGCAATATAGACACTCGGTGAGACATCTAAGTTCCCTGTCAGCATGATTTTGAAAGTCTGAAGAGAATAAGCATTACATTAGTCCTAGGCTGGAAAAGATCACCAATTCAACTGTCCATCTGACCTACAAAGTCTCATCATTAAACCATGTCCCTGTGCCACGTCCAAATGACTCTTAAATACCTCCAGGGATGGGGATTCCACCACTTCACCTCTCCTGTGAAAGGCTGAGGGAGCTGGGCTTGCCTAGGTTGGAGAAGAGAAGCCATTGGGGAGACCTCATTGTGGCCTTCTAGTACTTTAAGGGAGCTTATAGGCAGAAAGGGGAACAGCTGTTTATGCAGTCTAATAGTGACAGGACAAGGGAGAATGGCTTTAAACACTAAAAGGGGAAAAATATGTTAGATGTTAGGAAGAAATTCCTTACTCAGAGGGTGGTGAGGCACTGGCATAGGCTGTCTGAGAATCTGTGGATGCCCCATCCCTGGGAGCATTCAAAGCCAGATCAGATGAGGCCCTGGGCAGCCTGCAAAAGTGAGGTTGGAACTTGATGATCTTTAAGGTCCCTTCCAACCTAAGACATTCTAGGATTTTATGATACCCCAAGCAGCACATTCCAATGTCCAACCAGCCTTTCCATGAATAAATTCTTCCCATTCCCCAACCTAAACCTGCCATGGCACAATCTGAGACCACTTCCTTGTTTCCTATCACTTGTCACCTGAGAAAAGAGACTGACACCTTCCTAATTGCAAACTCCTTTCACACTGTCGCAGAGTGATGAGGTCTCCCCTCAGCCTCCTCTTTTCCAGACTAAACAACCTGAAGTCCCTCACTTGCTCCTCATAACTCATTTTCTAGTCCCTTCACCAGCTTTGCTGCTCGAGTAATTTAATGTCCTTCCTGTAGCAAGGTGCCCAAAGCTGAACACATGCCTGAGGTGAGGTCTCACCAGTGCCACATGCGAGGGGACAGTCGCTTCCCTAGTCCTGCTGACCACATCATTTCATGCAGAACAAGATGTCATTGGCCACCTGGGCACACTGCTGGCTCATGTTCAGTGATGTTCAGTTGTAAATGCAACTTATTAGAGAAGATGCAAATTAATTTAAGATTACATTTTTATCATGCTTCATGGCTTTAAGATCTTCACAACGTCCATAGCAAATGCAAAGCAGACAGTTCATGCCAGAGATCTAGTATGATTTTCAGTTTCTGAAAATAGAAATAAGAACAATTATCAAAGTCTGAACTATTTTTTTCCCCTTGAAAGCAGAATAAAGGGAGAGCTGATGACTTAGCTGTAAAAAAGAATGATTCAGCCTATAACGTGCCTCAGAGGAGGTAAACCTGAATTTAAAACAGTTTTACCAAAAAAAAGCCATGAAGTTGCCAGCAACCAGTACGAAAGGCTTTGCATCTCATTTGATTACTGGCATAAGTCACTAAATCCCAACTCTCTAGATGAATCAGTAAAAGTGGGTTAACACAAGCTACCACTCGATATTTTCAGTTCTTTCAATTTATATAGTACAGTCCAATAAACAAGATTTTCCTTGAGTCATCAAGCAGTCAATTATCAGTATCAAATTTATTCTCATTTGCTGAAGAGCATTAAGGAAGAGCTACCGTCATTTAAGCCAACCAACTTAGTTCATTTTTGCTAAAGTAGTCAATAAAAGTAACTTGTTCTAACAATGAATCAGGGCAATTTTCTTAAGAGATGATATAACATGGCTGCTCATGGAAAGCAATAAAGATCCTTTTCGAGTACAGCACTCTCACAGCTTCCAACAAAGATGTCAGTCACCAACACATCTGAGAATCAGAGTACAAATCTGAAGGATCTTTTTACTCTGACAATACAATTTATAGCCACTCATTACAACAGCCTATAATCTACACCTTTTTGTCTATGTTATTCGTAGCAGTAGCGGACCAGTAGCATCTATGCAGACTTAGCTCTATTTTGATAGCTGTCAGTAGCACGTATGGTAATAGCACTTCCAAACAAGCAAATCCTAGGGAAACTATTGCTAGGCCCTTGGTAGGATGGAACAATAGCTATCATGTATCAGACCAGCTGTCACACAAATAAATAAAATAACTGTAAATATAAGAAATACCAGTGAAAGAAAAAATGTCTTCTGGCTTACAGTTTCACAAAGTATATTCACATGCAGTAAACAACAGGCTTTGCAGCTGACAGCATCTGCTCTCTGGCCTTCCAGAGTTTAAAATGAAAGTAGGTCCTTCAGAGTGAATTAAGGCTAAGAGAGCAGAAATGTCTCAGAAACAAAATGAGTTTGCCAGTCTGAAACTGGCATCCCATTAATCAGTGCCACAGTTAAGCAGGAATAGTGAAAAACTAGCCTTTCTGGTCCTGTTCCACATCCTACACCTGGGGCCACACTTAGGCAGTTTTACCAGACCGTACAGCTTGAGACAAGCAACAAACAACTGATCTGGAGGCCAGCCCCTGAAGGTGAAGATGCTCCTTCAGCAAGCTGCAGGTCAGTGCAAGTCAGTCACCTTTCAGCCTTGGGAACCTGAGCACAGTTACACAAGAAGTATTTCTCTTCCCATTTCTCCTTTTGTCCAGTGCTGCAGGTGTTTTGTCAGAATTCAGCCTCAGTATGCAACACTTCTTTCTCACAGATGATTGCACCCTTGCAGTCATCACATTAGTCTATTCTGAAGAATTTTAAAAAATCACATCCATTTAACTGTTGATGGATAGAAATGGCTCTCTCCAGAAGAGCTACAGAATGCATGCATCCGCCTCTTAGGCGCCTGGATAGGGATCTGTAATTCTGAGCTACCAACCCGCCTGCAGTTGTGAGTTAAGTTCAGTACAGCAGCTGGCACATTTTAGGGATCCACCTAACACTGGCAACAAGGAAATTCTGCCGGCAACCCCAGTTTTTACTAGGGCTTAAACACTTGTATCAGTTTGGGATTTTTATAGCCTCTCCTGGAGGTTTTCTGGATCACACAAAATCTGATTATTTCCAAAGCTGTGCAGGAGCTATTTCTGTTCTTGTCTATACCCTGAGCACTTCCCCCAGAGTTCCACCTTTATAAAATAACATAACCACAGGAGGTTTGGAAACAACTGTAAATTACCTTCTAGGACACAGGCACCTAATTTTGCTACATCTTGAATGACTAAACCTTTTTGTAGTTCTCCAGGATAGCACTGCAGGGAGGAAGATGTGAATTAAAAATGACAAGAATAGAAAGAACATTATTAAACAAGCAATAGTAATACAGGAGAATATTAATTATGTGATACCTGATACCTCATTAACTCACTCCTTGGGATTCTGCAGCAGAAAATCACAAGGAAAAATACAACAGATAAGTGGAATCTATGGGCCAAAAGTTTGAACAACTGAACAAGTTTTCTCATGCCCTTGGAGACATATCACCTCTGAACATCACTGTTTGAATCTGCTAAGCGAGGCAGGTAAACCTACCAGACAGTTATCTGGAGTACTGGATGTTAAATAATGGCAATTCTTGCAATTCATATACTATACATTTAAAAATAACCTAACTGAAAGCAGAATACAATTTCTGCAATGTATCAAATCCCATATTTTCCACTAATAATGAACAATAGATATCTAATTTTGATGCCATAAAACATTCTTTCTTATGGCTGTAAAAAAAAGATTGTGTTAATAAAGGCGGCAAGATTTATTTTTGAAGATGGTAATACAAAAAATGCTGCTCTAGAAGCAGTTGTAACATTTACCAAAGGTGGCCATAGATTTTACTTTCAGACAGGAAGATTATGACCATAGAGTCTGGGCTTCTAAGAAGCATCACTGACGGATGAAGCAATTTCTACATCAGAGCCCATAAAACCCTGTTCTGACACCTCCTCACTTTCCAGAGGGCTGTCATGATTTACAAGTTGTTTTTTTTTTTTTTTTATCATATCCCTACGTTTCTGTGGGACTCAATGGCTGTTAGTCCCTTCTGTTAAATACGCACCTCACATACATAAAACAGTGTTACTGTATATAGACTCATAGAATTAGAATCATTTGAGTTGGAAGGGACCCTTAAAGGTCATCTAGACATGCACATATACGGACTGAAAATGGCTATAAATTAAGAAATCTTACATCTTTGAAGAGAATCACTGAAAGCCTCCTCCCCTCCTCCTGCAAATGGAAGGGATCAAACCCAAACCTAATCACCTGATTGCAATCACTTTATCACCTGGATCCAACATGCTGAACACAGCCTCTTTGTGAAAGCTAGACCACATCTTTAGGATGTTTCCACATAAATGTCTTTATTAGGGCACAGTACCCCCATTAACTGGTGTTTTCATGAAGATAGCAGGTCCAAATACCTCTAAAGACACAAACATTTAATTCCTAGCAATGTACCTAAGGAATCCATCTTTGTTTTGCCATGGTGGTGACCTACACTGAAATCAGCACTGTCCCTGCACAGGGTGGGCTGGGAGCAGGCTTTGGGCTCTAGTAAGGACCATCCCTTGAGGGTGGATCATATGGTCTCCATAAGTCACAGTGGGTATCTACACTAGCCCCAAGGGCCTCCTCCTTCAGTCTCCACCATTTCTCTCCCCTCCTCCTCAGTCTGTACAACATTTTCTGCCCTTTCTTGAATGCATTTTCCTAGAGGCACCACCAGCATGATGGCTGACGCGCTCAGCTGTGCCCTGTGGTGGGTGCACTGGAACCAGCTATGTCTTGCATTGGCAGCCCCCAGCCCCCAGCTGTGCACATAGAAGGCAGCAACACAGAACTCAACTGCTTCATCCATCACATCAGGAAAGAAAGAACATGAAAAAATCAAAACATTTTAAAAGAGCTTTAATAAACTCCTTCCAAACGTATTAGCACTTCAACAGAGAACACACAAGGATTGTAGTGGTTCTGAAGTGGTACAGGGCAGAGCTACCAGGAGTGCACACCTGTATCTTGAAAGCTGATGCCAAATTGTGCAAATTATACTTCACCAATCTCACCAATCAAGTATGTGAACATACACAAGATGTGCAGTAAACATATCTGTAAAAACGTCAGATCTATGTTCTGCAGAGCACAGAAGAACAGCACTGGATTTATTCCATGGGTTCTGTGATCTGCAGCACATCTCAGTGCCATAGAAACTCTCCAGGCAGCCTGTGGGCTCACACTGCCCAAAGACAGGACTAAAAAGAGCGGTGTTGGGCACAACTTACCCTAAAATTGCCTTCTGTTGCAATAACGTGCAGTGCACGATGAGATTTGTCAACAGAGTGCAGTGGGAAGGCTCATCCACACAACCTCCACTCTGGGTACAAGGGTAGCTCTGAAAGTACTGACTCCTATTTCATTACATTGCCCCACAGCATCAGAGGAAGAAGCTGGGGTGTGGCAGTAGAGGTTGAACCTTCCCACCAATATCTGATTAGATGTTGTTGCTGTGTGACAGAGGTCAGCAGAGGAGCAATCTGCCAGAATGGCATCTGAGACAAAAGTGCACATAAAGTGAAGTCGTGCCACTGAATTCCCCCGCACAGAAACCCACTGACATTCACCAATGCCTGATGAATGTTTATGGAGACCAAACAGTGAATGTGAGCACAGTGAGGTGGTGGATGGTGCAATTCAGCACTGGCAACAACAGGTCACCTCTGCTGGTGCAGATTTTTACAAGTAAGGCTGGCAAAAAAATGCACAGCTAATGGTAGTGACTGTGTTGAAAAATAGTGTGTTGTAGCTGAGAATTTCTCTATCAAACAATGCTATTGCACTCTTTGTACCTGCTGTAGTTTCTATGGAAATAAATAAGAGGCATTACTTTTGGAGCAACCTACATATTGTAGTCACTTCATTAGCATAGTAATTTTATGTTATCTCTGTCCCGGTGAAAGCAACATCTCTAACCACCAAGCAGGACTACTGTAATTTTTCCATCAAGATTTCAGAAACAAAAATCCAGGTCTAAGCAATTATCCTCTGAGAAAAAGCAAGAGCAAAACTGGAATGCATTAGCCATAAATGAGGCAATTAAGTCTAACCTTTGCTAACCTGGCAGGTCAATGGTATAAACAGTATGCCAGGAGTTATTTGGGTTCTAATAGATGCCCTTTAAAAGCCAATTATCTGGAAATGAGCAACTCTGACAGATCACAATATAGCAGTCTTCAGAAAGGGCCGGGAGGGGAAGGGAGGGGCTCTGGGGCTGGCCCACACACAGCTTTTCAGCATAATTGAAAAGCTCTCACTGTTCAGAGGAAGGCCAAGGCTCCTTTCAGCTGAAGGTCTTTGGAATTAATTGCACTACTTCTTACTAGAGAACGGCAGGGTGTGTTTTCTTGGGTGCTATGTCAATGTATGAATGGGTTTTTAAGAGGCAGAAAAAATTACAAAAGGAAAGCAAAAAAAGAGGGGAGACATGGCAAGTTATATAAATAAGTGCCAGCTCCTTCCAAATTGACTGGATGAGATGAAACAAAACAGAACTGAGTTTCAGTTATTTCAAAAGGAAATTGAAAAAGGCACTGAAATGGCCATCAGGCACATAAAGACAGCGGTTAAGAAGCCGGACAGCATGTGTGCATGCATGCATACATGGGGGGAAGGAGGGCCCTTGATATCAGTTCACCTTTCACAAACAAAATCCTCCATTTTAGAAGGAGCAGCACATGAAATTCTACCCCAGGGACTTCTCCAGGTAACACTGCTGACCTCACAGCAGATGCTTTAACCAAGAGATTCCAGCTCTGAATGTAGATTTGAGATCAATTATTCTGCTTCAGATCTTCTTTCTTTCCCTATTTTTTTTTTTAAATTTTGTTTCTAAGTCCTTGAAACAAACTGAACCTGGGCAGTGTTAGGAATGATGGCTCAACTACAACCCTGAACAAAGGCCACACCGCCCCTCCTAGATGCAGCAAGAAGAAACTAGGAAAACCTGATGCGAAGGCCATGAAGGACATTTACCTGCTGCTCTGTATCCTGCCTGCTGCTCCTGCCTCTCTGTGCTGTCCCACTTACTCTCACCTTGCCCCATCGTCACCCCATTTGTCCTTTACTCTTCCACTGTCCAGTAAGCTTTCTTAAGCTGCAGGGGCTGCAAAAGGGCATCACAGAGCATATTCTTGAAATGCATCAAACAGCAGAAAAGGAGTGGGACAAAACCTGCAGTCTCTACTAGTAGAAGGTAAAACCTGGAGCACAGATAAAGCCTCATAGGAGGAGTCATTTAAAGCTGAAGCTTTAGGATGGCTTGGACAAACACTCTGTAAGAAAGATCTCTGAACATTACATCTGTGAATAAAAGATGGTTCCACACAGGAAAGTACTATTTATAGCAAAACTGTGAGGCTGCCCACAGCCATGAATGGTTACACATGCTGCAACTGGCCACCTTCCTCTACCTCCCCAGATCCAAAGGTGACCAGTCTATAACCTACGGTCTCCAAGAGGGTATTCATAGAATCATTTAATTGTTTGAGTTGGAAGAAACCCTTAAAGGTCATCTCATCCAACTCTCCTGCAATTAACAGGGACACCTACAGACAAATCAGGTTGCTCAGAGCCTGACCAGCCTGACCCTGAATGTCTTCAAGGACAGGACTCCTGCCACTTCTCTAATCAGTCTGTTCCAGTGCCTCACTACCTTAAAAAAACTTTGTCCTTATACCCAATCAAAATCTCCCCTCTTTTAGTTTGAAACCATTTCCCCTTGTTCTGTCACAACAGACCCTGCTAAAAAGTCTATCCCCCTTTTTTCTTATAGCTCCCTCTAAGTATTCAAAGTCTGCTGCCAGAGGCTACAATAATGCTTGAAGAGTAGCACATCTTCTGCACAGCTGGGAGCTACTGCCATCCGCACTAGTGCCAGGATACGGGATCAACTATAGTCAGTGCTTGCTACGAGCCAGGCCCTGACTACTTGCACCACACAACCACACTTGCATAACTGTTCTTGAGAACCCTTTGCTTCTACTGCAGCAGCACACATGGCTCTCTGTACGTGAGTAGCCTGGTATAGCCTGGTGGAAAAAGCAAAGAACTACACGGGGTTAGGAAGTAATGCACATGAACACTGCTGCTGATGTGGGCTCCTGCCTGTGTGTGTGCTCATGTCTGTGGGCAACGAAACAGAATATGAAAATCCATAAAGCATCAATAGAAAGCAGAGAGCAATCGGAAAACATGAGATCATGAAACAACGAAGTGCCACAAAATCATTACATGCTCATCTTCAACACACAGACTGGATACCTCCAGCTTTGGAAAACAAAAAACAACTTCCATAGCACCCAGTGAGAGTAAAACCAAGGGCAAAAAACAGTCACATCCACCAGGTCTGCAGCTACCCCATGCAGCACTCCCACTAAAAAAAAAACAAAACACCTTCAACACACATTTATTACTTCCAACCCTCAAATTCAGGTTTACAGCAGAGTGCTACCTGCCAGGAGCCCTCCATAGTCCTCACCACTGACCAGCAGCTTGTGCAGCCACTGCACACAGCCTATAACACAGGTGAGCCCAACAAACACATCTCCTGGGGTGTTATATGTTTAATGAGCTGGGATCTCTTAGCAGAAATAAATGCACGAGTTTTATATTTATTATAGCTCACAATATAAGTAAAATGCATGGGCCATTAGTTAAGCCGCTTTTTCATTTGATTACTCTGTTATCAGAACTCCCTAGGGCGATCTGACTACACACTACCCTATATTTAATGGCAGTAACTGTTGGCGTACCTGATCTGACAATCACAAGGCTTTACAGCTTCTTTTCTAAGAAAATATCCCCAGAAAGGCTGACCCTGCTCCTTTCAAGAACAGTCTGCACAGAACAGTGAGAAGGAGTTGAATTAGTGACAGCAATGCACAAAGAACACACTGGGTTTCTCTCAGCAGTGCCTATTGCCTCTTGTTAACTTCCACTCAGCCTGCTGAACATATGCCTCACCAACATGGGACCCAGCAGCTTGTTTCTTACAAGTGCTTAAACAAAATCCTGCCCATTCATTTCCATTCCCATTGCTATTTTTTTCCATTCCATTTACTTACTGCTCAGGTCTGTTCCCCCATCCTCCATGTACATTATCACTGCAGTAGCTTTCCTGCACCTCACACCACCTGTTCCATAACAACTCAGGTCTCTGTGCTGCCACCCCCATGCTCTGTCTTGGTCCTGTAAGACCAGCCCTGCTCCCACCATGGCCCCAGCAGGTGCCACCATTCTTATGGTAAGTCTGCTCCTTGTGCCATTCACACATATCCCATTTTCAGGGAATTGGCAGGACCAAGAATCCTATGAGGAAAAGGGAAAGGTTCATGCGTTTCCCTTGGAAAACAACAATGTGTTTAATCCTTCCTCAAGTTAGTGCCTTTTTCAGCATCTGGGAACAAACCCGTACCTTGTCCTCTTATGTCTGCCAGTCGCTGCATCTGCAGGAGGGCTGTTAATGAGGAGCTGCACAAAGGGGGGAACTCACATCTCTCTCCGAGCCTGGAGAATTAAGTCTTGAAGATCTCTTCAACGCCACTACCTATCCTTATCTTCTCACATTCAGTCATCCGTGTTCCTGCATGTTTTATTTTCTTACAGTCATCCACATCAACATACTTCTCCCATTTTGTTCAGTTTCTCGGCCCTACCTCCATGGGCATCTGACCAGGTCTGTTCTGAGCATGGTCCTTCACGCTAATTCAACTCCTTCTCACTGTTTGTGCAGACTGTTCTTTCACAGCTCATTTATCCCATTTCAGTGCTTTTACCTTCTTGTTCCAGACATTATCAATCCAAATCAATTTTCTGTCCTCCTTTTAAATATTCAAAATGTTTCTTGATTAATTGCATTTTGCTTCCGGTTGCTTTAGCCAAAGACTCAAACAAGAGGTCAGAATCAGCACATTATAGTAGCATCACCTGTCCCCTCTCCTAGCGCACTGACAGCACTTCTCACTGCTGAGCTTTCAGCTGCCAAACCCAATACCCCAGTAATTAACAACCAACCACTTGTCAAGTCCTCCTGCTGCTTAAACATGTGGAAACCTCATAGAATAACAGTAAAAATGGATCCTCCAACTCAACCACACATACGTACTCTAGAGGGTATGCACACACTGGGTGTTAAGCGGTCTTTCAGTGTAACATCAAGTGGAGACAATCAGACTGAAGGGACATCCTTGACATGAAGTTTGGAGCTGGAGCAAATCTTTCACTCAGGCCTATGCCAAACAAAGACTACCTGCATCCACACAGAAAAAGCAATCAAGGAATTTATTTGTTTGGGTTATTCTTCCTTCACAGTGCTGGAACAGATGCTCAACTCCCTATTCATTTTCTCCAGCAAACCCAAATGACTGCCAGTTTATTTCCACACTCAAAGCTAAAATAAAAAACACGATCCCACGCACTCACTGAGCAGCCTCTACAAAGGGACTCTTTTTCTTGGAATGGGCTACAGTAATAAGAAATTTCTTACGGGAAGACTTAGTGAACAAAAGAGCAATGATTGTGACCTCCTTTTCTATTTTACGTCCTGAAAAGGCAGCCCAAAGGGTTTGTTTTGTTCCCTAGGAGACTTCTTTCTGTTCAGCACTTTTGTCATCAAAATCTGGCGATGTCAGAAGTGCTTCATCTTTTCTTCAAAACAACCCAGAAATACCTGGTAGGAAAAAGGTCCCGCATCAACATTTTCTCCATTTGACAGCACTTTAAGACACATCGACTTTATAGACAACATATGAAAGAGACCTTTAAAAAGTCCTAAACAATGAATCATGTCACCTCAGTTGACCACATTCATTAGGTTATAATGCATGATGCTACCGAGAACAAAATGGGTCAGGCAAGATAAGGGCCTTGTAATACAACAGCAAGCAGCAGAAATTCTAGATGTGGTTCTAATAAGAGTAACGAGAAGTCAGACTCCTCTTCCCATTTGCAGATAATTAAATAAATCACTTAGGAGCTGCACCATCATTTCCAAATCCCTTGTCTACAAAAGGAAGCTCTAATTAAATTAGTTATTAAACCCAATTAATTAAAGCTGCACAACTTCTGTACAGATGCACTTGCTTTTGTGCAAGTCTTACTTGCACTCAACCCTCTTTCTAATCAACATCAACAAAATCAATACATGAGAGGTAATGCAGCTTGCTGTAGTTGAAGGATGAGTTCCAAGTCACTTAGTTACAGTTAATTTAGAAAAACGTTCTCTACTACACAAAGTCTGCCCAAATTGCCATTTTCTCTTATCTGAGAATCAATTGTCTGACTTGTTGACAAGGAGTGGGGGGACGCATCGTTCCACTCTACATATTAAATGACTAATTTGTGTTTTTTCCAGGTAACATTTTAAGTGACAAAAAGTAGAGTTTCGATCGTAACAACTTGTCAGAGCCTCATGAGGGCCTCCTGCCACCCCAAATGCCCACTGTTTGGCAACAGCAGGCCGGGCTCCCTGTTTATTAGCTCCACAAGTGGAGGAACTTACACACCTGAGGGCCAGCCCCACTGAACCAGCTCCAGCCACACACCCATGTAAGTGTCAGAAACTACAAAATTGCCGCTTGGCACAAAATAAACAATTTGCACAAACAAAAGCTGTCCTAACAGAGGCAGCAGCGTGGCACTGCTCACAGCAAGCACCAAGGAAAGCCCTTCCACTGCTGGGAACAGCTCGAGCTCCCACAAACCACTCCACAAAAAGGTTTGCCGTAGCTTTGACTCATGTTCACTCTCTTCCCACTCATCCCGCTAGCTTTCACCATGTTTTTTCAGCTGGTTCTTCCATTCAACAATTTCTGTGTCTCCCATATTTGTTCCTTACACCCTGCACACCCCACCTTGCCCTCTCAAGCCCTGCCTTCCTCCAGTCCTCTCTCCATTCTTCCCTACAGCGCTCCACAAGCACTTAAAAATGCAACTACTCAGCCCACAGCAGAACGGGAAAGCCCAGGCCCCCAGGGAGCCTTGCTGCTTTGGCCCAACCTCAAATAGACTGACATGGGCACAATTAGAATGCAATTTTATGCAATAAGATGATTTATTCATTAGTACAAGGCACAAGATAAAAGCTTATGGCTGATGAGAGAAGCAGGTTTGTTACAGCTGTCAGTTCCACCAATAAAATGTATTAGTCACTTCATCTTTCTTTTTATCAAACACCAAAAGCATCCTATAATTATGTGTATGTGCCCTTCCTTATAAGAGCCTTTGCACAGTTATTTTCATAATAAAGTAGCAACAATTAAAGTGTCATTAAATGATCAGTCTGTCAGTAAGTTTGATTGACCCATGCATTCCTGATTTTTTAATTATTTTTATTTTTTAAAGATAACAGTAAGATTTTGGACTCAGTATGTCTTCTCCACAGCACAAAAGCTAACAAACTTTCGATACCTTTAAGCACGCTCTTGACCAACAGACTTGTACAAAATTTCAGGTGAATTCTTTTCAATGCCAGCTTCAGCAGCAGGAGGAGTTTTAGTCCTTGCTTGCTTTTGAAACAATTGTCCTTCTAACCATCACAGTGAATCTTACCTGCACCACTGATGGCATATGGAAGAGACTTAAGAACTTAAGGCTTTGGTTCACTATCTCACACACTAGAGAAAAATGGGCAGAAAAAGGCCCTTATACAGTTCTCCTTTCACATTCCCCCTCTTTCCCAGCTGCCCCTCCAAGTACTTTCTGTTCTTCAGAAAAGGAAATTACAGACAAACCACCAAAGAACAGTGCTTATCACAGAAAAGCTGGTGATGGTTCACTAAGTCAATCTCCCTCCACGTGAACCAGACAATTCATGTCATTATTCAACATCCAGCACAAGGGAAGAGAGCAGCTCTACTCTGTTGCTGTTATAGTGGACAGGTAGTGGTTTTCTGACATTAGAGCCTAGCAAATACACCAGCATGCATGGTCCTGTTAATATTTTAGAGTGTGAAATTAAATCCCCAGGACCCAAGCTACAGTAGAAAGGAACCTGTGGAATCACAGAATCACAGAATGACCTGGGTTGGAGGGGACCTCAAGGATCATGTAGTTCCAACCCCCCTGCCTAGCAGGGCCACCAAACATACACCTTTACTAGATCAGGTTGCCCAGAGCCTCGTCCAACCTGGTCTTGAACACCTCCAAGGACGGGGCATCCACAGCATCCCTGGGCAGCCTGTTCCAGGACCTAACCACCCTCCTAGTAAAAAACTTCCCCCTAACATCCAACCTAAATCTTCCCTCTTTTAACTTAAAACCATTTCCCCGTGTCCTGCTATTATCAGCCCTTATGAAGAGTTTACTCCCCTCAATTAATCAATTAAGTCAAGTGGAAAGACATGATGTGCAACACATGAGGCTCCAGATCTTCCTCCCCAGAATAAGTGAAGCATGACAATAGTTAGGTCGCTGGAAATAAGAAAAATCAGGGAAGATTATGTTCCATCTATGGATTTCTTGGGGCACAAACACCAAGTTGTGGCCTCATCATGGATGAGTTTTAGACCACTGGTAATTTCTCTACAGCAGAGAAAGCAAATGTCTTCTTTAGAAAAGCATGAAGTCTAACAACCTGCAGAACAGGTGTTGTGTTTACAAATGGTTCTGTGAAGAAAAAACTTAAAGAATGGAAACATCTTGTGTTTAAAAGAGATCATTAAACGTTGTCATTAAACACTGAAAGAAAAGTGTCAGAAAAAGCAACAAAAGACTTCATATCTTACTTTAAGAATAACATTCTTAATGCTCCTTTCTGCAACGACACCTCTCCATCTCTCCCCTCACTGGGGGGAAATAACTAATTAATCACACTAACATCCCAGCCTTCCAACACTCTTCAAGTCAGAGGTACATGCAGTAGGCAAGAGGTGTCTGCCTGGATTTGAACTGCAAAAGCAATACATAAAAAATGAGGATTGCTCATACAGCACACAAGACACTTTGTTCTGCACTTCATGAGAAAGTATCCATTACAGAACAGAAGACAGCAGTATGGCATGGGAATACACTGATGCTTTGTACAGTCCTCAATGAGCAACGTGACCAATGGTTTGCGTGGGCTAAGAGATTTCTCAGAAGAATTCCCATTTTCGTTTCAGTTTGCATCGATGTTTCATCCTGGCTGACTCAACACTCATTATTTGAGACAGTGCATCCAATGAACCTTCCTTCATTGCACTATTTAGAAATAGAAAAGCATTCACATAGTTCACTGTAGGCTTAATTCTGAAGCAAGTTACACTCCCTGGAGGTCCATCCAAGCATGTCCCAGAGCCTCCTGCCACCAGCTGGCTGATACTTCTCTGCGACAGCTGCATCAGCTGCCTTCCATTCTTCTGTGCAGACTCCACACCAGTCCCTGACTACAAATGAAAAACTGTTTCCTTCTCACAAAATTTATCAAGAGATTTCAACCTTAAAATGTTTGTCCTCAGTTTCAGAGACACAGACATTTGCCTACACTCTCTAGTCATCTTTAATCTCACTTGTCTTCCCCATTCCCTTGTTTTTAGGGCAAAGCAAAGTACCATTCTTGTTTTCAGTAGCGTACCTTTCTAAGCAACCCCCAGATATATTTCCCAGCTCCTACATTCTCCAACAGCCTGTACTTGATACTAACGGTCCCATAACTCACTGCTCAGAATAGAATGCTGCCAACCACATTCACAAGACCCATACACAAACATTCCCACATAGTTCCATTTCTACATGCGTGAAACAGTTCTGTACCTTAATCTCAACTCCAGTCTCCTCACCTTCTAGAGAGGAAACTGCTAGGGATACATACAGGCTGGAACAGTGGTAAAGTGAGAGTTCTTCATCTGAGAACATCAACTGAGGGCTGCAAACAACATACTACAGAAGATACAAAGGGGAAGACTTGGCTCTGCTATCACTGCGTAACAAAGGGAATATTCAATGGATTCAATGTGAAAGCCTCTTCAGTTGTTGAGGGTGGCACGACCTTTAAGCCCACCTGGCCCAACCCCTACCCAAGCAGAGACAGTCAGAGCAGGGTTCCCAGGCAACTTTTAAAGACAACCAAGGAGGAGACTCTGCAGCCTCCCTGGGCAGCCTGTTCTCTAGCACCTGCACAATACAATAGCATTCCCTGATGTTCAGGTAGAGCCTCCTGTGTGCTAATTGTACCTACTGCCTCTTGTTCCAGCACTGGGCACCAAGGAAAGAGCCCAGTTCCTTCCTCTTTGCACCCACCCTTGAGGTATTTACACATACTGATGGATCCTCATACTTTCCTTAAGGACTGAAGATCCAAGAACTGTGATATACTATGATATAAGACTCGAATGTCTCTGCTGGAAATCAATGCATTTCCATTGTTTTTGTTCAGAAATAAAGATACGCCTTCAAAGCAGTTCCTCTGACAAACACATTCTGTTTCTTAAAATATTTTAGAAGTGATCATTCGCTCTATTAGGTGCAAAGCATCCAGCTTTTAAGTCAGCAGGTTCTGTGGCAATAAACTGACAACACTCATCAGCCCTAGACCAGCAGTGGTGGTGCCTTTCTGCTGAGATTAACTGCAGATATCTGACAATGTCATAACTAAGGACAATTAGGGAGGTTACAGCAGCCTGCAGCAAATTAGCCTGAAGATACAGCTACATGAGTCATAGACAGGCTCTTTGAGGAAAATATCAGTACAAACATCCCTGCTGATTATATAAAAACACTGCTGTTTAAAGGTTTAAGGTGCCAATATGCACAACAAAGTGATAAAACATTGTGCTGAGGACGTACTGTAACATCAGAACATTCAACTGCTTGCACTATTTGCACCAGAACATTCAAAAAAAATTAGAAATCCAAAAAAAGCTTGACCATGTCATACTGGTGCCGTAATTCCATTTATTCATTTAAGTGATATAAACCTTTGCAGACACTGCTTTATTAGAAATTTTTGTTCCAGGATGGAGAGAAATCCTGAGAAATTTACCTCTGTTCTTCTCACAGGTGGTAGAAACTAGCACAAACCTAAAACTTCCATTGAAATCAACAGGTGACATGCTAAATTACACTGAGGATGAATAGCAGCCTCCTAGCAGCAGGCTCAGCCAGCAAGTAGATCCTGATCAGCTGCACTGAGGTTTTCAGTATGTATGCAGCAGGCACATGATGGCCCAAAATAAGGCAGCATCCAGAGATTCTTTTCAGCATCTGGAGTTTAAGCCATAGAAATAGTTCATACTCCAAGAGTGCATGCTGCCACCAGCAGGCTGAGGAAGGCGATTTCTTCCCCTCTGCTTTGCACTGGTAGGACATCTGCAGCATTGTATTCAGTACTGGACTTACCCATACTAAAGGGGCACAGATATACTGAAGCAAGTCCAACAAAGAGTTGTAAAGACAGCTGCATGGACCAGAATCTGTCACACAAGAAGCTGAGAACTGAGCCTGGGAACCAGAATTATTTGCTAAGGGAACATAAAGAAGATTGAAACAGACTCTTCTCAGTGGTGCATCTGTGAAAGGACAGGAAAATAAGCACAAACCAAAATACAGGAAACTGTTTAAGCATGACAGGGTTTTTTGTTTTGTTTTGTTTTACTGTGAAAGTGGTAAAAAAAAAAAAAGAACAAATTACCCAGAGGTTCTTTCTCCATCCTTAGAGACACCCACACTCACCTGGAAATGGTCCTGAGCACCCTGCTTTGCTTTCACTGACCCTGCCTGGAGCAGGAGGCTGCACTGGCAGTCTCCAGGGGCACCTTCCAATCTCATCCACTCTGTGATCCTGCAACACATTGGCTTCAAGTGTCTGTTGTTGGCCTTACATTCAAACAAGCAAGCAGCACCCAAGAGAGAAAGAGTGAATACACAAAAGGACATTGCAGGCCAGATCAATTTATCAAAAATATTACCTTTCTCCTTTTTTTCTTTAAACATAGCATGTGTACATTATGCATCTGCCTACCCACATATTTGTGACAGTTCTGCTTCAGCATGCCCAAGTTGTCCACATAATTCTGGGAAATATCAAACTAAAATGCCAGCTTTCAGATCAGATACACGTGAGCGCCTTTCTGTATTCTTGTCATTAGTTAGGAGACATATCTCTGAAGATCTTGGATGCAAACAGGCTTTGCCCTAACGTTTACTGACTCCTGGAGGAAAGTAGCTGAGCTGAGTCACAGCACAAAAAAAGAAACAAACACAGCACATACGCACACATGTGTTTCAATCATCACCCCCAGGAGGTTGCACTTATTTCACACAGCAACACTGAAGTAGTATGAGGATGCAAATGCCTCTTCCTATATGAAAAATCAACAGCCACAAAGAAATACAATTTCCAACAGGCATTTTATACACTTGTTATTAGAAAGATTTTAAAAGTTTTATCACCTGGAGAAATTGAGCAGCTGCAATTTGATGTCTGACAAATGGCACAACTGAAGAATGGATCAAAGCTGAAGGCTCAATGCCATAATGAGAATGCTCCGTATCCCTTAAGTACCCTCTTAAAGTAAGGACTGGGTAAACATCTGCACATAAACAGAGAACCCATCTGTACCATTACCTAGCATGAGAAGTGATGAAACCCCATAAAGTTATCCTCAAAGGAGGGCAATTTAAAAAAAAAAAACGTCCCGTGGCATGGTAGAAACCACACAGCTGTCAGCTGATTTTTTAACTTCATCTGAAGAGTACACTGGAACTTATCCAAATAAGTCCATGCCAACACCACTTTCTTCTGCATTCAGGGAAAGTCAAGGAATGCATATCAAATTTAGAGGTATTATTAATCCTGATCTGCAGAAAACATTGACGCTGACCTCTAGATACTTTTTTTTTTTTCTTCCTCTATGACAAGGCAGAATACTTTCAAAGGGAAAAAAGCACAGAATGAAAAAGGTGTCAGTAATATAATGGAAGCTCATTCTGCACAAACTCTGAAGTGTTTGGGCTTTTGGGCATGACATTGCACTATGAAATTCAGCACTTCACTCTGGCAGTCAGAAAACTTCTTCCTCACTTCCACATTTAAGATAGACCAGGAAAAGCACAAGAAAAGAAGTATCCCAAATAATGTGGCAGTCAATATCTACTTTTTACATTATCAAGTCCACTTAGATAGTTTAGTACAGCAAAACATGTCACAATTGTATTTTGGCAATAGCAGTCTCTTAATATCATCGATACTAATTATATTTTGAAGCCATTTCTCAGATCAATGCCCTGCCTTCAGCATAGCTCAGATCTGTCACAAACAGTCCTACATCAACACTAGCTTCCTAGAAGACATCTTTCATGCAACCTACTCCAGTGGAAGACAAGACAAAAGAATCCCCAGACGTTTCTAGGTACTTTCATTTTCTCCAGCAAACATTTCAGTAATTTATTGGGGTTTGGGCAAGATCTCTACAAGCAATAGATTTAATTGCACTGAAGGAAAGCATTTGTATTTCAGTAGTCATTTGCACTATACTTAGCTACACAGTACCTCCTCACATTCAGTGATTCTCACAGTTCAGACACTTAATGCCATTAAGTTTAATCCTAGCCCTCAGTATGGCAGAAACGTGGCCCAATAAAAAGCAGGCAGTTAAATTTTGTTAACTGCTATCTGTCAGGGCTTTTGCAAGAACACTGTCTCTTAGGATTTTTCTTCAGTGTCTGGAAAAACTCTTATTTTGGATCCAAGTCTACGTATCCATATGAAACTTTGAACAAACCAAAATCAGGTTTAACACAGATTCACTGCAAATCCTCCTGGAAGTGGAGTGACAGCTATTGTCTCATAATGAAAATCCTAGAAGTGCATACTTGCAAGGACTTCACTCCATTTTCCCTTGTCTCTGGTCCATTAAGTTCCACTTTTATGAACTTTTAAAAATACGTCACAAATTTAACAGTAGCACCACAGCTTTTTATCCTCTTTTTAGATGCACTAAAAATTCTTGGTTTATCTTCACAGATCTTTTTTTCAGTGTAATAACGCAGACTTCCTCTCCTTCACCTTGCCTGATGAAGGCCATCCTATCTCAACACATTCCATATAGTACTAAGAGATGTGGGCTTTCATCCCTAAACATGATGCCTCCTGCCACTCACTGCAGACACACCGTTTTCTCATGTTTTCCACTGAACACTACGTAAACTTCTGTCATTATTTCAGTTAAAACATATCAACTCCAAGAAACTTTGCAAGTTGCCAGCAAGAAGCACTGGATTAACAACAAAACGTTCATCTGTGATGGGGCACTACAGAGCAGCTCAGGACACTGGCTTTTAACTTCATAAGGTAATTCACTCCACTCAGAAGCTGCCACTCCACACAGCACATCCAGGACAATACAGAGCACACTTCTCTAGTTTGAAAGAGCTGCATTTGTTTTGCTAGTGCTGTGTGTTTTTGGAAGAACTCAGTTTTACAATATCTGATATTCTAGAACCAGAGCCCATTTACACTACATATATACTTCAGAGCTCTCCCTGTCAGAGGGAAGAGAAGGAAATAGGTTTGTGGATATAAGAAAAAAACTGCATGAAGAATGTGCAGGGAAGCCTGACAGGTTATAAGGAGAATTTCTGGAAGCCATTAAGCTATGCAGGGCACTAGCAGTGCAGGACTGCTGCGAGTCTAAATACAAGCACAGTAGAAATGACAGGCAGTAAATGCAAGACAAACATGTTTACTCAAACAACACAGCTTTGTGTGGGGCAGAGGCCAGAAATATTAAGATCTGCTTTGCTTCACAGAAATATTGCAATTTCAAGCAAGTCTAGCTAGGCATCAGGGCTCCTTACCACACAAGAACTACAAAGTTTTGAGAGCACAGCTGAGAAAACCCTGTACCAACTTCACCAAGCACTTAATACACCTGCTTCAATCCACCTTCTCTCAACAAGCATTTCAGCACAAACTCAAGCACTTTATTAGTCTGTATCTTCAAGTCCCTTAGAACTGTGGCACATACTCAAAATTCAGTACACTTTCTAGGGTCACATCACATAACCAAATGCTCTTCCAAGCCCAGCACTACCCTGACTGTACAGGTACAGCAAGCAGAACTCTCACTGCCTCCACAACCCAACTTGTGAGAGAAGGAATACTTCAGCCTGTTTGCTCCTTTTAATTGCCACAAAGAGCCAATTGGCTTCACTTTCCCTCAGCTAGTTCAGAATTCCCCATACTGAATTCTCCGATTTTTTCAGGCTTCTTATGAAAGAGACAAATTCAGTACAGAGCTAATGGGCTAAAATATTCTACAAACTGAATCTCTTCTGAAATAGTTGGCATGTCACTCCATTTCAGAGTCTGCTTATTGTGTATGCATTTCTTTTTTTTTTATATTACTTCTACCAGGGATGGCAGAACAAAAGCAGTTGTTCCTTGGAAGCACAACACTGCCTGAAGGCAACTGTGACTAGATCATCATAGCCCTCTCTGCAGCAGAGACATCTAACAAGCGCAGCAGATAGAGAACAAATAGCAGATGACAATAAGTATAGAAAGGAATCTTGTTTTCATTGGTGGATACCATTTTTAAAAAGGTTTAAGAACAGGGGTGCATTATAAAGAGCATGGCCAGCTGGTCAAGGGAGGTGATCCTCCCCCTCTACTATGTCTTGGTGAGGCCACATTTAGACTACTGTGTCCTGTTCTGAGCTCCCCAGTTCTTTATAAATATCTAAAGGGAGGTGAGACACAAATGGACGAGGCCAGGCTCTTCTCAGTGTAATGTAGCAATTACAAGGAGTAACAGCCTAAAACTTGAACATAGGAAGTTTCAAACTAACGTGAGGAAGAACTACTTCATGGTAAGGGTGAAGGAGCACTGGAAGAGGCTGCCCAGAGAGGGTGTGGAGTCTCCTCCTATGGAGATATTCAAGACCTGTCTGAATGCCTACCTGTGGGACTTATTATAGGGTACCCGCATTAGCACAGGGGCTGGACTCAACCTCAAGGTCCCTTCCAACCCCTGGGATTCTGTTAACAGAGGACAGGACTTCGGTAACCTCACTCAAGGGACAAAGCAAGTCCCTTTTAAAGCACATTTTTGGCAGGTTCCCTATAAATGTGAGTGTAAACATGGCTTCCTTCCCCTTCTGATGACAAGTGAACAATAGGTGGTGCATTATCTGGCAGTTCTTTCCCCGTGACAGATTAGACATATAGGCAGAATACTCCAAATAGAACGTTTCCCAACAGGATGAAAAAGCCATGGGTGTTTTCAGCCTTATATCCAAAGTTCAACATCTTACTAATCACGTGCTCATAACATTTTGGCCACAAAAGACATTACTGCCTGCAGAAGGGCATTTGACAACTAGCTAAGAAGACAGGCTTCCATATAAAATAAAATGCCTTAAAATTGATTTGCAAATGAATGCAACAAAACTTTAAGTGATAGAACTTTTGCTTAAGTCATCCTCACAGGCAAAGTCAATTATTTTGAGTACCTCAGGTCCCTGCAAATGTCTATCTACCTTTGGTGCACAGCAAGTCGTGTGTGCAGCTTCCAATAGGTAAAAGGTAAATATTACTTAAGCTTTCTAGAGCTAGAATTGCAGATGGATCTGGATTACATTCAGTTAACCTATACTTCCATTCACTATGATCTGCAAAAGATATTGTCACCCAGGTTTTCACATCTTAATTTACACAGTTCATGACCTTATTCCATGTTCACACTGTTTTACCTGATGATCTAACCTGCCTAGTAGTGAATGCTTAAAATGATTTATTATTAAAAATAGTACTATACTACAAAAGACAGAATCAAACAGAACAAACAGGATTATCCAGCCTACCTTCCAACCCTTCTTCCACTGGTTATACATATTTATGTCATTCCTGCCAGATGGTTGTCTCATCTTAGTACAGTAGTAACAGGCTTCAGGTCTCTCTAAGGAATACATACCAGTGCTCAACTATGCAGAATTGGAATGTTTCTAATACTAGCTTTCACTTCCTTTGCTGCACAATTCAGCTCATTAATCCCCAAAGGGCAGAAGTACCAGTAACTCCATTCTGTTCATCTCTCTTCTAGGCTTTTACCTCTTATAGGATTTAAAACCCACTCTTTGTTTGCCTAAGTCTTTTTTCCAGATCACAGACCCATATCTGTGGACTTTTCTCATACTCTTATATGAATTATCTGAGGTTTTACTCTTCCTTGATGTGTGATGCCCAAGTCTGTGAAGAGTATCTCTCCCAAGAAAAAGGGTATCAAGGAATTCCCAATATTTTACTGAGAAGACAAGCAGTAGCACCATTGTCAGCAGAGATGTTTTAAGTGTCCAAGAATTCTGTCTTCTCAGACTGATTTACCCCAAATTTCTTTAGCATTTAACTTGCTAAAGATAGCTTAGCCTTCATTTGATCTCCTAGGATGATACATGGTCAAAACACACAGATTGCCACATTTGCTAAAAGCAATAGAATTTTGCACAGTATTTTACACAAATGGTAGTGAATTACCATACTAACATTTTATTTATCAAGACAATTGAAAAAGCAGAGACACTAAACAGTAGTCAACAACTCAGTGATCACTTCAGAATCAATATGGCTATTCTAATGGCACAACACAACTAAGTATTCACAGAGCTGCTCAGGCAACAGACAGAAGTGTATGTAAGCTGGTAAACATCAGCCTTAGAGGAATTTAAGTACAAACACCAAAATACATACAAATACACACATATGCATCTGATAGTATCAGCTTTCTGGAACACTGGATAGAAAGTACATGGCAGTAGGAAGCCCTGGAAAAATTTTTATAAAGACAAGGTGTGTTTCAGTGAGAAATCATCTCTCAATGGCAAACTACAATTATATTATTACTTCAGGTCATCAGACAGCCAAGTCTGCGCTTAGAGGCAATACCCTAGCAGTTTATGCTTTGACATTTACCTTTTCATAAACTATAAGGAGAGAAATGTCAGCAATACACTGGCAATAGACTAGAAACTTTTCTCCTCACCATACCAACACCTGAATAAGCAGTGAACATTATTAGAGCATAATTCATTCCCTCGAGCGTTGCAAATGTCAATTTAGTAATCTATCTTTGCCTATCTACATGAGGACTGACCATTTCTGTAGAGCTTTTCAAACTTCAAAGAGAAGTTATGTGGCAGGTATTATTGCTGGTACAGCAGATAAACAGAGAGAACACTCCAAAACAAATCATGCTGCTTGAGGATTTTAAACTGAAAGTGAACTCAGAGTCTAATGAAAAGATTAAGTTTTCTCTAAGTTAGAGACATTAGCTATTCAAGAACCTGATAATACTTCTGTAGAAGCACTGACTTAACATTAAACAAATGCTGATTGCTTCCTGCTTAAATCAGCCCAGGTTCTATGGCAACAGGTCACTTTTAGCAAATGAGCAAACATTTCCAAATACTTTGTTTAAATTGTAAATTTTAGGTTGAGATAGCAGTCCTCTGGTAATCTTAATGTCTTAATCAGCAAGTGTCCATTGAAGCACAGGAAGTTATTCAATAGGTTAGAGGGAGATTTACAGTATGTATGTAGGAGAGAATGCAGGTTTGACTGTTCCTATCACTGAGGTAAGACTGCTCTACCACCTTACCGTTGAGCTATTTACCTGATGACACACTAAAAAAAGCAACAAATAGACTTATGAATCACCAGATGATACTAACTGGTGTAGATGATGAAACTCATGACTCAGGCTACTAAGACTACCACGTTCCACATTATACTGCATGCATCTCTTTTATGCATTCCTTTGCAACTAGTATAATTTATGATTATCAATTAAATGATAGTCATAAACGGAGCTTCTAAAAGTTAACATCACGATTCATTTTTAAGTTAAAAACCAAATTAAAATGTCAAAAGATTAACTTAGTATTATGTCTCAGGCATGGATAAAGATACTAACACAACATGCTGGTCTGTCAGCAACTCTCCAAAGTAGTACTTTGCATTTTCAATAAGCCAGGTTCAACATTTTGGCCCTTCTAACAACTGTTACACATTGTTTCCTGGTCTGTGATCTCATAAAGGAGGCAAATGGGAATTTTCCTGAAGAGTTGGGACTAATAAGAAACAATACTACCACCAATGCTTTGAAATAGCACATGAATTGTAAGGATGGTAAGAATGGTAAGAATAGGCACTATCAAGTGCTCCTCAATTGTATTGCTTAGAACAAATTTCAGTGCTCATTTCTCAAGCTTCCTATTGAAATCTGTTGTCTTTTAAAGTCACTTCCACTGAAGAGAAAGACCCAGGAAGAAAGAGCAGCTTTCAAGCAGCAAGTTACTGGTAACCAGAATCTCCTTCAGCTCTCCAGCAGTGGAAGCAGATGGCTATGAGTGAGGGTTTTAATCTTGATCTTTAAAGATTAGCTGCTCCCCTATGGGGAGAAAGAAAAAAATACAGCATACATCCAGACCAGGCTGGAGGCCTGTTACTAAGCTGGAGGGAAAAAGGCTGCTTTGTAACAAATCACTACAGCATATCCAAACAATCAGTTTCACAGTTTACGCACATCAGCAGTCACATAAAACTTGCAAACAGCAACACAAAGCAAATATCTGCATTTCCAAGAAAACAGAAGCATCAAACTATTTCTGTCCCAGACAACAGTCATCTTTGTGGAAACAACAAAGGGAATTAAATACTGAAATATAAAGGCTGCTCAGTCAGTCATCATGCTATGAAGCCCTGACAGCAAAAGATATCCAATGAATTCTACATCTTTGCAGATGTATGAGGCAGTAATACAGCAAATGCTCTGTTTAACACAGTACTTCAGGGGAGTATTAGGAAAAGGTCATTAATGTAAACATGTTGTCATCTATCAGTAACAACTCTGTAATATTCATTTCATACCATGTGTTGAAAATTGGCTCCTGCTTTGCCTACACATCCCACACATACTCACTTATTGAGCATTCCACATTAGCAGGTATAGGTGGCTGACCTTGCACAAACAAGCCCCAGCTCTTCATGCTCTCTAGTATCAGAAGAAGAGAGGTCTCCAGGAACATACTGATCACATGTCCTTAACAGAGGGGAGTTTCACAGATCAATTTAGACAAAAAAAAGATTTTATGTTCAGTGTGAAACCATCTAGAACAAAGGGTTGTAATTCAAGAACTACGTGTCGGCTGTATATAAGAACAGGTGAGGCTTACTCCTCTCCTAGTCCTCACTTAGAAGTTTACTGATACTGAGAAGTTGCTAAAAAAAAAAATCAAGTGTGAAATCATCAAGGAATGAGATTCTCTAGTGTAATACAGGAATTTTAAAGACCAGAGAAAGCAGCCACAGGAAAAGGGAAGTGAAATATAGAGACTGCCAACAGAGACTGCCAGAGATTGCAGGTCTATTTGAGCAGTTCCTGAGTAGTGAGGCACAGCACAGAGTGCCAGCAATAGAAGGCTCAAAATACACGTGGAAAAAATGCCCGAACAGAAGCACAACCTGTTTGACCAGTGTACAATCAATAGGCGTACACTCAATAAGTGTGCAGAAGTTAGGCTAAGTAGAATTGTTGCAGTGGAAAGATAATAAATGAAAAAAGCTCACCGATGTTGTAGGCTTGCAATAAACTCCATGAGGAGCGATCTCCAGAAAGAGATCCTTCCTTGGTGGCAGACAGCACATAAATGCTGCCTAGGAGAGGTAGAATCAAGCTCCATCCCTTCTGGTAACACAGGTGAATTAGCTTCACCTGTGCTCCCGCAGCTGATTCATTGCTTGCCTCAGGTGGTCCATCAGAGGTTCAGGCCACGATCAACAGATCCCATACAACCAGGATGAAGTAGCAGTGTTCCTCTGAGCATTACCTGACACACTGCAAAAGGAAGGAGTATGCTTGCCTTAAAAGGATGAACATCAGTTTGTAGGAGCTCAAACATTCTGAAAGTCAGCAGATTGTGGGTGCTAGAGTGGAGAACAAAAACACAGGAAGGGTATTTGCTTTGAGACTATGGAAATCATGCTATTACATATATCACAACAGGGCATGAGGCATCATAGTTTACACTTTCCTTGCTAAGCAGAAGGAAGGTAACTAATAACCCGGTGTTTCTCAACCCAGGATTAACTCTACAGAACAGTATCACAAGATCTGCTGGAAAGAAGAAAACAGAGAGGTATAACTTGAAGTATATGCAAGTGCTGCAAAATTCAATGTTCCAGTAATCTATCATTTCATCAAAAGATTACGCAAAGGTACATAGAAAGTATGTAGACATAGCAGCCAATCCTTAGACCAAGTTTTAAAAATAAAAAAGGCACCCACAGACAAAGGGGTAAGGGAAAAACAAAACACTTGTCCTACATAAAGAGAGGCAGCCAGAAGAAGACTTGAACAATAGCTCCACCTCTTGCTGGCAAGGAGAGAGGATAAAAAAATTCAGGTAGAAATCTGACTAATGAGTTTATAATAACCACATACCCATAACATGAACGCTGGCAACAACCAGCCTTCAAAAACTAGCATGCATTGCTTTTGTGAAATCATTGTTTTAACATTTTATTTTATAATTAGAAGAAAAAATTGTGATGGAATAAACTTGTATTTCACAAGAGTGGACTTCAGTTTTAAACTATTCTAACAGAAAAAAGATGCCCTCAAATAAAAACAATTCCAACTCCAGCAGTCTTCACAAGCATTTCTGATATCAATTTTGGCATACGTTTATTTTTGAGTATTCATCCAGCTTTCATCTCAGAAACTGGACCAAAGTAACTTCAATCCATCTTCTCCAAAGGAATTCTCCTGGCCATACACACTTACACTTAGATGTTTGTACAGTCTTTCAGCCAGTAGGCCTTGCACAGCACGTGGCAGTCTGCAGTTTACTATGGTTCACATAAACACAGCAAAAACATTTGAAGCAGTTTAAGTATCACTTCAAATTCTTCTACCAAACCTTGAGACATTCAAAAGACTTTCTAGCAGATGCATTAACACTTACATTCTTCTTCAGGAGTTGCCCACACATCTAGTCTACTTGTGCCTTGGTGAGGAATAACCACAGAGTACAGTATCAACACTATTAAGAAATTTCCATTTCACAGATTTTTCAGGTTCTGGTAACACCTTCACAGACCAGAGGAACAGAGAAACCAGAATATGAGGCTGAAATCAAGGAACAGAAGAAAAGATCTCAAGAGACTAGAAAGACAAGGCACAGAAACATGCAAAAGATTCAGTAAGCAATGGAGAGGCAACCGTAAGCATTTCCTCAGCCACTGGAGCTAACTACATGCAGCCTTATACTGCCCGAAAGGCCACAACATGTACCTGTTAAGTACCCCAGACTACACTTAGGAAAACAAACCAACTCACAGTTGGTTAAGGGCAAAATGTTTTGCAAAACTAATATCTTGCATCTCAAAGCCCCACAGCTTACAGACAAATCACCTTTTACTTCAAAAACTCCCTTTCCAGAAGCATCAAAACCATCATTATCCTACATCATTATGCCAGGTGCACAGGCACACCTGTTGACTTTGCTGAAACATCAAGCAACTGAGTTAGAGAAGGAAATCATAAAGAAGCCAGAGAGGGCCCAGATTAAAAGGCTTTTAATACCACACTTCAAATACCAAAAAAACTCACCATACCACTTCTGGTCCATCCATCAACAGGAGACATAACATAACAGATCTGTCTGTTTGACCACACTACCAGTCAGAAGGATTACAGAAAAACTGAAAAGCTAGAATTCCACTGTAATGCAACTGAAAGTGCAACAAGACAGTGAGCAGCAAAATCCCAGACCATAACAAGTGAGGATCCACTTAGACACAACAACAGCAGGCACAAAAAATAAGGGAAAGAAGCTGCTTACCTACAGAAGGCCTGTAAGGTCCTCACATAGACAGGAATCTCCAGCTGAGACACCCTTGCCTCCACTACCAACCCTTAAATGAGGTTCGGGAAGGGGTAGATCTTAAGTCCAACCCTTCTGGTCACTCAGGTGCATTGCTTGCAGCTGAGCTCCCCTGGTTTGGCCCTGCCTTCCCACCAGGTGCTCAATCACTGATTCAAGCTGTGACTCAGCATTTCCACTACGTCCACAAATGAAGAAATGTGTCAGCAAGTTTTGGCAAGCTTTCCCAGCTCTGCTCAGCAGTGGAAGGTTCTTCAGCTGCAGCAGTTAGCTAGCTACTACCAACACAGAAGTACAACAAATGCAAATGAACTTCACTTCTTCTCATGGCAAAGCAAATAGCATTTCTCTCCATCTACTGGTGACTAGTTTTTACAGCAGTAACACAGACACCAGACAAAACAAAAAGATTGAATGTGTTCCTTCTGAAGATGCATCTACATGGCATGATCTTGACATATTCCCTTTCAAGCTGGGGAAATGAAGTGACTGCAGATAAAAGAAATTTTTACCTCATTTAGGGGAAGTCTTTGAGGCAAAGTAACATACAGGCTATACATACTTTCAGCTATCATCATCAGGAGAAAACCTGTTAAAACACCAGTGAATAAGGACTCTACTTGCAGATAACTGTTCTGTAATACAAGAAACAAACTTCTAAAAACTATGCAGGCAGAAATGTCAAATGCTAGTAGAGTGACCAGCAAATTACATAGAAGATGTGAAGTTACTACGGATGTTGGGAAGAGCATGCAGTTTAGGAGGCAGTGAACAGAACAGCAGGAGTCTCAAGAAATGACCAGATGCTTATTCCTACACTCCACCCAAACAACACAGATAAAAGCCTTTGCTTTCTCCAAACCTTCTGAAAAAGGTCCTCTTCAGTAAGAGAATCAGCCCTATGTAAGGTCTGCAAGATCAGCTGGGTAAGCCACAGCATGGGGCTACTTGTACATGCCTAAAGAAAGCATATCCTCCTGTATGGCTCTCACTAGATCTGCAGATTAGAAGGTGACTGTGGTAGCTAACTTAGATATGATGTCTAGTGGAAAAGCTGACTGATACAGACACATGAAAGGCAGGAGAGCAGAGAAAACACAGAACTGATTAAAAGATTATAGCTCTCAGTTTAAAAAAAAAAAGTCAGTACTGCAAATTGGAACAACAGATTCACTATTAAAGGCCATAGGATATGAATGTCTTAGAAGTAAGGGGTACTGAAATGAAGCAATACATAGCCTGTTGGTCTGAATGAGGATCCTGCTTAAATCTGCAAAACGCTGGTAACAAGGAAGAGTGAGGGAAGTTCAGCTTGAGCTTCTTAGCTACTTAGTAGAAACACCAAATCGACAGCAACTATCATTTCATTGTCCCATCTTCCAGACAAAAGAGATGCTGTTTAAAAAAAAAAAATAGTGCCTTAAACTAAACAGTAGGCAGTCCACTACAATGATTAGCATGCAACTTTGGCAGGATAATTCTGCAACATGACCCTGCACCAAAATGCTTTAAGGCCTCTAAGAAACAAGAAAGGAAAAGAAAGCCAGTGTTACATTACAGAAAAGGTCAAAGCAGAAATAAACAAAACTAGTGACACTGTACAAATGTCACCACAAATCTACACTTAATTTGAATAGAAAAGCTGTCCCATACCCTGATGCTTGTACATACCAGAAGTCTTCAAAGGCTTACTTGCAGATTTTATAAATAATCTGATCTCTCATGTTAGGTTCCACATGTAAAAATCAGATTGCTTACAGCTGGAGGAAAGATTCTGAAACGACCACAGTTTTTGAATCAAGTATAAACAGAGATTCCGGTGTCAAAAAACAAAGGAAGTTAGAAATTGGGGGATTTAAGTACAGTTTAGGTTGCGCAGAGAAAGCAGGTGCAGAAAACAGGGCAAAAGTTTATTAAATGACAGAACATCAAGTTAGAGTTACAAACTGTGTTCAGTGTTTAATATTAAAGTTAGAGTTTATCAACAGCAAAAGGCTTCAGTCAGCATTTGGAAAGCATCCCATAGAACTGCTTACAGTTGTTGTTTTCACCAACAAAAAGGAAGGAATTAGTCTTCCGTGATTTCAGTAACAGAAATACATTAATCACACTAACCAAGAAGTCCAAATTATTTTAACAAGTATTTTAATAACATTCATTACATACACACTAGAAATAAAAAATCATTACAATTCAATGAAAATAGGACTGGGCATTTTACATGCTACTTTGAGTAAAGAACAGTGGCACAGGCAAGCCAGCCTGTTATCACAGAAGGAACTGCCAGAATGATATATTCTGCTGTTGACTATTATTGTACCTGAGGGCTTCCTGGTTTCCCTGCTGCTGCATCTCGCCCATTACACACCAATTTTTTACATTCTTCATCTGACAACACGCATCTTCAATAATTCCTCTGCAAAATACTAGTCTGCCAACAGCACTGTCCAAGAGCAACACCCAGAGGCTAAATACATTGCTACAGAAACTCTGAACATTAACCTTTCTCCCTCCCAAGAAAGGAGGAGAACTATAGATAAGCAACAGTTTCCTATTAAAATAAAGAGCTAACAAAACTCTTTCAATGCTAACAGAAAAGCACTGCAGGCAAGAAAACATGCTCAAAATGCCAAACTACAGTCAACAATACCTAAGAACAGACGATATACACAGTGGAGCAGATAAGCAGTGATTACTGCAACATGTGTGACAGTATTCCACTTAGCACAGCAACACTGTGAAAGAGCAACTGAAACAATGTTTGCTATTTAGAAATCTTTTAGTGCAGAAAGAGAAAAGAGGCAGCTTGCTTCCTATCTTCCTGACCAGTTGTGGAAGCTGTTGTTTTTTTCTTCTTAAATCCTGAGGACAGTTACAGTAGGAAATACTTTGACTGCAGTAACAAAAAACTTAACCGAAAAGGTAACACCCTAGAGTATCTCTAGCAGGAACATGTTTTCTGGAACTGCAGCAAGAAGAGGGATAGAAAACTGGATACAAAAGTCACTAGACCTCAATCTTAAATACTTCTGGCATTAACAAACTATACTTCATAAGTGCAAAGCCTACATAACAGGCAAAGAAAAGGGTAACAAATTAAGGAAAAATCACATTTCTGAGCTCTTAGACTATGTACTTAAAAGAAAACAGAGATTATATAAACCTCACAAAACATGACCGTGCCTACCAAACCTTTTATATTTTGAGATTTTAAATCAGGACAACTTATCTCAAAATGAAACAAAAAACAAGTGTCAGACACCTCATGGACAAGTTCCTTGTCTATTGGGTAGGGTTTACTGCATTCTTCTTGGAGTTAACTGCATCTTCTTCATCTGTCTTCTCAGAATCATGTTCCTCAGGCAGCTCATGCTCTTCACCTAGCTGTGAAGGAACTGGAATGGCATCAACTAAGAGGAAGCAATCATCCCTCAGCACCTGCTCAGCTGTCAGTCTGTCACAGCGGAACAAATTCAGGATAAGAGATTTAACTTTATCATCCTACAAACAGAGGGAGAAGAATTTCATCAGCAAGCAGAACAAACATGATTCCAAATAACAACCAAGTATTTGATGAACAGGTCTCATAATTGCACAATAAAAGCAAGTTCTCCACATCAGGTTGGCAAACTTTGAGCTAGCAGATTTCAAAGAAGAGCAAAACATTTGTTTTAAAACAATTACATGAACTACTATAGATTAGAGAAATTCCAGAGTCTGCCTTTTTTACTGGAAAGGAACAGAGCTGATGCTAGTGACCCCCTACAATATCAACTTCCAACTGTCCTATCACTTTATACAGTAACCAAAGTTGGGCTATAAATCAACAGCAGTTGTTTTGCTATTCGACCACAAACTTACACTTCAGCTTTTTGGATTTTTCAGAAGGATTACATAGTAAATGCTTGGAACAGACTATCAACAGTGATAGTCTGCTTACTTAAAATACTAGAACAGAACTGCTATACACACACAAACATCAGTTGTTAAGGAAGGGCATGAACTGGATTCAGATAAGGGAGCTGCAAGGAACATTCAAGCGTTCACCTAAAGACATATTACCAAAACAGAGCATAAAAAGAATCTTTCCACAAGAGCACTTGATTGTCTGTAGCCTCTGCAAACCAGCATTACCACTAACCTGGCTCAATAAAACAGCATAGCACAAGATACCTGTACACCTAAACTTCATTCAGACAAAAGAGGATCTGTGATGGAAAGGAATACACACAAGTTGCCAAAAGCCTGAAGACAGAAGAAGCAGACAATTTCCAACTCCCACTGACTAGCCAAATGGCTCAAGAAAATTAACCTCTCCTGAGAAAACTGGAAATCTGGGTGAAAATATGAGATCTGAAAACTGTTGATCTTACAGATATAAGGGATTTTTAAAATGCTTACAAGACATTAGGAGTGCTTGAAAGAGAACCTCTAAACAAAAGCATTCAAATATCTCATGCACTACAATACGGGGGTAAACCATGCCAATACACTTTCTCAGTAGAATTAAAAATGAAGAAAGTCCAAGAATTTATGGAGCTTGAAAAGCTTTGCGCTTATATATTTCTATTCCACGAAAATATCAAGTGTTCATCAACAAGTTCCCCCCTTCTCATCAGTTTCTCATACTATAGCAACTGAAAACTGATCCCCCAAGGTAATACTGCTGTAGGAAAACATTTCATTGCACTTACTCAGTCTCGTTTACATCATCTTATAAATTTACAAAGCTAAACGCTGACGTACATCAAACACTGAAGCTGAGCATGACCAAATGGTTAGATACAAAATGCTGTCTCTAATCACAACTTCTCCTCAGCAGCTACCTAAAATTAATATCCCCTTTTTGAAGTTTAATGCTACCTTCCTACATTGATTTTACATTTCTGGAAAAGAATAAATATTTTACTAGATGCAAATGTACAGTTCCTCTAGGCACAAGACTGAGATGGAAGAGAAATTACCATCCTGTCAAGAGCTTGCAGATGGACAGAGAGATTAATTCTGAATAAGGTGATTATAGATAAGGTCCTTAAAAGCAACATACATTTTCCCCAAGAACTGGGGCAAGTATTAACAGCCAGAGGTCTAAGATTTTCAAGAAACAGTTGGAATATATTTATTAGTATTGCAGTTTTTAGTAAACCCTCATGGATGGATTGTAGGAAACACATATAGTTTTTGCAACAAACTCTGGTAGTTGGAGCACATGCATCAACAGATATCTAGAATGAACACTTCAAAATTAACAATGATGTATTATGATTGTATCACCCATCAAGGTTAAAAAAAGTTATCAGTGAAAAAATAAAGCAATCTAAAAATGACAAAGAAGAATATTAATCCTTTAGATAAAAGCAGTTGTTAGGATTTCAGAATATACCTACTAGAGAAGAAGAAAAAAGTAAGATAAACTGAAACTGGCTCTCTCATATGCAGGAATCTTATGGAAAACAAAAGTGAATCATTTCCTGTTTTTATGTCAGTTGAAACTCTTCTATTTCCTTAAACAAGTTTCCCTTATGAAAATTTTCTTTTTTTCAAGTATCTAAGGATTACACATAACCCTAAATGATGCACTGACCAGGCAGTTCTGTACAAGTTTTATGGAATAAAGTTTAAATCCTACAGTTAGCACTAATGGCAATTCATGAAATACTGAATCTTCTTTCCTATAATACCATACATTTCACGAGATTCATTTAAATCTTTAATTAAGAACATAGAACCAATAATGAGAAATAAGAAATACTATTTACAGGATCACCTTAGTGCTCAAATGTTACATTTTTAATTCATTTTTCATGACGCTGTCACACCTGAATTAATTTTGCAAAGGGAGTTGGTAGACAGTCCTGTGCTTTAGCAGCAGCAACTTCATCACTGGAGAACATGGCTGAATATTATTAAAAAGATACAGTAGAGGAGATAAGCAATCTAATAAAGTTATTTACAGTACTTGGCTATGCAGTGATAACACACTGGCAGCACTGGAAGCACAACAGCTATGTTAGTCTAGGACTGCCTGATACAGTTTCTTAACTTAAACACAGTAAACAGCTGAGCTGAGAACAAACAGAACTTTAGTAAATCTAGACCAATCTTTGTCCTATGTTATCTAAGACATCTCTGCAAAGCATTCATATCATTGATACAGAAGCGTAACCAATTAAGAGAGCGATTTATTATCAGTTTTGTTTTCCCTTGCTAAACAACCAAAACTTACCGACCACCAGCACCTCTGCTGTTTCATTCTCCACTTTTCCATTTAAAGTATTTTTCTGCTTCTCTGGGTAACGAGAAGACTACCTCTAGCTCCTCCCTATATTCCTAAGGGAACTTGGCCTACTACATAATACTTAAAAACTAAACAGCTTGCAGGGTTTTTGTAATAGTAAGGCATGATTTAAAGAGTCTCACAGCCTTCTCAAGTCTTAAAAGCAAAGCAGTAAGTTAACACATGCAGTAAAATCAACAGAAAAAGCATGATCTCCAGTGATATAAAAAAATAGAAGAGTCACCCATTGAGGGAGCTGGGAGAGGCAAAGGATAAGAGCAAAGCAGTCACTAACTAGAAGAGAACAAGACCTAGCACAGGTTTGAGGAAAATGATTTGAAAAAAGGTCCATTAATTTCCCAGGGAATTTCTTTAAACTATGTATGGTGGCATAAAAGATGGAATAACTAAGACATGAATTAATGGAATAATTAAGACATGAAAAGAAAAAGGCAGCATCTGCAGCAAAGGGAGAAGTTAAAAGTAGGCAAAAGAAAAGGTCTTAAGTCCCGGCAAGAAGACAGAAAGCTTATGGGAAAGAGTCACACTAGATAATAAACCCAAGGAAAAAGAAGTACTCACATTAATAAAGATCTAGAGAAGACCATAAAAACACCTAACTAAGATTAACATCCAAGAGATATTTCCTATTATAAGCAAAGAATTAATTTCAAAATCAAGACAGTGGGTAACACTAAGTCTCAAAATACAGACTGAAAATACAGTTCAAGGAGTCAACAGTTGCTGATGCTAAGGCTGGCACAGTACAATGGCTGACAGAAGAGAGTGAAAGCATTAACAGAAGTTCATATCATGCAGGGTTGTCTTATGTCTCTGGATTTGTTTCAGAGGCAGGGGAAAGCTTACATTTCACACACACAAAAAGAGAAAACAGGCAAAAGATAAAGAGTATGCTACTACTTTACAATTGCAATTAAGTGACTAAAATGGAAGCTGGCCATGTTATTAATGCTCATGAATTCTGCAATTACTAAGTAAAAGACAGATGAGCAAAGTCAACCTCCTTGACCTGAGAGAAGACAGGTTCCTAGCTCAATTATCATCTCTGAGGCACAACTTTCAATTATTTATCTCCAAGTCTTTAATTGGGGGATACCAAGTTATGTGCAAAGTTGTTGTTCTTCTGAAGTTAATTTAATAATTAAGAAAATTCTGGAGTTTTCCTCTTCCTCAAGTATAATTTATTTATGCATGCTATATAGAATATTCAAGTCAGAACACTTTTTCAACCCAGTACTTACAATTTTTTTTTACTTTCAAAAAAATATTATGAATTGATATCTCTAAATAAGACTGGTCTAATCTGCCTCAGACAATACACATACCATGCCAACTGCATCCACCTCAGGTGTTCCATCTTCTTTTATGCCAAATTCCTGGTTTTGAATGCAAAGCTGTAAATTAAAAGATACCTAATACGTAACACCGTTTTCTCCTTTAGTTTAAACAAGTATCAGTCAGGAAGATTCCATGTTTCAAGTGAAAATGATTACTGTGGAAAATAGGTGAGAGAAGACTTACTTGTATTTTCACAATAGGGAAAAATACACAGGGGCCTCAGGGTGCCCTTGCACAGAAACAAGGCCCATATAAAAATACAGTATTAGAAAAGCAACTACCAGATGTCTAAAGAAAATGGACTCTGAAATATGACTCAAAAGTCCAGGCCTAAGCTGTACATTTAATTCCATACCCCACAACACCTCTTAGAGTGTGCTCTAACAGACAGATGTGAATCCTACACCCACAAATAAAGTGAAATTTCCCCAGCCCTTTACTATTGCCCAGAACTATACCTATAATTAGCTTTTTTTCAAAATCCTGCTGCGAATGCCTTTGTTCTGTACAAAGGCAGGACGAAGAAACATCTCTTTAGTCAGTGCTGGGCTCTTGTGACACAAGAGCCTTCAAGAACTCACAAAACCATTGTCTCAATTTTACAGGTGGCAGGACTGTTCAGAAGAACACAATTTCAGACACCTGTCATTAAACTTGTAACTGCTGAGTCAACAAGCTAAATATTTTCAAACGATCAATACAACAAGACTGAGCTACAGGTTAGTTAAATATACATGAATTACTTTGAAATTCACCTGGAGAGCTTGTATAGGGTTTCAAAAGACTGCAGATATTCTCTTTGAGTAGAGCCAGCCATTTGTTACGGTGGCTTCATTTTCTCCATTTATTTCACACACACTTTTTTTACTCGCCAGGAATTTAACTTTTAATAAATTTTTTTTCAAAGCAGATGAAGATCTGAGTGGTACTGAAAACATTCCAACCAAACCATACCATATTAATAAGTTACAACCATTACAATATTAAGCTATACTTTAGTTTATCTACTTCCATAGAAGTTACTTAATTTTAAGCAACTGCTGACTAAACTGGGAGGAAAACAAAACGTTATGACTTTCATATGAACAAGATTCATCTTCTCAGCAGAGGTAACTGGTAGAGGATAAAAATTAACGTACAGTTTATGTCCCTGTTACAAAGCATCTCCAGATCCTGTGACACAGAAGGGATTAACAAAGCTACATTGCACAGCTGATTGAACTGCCCACATTTCCCAAGAAGATGAAATGATGTACCAGGCCCGCCAAGAGGGACTCGGTGAACTAGCCCCAATGTACCAAGTGCTTGTGAAAAGTCACTGCATGAGAACATCAATAACTGCTGGGTGGCTCACGGTTTTTAAAGCCTACGAGGTCTGAAGTCTTTGGAACACATGACACTGATGGACTGATGCAATACCAGGAGCAAAAAAGGACGAGGAAGAGGAGATGCTGTGTAACATACAACCTAACACAGGAAAGCAGATTGCTTTCTTCTCTCTGACACATCACGCAAGAAACAAAACATGCATTTGAAAGTCCTGTTCTTACCCAAATCAAACAACAGGGAAGATGTATGCAATTCCTCATGGGCAATAGTGAAAGGAAAGAAGGAAAAAAGGCTCACAATGAGTGAATTATTAAGAGCCAACAATCCACAGCATGAGGAACAGTAACAGTTCTTGGTCATTTTACTACACTCTACATAGATTACACTGCACACCTAACAGAAAAAAAACTGCTTTCTGCTCAATCTTAACTCCCATCTGTTACAGACCTACCACCTAGTTTAAAAATACCAAAGAATCATCATAGCTTGGGTTGGAAGAGACCTCGAGGATCATCAAGTTCCAACCCTCCTGCCACAGATGTAGTCAACTGTTAGATCAAGTACTAGATCAGGTTGTCCAGAGAGCCATCCTACCATATGAATGCTTATTTCTCCAAAATATTTTGAAGTAGAAAATAACATTTATTCATTTATTGCTACCCATGACGTGCTACAGTAATATTACTCTCTCATAAACCATAACATAAACCAGAGAAACTCTCTCATAAGCCATAACATACCCAGAACAGAAGGCAGCCATAGGCATACATGTCAGAGGCTGGAGAAGCTGGCTGTCCCATCTTCAGTTCAGGAGAAACCAAGCTCAGGGTACCAATAACCATTGTGTCTGCAGCAGCACGTTGCTCCTGCGGGGAAAAAGCTGTACTCAGAATTTCAAGTGAGACCAACAGTATGTTGCAGCACAGGCATCACCCTCTCCCTTCAAACAGGTCAGCCAACTTTAATCACAACATTCTATGCTGACTTCAAAAGAACCTTAAAATCCTCTTTTACTGACAGAAAAAACTGTGCGTAAAGTAGAAAGGAGATAAAGTCACACACCTATCATCTCTAACTGCAATAGAAGAATAGCACTGCCAGATTTCACCCCACACTAGAACTATCAAAGGTCATAAAGGTGATAATACAAACTGTGACACTTCTCAAATGACAAATGTATCTTACAAACTGCAGATGCACTTCATTTTTGATACATAATTGACTTAAAAAAAATCACTGCAAGTTTGGGTTTTATTTGTTTTATTTTACCTCCGATTTAGTGAAGTCAAAGTCTCCAACAATTCCTTGTTTTCGATTCACAGCAAAAACATTATTTCCATGCAGAGATCCATGTACTATATTAGCTCCATGCAACGTTTGCAGACCTTGTGCCACTCCTTTCATCACTTTTAATGTCTCCTAGTGATTTAATTCAGGTGCTTATTAAAAAGATAGATACAGGAGAAACAAAGCAAAACTGTTCTCTTCCAAAACTAAGACAGATTTTATTGATTTAAGATTTATACACAAAGTTTCTGATAATTGTTTTACAAAGTATAGATTAATTCCCAGTGTGATTGCGATATCCTGCAGTCAGTCAAAAACAAATTGCAGTCACTGATTAACAAATCAATAGTATGAAACAGAAAATTAAGCTAACAATAAAATTCAAAAAAATCCATGCAACATGCTTTGAGAAATGCACCTTTATAAGTGCCTCCAAGTTAGCAACCAGGAGCTTTAAGCCGTCAAACAGAACTAAGGAAAAAATTTGTACTGGCTTCTGGCTACCACTTCTTTGAGAAGGGCTGGCAGCCAAACTCCCAATGAATTGTGCATAGAAAGGAAAAAGGGGGAGAAAAAGACACCGAGGCTCCCAAAGAGCAATCTCCTCCCCACCCAGCAAGTTCTCTAAACTCCAACACAAGAATGTCCACACTAATAAATTTGACATGCTCACTCCAGTCTTTAAACGTACTAGTAAGACAGCTGAGGCAGGGATTTCAACAAAACAGTGAATCCAAGCAAAATCTTACGGAAAATTACAGCTTGACAAAATGCTAATCAACCTATTCTGTGCATCTCTACATTCAAAATTCAGCCACCTAATGGAGACTACTGTTGAAACTCCTTCAGCAGCAGCAAAACAGTAAAAGCAGGGTCCAAAAGCGTAAAAAGGAAAACACTGATAGTTCAAGTAGTTGTACTTACTTCTAAAGTTAAAGGTGCATCAGCCTGTACAACAGTCAGACTTGCTCCAGGGTAGTATGGGACCATTAAATACACCAGAGGATCAGACTTCAACAAGAAAAAGATATTATTTCAAATGTCAGGAATACTGGAAAGTTTCACATGCACTAGGTATATGATGAATCAATTGATTATCTAAACTATTTTCTTAGTAAACACAAAGTAAGATCAGAAAGTAAAAAAGAAATTAATTTAATGACCCAACTTTAAATATGTCAAAACCTCAAAGTACAACTTGAAAGTCTTTCAGCTTAAACAAAAAACCACCAAGTTTGAATCTTGCCTTGCAGAAAAGAAGAAACAACAGTTGTAATAAACTGGATTTCTCCTTCTGCTGATCCCAGGCTCTGTGATACTTGGCAGCTCTCTCTATCACTTTGGCTTCTGAGCTCACATCTACAGAATATCCCTGAAAAACAAGACAAATACCCAAGCTCCTATTTCTGATGCCTGCAACATCACCACAGGACACTTGCAACATCACCACAGGACACTTATAGTTAAAGAAAGGCATACTGTTACATTCTAATAACTTTCCTTTCTTTTTATAAAAAAACTAATTTCCAAGTGTCTTATGCCCATTTATCAACACTTGAAGTCTGTACCAGTGAAACAGGGAGCAAGCCTCCCATTTAATATTAATTTTACATTAAGTCCAAAACAATTTTTTTTTTATAACAATGCCTCCCATAATACTATATCCCTTGGATTTTTAATTGCTAGCACTTTGGAAAAAAAGTAAAGCAAAGGAAAATGCAGTTCCGGAGTTTCATGGTGAAATCGTCTGGAAGACAAACCTGCATTTACAAAAGAAAAAACACAAGAAGAATGAACAAGCTAAAAGGCCCATCAAATATCAGAAGGAACAGACAGCAGAAGAGAAGCACTATTTACTACAGCTGCCCTCAAATGGAGAGGAAAAAAAAAAATCAGTAGGCAACAGGGAAACAATCCAGAGGGAGAACAATATTGCGTGTTCTACAGGCTAGTGCTATGTGCTAGCAGAAAAGGGTTTTTGAATTCAGGAACTGAAAAGAGACAGCAGAATTAATTCAGAATCAGCACATTCATAGCTAAGGTCTTACCTGCAGTGGTACCTGAAAATCTGGACAAACGTTACCTTTAGAAGAACCTTCTGATCCTGAATTTCTGAACACACTAATGGCCGCTTTGTGCTCAGTTTCTTCATGGGCTCAGCATCTAAAAGGTCTCGCTCCAGGCTGTGCGATAGAAGCCCACCTGAATTCTGAAGCACATGTACACACACAGAGCCAGTGTAAGAGCATAGCTTTAACAGTTGGTAAGGTTCACAGGCTTTGACCATCTCTCCTCTTTCTCAAAGAGCTTAGCAAAGCACAAATGCAGTGGGGACTTGTTAAAATTATAGCATGTGTTAGCAAGAGTCTAGCTGCAGACAAAATGGCATTTGCAAAGCAGTTATGAAAATACTGAACATCTCCTAGGAGGATGGGCAGGAAGGAATGAAAAGCCATAGTAGTGCCCCAAACAATAACTGTCAGGGTGATCAAACAATCTATGCTTACCATGTAGGTTAGAATTCCTGCTTCTGGATACAGAAGGGGCAGCTCAGGGAACCATTTCTGTACTAAATATGCAAGTTTCTCCTGAAGGAAACAAGGCAGCTTTAGGTCACTAGCTTCTGACATCACAGATGTTGACATTTGAAAAGTATGTACCTTGTAACATCCTGCATACACGCATTTGTACCTCCTTTAGCAGCACCGCTCAAAGTAACACCACTACTTCTTTTCTCTACCAAAAATAAAAACTTCACCTTTCCCAGTAATACAGGGGTTCAATATGGATGGATTTCCAAAAGCTCTAAGGGTAAGACCACTAATGTTAAGGTACAAAAGGGAACTGCTTTTTCTACAATATTACACTTTTTCAACAAGACAAAAGGCACAACTTCACTCAGATTAAACAGAGAAGACAAATCAAATAGTAACACAGACCAAAGCACTCAAATCAGCTCCAGATCCCCCATAGCTATAATGCAAGGTAACTATTACACAAAAATGCTTTGTCTGCAGAGGTAAGTTGCAAGGCAATGGTTTCAACTCCTTCCTCCAGATGGAGGACTCAGTGAAAAAGTGATCTCCTTCAATTGAGGATAAATCCTATTTTAGCCGAGTCATAAGGAAATATTTCCCCTTTTCAAGAAATAATCTCTTTTCTAAACCTGATCTTTCACCAGCAGTTTTTCTTGGTCAAGAACTGCAGTTCATTTTCTCTTGCTTCACCTGCCTTAAGTGAGAGGAGGGGAAGGGGGAGGACTGGTAGAATATGGGGGGAGAACTGTCTGAAGAGACTACACCCAAATACCTGCTTCCTTTCCTTCTCCCACAGATTTTGCCAAGAAAAAGCCACCTTAACATTCAACACTACAAAAACCACTTTTTTTTTTAATCCACAATATACAAAAAAGCAACTGAAAAGCAGATGGGGCTCAAATAGATTTATTTTAGTTGCCTAAATAATACTTACATATTCTTCTCGTTCCTTATATATTTCCTGAAGAAGCTTATTTCGCAGAGCAGCAATTTCTTCTTTTATTCTTGTAATTTCAAGCTCACTGTAATCATCAGCCTGCATTAGGGATAACAAAGTGAGTATATAATTCTCATTCTATTATACCAAACAACAATAATCTACTATATTAGGATTAAAAAGCAGTTTCCATATTACAGTTCTGGAGCCTATGTTTCAGCCTCCATTCAGGAAAACCAAAAGATTCTCTTAAAAGAGAATCACTATTCTTCCCAGAAAGGCTCCCTTCAGAGCCGGCCCAGACTTCATAGCAGCAGCATTTGGAGAGGGATTTCCCATGATTTCTATGTGCTACCTAAATGCAGTTCCTAGCTTGACATGAAGGGAATGCAGGTTATACAGCTCTAGCTAAAAGCAATGGTAGTGTGGCCGGGGACTGAAAGGAATGGCTGTGTACAGTTAAAAGAATTCAGATCAAGCAACTTCTTAGTCCTAACTGAACCTGAAGAACACATCTTCAAAGCACGAAAAGAAGATTTTGTTCTGTCTAGTTACCATCATTTGAAGAAAATTTGCATTTCTAAATAAACTTGGAAAAAGAGACCCCTAAGATTTTCATACTTCCTCAAGGTTGTTCTTCTCAGTCAACTTCCATCTCAACTGGGCCTTCAAACTTTTCACGGTTTTTTTGATTGATAATAAGTTGTCAGAATTAGGTCGTCTATTCAGCCATTCCTCAGCTTGTTTTTTGAACTAGGAAAAAAAATTTTTAAAAAATCACAAAAGCATTCAAGAATTCCATTTTAATAGGCTTTAATTCAATGCACTAGAGAAACTGTCTGAAGGCCATCTGAATTCAGCTTTTCAGAATGTTCTCCATTAAAATAGGGTTTTTATTGTGTTTAGTTTTGATTATATTCACAACCTGCTGGAAAACATCCTACTTAAGGTAAGTTCCCTTAAGTTACATACTACAGATTTGCAATGAATCCACAGATTCCAATTCCCATTGCCTTAGCAAAGCAGCACCACACAGCCACACAAACCACCCAAACACACAACACTGTATTCACACAAAACAAAGTCTCTTCTAACTCTCCCCAACTTTAACTTAACCAACCTCTCACCAACATATATTAGAATTCCCATGTAAGAGAGAGAAAAGATAAAAAGACATCTTTTTAATAAGGTATGTCAGGAAGCATTACTAATGCAGGTCAGCATGACACAAATAAGTCAAGAACTAACCTCAACACTGGCCAAGTATGTTTTTTGTATGACTGTGATCAGATTTTGCTCTTGACGAACTTTATGCATAACTTTACTGTATGCACTCTTAATTATTCCTTTCTCTTTCTCATCATGCTCCTAGATTGAATTACAAGCAAAGATTAAAGAGTCATTCACTATTTATATGCACTAACATTTCATATGTAAAAACTTTATAATAAGTTCTGCAGCAAACAGATAAACTCACATTTTTCATCTTAAAGACACTAGAAAAGTTAGCCAATAGTTTCAGTAAAATAAAGCTGAACAGCGCTTCTACATACAGAATCCATTTCATGCTATGAAAAAAATTTCTTCAATATAAAATGATTAAATACATATGAAGCATCAAAGCACACAACATTTCAAAGCAGTCACCGGTTCTGTTACAGATAGCAGGCACAAGCAAACTACTGCTGGTTTGCTGTTGGTATGATGCTACACTAGAGGACAGGTGCAACGCCCGCTGACACGACCACTCTGATGTGACTTCTATAAAAGAGTATTTATCAGCAGTCCTGGTCAACCAGAGTGGTCCCAGATGACTGGAGACTTTCTAATGTAAGGCCAATCTACAACTAGATAAGGAACTACAGGCCTATCAGTCTGACCTCAATATCAGGGAAGGTTATGGAGCAGATTGTCTCAAGTGTGATCACAAGGCACATGCAGGATAACCAGAGGATCAGATCTAGCCAGCACAGGCTCACAAAAGGCAGGTCCTACCTGACAAACCTGATCTTCTATGACAGGTGATCCATACAGTGGATGAGGGAAAAGCTATGGATGTAGTCCATCTAAACTTTAGTGAAGCCTTTGACTCTGCGTCCCACATCATTTTCCTGGAGCAGTTGGCAGCCCATGGCTTGCACAAGTATCCTCATCGCTGGGTAAAAAACTGACTGGATAACTGGGCTCAGAGAACAGTGCTGAATGGAGTTAAATCCCACTGGCAACCCAGTCGTGAGCAGTGCTCCTCAGAGGTCAGTACTGAGGCCAATGCTGTGTAATACCTTTATGGAGGATCTGAACAAGGGGATTGAACGCACCCTCAGTATCTTTGCAGACAACATCAAGTAGGAAGGAAGCACTGATCTGCCTGAGGGTAGAAAGGCCCTACAGAGGGATCTGGACTGATGGGACTATGTGCCACGTGCTGCACTTTGGTCACAGTGACCCCATGCAGTATGCTACAGACTTGGGACTGAGTGATCAGAAAGCTGCACAGTGGAAACAGATCTGGGAGTGTTAGCTTATAGGTCACCATGGCTCACCATAAGCCAGCGGTGTGTCCAGATAGCCAAGGCCAATGACATCTTGGTAATGGGTCAACAGCTGGACTAGATCTCACTGAATTTTTCCAACCATAATGATTCTATGGCACAGAAGGGACTCTTACCATATAGACAACACAAGTACTTTTGAGAGTTAGCAAAAGATGGAGGAAAAACTCAACAGAAAAGGTAAGCAACTGGAGAAAACTTTGACAAAAGTATCAAAAGATTCCTAATGAAGCAAGAACACTTGTCTCAAGCAAAAAGCAGATGAATAGTGATTTTGTGAATGGAAGAATTTAACCATGAACACAGGGATGCAACAGATACTTACTTATCACTTATACTTTCAGCACCAGCACCAAAACTCACGGCAGCTTAAAGAATGCTTCTCTGCTTCTACAGAGGGAAGCATTCGTTTTCTCAGTGTTTCTTAGTTAAGTCAATCATAGAGCTAAGTTCCTGTAACCCAAGGCTGCCCTCTGCCTGTTGCCTGGACAACATTCTTTTCTCTCCAAGAAACAAACTGAGTGATGTTTCATCACATTCCCCCATCCCCTGGCCCAATAAATAAAATAAAACAAAATTAAGAAAAAAACATACTGTTAAGTCTGTCTTCAGCTCTTTGCAAACACACAACTCAGCTTCTTTGAGAGCTTCATCCACATTATCAGGAACTTCCTCTGTATCAGACGATGCTTCTAAGCTCAGGTCAAAACACTTCAAAAGAAGGGAAAGAAATAACAAGAAGATAGCAAGGCTGATTTTATCTTATAGCTTTCAATTACGAGAACAGACAAGAAAATACAAAAATCACCACTAATGGAGATCTAATCAGAATGTATGTCAAATATCACCTTTAACTGCCTGATGCTATACAGCAATTTCTAGAACTAACATAACAAGCAAAAATTGACTCTTGCCTTGATCACATTTTACTTTCCTAATCTCACTATGATTAAGAGAAAAAAAAAAGAAATATAGTAGACAAATCCTAATCCTCCCACTATTGGGTCTAACATGCAAAATCAATATCAGTGCTGTCCACACAGTGATACGCAAAATGCTGGTACCAAAGCTCAGTGTGGTACTCTCAGGGCTGAGTGAGCTTTTTTTTTTTTTTTTTTAAATGGAGATGCTGCTTGAGGTAAAGATGCACCTTGGGATCTAATTCACTGCTGATAAACAGTGACGTGAAGTTAAAGATTTCCACCAGCAAACCTTGAATATTTCCATACAAGGCAGAACTAACAGCTTTGAGATAAAGATACAGAAAACACTAGATTGAGTCAGTAAGATCAGTTTATAATTGCATTGGATGTTTTTGGCAAAACTTTGTTACTTTCGTCTACTAATTACATTTTGTCTATTAATTACATTGGCAACAAGAACTGCAATGAAAATTTGTTTCTATATTTAATGTGCATTATACAACTTCATAATAAGAAGCATTAAACTCTTCCTCATTTATTTACCTGTCAAGCATGGGTATTTCACTAAAGATCACAAAAATATTTTATAATCTTAAATAAGCAAAAACTTTTATAGTCATGTTCAAATGGTATATTGCTTCCAAAAACTTTGGAGTTGCACAGTGAAAAGGAGCCATTCATTCTCTAAAAACAAAAGCCTTTATCTATCACTGATCCAATTCCATTCTAGATTTTGATGGATGTTACACCGGATTATAGATATTTATAGAATCATAGAATGGCTTGGGTTGGAAGGGATCATGAAGCTTCAACTCCCCTGCTACACACAGGGCCGCCAACCTCCACATTTAAAATATGAGGTGTTTCTATCCAAAGGCAACTTTAATCCCTCACACAAGGATTAGATAGTGCACACACAAGTTACACAAAAGCACTTTGCTTAACATAAAAGATGTCCTTTCATATGAAAGCATAAACCCTTGCCTGGTACGAGTTGCTCAAGATACACCTTCTCCCTGTGTACTGCAGCTAAGGCTTTGTGCGTAAGAACAGTAGAACGACCTCCCTCTCTACTAATGACTACTGCACACAAGCTTGGTTATCTGCATCATACTTCATCTTTTTCAGGAAGAGGAAAGGTAAGACTTGTTTGCTTTACCTTTAGGATGCCACTGAACAAGTCAGTGAGAATCTGCAAAGCAGCATCTGTATTATTTCTAATATCAATGAACTCCTCTATTTTAGCATGTTTCCACGTAAGGAACTGTTGAAATACCTCTTCAGAATCATTTAATTCACAAACTTGACCATAAATCATCTCCAGAGAAACAGACAGTTCCTGTGCATTAAGCAAACAAAAACAGCATGTCAGCACATAAAAAGTACTTTTTTTTACCAGTGCATTATATTAAAAAAAAAATTAATGCAAAAAGCGTAAGAACTAGTTTTATGTCAGCAGATAGTGCTACCACAAAATCCTCTTACAATGAAGTCCTTTTTATACTCCACTTTGCTGCCAAATTTCCTGGACGTATCTATCAGGAAACACAATACAGAAAAGAATCACACACTACTGAGTCTGATACTCCCTTCAAAATATGGAAGGAAAAGACCACAAAAAACAGATCATAACAAGACAGAAGTGTTCCACGCTCTTCTACTTACAGACTGGACTTTGACACCATGTTCATCAGGACAAAAAGCAAAAACAGGTTCAGTTTAGAATGTTCCTCAAAACAAAGTGAACTTGTACTAAGGAACAAGGTGAGCAGCCTGATGTCCCACAGGTGGCTCTGGACACTGATATCTCCCATTAAAAGGCAGTAGGCAAAGTTCTTCTGACACTTTAATCACCATATCCAACGGAACCAAACCATTTCTGTGTCTGATATCCCCGAGGACCTCTGAAGTTATTTTCACTGCTTAGATGCCATGTATACTGACAAAAGTAAAAACCTCCTTTTGATTTGTACTGGAAAACAGATCAGTAGTATGTACATAGTAAAGGCACAAACGTTAAAGCTCATGGCAAAACAGAAATCACTTTTAAAAATAAGACCAGTCAAATGACCTGAACAACAAGCAGCTCATTATGTCAGACAGTACTTGAGAAAACATCTTCACAAAAGGCAGCCTTCCTTGCATCAAAGTAGAAAGTCATGCTGAAGAACACCTGACCAAGCATTACTCCTATTTTTAAGAAAGGGAATAAGGAAACTATAGGCCAGTGAGACTCATGTCTGTTCCTGACTCATGGAGTTCTTAGAATGGGTTCAGAGGAGGGCCACTAAGATGATCAGAGGGCTGGGAGCGCCTCTCCTATGAAGAAAGGTTGAGGGAACTGGGCTTGTTTAGCTTGGAGAAGAGAAGGCTTCATCGTGGTCTTCTGTTCACAAGGATGGATAGTGACAGGACAAGGGGGAATGGTTTTAAACCGAGGCAGAAGAGGTTTAGGTTAGATATAGGGAGGAAATTTTTGACACAGAGGGCAGAGACGCATGGGAACAGGTTGCCCAAGGAGGTTGTGGATGCCCCATCCTTGGAGGCATTCAAGGCCAGGCTGGTTGGTGACCCTGCACATAGCAGGGGGGTTGAAACTAGATGATCATTGTGGTCCTTTTCAACCCAGGCCATTCTATGATTCTATGATATATTTGACTAAATTGTCTTGTGCTTTTGTAATAAGTGGCATTCTGCAGCTTTCAAAGTCCATCCTGAAGATGGACTATTTCACTTATACACATTGTTCCCTGCAATAAGATGTCTAAAGAAATTCTGGAAAGGACTAATGAAAGTTTGCTTATACATAGTGTTGCACTTTTTTCTTTTCTGAGATGGAGAAGTTTGAAGTATAACAGGCCTTCCCTAAAAACATCTTGCTCATTTAGACAAAGAAAAAACAGCAGAACACTTTTCTTTCTCCTCCTTATGTGATATTTTTCAGCTCAGTTAACATCAAAGACCCTTTAAACTCAGTCAGTGCTACTGAAAAAGCAACGTGTAACATAATTTAAGTCACTCATCAAAAGCCTTCCCAAAAGGCAATAAAATACGATCTTATAAAATTCTAACTTGATTGCAAATAGCATGTAGTCAGTATAATAGATTGTTTAAAACAGTCATTTCCAAGTGAGCCAGGTGGCACAAGCTTTATATGAATAAGATATGCCTACAGAAACAGAACCGGTCACACCAGAAGAGCACCTGAACATATTCTAGACAATCCTCAAGGAAAAGAGTCTTATAAATAAGTCCTATTTCTTCCCATTTATCTTTTATATAAACATACTTTCCTAAAGCATTAGCAGCCATAATTCTCACTGAACCTTCCTGTTCTATTCAGAAAAACTACTTGCATCATCTACCTTCTAATAAAAGAGAAGGGCATCAACACAGTTAAGCTAAAGCACAGAACTCAATTAATACACACTGCAGCATTTCAGTATTCTTTCAAATATCTTCCAGACAAACTATCACAATTTGACTGCAGTACAATTATCCAGGGAACGTTTAATGCCTACCACCTAGTGGATTAGCACAACACAACCTTTATATTCATACAAAAAAAAAAAACAAAAACAAAACCACCACATCACAGTTTTTTTTCTGTTTGAAAAAAAACAGGACCCATGCAAAGCCCCAAAATTATGGAAAGTTATGAAATGATACTCATCCAAACTTTTTTCTAAGACGACACCAACCTGCATTTCAGACTTGTAACCAAAAATAAGTCCATCAAATACTGTTATAAAATAATTCAATTCGAAATTGAGCAATTCCCTTAGAAATTGGATGCTTTTATTTTAGTAATGCTTCTCCAACCTTATTTAAATCTGCATGCTGCCTTTAATTGGGGCACTTCTTCATAGGAACCCAATTCCGTACTTTTGTGGAAGAATCACAGAATGGCTTGAGTCAAAGGGACCTCAAAGATCATGAAGTTCCAACTCCCAGTAAGTTTCTGGGATTTGTGCAAGCTATCAAACTAACAACATTTTTCCCTGTCCAAACACCTACACAGTCAAAATGAAAGTAGTATTTCTGCAGTTAAAAAGAAGAAAATAATTTATTTCCAGTAATAAAATCCCCAATACCAGTTTGGTAGTACTTCCATTAATAATTTTCAAGAGATCCTACTGCATCTACAGACTATTTTCTCACTTATAATTTCCTTGAATTGTAGGTTCTTATCAGTACTCATCTTCCATGTTCTCTGTGCCTTGTGAATTCTTATTAGTCACCAAACACAGTATGTTAAGATAAAACTCTTACCCAAATCCAGGATCAAAATCATTTGTTTCTAGAAACAAAACATCCTGAAGACCAAGATCACAAGAAATGCTGAGAACCACAAGTGTCAAACATACAGCTTAACTCATGAGTGAGATCCTATGCTTCATCTGCTGCTTAGGTCTATGGCCACAAAATGTTTAAGAAACATTCCTAAAGGTTCTCAATGTTTCAGACTCAGTAATAAGACCTCCTGCCATACCTGTAGTATGTTCGAGCGTTCACAGATGAACAGTTGATCCACTTCCAAAATAAATTCTTTAACTGCAGAATACAAATTTTGCTGCACCTCATTTCTTTTTATAATCAACTCATCTCTTTCATCCTATGCAGAAAGAAAAGCAAATCAGTAACTTGCACACAAATGCCACACAACACAGATGATAAAAGAGAACACTAAGTAGTTTTTTAGAAAATGAAAAGTTTCCTCTGGACAACTGGCAGTGTTAGCTCTGCTGTTGGGAGAAGAATCCCGCGTTCATATCAGACAAGGTACCTAACAGGCTAATCAATATCAAATCCCTTGAAATGGGTGAGGGAAGTTGAAATCTACACTCAAACATGTTTGCAGTGTTCTTTCAATAATGATTTAACACAATGTGCCAACAGAAATATGAAAACACATATGAATGTGAAAAACCAAAGTATACCTTTACAGACCTGCTGTAAAGACCTACGGGCACGTTCTACATTCACCTCCACAAACTGTATCACATGCTGTTTTAAAACCTAAAACCCAGATTAGCAATTGAACAGATGTAATTCAGCCAGCCAGACATAAATGAACTGGTTAATAAAAAATAAATATCACTGAATAAAGTTCTAACGCAGAACTTAAAGTATTGCTTCCATGCATAAGAAAACACCAAACAACCAAAAAAAGTTTTAAAGGCACTTTGCTTTCTGGGCATTTCTGGTAACTAAGCGTATACATCATTTTTCAGGCTAGGTTGTGAAAGAATATTCAGCATTGCATAAAAATGTTGAAGGACACCTTGTCATACAAAACACTTTCCAAGACAAGATTTCTGCAAAATATTGCCTTAGAAATGGCAACAACAGAGACTTAAGCACAGCAGAAGATTCCACCAAGCAACCAAACTCCAATGAATGCCAGCTCAAGCACTAGCGTCAATTCAACAGTCTGCACAGGACAGAGTAAGAGACCAGGAAGTCAATACATGGCTCAAGAGCCCCAAGTCTCCTTCCTTCCCGTGTCTGCCATTTCACTGGATGCATATAACAGTGCATGCCTCAGGAAACGCCTGTTACATAACTTCAGAGAGCATGAACTATTTTGAAAGCCTACGTTACAAAGACTTAAGCTCACCACAGCAGCAGACAGTGGAATTAACAGGCTGAAAACTTCTCAAACTATACCTAGAAAAGTGATTTATCCACTTCATACCTCAAACAGGCACAAAAACCCCAGCACCCCATTAGTCTCAGTCACACCAGATACCAGTTCAGCTCAGCAACTTGTTTCCAATGACAGCAATCTTTATTATTAAAGGTTCTAAGAGCAGCATTAAATAGTGCATCCACTTCATCAATGTCTTCTTACCTCCATGACCTCATAAGCAAGAGAAAAATGCATTTCCATGGATACTTTCTATCCATGTTTTCAGCCCCTCTCTACTTTTGGCGTCAGGTTTTGGCTTTATTTAGTGCAAATTACTAACTTGCAAGATGTGAAATAGTTAAAACTAGCACTGGAATCAGCATCCTCATTAAACTGCTCTATTTATCCCACCTTCATAAAGCAAACTTTGAATCTAATTTCTAATTCCAAAACGCAAATGAAGCAACACTCCATAAAACACTGCCTACAGTGTCTGAGTATGCAGTGTTTGCATTACAAAGTTACATTATGAGCATACATTGCAATCAGAGCAACTTCTAATTATCCCTGTTCCCTTACCTGTAAAGCTGCCACTCTCTCAATAAAGTTTCACACAAGAGTTGCTTAAGTAACCAACAATGTCCTTCCTATTGTGGTATATATTCTTCCCATATTGAGCACACAGTTTACATCCAATTCTATGACGACTTTCAGGTACATTTTTAAGCCCTTCCACTCCAGATGAGCAACCTGTGTTGTTTTTATGCAAATCATACCTCAGTACCATCTCAGTTCACTAATTGTTATGTTTCCAAGACATCCATTACACAACCATCTTAATCAAGATCAAACAATTCAACCACACACCTTCATTTGAAGATATTTAGTCTAAAGAAATTAAGTATTAAAAAATAAGAACAAATCAAAAGTGACCAAGTTAAGTCAGCATAAATCAACTATGAAACTACAGAACATGAATACTGAAACATCTCTTACTATACATCCAAATTCTACTGGGCTTACCTGTAATATTGTTTAAGATGCAGCTTTTGGAGGTTTCTCCAAAAGCAAGATAAAACATTTACTTTCAAGAGCTGACAAACCAGATTTGTTACAGGGAGAAAGGAAAGTTAAAGGAAGAGCACGTTGCTTAGCTGACCTAATAGCAAGATTTCACTTTATAAAACTAATTTTGGCAGCTAAGTCGACAGACAAAGAAAACAGAGTTAAACAATCTGTTATAGCTCAATAGGCAGCCATTTCTTCCACCTGTTTGGGTTCAGTGGGCTTCCTATGCACTGGCACATCTCATTTCCACTGAATGGGAAACAAAGTGCAACAGAGTATGCTGATGTTGCTGGCTATTAAAAATATTTGTTAAATATTTAAATAAGGACATCAAGCAGAATAACAAACAGATCATTTTACTGTGAGCATCTTGGACATTTCTTATATCCATAGGCAAATTCTACAAGAGCCTTGGAATGTCCTGCTTCCAGCAATTCATCTTGAAAACTAAATTAACTCTTCAAGGGAACTCTACTCTTCAGCACACATCCCCAGTTGCAACCCTTTGCAGTTCTCAAGAACTCTAGGGGATACCTGACACAGCAGAACTCCTGTCTTTTCTCCTTTTCCCCTATTTAAAATATTAGTGACACTGGCTTGACAACCTTCCACAGCAGGAATCTTCGAAAGCCACAGAAGGCTCTTAAGAAGTCATAAGAGTTTGTACCACCATTCGTTTACAAGCCTTAGTTTAAGGTAATTAGGAACAATGCCAAAAAGGAAGGTGGGGGGTTCATTTCTGAACAGAACTGGTTTTCAGGCTGTTGCAAGGCCACACCTTGCCAACACAAAACACAGTGCTAAAACAAACATACCAGGAAGAACACAGTGCAGCCTGTCCATAGCACTTCAACTGCTTTAACAGTTCAACACTACAATGCACCCTGTAGACAACATCATTGTTAGCCATCCACAGCTAAAAAGAAAGGCAATATCAAGATGGTCTAACATATAAAAGTAAATTCACTCAAAAAAAAAAAAAAAAGAAATCCTGAAGCACTCTTCAAAACTGAGACCTCTTTTCAGGAAGCTTTTCCTGGACGACTGCTGCTTTCTGGGGTTAGCAACTCAGACGAGAGAAAAGTAGCAGCAGCAGCTATTCTTCTATATGTTGCCAGCCTATACAAAGCAAGCCCAAAATGCTGTATGTTTACTAACATATTATCTTAAACATTTGACTAAGTTTTCAGTAAATAAAAGAATCTCTTCTCACCTACAGCAACTGAATGTGAGCTATACTACAGATGTTCTAATTCTTGCCCTGCACAAGAACAGAATGTATTTTATTCAACCATATGGCTTATTATTTTTTAGACCATTTCATGAGCTATTAAATTCACTGAAATGCTGCAATACCTCCTCAGCAAAGACATTTAAAAAGGTTTCAGGTTATATATGAGAATACAACGTTTGCTGCCACATTCCCAGACCACTGCTACTTTCTCAGCCCCACCATACCATCACCTGCCACAGAGCACAGAATCCTCCTGTTCTCAAAAGCAGCACTTCCACTGAGAGGCAGTACATAGCCATATTTATCATCACAGCCACTTCTACACACTCAGGCAGGCTTTCACTGATTGTAGCAGCTGAGAAGTTACACTAGATGGCATCTTTCCCCCATCGTACAAGCCCATCTTACTGCACAGTTGCTATTTACATACCAATTTCCCTACACACTCCCATGGGAGGGACTTACATAATACTGTAGTGGCATGCTGCTTCAAGAAAGGTTTTAAAGACACATCAGCTGCACAGCTAAAGTGGTTTTTAATTATTACAGAATAGAAGCCCTTCAGTCAATGCGTTCTGATATCCTGATGTGTCTTCATAAATATCAAGGGTGTCAAAGTAGTCTACATTTAATAGAAAAATAACAGTTCATAAATTTATCAGTTGCAGCAGGTAACAAAGATCTGATGTCTGCCTTTTGCCGGGTAGCATTTCCTTTCTGTGCTCACGATACCCTGGTACACTCACAAGACTAAAACACTCTTGTCAAAACGTACCACATTTTTGCATAACTGAATCATCTCCTGAGCCAAGTCATACTCCGACCAAAGCTTCTGCAATTTTTCCAAGGAAGACGGAACAGTGATATTTCCTTCTGTAACCACTTTTATGGCTTGTGAAAGCTGCTCCCCAAAACCTGCATTCTTTTTTGCACGCCTGAATATTAAGGAAGAAACAGACTTGTTATCCCAAAAATACTTATTTTTCCCCAGAACTCAAACACTTTAGAAATCAGTGCTATTCACTCACCTTCAACATACAGAGCTTGATAACTATCATGTTAACCTAGTTTCTACCACAAGGCAGTAACAGTGTGCCTCCCTCTGACGTGAAATCCCTCTTTGAGGAAGGAGGCAGTAGCAAGAGAATGTCCATTATATCTCAGTATTACATTCTTAATTTCTATTCTGTATTATTTCACCCCTCTACACTTTCTTTATTAACTGTTATGAACATGTAAGGGAGTATTATTTATGTTCCTTCTTAAAGGCACTGACGGTCATTTCTATTTCAAGTCTCAGCCCCGCTGCAGCTTCATTCCTTCTTTTAGTATGAGAGAGCTAAGTTCAACTACCCAAATACCTCTACCAGCAATAAAGATACCTAACCTAAATAGTAATGAGCATCTTCCTTAAAGCTGGAATTGAAAGGCAACACAAATCCCAGCGTGATAAAAAAAAGAAAAAAAAACCCTCAAGTTTAAGCCTTGGTTTTGGGGATTACCCTCTCAACACAGTATTTTTCTTAGAAAAGAACCTTGGAAACAAAAAGTGTGCTTTCAGGGGATAATCAGGGCAATAATAAAAAGTACTATTTTAAAAACAAATACATACCTAATTTCTTTCAACATCTTCACCTTAGCAGCCAAATCTTTCATTTTTGTTCCAATGTACTTATTTAGGGTTTCCTCGAGATACTCAGCTGTTTTCCTGGATACTTCCTTCTCTTGATTAATCATCTGTCAATTTTGGAGTAATGTTTCAGACAAACAGAATCAGCTGGGATGACTAACACATAGAGCATAGTTTAAACCTTTAAAAGCCTAGTTGTTATTGAAACACTGATAAAATGCCTAGGAACACAAAAACCAATATGAAAATGTCTTTGCTTTTAATAGCTTCTTGTCAGTTCTTGGTTCATTTCCTTCCTCTCATTTTAGTAGTAATGTGTTTAAGTGTACTCCCTATTTGCCAGCATCCCTTAAGACAATACAGAATTTTTTATTTTCTTACTGAAAAATTGCAAAGCATTAGTCTAGGGAAGTCACGTTTGGGACCACGCTCAACTCCTTACTCCCATAACCACACCTAAATCAGTGCAGTACAGTTCTTGCTGTACTTACAACCATACTGATCTTTCCACAAAGAATTCTCGCAGCACAAAGCAGAAAAACAAGAAAAAACAAATCAGGCTACATTCTATAAGGGACAGCCTGAAGTTAAAAGCCCTTGCTTTCATACCACTGAGATGCACTTATAAACCTCACTTCAAGTAATAAAACTTCAGAGACTTTCAACCTCTCTAGACTTATTATGCATGTATTATAAGTGGCAAACCTTCCCCAACAAAAACAAAAACACCCACCCCACACTACACACAGTTTTGTGTTTACTGATGAGCATTTAAAGCCTAATGACTGTAGGACATTTCTGAAGCACTCCTCAAAGCAGCAACCATAGCCCTTCCTAAAAAAAAAAAATCACTTCAGTGTTTTTAGCAACAAGCAAAGACTTTCACACTTCAGCAAAACATCCACAACTGTTTCTTTTAAAGCATTTTCTTTCAGTAAACAAAAAGGTAATTAAAATTGGTAGAAAACACCTTAAAAAAAATCAGAATATAGTTAAGAAATGCTTTTAAGAACTCCTTGAATTTAAGGAACTTTTCTTAGCTTCAGATCCTACTCTTTAATTTGTAAATTTAATGTGCATGAGTACACAAACATGGTATCTTTAGCTGATGACAAACCCGTACCGTAACAGGTCAGTGCATGTAGAAACATGCGTATTCATGGGAGAGCCTGGTTACCAGTAGTCTCATTAAAGCAAGAAATAGGAAGGAGCTCTTCTTCACAATCTCGGTATTGAGGGCATCAGAATGCTTTACACTTCTTATCTCTACATTTAAGAGGTTGCAAGATATTTTTCTCAACTCATGCAAGAATTACACCCTTTCATACTCTGACCTCTTCTCACTCCTGCTGTTTACCACACAAAACTACACAGCATTCTGAAGCCTATCAGTAATTAAGTACTGCACTTCTCACACAATGTGAGGAAGAACTGTATTTCCCTGGAAGAAATACAAGTATGTGGTATTTGCATTTTTTCTATTAAGCAGCAATTAAGAAAACAAACATTTTCCTCCAGCCCTAAAATTCAATAGCTGCTATGATTCTGTGATGCTTTGGAGTTTTCAGTCTAGTGTACAGAGAGTTTTATTTAGCCTTTAAGTAAGGAAAAAAAAGGCATGGACAACATCCTTAGAAACAAAGCATGTTTTTAATCACAAAATGCAAAACCCAAAGCTCAAACTGCACTAAGTGCAGCAGCAACCTGGTACATACACCCAAGGGAGTGAGGGTGAAGCCTGGACCACAGTGCAGGTGACAACGCTGCCAGTGTGCCCTGCACTGGGGAAAACCAAGTCTCTGTCCAACCAGTGTGATCCTGTTGTATTTCAAATAGCAAGGCACAGCCTTGAGCTGCAGTCTGAAGAAACTACAAGACAGAAGCACCATGAAAAACATCTGCAACCAGGAAAGACGCTTTTTTTTTTTTTTAAATGATGTTCACATACCTGAAGTTCACCTTTCAGATGCTCAACTTCCAGTTCTAGTTCCTTCTGTCTTCTCAACAGATTTACATTCTCCTTTCTTTGAGTTTCTTTCTCTTCTTCAAAGATGTCACTCCCTTCAGCCAGGTTCTGATCTCTTACACATGCCAAACTTCTGTTAAGCACTGGGGCAGAAGCTGGTGTTTTGTCTCTTTAAAAAATGAAGGGGAATTAATCAGACAAAACCCACCACAATGTGCATTCTTTCATGCTATCATAGTTTCAGTAATGACCACAAAACACCCCTAAAGAGACTATAAAAGCATCTACATAATTATGCTTTACTTCTTCACAATTTGCAACTCTCTCCACTGGAGTCTTCAAAGACTGTTACACAACACTGAAGAAGAAAACAAGCAAGAAGCACAACATACATACATCATTTGAAGACAACCCTTTATGTTTTACTATCGCTAACTCAAATGCCTTTCTGTACAAAAAAAAAAAAACCAAAACCTGAAACATCTTGCTGTACCACACATCAGACCCACAGTAGCCAATAATGCCAATTTTATACCTACTGAAAAGGTTTTTCTTTTTGAAGTACTTTAAGGGAAGCATTTTGGATCTCTACTCCTTGTAAGTAAGCATGGCATTACTTACATCACAGTTTTTCTTTCCACCTCATTCTCCTTCATGACTACAGCCCTCCTGCAACATGCTAAAATCACCAGAATGCGTGGAAATGGAATAAAGGATCTGCAGCTGCCAGTCGCTCAGACCAGACAGGATTCTTTGGGATACAGTGCTAGCTCAACAGCAAGAGCCACATAACAATAATATTAAATAATAATAATTATTGTCTCTTTTTTAAAAATTAGATTTAGAGTATATGCAACTCAGAAAACAGGCCAGATTATAGTATTTAAATGGTTTATGATAAGGCACTACACTGTAAATTCAGACTTCTTTAAAGAGCACTTCATCTCATATTAGTATTTGTTAGCAGCATAGAACTGCCTAGATGATTTAATTGTAATTTTAAACAACCCAGGGTATTTGGGGTTGTTTTTTTTTGTTTTTGTTTTTTTTTTTTAATAATATAATTTTTTACATCACTGCAGCTCTCTGAATGAGAAGTACCATCTTTTCCACCCACAAACATCTTCCCCAGCAGCCTGTTGCCATGGCAATCCTAGCAATCGTAGGACAAGTTTATTTTAAAAGATTTCTGACAACTCTAACTGCCAAGTTACCACTAGCTCTTGTCAATGTAATTACAAGCTGCAGACATCACTACCCCCTAAAGCTCACTTCAGACTGCAATTGCTGGCTTTATTTCCTACAAGCACACACAGTTGAGCTCCTGCACAAATAAATAACCAAAATATGTTTGTCCTGCCAGGTGAATGTACTTTCACATTCCACATTTGAGACCACTGAGTTTTTAATACATGTAAATAAACAGGGAGAAGCAACAAAGAGTCTCATGGATAAGCCTGCAGCAATCACGCAGATGTGTAAAAGAACATTATTGACTGTCAGTGCTCAAAGAACATCACTGACTGTCAGAACCTCAAAGAGGAGCAATACCTGCAACCGTCACTTCCACCTATGGTTCACTGCTTAACAGATGCTACACTTCCTACTTTTTCAGAAGTGTCACATTAAGACAAACAAAATTCTCTTTGGAAAGCAAATGAAGAACAACGTGCAACAACAGTAATGACTAAGTTTTGGACAGGTTACTGTCCTAACTCCCATCACCACAGCACGCCACACACATGCTTTTGTATCTACTCTCCTTCCATGCAGTACCAGCGTTATTGGATGCTGGGAAGACAGGAAAAGAACTTTTCATCTTAGATAATCATTTACCCCACCACCTTCTCATACAAAGTCATCCCAGCAACTACACCGACCACACACTTACACAAACCTTTCCCTTATATCCCATTGCCTTACTTTGTAAGAATCACACGGTTTCCAGCAAAAACCTGATTCCTAGCACTGGCAGCGACAGGGTCCAAGACTGTTCTGGGACGGTTGCACAGCACGTGACCAGGCCTGTTCACCCACAGAGGAGCAGGAGCTTTCATCTTCTTACGCTGGTTTTGCATGGCATCTTCTCTCTTTTCCACATCTTCAGTGCTTCCTGGAGATCTGCACTTTTCAGCAAACCCCGCCTTGGCCACCTCTTCTCCAATGTCTACTTTTTCACATTCTGCCTGGACAAGAATGATATCATCCTTCTGCCTGGCCTTCTGCCGTACTTTTATTGCTTTTTCAAAAACTAGGCTACCCAAGAACGTCTTCCCCTGTGAAGTAAAATATACTGATGTTGTGTACTGGTCATTTTGAAAACTCACAACTCAATTTAGACAACTTTCTGCTATGAAACCAAAACAAAACAGAATTCAAGACCAAAACCCAAAGAGCAACACAGATAAAGCTTCATATGTTCGACAGTTATTTTGAAACAATAGTGCATCTGTGCAACTCTGCCTGTACCTGATCTAATCTCTGTTAACACCAGACTGGACATCAACACCAAATTTCTCCCTCGTTATTTAACTTTGAAGAATTTGGTATCATTTATAAATACTAAGTCCAGAATGCAATCAACTAACAGTTTTTATTTTTGTTCAGCCACATCTGAACATAAGTTGCTGCCACTTAAAATTAAGACTGGAAGAGACTGGAGGAAGGAAAGAGGTATCATTTCAACATACAGCAAGCAAAGAAAGCTCTACCACAAGCAATACAAAATGATGGAAAAAACAAGCAAACAAAAACCAAACAGAAATCATAACAGATTTTCATGTCTTCATCACATTAAGCAATGTGAATAGGAGCACAGAGAAGAGACTCTATACACAAGGGGCCTCAGTATCTCCTCTGAATGGCACAGAGCTACACGGCAAGCAAGACAGCCACTCCCTGTTCAGCTCCTCTGGCAACTGCTGCTCTCAAGGCAGCTGAGAGTGGCAGAGCATAATTTTAAGAGTGCAGAACTGGTGGTGTCCACAAGAAGATCACTTCTCAAAACTAGATCGAGCGGTGCCACTCAGAACAGCTCTGAGCTGTTATCGGTCTTGTTGGCAGCAGCTGCTGAGTACGCAGAACTGCAGGAGTGTACTCTAAAATCATTCCCCCCAGCACACCGTGAACCAAACCATTTTAGCTTCTGGAGTACATTCAGGGCAAGCAATCAGTGCTTCTCAGCACGTCCTGCTATCACAGCTGAACGCTCAGCTCATCGAAAACTCCTCAAGACACTACATAGACATTTGGCACCATCTGTTGCAGGCACATCATAAGTGCTTCAAAATCTGCCACTCACCTGGTCAAACATGTTTAAGTTCTGATCAGCTGGTAACTGCAGTCCCCAGAGCCTGTACTTCTTGGCAACGCTTGGATATTGCAAGTTTTCAGGAATTTCAACTATTTCTGATCTATTTATAACCTCAGAATTTCCATAGTCAATGTATAATACCTGACACTGTAACAATGATATAAAATATAATTAAGCAGAAGTTATGTGAACCTCCTACCAAAATGTGCACTGAAAGGAACTACAGTACAAGCATTTTAACAGATGTGTGTGACACAGTACTGTGTCTGAGACAGAAAATCAGACCCTCCCATACTAAGTCTAACACACCCTTCAAAGAAAGTCACAGAGTTAAAGAACTGACACACTCACACTTGTGTAAAAACTGAGAAAACTTTGAGTACCACAACATATTTATTGGTTATATTCTTTTCCCTCTCCCAAGAACTGCAATTTGGAAGTAATACAGAAGACTTCCTTCCGTAGGCAGATACACAATCTAAGGTGTTCAGAAATCACGATTTTAAACAGGATCTACAAGGCTTCTGTGTCAGCCACCCAAAGCGAAGAACAACCCCTTCGGTGCAATTGGATCAGTGCTAACACATCACACAACAGCTACTGTTTTCACCTCTCAGCAGCTTGAAATTAAATTGCATCATTTAACAACATTAACTACCACTTGTGATTTTATTTTTTTTTCCAAGACATTGCAACAGCACTTTGCAAGTATGGCATGTCTTGTCAGTCTTCTCATCAGCAACATTCAAAATTACAGGTTGCTTGGATTTGTGTCACACATCCATATTCAGTGGTTTTTATATTTATTCAGACAAGAAGGTTAGAAGAAGGAGGGAGGAGTTGTGTTTATTTCCCACAGGAGCATAGAAAAGCTGACAAATGCATAAAAACTGGAAAAAAAAAAATTGTTCCTGCCTTTTCACTGTTGATCATACGCTGCACCATACATCTGTACCAACATCTATCTTCAGAGAAACAGCCACCATAAATCTGAAAATTAGAAAAAAAGCCAAGAACAGCAATCTGAAAATACAAGCATAGATCAAAATAATATTCATAATACATTGCAAATCTCATTTTCACTCTGCTAGAATGATCTCAACTGCACTATGAAAACAAAGTGATGCATTTGATGACCCATCTCTCATAACAACATATGCTAGATGCTTCAAAAACTATAAACCTCTACTCCACAAACAATAGCTCAAAGAAAATCTTACAACTATAAAAACTAACGTTTTACACAGCAGGTTCATATGTTTTTTTCCTACAAATGTGTTGCTACAGCATTTTATTGGCACTGACAGCTTACTGAACTGAACAAAGGAACAGTCACACCACAGTGTGCTGAGTTTGCTGTCAATGTGCTTTCTTCAAGAGGAATGCAGAAGTCCATTCACCTGCACGAAAGGAACAGCTCAGAGATAAACTGTTTTATTAAATCTTCTTCTGCAGTAAGCCACCAGCAGTTCACACAAACACAGAAGTTGCTACCACTCTTTATAGGCTAAAGTTGCATAAAACTGCAACTAAACGTATTCTTGTTATCTTAACATCACTTTGTATAGCCTACTAAGCACTACAGATTTTCATCCCATCTTCCACACTTTGAGAGGAAGCAGAAAAGCTTTTTCTCTAGAAAAGCACAGCTCTGTAGTTACAAACCATAATTTTATATCGATGTATATATGCATACATACATGGTTGCATAATTTAATGAAGGTCTGAAGTGAAGAAAGAAAAAATCCGCACACAACGACTAAGCATTTTCGTTAAGGTCAACAGCAGTTCTTAAATAGATTCGGAAAGCACAGACCCACAACATAAAGACTAATAAGACAGCAAAGAAAATGGCTGCATTCAATTAAAGCTTTTACATCCAAGGGAAAAACAAATTTTATATGTGCTTAAGCTACGTACCTTATTAAAATCAAGCTTGCCAAATGCTGCTTGAGCCCGAGGACAAGCTTCTGCCAGAGCACAACTTAATTTCAAGAGGTCGTTACAGCTACTGATATTCTAGGTGTGGATAGAGGGCACGAGTTACTGTCATTTTTAATAGCTGTCTGATGCTTACAAAAATGAAGTCAGAACAGTTGCACAGCCACTGAAGTAAGTAATGTCCCACCTTAAAGTTTAGAACCTCGTGGTTTTAGTTGTACTTGTAAGCCTGCTCTCATCTTTCAAAACTTCATGGAGAGGCAGATAAACGTATCCCAAATAAACAGTCCACAAAGAGCATTTGTAACCATCTAATTACCAGATTCTGCAAGAAATACACAGATCCCTGTATCAATTCCACCTCACAAACTTTTGTACGTGTTCAGCGTCCTTTGTATCTCTCTCCATAAACCCAAGAGACAACAGCTCTAGCATACCCCTCATCTCCTTACTTTGAAGGTTTAGGTTTTGGTTTAGCTAAGCAAAACAGATACTTTCTAGTTACAGCTTCATTATGTGAACCACTGAGAGGCTGGGTCAGATCCAGTAGCATGGTATATATTCAATGTCAATTTTACATCTAATCAAAGCACAACATTCAGAGCTCTAAAAGAAAACATCAGTGCAGCCAAACATTCTGTCATCCTCAGAAGTACACTCCTACCTTCTGTACCTTATGATATGAAATAAGATACTGTAACCAAGACTCAGAACAGGGTAAGAATGCAAAGGAGAATGAACTATTACATCTACTTTTATTTTAAAAGAGAAAGCTGTTACAAAAGCAGTACAAGGAAAGCTTGCTCTCTCCCCCCTAGCTCTTATTAACATGACCAGTGCCTGCTGTACCCATGGGGCTCGCAGTGAGGTAGATGCCGACTAACACACACTCCATCAGTCAATAAGACCACGTAAACCCAGAGCCACCTGGTTTTCTCTTCTCCCTTCTGCACCCATTAATGAAAGCTGCTGCTTTTCATCTCGCTCACACCTCCGTCTTGCCCACATAGCCCACAATGGAAGTGACCTGATGCCTGTTCAGTTCAGCTGAAATGGGCCCCACAGAGCAGAAGACACTCACCCACCCCCCAGCTGCCTCCTGGGGTACTCCCATTTCCTGTCACAGTATTTTGCAGGTAATATCAAAAACATATTATTTTCTTTTACCAAATGACTACCAAATATTTGTGGAACAAACTGCCCAGAGAGGTGGTAGAGTCACCATCCCTGGAGGTGTTCAAGAAATGCATACATGTGGCACTAAGAGACACGGGTTAGCAGACATGGTGGTGATGGGCTGATGGCTGGAGTTGATCTTAGTGGTTTCTTCCAACCACAGCGATTCTATGAAAACCTGGCTACAGTTCAAACAGACGGACAGACATTTATTTTTGACTTTTTAAGAAAGTGACTGATTTCAGTTTTAAATGATACAGCACTTGTATCATTTGCACTTGTAGCATTCCAAGATCTAAATGAACCTTCTTTTTTTAAGCTCACCTGTGCCCAAAATGTTATGGCATCTTCAACGTGACAGCCCACAACATCCTCAGCTTGAAGGAGGAAGAAAAAAAAAAAAGTAATGAAACATTAAGTTTGTGGTGGTTTAACCCAGCAGCAGCTGAGCACCACACAGCCCTTTGTTCACTGCCCACCTCCCAGCGGGGTGGGGAAGAGAACTGGGAAAGAAAAAAAAAAAGTCATTGGTTGAGATAAAAAAACTAAGGCAGAGGCAAAAAAGATAGTAGTTATGATATTAATACGTAAACATACCAAACAAGCAGTACACAAAGCAATTGCTCACCACCTACCAACCAATGCCCAGGCAGCCCCCACGCAAGCGACTCTTCAGTTCTACAGTTTTCTCACACACTGCCCCAGGGCAGGGAATACCGCTTCGACCAGCTTAGGTCAGCTGCTGCGGTTCTGCTCCCTCCCACCCCTGCTGACAGGACAGCAGTAGAAGCAGAGAAACCGGCAGGTCTGTGGCTCCGCGCAGCGCTGCTCAGCGATAGCCCAACATCGCCGCGTTACCAACGCTGTGTCACAACACGGCATCACACCAGACACTGTGAAGCAAAACTCCATCCCGTGCAAAACCAGGCTAACTCTATTCTCAAGCGTACGATCGCATCGTTTGAAGAAAAAGAAGAAAAACCTCACATCACCTTTTCCGTTCTCCGTGCCTTCGTCCATGCAAACACCCGTGACAGAACTCATGACTGCCCCTGAAACACCACAGACTCCCTTCAGCTGAAACAAAACGGCAGCATCACCCATACGGCCGTAAGACCTCTCACGCTAAAAGCAAGATCTCCACCCTTCGGCCCCCTCTCTGCTCTCTCCTTACCCACAAATCAGAGCCCGCTGAAGGAGCCCAAAGCGCGTTTAACCACCAGGAGCCCCCACCGCGTGGCGCCGCCACCGCACAGCCGCCGGTCGCACGCGCTGCCGCCTTCGGTGCAGTTTCCCGCCGCTGGCCCTGCGCGTGCGCACACCGCCCCGGGGCCGCAAGGCGTGGGAGGGGGCGGCTGAGGGAGCGGGGCCTTGGGGGAGGGCGGCGAGGGCAGGGCGCGATTATCGCTTCGTTTTGGAGCGGCAGCAGGCTTCTGCTTTCGTTAGAATCCTAGAATAGAATCATTAAGTTTGGGAAAGACCTCTGAGATCATCCAGCCCGACCACCAGCCCATTCCCACGGTGCCCACCGGCCACGTCCCTCAGTGCCATACGCGCACTGTTCTTTAACGCCTGTGGGGGCGGTGAGCCCGCCGCTCCCCTGGGCAGCGCGATCAGTGCGTTACAGAGACCTGTCAGCGAGCCGTTTAATATGCACGACGTGCTTGAAAGACTCTGACAACTTGCAAAAGTAATTCTGCACTGATTGCACCATTCTGCACCATTGCTGGCTGTGAATTCGCACAGTTCCCTTCCTCCCAACCTGAGAAAGACACACATTTTATATTTAGCATCAGAGAAGCAGAGACTCAGAAGGAACCCCTTCTCCTTCCCTTATCACTGGCTAGTCTTTAGCGTCATGAAAATTGCACCTCAGTTTTTCCATTGGAAGATGAAAACCAGTGAAAAAAATTATCTTCTACTCTGAGCATTGTAATAATGGCAAATACTCGTTTGAAAGCCAATTATTCTAAACACGAAAAGTGGCTAAGTGCTACCTCAGAGCTATGCAATTACATTTTAGCAGGTTAGAGCACTCTATTATGACAAATCCCCATATCTCTTGTGCCCGATTCCTTGGATCAGAGTCAGGAGTAGTTAATGTGTGCAGCTGAATGCGAGATAGATGCACACAGATAAATCATAAAGTGATAACTTATCTGCCCTCCAACATTCCGTTCAAAGTCCAGGACCTCTCTCAGGAAACAAGGCATCAACAAGTGCACATGAAACTGAGCTCTTTAATGACCACTGTCAGTGGCAAACACTTTGGCATCTGATCTCTTCTTTTACCTTTAACAAAAATCTTTTTTTTTTTTTATAGAAGTACAAAAATTATCTGTTTCGTTGGGGTTTTTTTTTAGGATAATTTCTGATTAGTTACTTTGAGAGTCATTCTGATCTGCAGATTTCACACAAGACATGACAGCAGTCTCCAGTTTTCACAGCCAGCAACATTATAAAATATATTTCACTTATTTTTTCATGTAAGGATACTAAAAATTCTGCAAGATGTTCTACAGTGTAGTACCAAGAAGTCAAAAGTATGCCTTGTAGCAACAAACCAACTTTCTTTTACTTGAAAGCCATCAACACTGGTGAAAAGAGGCCAGAACTCCTACACAATATCTAATGCAGTTGATATTTTTAAAATCCTACTATTTTCCAACTATAAAGTATCAATTACATGTAATGACTTTTTAGTGTCATTATACTGGAAATTTTAAATGTGTTTAAGCGTGGAACAAAATTTTAACAGATTGACTAGGATAAAAAAGAGTTAATGATGTGTGAAGTTCAGTAAAACTGGATTTGGACAAATCAAGCAATTGGCAAGTATTTTTAACTTAAATCTTTTCCTTTTTCCTTCCCTCTTCTTCCCTCTTCCCTCTTCCCTCTTCCCTTCCCTTCCCTTTCCTTCCCTTCCCTTTCCCTTCACTCCATTCCCCTCCCATCCCTTTCTCTTTCCCCTTCCCTTTCCCCTTCCCCTCCCTTTTCCTCTTCCTCTGCCCTTTCCCTTTCCCTTTCTCTTTCCCTCTTCCAATGAAGAAATGAAACTATTAAAACCTCTCCCTGTAAAGTATATTGTTGTGATACACCTCATCTTTGAAATGTACACAAACATTTCTGGAACTGTGTTCTCCAATGGCTATAGGAATAAATAGAAGACTATTGGAATACATTTCTCACTTTACTTTGTAGTAATCTCTTGGAGAACAGAAATCAAATTATTTTTTTCTATATATTTGCCATTTTTTAAAAATGTTGTCTATGTGGGTTTTTTTTCCTTGTAATTCTACTGTGAAACCACCCAAGTAGAGGTACTATAGAAATGATTGCTCATAAGGACCAGAAGAGGGAGCTCAAATCAGTGTTTTTATTTATTAAGATAAAACCATATGAAACAGTATAGAAATTAAAGGTAAAGATATGTTTTAAACATTCAGTATACACTTCAATATATAATGCATTTAAACTAAGGTAATAGATAGCAACACAACACACAGTTAAGGTGAACAGTCACTGCTCCTGCTTGAATTTGGGTAATCAAGCCTTTATTCTGTTTGCACTCAGATCCAGCCACCTCCATCAGTCACTGTATGACTCACACACACTCCCAAGAGCCTTCCTTCTTTTTTTGAAGAAAAGAGGAAGTCATCCAAATGCATTCCACCTCACCTCATTTCCTCTGCCAGTATGGCACACGTTCAGGCACCACATCCAGCTCTCTGATGAGAATCAAAGCTTTTAAAGCTTCTCCCAGCTCTTGCTATAAAGTCTTAGCAGACACATACCACCTGAAAAACTTCAGTCCAAGAGTCATGTTCAAGAGCTCTTAAGGACGAACAACCTTACATCTCTGTTTTCAGGCGAGCCTACAAAGTTAACTCAGGCACAGTTTTTGCCTCCAAATTCCAACCATCCTGCAGCCTCAGCCAGGTATTCAGCATCACGCTACTTAACAGACCTAAAGCACCACACAGCATTACCAAATCTAAGTTTTCACACAAATGTCCACAACCTTTAGTACAATATATGCTACCACAGCTGCATACAGACAAAACAAATGGACATCTCCCATCTTCAAGGACTCTTGCATTAGACATGATGAAAGAGAACCTGTTGGATAAAGAACTTTATATCAAGCAATATAATTACTTATGTGCAATAAATAGCATATCCATTTCCACTTTATGTTGTCAAAAGTTCAGTCTAACAGTCACTGCTATGCAGACAGCAGGATCCCTTCAGCTAGCTAGTAAGAATGGGTAGAAATGAGGTTTGTGAGCACATGGAACTTCACACGTAACAAATATACATTGGAAGAACAGAGCCTAGAGAAGTGTGAGAAACAAAAGGTATGCCTCAATTTTATGCAAAGGAGACGAAACCAACAGAAATAAAAATGATGTAATGATTAAAATGTTACCATTAATAAAACAAACACTACCAAGTACAAATCCATGAACAAGGTAAGTCCTAGCAATTCTATAAATAAAATGTATCATAAAAGCCTAAGAACAGGATGTATAATACTTCCCTCGCCCAGCTGCAATGTAATACGTTAAAACAGGCTTATTCTCTCAGACCTTAAGTAACAGTTCTGTAAATCTCTAAATATGATTTTCCATACTTATATAACTTTATATACTTATATAACAATTCTAGCAACTAGAAACACTTGGATTAAAGTACCAAGTTTATTACAAGATAATTAAAAATTAGTTTTGGTAAAAGAACAGAACTGAATAAAGAAGGAAAGAAAGAAGTAAACAAATAGGTACAGTGACAAAATATTCTTCAATACACAATTAATATGTAATTAACATGTAATCAACAAGTAATAAATGATTAACCATGTAGTTAATATTTATTCATTAAACTCATGGCTTCTTTGTTGGCACCAGACTTTTCTCTTTTCTTTTAGCAGTCTTCTCCTTTTTCAGCTGTTAGAAAGAAAGTCACAACAGTGATTCAAGAGTTAATTTGCAAGTAGGTTAATAATGCAATATTGAGCCTCTACAACCAGTCACAAATTTAGCAGCAATTTATGGGACAGAGAGATGTAGAGATTATTCTTAGTTCAACCCAGAAGTGCTCACTTTTGAATCAAGTAAGAAAGGAGTGCTTTCATAGCTCTGCAGCTCCTCTGCTATTCAAGCCAGGACTGCCTTTATTTCTGATAATGGCAATGTAGGTATTCCCTCAAGGCCAAAGTTCCTCAATTCATGGATTAATCTTAATCTCAATGAAAATTAAAGGAGTTTTATTACAGCAGTGTAACAGACACAGAACAACCACCATGCACAAAATCACAATGAAATTTTGTTGCTGAAATAGATGTTAAACCTGCATCTCAACACCTTGCTCAGCACAAGGTCACCTCTTCTCAGCAGGTTTTTCCACATAGTAGGCTCTCAGAGCATGGTATGATCTGCCAACATGCCTATTTTAACTCATCCATTCTGTAGTAAGACTTATTAATTAGTCCAAACAAATATAACCGTTGGTTTCAGAAGCAACAATTTTCCTTGTGTATTATTATAAAAGTGATAAAAGATATAAAAGTGACTGAAATCATAAAATAAAGTGATAAAGTATAAAGCGAATGAAATCCTATTTAGAGCAATTATACAAAAGGGATATGTAGCTATCAGAAATGCAGGGAGAAAGAAAACAATATTTTTAACATGTTTTTTTTTTTTCCCTGTGTAACACTAAAAATAAGCAAAGGATGTATAGAAGCAAACTGACTGTTAAGTATTCCTGTAGATGTCTACACATCTACACAGGAACTCATTTTAAAACATCTTTCCTTATTTGGAGTTGTGAGGTCTATAACTGAAATCCCTCCTAACTTTTGCAGAGAAAAGAAAATCTTGGCGTGGATAAGAGACTTAGCAATTTGAATGTTATGATAACATTTTCTCCTATAAATTGATCCCATATTTGCAACATTTGACCACATTTTGTAATGATTTCCAAAATAAAGAAAATGATTTAAAGTTTCACAAAGCTCCAACAGTTTTCTTGTTGCAAGAAGCAAGTGTAACAGTTAAGCTTTTAGGAGTTTTTTTAGTGTAATGAAGAGTTAATACAATAAAAATCCATTTGTTTAAGGTAAATACCATCCAGACATGCCTGACCACTACCATCTTGCAATAGCACATAAATGTATTTCAAACCTTATCTTAATATATTTATATGCCACTTAAATTAGATGTTTAACTTTCTTAACCATCACTTTGTGAGAATATATTTAAATTAAGCAGTAAATACAATAACTTGCCCGCTCCTGATAACGTTTTTCAAAATAAGCCATGTCATCTTCTTCTGAACGCCTTTCATGAGAAACTTGTGCTGTGGCACTAGAACCACCTACAGAGAAAAAAAAACAACAAACAAACAAACAAACAAACAAACAAAAACCAAGAAAACATTTTTATTAATGATACTCTCTATTCCACAGTACTGGCAAAACTAGTTTAAAAATGAGATGTAGTATGGATGTAATAAAACACCTTTATATGCAAGTAACAAACCCCAGAAGTTGAACTAATGAGTATTCCTTTTAGTCTAAGGCTAGCAGCTATGATAAACAGGAATTCAACAGTGATATTAATGGCTAAATAATTTTTCAAAAGAAGGGATCTAAATCAAGCGTAACTGATTCCTAATTCCATGCAGAAAAGACTTTCTGGCAGAAAGCATTCTTACTGGATTGAGCTAAACAACTGCACTAACTTCCAGATTAGTAGGCATCAAAACTTGTTTTAGTATTTAACTTTGATTTTTATTCCTAAACATGCTACAACTCATAAATAAATTAGATTTTATATGATATACTTATTGTAAGAAGTATTATTCTACTAATATACCACCTGCTATCTGTGAGAAGGTCTGAGCAGAGCTAGAAGGTCCCTGAAATGCCTTTAGAAAAGGATGATCCATGCTGGTTATAGGGGATTCTAACAGCTCAGCAGAAGGAGTCCCTGTTAAAAAAAAAGTTGAATGAAAACAAAAATTCACTTTGCAAGATGCATTAAAAACATAGATGCTGGTGTCAAAACAAAGGTACAGATTCATACAAACAACACCGTGCAGAAAAATGTTGAAGAGGGGGGCTTCAAAAGAAATGAAAGTCTTCAGTTCTTTAGTTAATACAGCTACAGTATAGCTTCTAAACCACAACAAACCCAGGAAAGAAGATCAGAATATGAAAAAGAAGCAGAGTGCGTGGAAGTAATAAATAAAACAGTATTTCAGGATAGAATGTGTCCATTACTATATGACACAAAACCTGAGAGCACAGAGGTTTCTAAGTCCAGATGTTTTGTGTGTGTGTGTGTATGCAAAACAGACACTGATCTATGAGGGTGGGTTTTTTTATTCTAGAATAATATAAAAAAGGAAAATCTGGGCAGAGTTATGCTAAAGGTTTAACAAAATGAAAATGAGAAAAAAAAGAGACGTTGCAGAATTATCTTTAAAATACATACAATGCAGCTAGAAGCTACTGTGCTGAACACTGAAATTACTGACAGAACATCGTTTTGATCATCTCACTACAGGAAGTTGAACAGGACAGTGGTCTCCTCACACATAAGAACTGCTGAAAAAAAATCTGTCTTTAAGTCCTACTCCTTTTGATCCAGTTCACCTTCAGATTCTGAAAGTCTCTGTTGAATGACTACTTCACAAAAATACCCAGTTGGAGCACTCAGATTTCATCGTAGGTCAGCTGCACTCACCTATTCCGCTGTCATCAAGTCTCATGTAGCCTTCTGCCAGTGAACTGAACCCAGTCAGTCCTCCCATAGCAGCATAGGGAACATCCTGCCCCACTGGCCTTCCCTGAGCTAACCGCTCTTGTTTGGTTTCCACTACTGTTTCATGCGCATATGTTGGCTGACCACATCCACAGGTAAAGCAACTGTGAAATCCTGAACATGTGGAGCCTAATTTACAAATAAATAGATGTTATGAGTGAGATGATAATGGAATTTATGCCTCACAGCAGACAAAACGCCATTTCTCCAAACTGATCTTGTAAAAAACTAGAGTTTCTTCACTGCAAAAGCATCCAGCCACATTTTCTATAGGGAAGTTTGCACATAATTTGGTCTTTGCTAAAGCATTTCAGCCTCATTTCATCACAATATGAAAGATATAGGGCAGAGGTGTATTTGCCCTAAGTAAAGCTCAGACCAAACATCATAAAGCCTTGCTGGAGAGAGATCTGGACAAGACCTACAAATGTTTCATTATTCTTTTAGGACTGCATTACAAACCTATTTATGACCTGCCCCTAACTAATCTCAGTTACAGGTCATTTCGTAGAGCATTCTTAGGATTGTGAAAGGCTTGCTTACTTCATTTTGGGCACTCTTCGGTCATAGAGTTCTTACTCTGTATTTTCATACAAAATATTGTATGTACCATACATTAAGTACTTTTTTTAAATTTTAATATTACATCTAATTTATCTACCATGTTTGACAGCTGGGCTAGAGCAGCACTAGTACAATAAAACAACACTGAAGCAAGTCTTAGCCCTCCTCTGTGCGATCTCTGAGGCTCTCAGAAGTGCCTGCTCTTTTTGAGAAACCCAAGAAAAAGTGTAGAATATAAATGATTATTTAAAACCTTTTGTTCTAAGGTTCCACTTTGAACCATTCAGTTGCACGTTTAGGTCTCACGCGTTACTCAGAGCAAACGCTTGAAAGGCTGTCACATAAATATTTTATGTTAATCCTGTGGGATGTGATTCTCACCTCATTCAGCAAAAGGTGATTATGATTTTTACTGTACATATTAAATAGATTTCAAGAAAGAAATTCACTAATATTATAGAAATCTAAGAAAAAATCTTCAGCTTATACAAGTTGAAGCTCCAAAGAATTTTGCGCACTATTTAATTTCTATGGTTATTACTGCTGTTTCATTACAATAACCTCAATCAAGTGAAGCAAAAAGCTTCCCCTGAATGCTTTCCCAAACCTTTTGCATGGTATTTTGCTGCCATTTGCATTTCTGGACCTTCAGGAACTGCTTTGTTACAGTGTTAACAATGCTCTGGGCAGACACAGCTCCCAGTCAGTTGACAAGCGAAGGTTTCTGCAAGCTGATGGTAACTTACACGAGTTGCAGGAATATCCAGGAGCTGCACTGTGCTGATCAGCAAAGTGTTTGCACCTACAGCGGATGGGCTGTGTGCCATTGAGAGGAACATAGTGGTAGGACTGGCATGGACAGTGGCTCACTCTGCACGGCATGCAGATGGGACGGTCTTTAGGAATCACTTCGTAGTCTGTTTTGTGTTGTTTATACCTGAAATGGGCAAAAATAACAGCTTTTATATCCTTGTTAGGTTACACGTGTGATAAAACTAGTCAGAAGACTTATAATTTAGCTTACAACCTCTGAGTTGAAGCATCTTTAATTATCTTAATTACTGTTAATTACTGATGTTTAATTAGATACTTAATATCAGGTATATTTACATCCATCTATTTTATAAATATTACAGATCATTATGTTTCATTTTGATAACAATGTCAAAACCACCATCTACAGATAACACCAGCACAATCAATCTGATCTACAATAACTTGTGCCTTGAAGCTGTATTTATTGATGGCTATAGAATTGTTCTGGCCTGCACAAAAGTTACTGGGATTTAGGTTTAAAAAAAAAAAATTCTTACAATTCAAAACCTAATAACCTAATTTTCCAAAACAGACCTTAAATTGCTTGTGCTGTATTTGGATCTAGAAAATTGTAAAATTCTTTGATGTAAAAAGAATACAAAGGTGCAGGAAAAAAAGTGAAGAACCCCACCGGTGAGTACAGAAGCACAGCGTCTCTGGTCCCACCAGCTTGCAGTCCATGCCTGTGGGGGATCTCCAGCTGACGTACAGCCGGTTCTGCAGCCGGATGGGCAGCACCTTTCTTTTGTACACCTCGTATTCCTCAGGGGTAAAAAGCTTTCCTCCGTCGTCATCACCTACAATTCTGTAAGCATGTCATAAAAAAGTCAAAAAGGAGAAAGTAGAAGGTTTCCCAATATATCAAACAACACATAACGGTATTTTTGCTGTAAAAGCAAAAAATTGTGTATTACTATTCTAGTAATATATTAGGTCTGTTCCAACAGTAATGCCTAGTATTTCGTTATACTGGCCCACAACGTCGGAGGCGGATGTTGGTGGTGTGGCAGCACAGATTGAGCCTTCCCACCAATATTCTGTTACGTGTCATTGCCTTGTGACAGATGGCAGCAGAGAGGCAGGCTGAAGAATGGCATCTGACATGGATGTATGTATGAAGCAAAGGTGTGCCACTCAGTTCCTCTATGAAGTAAAAACGGCACCCACTGACGTTCATCAATACATGCTGAATTTAATGGAGACCAAACAGTGGATGCGAGCACAGCGAGGTGATGGGTGGTGCGTTTCAGCAGTGGCAACTGTGAGAAGGTCCCATGGAACAAATATGAGGCTGAAGGTGACAGTTTCCTGGATCACATCATTACCTGTGATGAGATGCAGTATCACCACTACGAGCTAGAGACAGGACAGCAGGCCATGGAGTGGTGACATGTGAATTCCCCATCAAAGAAAATGTTCAAGATGCTGCTTTCAGCGGGTAAAGAGATGCGCACTGTCTTTTGGGACAAGAAAGGGGTGATTCTTCTGGATTTCCTGGAACTTGGACAAACCTTTAACTCTGACCTCTGACTGAGCTGGTCTCGAACTGCCAGTCAGGCCAGAGAAGACAGCCTTTCCTTTCTGACACCATAGTGCCAGGCCACACCGCATTTAGAACACTGTGGAGCACACTGCTGATCTTGGCCGGGCTCTCCTACCACACCCATCATGTAGTGCAGACTTGGTGCCGTCTGTTTGGGCCGATGAAAGATGGACTGCGTGGGCAACATCTTCCTAGCGGTGATGTTTGCCATAGTGGCTGTGAAGCAGTGGGTCACCTCCACTGGTGCAGATTCTTCTGAGTGCGGCATGCAAGCTCTCGTTCATCACGGGTGACAACACATAGCTGATGGTGGTGACCGCGCTGGAAAGCAGCGTCGTGTGGCTGAGAATTTGCTCTGTCAAATACCGTTATTGTGTGCACTGTATCTGCTGAAGTTTCCATGGAAATAAACGGGCGGCATTACTTTCGGTGCGATCTACCCGCGTTTCCCAGAACTCCCCTCCCCTCGGGATGCCCGTGCCGGGCCCGGCCCCGGCCCCGCTCTCACCGCCGGTACTCCGCGTACTCCTCCAAGGCCGCCGCGTCCGCCGGCAGCCGCTCCATTCCCTGACCGCCGGGCAGCGGCCGCCCCGCGAGCACCGCGCGCACCGCCGGGCAGCGGCCGCGCACCCCGAGCCTTGCAGGCGCGCACCGACCGCGCCGCGCGAGGAGCGGCTCCGTGCTGCACCCAGCCCTTGGCTGCCGCTGCCGGTACGGACCTGTTTGCTTCTCGTCCTGCTGCCGTGCGCTGTAAGCAAACAGAAGTCCTGGAAACGTTCTTTGTGAAATAAAGGCTAACGCAGCCCCGCGCGACTTGGCTTTCGCTCTTGTTCCTGCAGCACCACGGCAGCCGTCGGTGTTGTTCGGGGTAGTAGGGGTGGAAGCGGCCAAGAAGCGGATTTGTCACCCACCGTGCAGTAAGTCAGCTGTCACGTGCTCAGGACAGGCATAGCTTATGTTTTTGAGGTCTGTGCACCCAAACCATCCACGTACAAATCCTCGTCTTGAACTTTTTCTGCAATGGGGAATTCACATCGCTGCTCCATGGACTGCCGTTCTGACTCTGGCTCGTAGAGGTGACACCAGTTCTCATCACCGGCACCATCCACGGCATCACTGTTCAAACACCCGCTCTTTGGTCTCTACAAACATCCAGCAAATGTCAATGAATGTCAATGGGTGCCATTTTTTCCCACACGGAGGACCTCAGTGACAGCCCTTCGCTTCATCAACACTTCCATGTCAGATGCCAGCCTGTCAGATTGCTCCTCTGCTGCCATCTGTTACACAGCAATGAAATGTAGCAGGATATTGATGAGAAGGTTCAACCTGTGCTGCCATACCACCAACATCCACCTCTGACATCATGGGCCAACATAATGAAATCAAAGTTATTGCTTTCAGACCTGCCTTCATACACTGTATAATTCTTGATGCTGAAGATAACTATTATGACTCATCCCACAATGTACACATTTAACAAGGAGCCCACCTCCCCCTGGTCTCTCCCCACCCTCTGCCAGTCCTGAATATAATTTTGTACATCCTGAACCTAAAGGTTCCTCCAGGGATGAACTTAGACCTTATAGAGCATTTCATTCTGGTGAATGAAAGCATCTACACAGAATGTGAAGGATGTGACCCAGCAGCAGTATTTGTATACAGCTTCTTAGAGCATAGTCCCCATCATTGTGAAAGCATCCAGAGCTGCTGGTCCTAAAAATGCACTTGCTATTTACCCAGCACAGCTTGGAAGATCTATTTCATGTAGAACACCAAAGCTGCCTCCTGATATCATAAATGTTACCTCCAACTCATTCATATTCTTTGAAAGCACATCCTTTATGAAATAAATCATTCAAGACAAAAGGAGGCCAACTGAAGGAACAGCCTGTAGCCACAGGTGCTTCTGGCAGCCTGCAGTTCCCCCTCAGCTCCCAATGTGCCACAAGCAGCAGCACAACTCCTTCTGCCGTAGGCAGACCACAGTGCTTCTTTCTGATACTTACCGCATTATCTGTGAATTGACCACCTGATACAAACATAGGGACCCTTGCACTTCACACACAGTGACTGAATGTGAGAGCATGGGATGTAGTGTATTTTTCTGAACTGAACTTTAGGAAATTGATGTTTAAGTTGCACATCAGCATAAGCCATGAGCTCATACTCAGGCTGCCACAGCGAGATGCGAGAGGGAAAGCTTTTCCAAACAGCGAAGTGACAGATGCCTGTTGAGAAATTCATGGCTATTCAAAGAAATCTCTGGATTGCCTTGCACTGGGCAAACCATCAGCAAGGAAACAGAAGGTGAAGAGATTTCACAAGGACCGAGGTAGTGCTTTGCCAATGCTTCCCCCAGAGAGCTGAAACCACAGGGTCGCTGTCAGCTTTCCAGCAGGATCTGAGCAAGGTGACAGGGCATATGGTTGGGCTGTTAGCCCTGTGGCTACGCCCCATGTATAAGAAATTGCAGCAGAGCAGCCAGCACTGCAGCACGGATCTGCCCCTCTGAGCTCTGTACCCAGAACTTGTACATCTTAAAGGCAGAGATGATGTGGGAGCAAGTCATGGTAGCAGTCAGTGCTCCTGCGAAGCGGGAGCTAGATGAGGAAAACAGAATGTCAGGAACATCTCTCCAAGAAAAAAAGAATTCCTACAGTGACCAACATTTTGAAACAGACAGGGGAGAGAGAACTTGGAAAGCAGGAGGAAAAGCTCTGCAAACATGGAATTAGCACGTACTCAGGAACACAGCACTGTACAGGAGCTGCACTAAATCAGGAATGCCTCATCTGTACGCACATTTCACCAGTGCCAGCTCTGCCAATAAAGTGAGGAGTGAGCTCTGGCAAGCTTGGGTCACACAGAAGGAGCAGAATTCCAGTATCATACCTTCCTGTACCTCATCCAAGAAACTTTCATATAAAATGGTGCTCTTAAATAGTTTGGGTTCGGAATGCAGTGCCGTGTTTCTGAATAAGGCAGTCATTGGTGAGGGCTACAAACATTCATCTGTACCATACTTCAGCATCAAAATACCTACAAACAGTCAGTGTAAAGGTGTTGGGAATAAGAAAGCTTTTTGCGGGCCACCTGCCCCAGAACAACTAATCCTCCACCTTAAAAACCAAGGCTTTATTAACAGGTTTGATCCCAGCAAGTGATCTCTGTGACAAAGAGCCAATGTTCAGCTCAGCAGTGTCCCAGCGACTGTTTGGATCCAAATTTGTGCTCACCAGTTTCTTTGGGCACGGACATAAAGAGTCAGCAAAGAAATCCATTTCTAAAATTATAACATGGCTATTTCAAGCACCCAGTGCTCCTGTGTCATAGCAAAGGTACTGGAATACACTTTGGATTCAGAAAACCTTGCCTTGTCTCCCATTCCTTCTAAGAGATTGTCAGTGGACACAGAATCACAGAATCACAGAATGACCTGGGTTGGAGGGGACCTCAAGGATCATGTAGTTCCAACCCCCCTGCCTAGCAGGGCCACCAAACATACACCTTTACTAGATCAGGTTGCCCAGAGCCTCGTCCAACCTGGTCTTGAACACCTCCAAGGACGGGGCATCCACAACATCCCTGGGCAGCCTGTTCCAGGACCTAACCACCCTCCTAGTAAAAAACTTCCCCCTAACATCCAACCTAAATCTTCCCTCTTTTAACTTAAAACCATTTCCCCGTGTCCTGCTATTATCAGCCCTTATGAAGAGTTTACTCCCCTCCTGGGAGTAAGTTCCCTTCAGATATTGAAAGGCTGCAATGAGGTCGCCCCGCAACCTTCTCTTCTCCAGGCTGAACAAACCCAACTCCCTCAGCCTGTCCTCATAGGGGAGGTGCTCCAGCCCCCTGATCATCTTCGTGGCCCTCCTCTGGACCCTTTCCAAAATCTCCATGTCTTTTTTGTACTGAGGGCTCCACACCTGAACACAGTACTCCAGATGGGGCCTCACAAGAGCAGAGTAGAGAGGGACAATCACCTCCCTATCCCTGCTGACCACCCCTCTCCTGATGGAGCCCAGGATCCCATTTGCTTTCCGGGCTGCCAGAGCGCACTGCTGGCTCATGTTAAGTTTCTCATCTATCAGGACCCCTAGGTCTTTCTCTGCCGAGCTGCTCTCAAGGACAACTCCCCCCAGCCTGTACAGGTGCCTGGGGTTCTTCCGGCCCAAGTGCAAAACCTTGCACTTTGCCTTATTGAACCTCATTAGGTTCACCCGAGCCCAGCTTTCCAGCCTGTCAAGGTCCCTCTGAATGGCCTCCATTCCCTCCACCGTATCGACTGCACCACTCAGCTTGGTGTCATCAGCAAACTTGCTGAGGGTGCACTCCATTCCCTCATCGATGTCATTAATAAAGATGTTAAAGAGCACCGGTCCCAAGACAGACCCTTGAGGGACACCGCTCGTTACCGGCCTCCACCTGGACATAGAGCCATTGACCACCACCCTCTGTCTGCGGCCTTTCAACCAATTGCTTATCCATCTAGTTGTCCACCCGTCAAATCCACTTCCCTCCAGTTTGGAGATGAGGATGTGATGGGGGACCATGTCAAAGGCCTTGCTCAGGTCCAGGTAAATGACATCAGTTGCCTTCCCTTCGTCCACCAATGCCGTCACTCCATCATAGAAGGCCACAAGATTAGTTAAGCATGACCTTCCCCTGGTGAAGCCATGCTGGCTATCTAGGATCACGTGCTCGTTCTTTATGTGATCAAGCATATTGTCCAGGAGGATCTGTTCCATAATCTTCCCAGGCACGGAGGTGAGACTCACCGGCCTGTAGTTACCCGGGTCCTCCCTGCTCCCCTTCTTGTAAATGGGAGTGACGTGACCCTTCCTCCAATCGTCCGGGACCTCACCTGACAGCCACGACTTCTCAAATATGATGGAGAGCGGCTCAGCAACCACCTCAGCCAGCTCCTTCAGGACCCTGGGATGCACGCCATCTGGCCCCATAGACTTATACTCATTCAGTCTAAGGAGGCACTCTCGGACTTGCTCAACCCTTACAGTGGGGAGGGATTTACCTCCTTGGTCCCCACATAGAGGTATGGGGGTGCAAGACTTAGGGACGTGAAAAAGACTAGAATCCTGGCCACCAGTGAAGACCGAGGTGAAGAACTCATTCAGCACCTCAGCTTTCTCTTCATCTGTTGAAGCCATTTCTCCTTTTAAATTTACCAAAGTAGGTACGCCCGTTTTGGCCTGTCTCTTCTGGCCAATGTACCTGTAGAAGGTTTTCTTATTGTTTTTCACGTCCCTGGCCAAGTTCAGTTCTGCCTGCGCCTTGGCTTTCCTGATCCCACGTCTGCAAGTCCGGACGGCATCCCTGTATTCTTCCCAGGTGACACAGCCTTGTTTCCAGAGCTTGTACACCCCTTTCTTCACCCTCAGTTCTCTTAGCAGGTCCTTGCTGAGCCATGCCGGTTTTCTACCTCTCCTGCCCACTTTCTTAATCAGGGGAATGGAGACCTCTTGTGCTGCCAGGAGGGCATCCTTGAAGAGCAGCCAGCTCTCCTCAACGTCCTTATCTTTGAGGGCAGCGCGCCAGGGGATCTTGGCCAGCATTCCATTGAGTAGCTTGAAGTCTGCTCTTCTAAAGTTCAGCGTCCTGGTCCTGCTCTTTACCAGGCCCACATCGCTTGAGATCACAAACTCAACCAGGGCATGATCGCTGGAGCCTAGGCATCCTCCAACCTTGACGCCTTTGATGATCTCCTCAGCGTTGGTGAGCAGCAGGTCCAGCAACGCTTGACCTCTGGTCGGTCTGTCCAATACCTGAACCAGAAAGCTATCATCAATGGATTCCAAGAGCCTTCTGGAGCTCTTGTAGCTCGCCGTGTGGTTTTTCCAACAAATGTCCGGATGGTTGAAGTCCCCCACCAGGACAAGAGCCCGTGAGGCAGACGCCTCACGCATCTGGAGCAAGAAAGCCTCATCAGCAGCCTCCCCTTGGTCAGGTGGCCTGTAGTATACCCCTAATACCAGCTGACCTTTATTAGTCCCATCTCTAATCCTAACCCACAGGCTCTCAACCTGTTCTTGACTGTTTCTCATGGGGAGCTCCTGAAATCACAATGATTAAATACCAAGCCAAACCAGCCTTTGCACAGTAAACCATCAGATTAGCATACGTGGAGCTTTCTGCTACTGCAAACAAGGAGTGCCACAAGGTAAGTTCAAAAACACAAGGCCAGGCTGGATGTGGCTCTGGGCAGCCTGGTCTGGTGTTGGCGACCCTGCACATAGCAGGAGGATTGAAACTAGATGATCCTTGCGGTCCTTTTCAACCCAGGCTATTCTATGATTCTATGAAGTCCAGATGGCTGTTTTACCTCCTGTGTCTGCCATGCAGCATATACAGGCATTGCTGGCCCAAGCTCTTGGAACATATTGAAGTGGGCTGAACATATGGACACTCACCCACAGGACAGCTCTGGGAGACCTGAGGTGCCACCTACACATCAAAGGCAACAGATTAAAGCTGTGCAGGGTGCTGACACTCTCCATTAACACCCTCTGTTAACAATGAAATGTGCAACTCAACTTTTTTTAAAATCCTGGCAAGTTCGAGAAGTGCTTTAAAAATCACCTCAGTGGAATACCTATGTAAATAGAAAATAGCTAATTTATTAAAGGAATAATAAGTAAATCAGAAATAAGTGTATTTTAGACTTTGTCATCCTTTTAAAGTAGTAATCAGCCATTCTATTTCTACGCATTTAGTAAATGATCATCTCTAATTAGCTGCTCCAAAACTGAGATCAATTAGAGTAGCATAAATAATAATGGAAAGCCTTCATCCAATTGTTTCTTCCTTCCACATTTGTTACCCATATTCTGATATACTTAAAAACAAAAGCTATCGCTATCCACTTCTAACAGTGACCATAGAATATGCTACAATTAAAAAAATAAAGCTTATGATTAGCTCTAGCTCACGGCACATAAGAGATGTCAACACATTTCTCTTCAGCTTTGCCATCAGAGAAACAGACGATGATTAGACATCTACTGACCAACCACAGGAAGTTGACGAATGCTTCAGGGTATATGCAAACTCACATGCAACCAAGGGCCAACTCATAATGAAAGGTTTTTACTCAAGGGCTGAGAAACAGTTAGGAAATTTGTAGTAATTACATCATTTACTGATAATTCGGCAGCATGTGATGCCACTGGCATTGATGTATATCATGTGAATTTTTTTCCTTCAACCATATTTTAAGAATCTGAATGATATTTTAAACAGATACAAAATGTATGTTTGCATCATCCCAGAGAACCGAGGCTTTGTGAAGCATCAGTTCAGTAATAGTCTATTCCATGGGTGTCCAACCTTTTGGCGGGCCTAGACTTGAAGATTCCAGAGGTCTTCTCCAACCTTAATGATCCTGACTGCATGAAGAGGAATTGTCTTGGGCCACACAAAATATATAGCTGATGTACAGAAATAACAAAATTTTTATATTTTATTAAAATATTTTAAAAAAAACAAAACCAAAACAAGCGGGATACAACATTGCAGAAGTCTGATTCACCTTTTTAGCTGCTATAAAATTAAAACTTGCCTCTGAAAGAAAATCTTTTCCATACTGTCAAAAATATTAGCTCAAAATGCTGTGGGCAGCCAGCCAGTTGTGCAGCACAAACTAATCAAAGTCCTGGGTAAGGAGGCCACATTTGGGTTAATTGTTAAAGATGTCCATTGACACTCTGTATCATCTTCAAAATAAACCACCAAATAAATGGGTTTTAGAAGTTTAGCTCATTCCATGAATTTGAGGGTTTTGAAGACATTTTAAGAAAACACAATAAACTTAGATTTCAAAGTTCATGTAATTATTTTCCCCAATCATTTTCCTATGGCAATTAATTCCACAGTAAGTATCTGCACAAGGAAACACTTTGGGTCCCTTGGGCAACTTGCCTCCTTCATGAGTCTGACGATGCCATCTGGAATTGTCAGCATTAGATAATTCTACTTGAAAATATTTGCATCTATCTAGCCAGACTCCATTAATGACTGCATTAAAGAAAAACAAATACTGAGCAGATACTTGGAAAAACAGACAACTGTGCAGCGTATTACTGGCTGCCAAGAAGATGGATGTTTCAGAGCACTGTCTACAAAAACCCCTACATTCTTGTGCTACACTGCTGAATTACTACTTTTTACTTCATTAAAAACAGATCAGAAAAAACTCTGTGATCCCAACAGTGGATAAAAAGATTTGCTTTGAGCAGTTTTGGTGGGTGTCAGTGGAGTATCTGTTCATCCATCCAAAGTGTGGGACCACTCAGCACCAAAAAGGACTGGCCACAAAGAAAGGGGCAAGATGTATCTTGGATACTGATATAATGCTATACATGTCCTAGCAATGCTGCTTTCGTGTAAAAGTAAATACAGCAAGCTAGTTGAATATTTTGAATTTGCTTCTTGATAAACTGTATTATGAAAAGAACATTCGTACTATTGCTAATTTGCTGTTCTTCCTACATACATGCACACACATTTATACACATTAAATACAAGACAACTCCTGTGAGCCATTGTGACACTGAGAAAAGCAACTGTTCACTAATGCAACCATGAATTACTATGAGGGGTACAAAACTGCATTTATGTCAGTACATGTCTGTTTCCAAAATCCTGTGCAAACTGTGTGCACACAAATATACACCTGGCAGCTTTTTTTTTTTTTTTTTAAGGTTTCTTTAGCAATCCTCAGATTTGTTTTTGACTTCATATACCTTTACAAGAAAGAGAGAAGATGCTTTACATACACAAAATCACCTGCATTACTCTTTATAGTGCCAAGGAGCAGCACCACCAAGGTTTCTCTTGCTACAGATCAAATACACAGGGAATAAAAAGCACAGATATAAAAACCTACCTCCACATTACAAACTTGCAGATGGCACTTCTCTTACTCACTTTTAAATTAAGAATGTGGTCATCATGATTAAAAATTTAAAACAGATCTGTTTTGTTACATTTCAATATTCTTCTCCACTCACCTCTAATCTGAAAGTTTCCCAAACGTTAGACTGGGAGAGGATCTGGTGATTCAGCTACAAGTGTAGTAGACATTACTACTAAACCTCAAGACATACAATTTTCCTGAAACACCTGGAGCACATTAAGAATGACAGCACTGTTAAAAAAAACCACACCACACAGGAGTCTTTGTAAGTACAATTAAAAATTTATTTTTCTCTTTTTGCAAGGAAGTACAACTTTACACACAATTTGACAGGAAAAAAAATGTTATCTGTCTGCTATGGTTCTAACTACATTTTCCATTATACAAATCCAGAGTAACAGCAGGGGAAAAAAGAAAGACACGGAACTTTGGATGGTATATCATCCAGCACCCCCATTTTTACTGCATGTTTTTCTTTAATTAAAATTAGACAATCACTTAAAAGAAAAAACAAAGAAAAAGACCCACTCACATTAAATGATAAATAACTTGCACATTTTTGGCAAAAGTCCCTGAACATACCCTTCCCCTCCCTGCAAAACTTTCACCACTCACTACATTTTAAAAAAGCAGGCTCAGTGGCACTTGAATATGACTTCAGTAACATTTGGAATACAGCGCGTCCACACTGCAATTCACTTTGCTATAAGGCTAACTTAGACATAAGGCAAACATTACCTTAGCTCTGAAATATTCCATGATAAGACACCTTTAGTACATATCTCTGTTAAAGGCAGAGATACTTTGTCTCCCTTCGTTGCTCTTCCTCCTGATCAAGGAAGCATTTCAGGGAGCTGGTGTGCTATTCTCATCACAAATCACAAGTTACTCATGAGTTAAAAAGAAACAGCAGTGAATAAAAATAAACAGTATTCACATATCTAAAACTTATTTCCATTGCTTAAATAGTTTCATCTGCAGTTAAAAAATACATACACTTAAATATCTCAGTAAGAAACAATCGTAAGACATCACAATTATGTTTGCTTTTGGTAATCTAACTGCCTTAATTCTGACACAAGGATACACCTGGACAGTGTAACTACCTAGGATGTTTTCCTATTATAATTGATTTTCTTAAATATACAGTAAATTCTCTCTAGCTATTCTGATAGTGCAAATAAAGACCTTCTTTGGGTCACAATTCTAAAACATTATCCCCCCCAAAGCGCTATCCTCAATTTAATATTTTAGTAAATGAGTAACAAAATACTGTTAAGTATACACATTTTCTAACATCTGTTTAATGATGTTCTCCTCAGTTACCTGTTTAATGCAGATCACAAAAATGAGTAAGCTACAATGCTGCTCACCTATCCAAAAGATATGCTATATTTATACTTAATTAAATACATTTATAAACCTACCTCTAAGTTCCTCATTGCTGTCCATTTACTGTTACTATCCAAGGGCATACTACATCAAATCATGATATCAAAATATCTTTAAAGACAACAAGGATCACTTTAGAAGCACTGCTCAAAGGCAATGAAATAGTGCTTTAAGAACCTTATGCACATAAGTTAGGCCTATATATATATATATACACACACACATCCAGCGCATTCTTCAACAGAATAGCATATGCTTCGTTTAGAGTCAGCTACTGCTTTGCCCTAGCCAGAGATAAAAAGCTTGTCTTAATTACGACCTATCATACATGTAGCAACACATCATAGCCTGCTTTGCTATCTAATGTTGCCTGCTGCTTTTGCACGTTTACTTGAATTTACTGATACTTGGTTGCTAGTTCCATTAGTGGTATTTGTTGCTGAACCATTCACAATGATGTAATCCACTTTGTTTTCCAATTTCACAAGACGCTGTAAGATATCATCCAGAAGAACAGCAATTGTTCTCTTAAGATCAGCTGAAAGGCAATGAAGACGACTCCCATTATTTATTGCATGCAGAAAATAACTATTTCAAAATATTCATATCTTAGTTTGTTATCCTAATATTCTATTTCAAAAAGAGTACAGACAGAGTAGGGAGAATTAAAAGTTTGTGTGTCTGTTTGTTTTAAATACAATTTCTTTGTTACTTTAGGAAATGAAGATACCCTCATAATACTAAGATGTAAAGCAAACCAGCTAAATATTAAGACTCTAGGAACAAAACTTCAAGTTCAAACAGAAGGGTGGTGATTCTTCAAAGGCAGTATTTCAAATTTCACCTAGGTATTATCCACGTGACACCACTCAGCTTTGGACAGTGATAGAATATTTTTAAATACCTTCCAACATAAAAGTGTAATTATTAAACACTTTCCTCTAAGTAACAGAAAAACTGCTGTTAAAATATATCATTTCTTACATAAGCTATAAAGCACACCACACCACTATCTTCTCTCAAATTTGAGACAAAGATGACATTTAAACTTACCTGGTTTTACAAGGTCTACCACACCTCAAATTTCAGCTTTAGTCAATAAACTAAAACCAAAATAATTAGTACAGAGAGATATTTTCTCTTAAAGAGCAATCAACATATATTACTTCAAGAAGTACAGCCTTGCAGATTCCACTTAAAAAATTATCTGAACAATTAGCATGCTTTTTTTCCTCTTACCATATCCTGCTACAGAGGCTCCACTGCCACCATTCATTAAATTCTTATTTTCTTCTGCCAGTGCTTTGACATATCTTTTACTTAGGTCTAATATCTGACCACGCAGCTCAGCACTGCTTTGACGTCTTGGATACTGAAAAGTGTAGCGTAGCAACATCAAACCCCAAATGATTCCAAAAACTAGTAAAAACATGCTTAGTTTCTGGGACATGTTTTTTCTTGAAAATGTTAGAAACATTTTTGATGAAGGCCACAGGTGTCTTATTTTCAAGAAAAATAACTGAACTTAGGTTAGTCAAGTGATATTACATATCAAATGAAATCAGAATTTCTATGAAGTAAGAAGTCTTCTGGCTGGATCATCTTGAACACATCTTCTTAGTTTAGCTGATCTTGATTCCTGAAATTTATAAAACATTACTTAGTTACTCAAAATTGCTACAGTTGTTGAGATCAGTCACAAACACAATTTTCCAAATGCAGTACTACAGCAGAACGTAGAACAGAGCTGCAGATTTGCATCTGCTCAGAAGTACGGTCATCCTTCTATCTCATCTGCTGTTATAAGGCTTCCTCTTTTTATTTTTTATTTTTGTTCTTCAAAACATCTATGCTTTTACAAGTTACCTTAAATATTTTAAATACCGTACTTGGAACTAGTAAGCCCAAAGGCAACATCTAGAATTGACTTGTGAAATGATTCACTCGATCCTTACTATTCACGTAGAAGCACTGGACAATATAAAGAGATAAAGCAAGGCTTCTTGGTTTGTTAGTTCCAAGTTGGTTGCCAGCTGCTTTTGTACAGTACAGTTGCATTTCAGTTTTGTTTTTTTTCCCCTTTTTGGTGCCTTGCTCATAAACAAAACCAGAACAAAGACGCACACTGCACACACTTCTAGCAGTTTGCTACTACTATTAAAAAAACAAAAAACCCTTACCATAGCAGCCACTTCTGACAACTTGATAGATTAAGGATTCAGGAGAACAAGCAGTAGGAAAACTTCAGCAGTTAAACAGCAAATAGCCAGACAGGTTGAAGTAAAATGAGCCAGACATCTTCAAGGAGCCCTGTATTGGAAGAAAAAAAAAAAAATCACTCAAACAAGACAAAGTGCAGCACTAAAAGACCTTAATTTTCCCATGTAGTAGTTGAAATTGATCTCTTTGAGCCAAAATGAAATACACTTTCAGTTTTAAAGCAATTGCTAGAGGAAATAACAGAATCCAAATCCACTTTATTATAATATTTGAATGCCCCAAAATTGATTTGAACACTGTAATTTAAAAAAAACTTAGAATCTCACTGAAATAACTCATTCTTCTTACACTATCATGGACACACATTACAGACTGATCACGTTTGCATACACACATATTTGTGTTCTTATTCATTTTTTCTCTTCAAATGAACCCAGTCATCATTTCTCATCTCCCAGCTAACTCAACTTCCTCTCAAAAAAGTACTGATAATTGAAATTTCCATCATTTAAGTCTGCAAAAAGCAACTGATTTTACATAATCGCATTTTCGTGTTACTCTCCATTCTCTCCCACATGTAATCTGACATAAGTAGTTTTTAGATTGTAGATACATTCAGCCGTTCTGCACCAAACCTCCTTTACTGATACTTCAGTCTTTATTTTGAATAGACAATGTTAGCTCAGAGTATTGAGACTACAGTCCTCACTCTGCTAAGCACTCACCTAAACCAAACCCAGTCTCCATGGTATGTTTCATTATTACCTCTGCTCAGTACTGCAACTGGCCTAATACCAACAAACCACAGCCTACTGCAAATTGAAGTGTTACCATCAGCAGTGCTCTGAGTTGTGCTGATTGCTTCTAAACCTTCATTCTTAGATAATATATCAACATTACTCTGAAAACTCTAAACCCCGGGGGCAATACAAGGACTTGGACAACAAAGTTGCTGAGAAGTCACAAGGTATTGCATGAGAATAAACTGTCAGTACACAGAATCTGACTTTTGTTGTTGGGTGTACTGAAATAAGAGTAAACAGAACGTTGCGAATCAGGAATAGGTTACTGCACCTATGTTGCTAGGCAGATACATAATCCCAGGATAGCATCCAACATGATGGAAAACATGTACATAGGATGTACCACAGTAGTGCATTCATGCCATGACTCAGAACAATACCTCCCTCAAAGAGAAAGACCAGAAGTTCCATTCCCTCTTCTTGAAAGCCTGAAGCGTGCATACCTGATTGTTTTTTGTTCTGTTTGAAATAATTCTTGCAGAATTTTCATGAAGTTCAGCTCCCACAGATTCCCACTCAAATCTCATCCTGAACCACTTTACTAGACCGTATCACTAGAGAGCTTTGGAATAGCAATAACTCTGCCATCACACTGACAGGGGGAAAAAAAAAGACCACAAGACAAGATAAGACTCCTGGCCAAGATGAACAGATTGAATAAACTCTTGCCAAAGAGCAGCAGGAACTACAGACTGGGCCTCTGCCACATGTATTTGATTCAGAGTGCACACGCTGACCACTGAAACTAACGGCCTCAGCCTGCTGGGCAAATGGCCTAACACCACACGAGTAACCCAGAGAAAGAAACAGGGAGTAAAGTTTACCAGAATGAATGCAATTATTTGCAGCTGTCACTTTTCCTATGCTATAAAGGCATTTTTAAGAGGCCTTTCACCCTTGTATGAATTCCAGTGTTATTTCAGAGCTCTGGAGATGTGGCCTCTTACTTCTTCCAGAAACAGGTGCTTCCAGTGACCTGTAACACACACTCAGCAAAAACCTACCGAGATCAACAAGGTGCAGAGTTTAAAAAAAAAAAAAGACAAGCAAGCAAATCACACAAGTGATCTGCAGGTAGGAAAAAAAAGGCTTCTGAGCAGCAGCAGCATGCATTAGAAAGAAAACAGCACAATAAATAAGATGGATGGACTGGAATAATCTTGAATCTCTTGTTGACCTGAAAGGTCAGTACTTCTGGACCATGAACATTATAATTTAAAAAAACTGTACTCAGAATGGACTTTTTTCTTTTCAGTAATAAAGAGGTAACATCTAATGAAATAACACCATACTTGTACAAAGCAACTAACATCGTTCCCTGTGATTTTTGCTCTCATTCTCTTAATTCCTCCTTACCTACTACTTCCTGTTGAAGGGGGAAAAAAAAAAGCAGCTGAGACTTCCTTCTTCACAGTGACCCAGCCTGTGTGGGAACCCAGGCTTACTGCTCTCCCAGCCTCAGCTGAAGCGATTTTATGGCAAAGGAGGTCATTGAGAAAACAACAGGAAAAAAGAACACAGGTTTACACATTGTTGGAGCTCCTGCCATCCCTTACTGAAGACAAAGTGAAGAAGATCATGAAGAAAGAAGTACAAGAGACAAATCTTGAAATTCCGTGGAGGGGGAGGACAAAACAAAACAACAAAAAAGCAACTACGCAGCCAAAATGGCAACTCCAGGAACCACGCAGAAATGAGCATCTTCCAGATGCTCAACAGGCAGGCAAAGATGAGTGTTTCAAGAGACAATTTTTTCTAAGATCTCTGAAATCAAAATGAATATTTGAATTATTTTCAAAATGATTATCCTAAGCCAGAGGCAAGAGGAGAGCTTGAAACTACAGGGAATTCCAGAACAGAGACTTGGTTTCTCTTTCACAACACAGAGAAAGTTCAGGGTTGCTCACTGTTGCCACCATAGTTTAAGAAATCTATTGTCAAAGCCTGTCAGTGTCAATTTAACATCATCTAGTGATGATACAATAGTGATACATATCTCACAATGAAAACAGTGAACTAAGGACCTCATCCTCTCCTAAATAAATCACACCTCTATCCTCTCAACTGTGTGCTGGCTCTGAAGTCACACATAAATTGTATCATGAGTGCATGAAATGAAAGAAACAGGGACCAAAGAAAAAGCCAGGTAAAATCCATTGTATGCTCTGTAATAAAGCAAAGCTCTACTTTCTAATGCTACTTAAACAATAGCATTAGACTTCAATCTTAATACTGACTCCGCTCCATGGAAACCAAGCCATCCTTAAAACCATGATAGCTGAATCGTGCTGCAGTTTTCCTTACATTCTGCGTTATTTATTCCTAGCAAAACCCAGAGATGACATCCATGTACCTCACAAGAAACACAACAATTTACAAGACAAAGGCACACCTCATACATCCTCTTAAACAACAAAGAGTATTGTGAAAACAAGGCATACTCAACTCTTTAACAGGTTACAATTCACCTTGCAGCACTGTCAGTTCTGCTAGTCAGCCAGCTCACGAAAGACCTGTACATATTCACCATCATTGTTCTTGCCTGTCCAAGTGATCTCCCTTCACAAAACTGCAAAAAGCGGTTACCAACATCACAACAGCAAATTTGAAACTGCAGCAGAGAGGGTACGTACCGCCCGGCTTAGAAAAAAACAGGACAGATGAAGTTGAGCATAAGAGCACAAGAAAGGAGTGGGCAGCCAGCAGGTGCTTCTGGTAATTACTAGTGAGCAGCTTTAGCAAAAAAGATAAGCAGCATCAATAGGGGGAGGGGCTGGAACAGAAGCCTCCAAATCGCACCGCTTTGCAGGATGAATGCCCTCAATGTAGTAGTATTAACACAGCCTGATTCAATCACCTTTTGGTTATCTATTTGAAAGATAAAATGCCAAACGTTGAAGCAGTAATTCCTAAGCAATTCCCCAGAGATTTATCTATGTAGGTCTAAAACTAATATATGAAGGAAATAACCTTGATAAATAGTAATTTTACTCAACTATTACATACTGTGATAATACTTCTGTTTCTGACTGACAAATTATGATCAACAACATGACACGGTGAGTTCCAAAGCAAGTCTGGCTTTGTGATTAATTATCATTATTAACTGTATAAACAAAAAGTGATTTATCAAGACAGATAAAAAAGAAATGCCAGATACAGCCAACAAGATTGCATCCAACTACAGGCAGGTGAAGGGAAAAAAAGCTGCAAAAGAACAGAGTGCAGACAAAAACTAGAACAGTACCAATAAAAGCTGACATTAATGATTACTAAAAAGTAATTGTACAGCACTGTACTGCAATCTCAGTGGAAGTGTAACAACTTCCTGAAACCATCAGGGATTTTAAATCAGCGTAATAAAATTATGTCTGTACTAGAAATTTCTGCTAGATTTATGGCAGCAAACACTTCTCAGTACAGTGGGGATATCATATTAAAAAACAATAAGCTGCGAACAGAATTCATGATGCTCTCATTGAAACAGTCAACATACCTTTCTGGAAAGCCAAATCACAGAGTCTAATAGAACTCCTGGAAAAGCTTCCAAGGTTCCATCAACAATATCCTATTAGTTCTTTTTTACACATGTAGTTAGAACCCATCCCTCATTATCTCTACAAACTCCAAAACCTTTTTTTTAAACTTTGGAACAGAAAATCTCTGGAATCACAGTTACCTGACCTACAGACATCACACTGACCCTTCTGAGAACAGTGTCTTTGGAGACCTATCAGATCAGTCACTGTGCAGCTCAAAGAAGAGAATGGCTGACCAAAAAAAGAAAACAAAAAAGCACAGAAGCATAGTTGGATGTACATACCGACCAACTAATCTTTGAAGATGAGGACAAAGAAATAAGCACACACAAGCATAGGAGCCACACACCAAGTCTTTTCCAGAACAGGAAGACCAGAGATGCTTGTATTCTGTTTCTTTATGTTTTTATCTGGCTATCTGCTTGACAGTAGGACAGAAGTCTGCACAGGGTACCATTGACAAAAAGATGCCCAAAGAAATTAAGTACATCCTGTTATAACAGGACTGTGACTCCTGGTGAGAACCAGGAGAAAACAATTAAATACATATATATTTCTCCATCTAAGAAACTATGGCAGAAAAGAGCTGTATACCTCCATAAAAGACCTGGATGTTCTACTAGGCAGCAAAAAATTACCAGCAAAGCGTGCCCCAAGACAAATGAAACCACATTCAAGCTGGTTTTTGACAAGACTAACCCTCAGCACATTAAGTATTCCTTTTACTGACGGTGTAAAATCTGGTCAACGGAGAAATGCCACCACCAGGGGGAAAAAGAAAAAAGATACCTTATTGCCAAAAGCCTCAGCGATGCCTGGCACAACAAAGTCCTCCAAAATACTACACCCGGATGCTGATATGGCCTGAGGGCCTTTTCAGACTGCGCGCAGATCTGTTGATAGAAAGAATTAACACTGATGTCTGCTAGGCTCAAATATAAAGAACAGCACTCAAGAACGGGTAAGAAGGTAAACAGCAGATTCATCTCCCACACGCCTCTGAGAAAAGCACACAAACAACTTCTTGCAGATGGACTTTGAATTGAAAGTAATAAAAAAAAAGTTTAGACTCGAAGATCCACCCGTCAGGTTTACATGTCTCTGTGATCAAAGTGATCTGAGCACCCAAACGCTACACGACATTTAGTATTATAGAATTCGAGAAATTCTGGTGACTTGTTTCAGTTTTGACTGTAGCCCAATTTGTACTGTTTTTATTTTGCATTTTCTGCCAATGACTCTTCTTACTTTGCATTAGCCTAATGAGTCTGCTGAATACCTTTCACTTCCTGTAAAGTATCCTGGTTTGCCTCTCTTTTTCTTCCTCCCCTCCCCTTTGTTTTGCCTACCACTGCTAGCAAACGCTTCTAAAATCAACCAACAGAAATTCTTTGTTCCTTGTCTGCAGGCAGTCAGCCAAGGTTTTGAGAGGGGAAATGACTTGGCAAGTGCTATGAAGAAAGTCAAAGCAAGCAAATATCAATGGGGACAGTATATTATATTCTACTTGCTGCCCACTAGGTCCATCTGGGCCTCAAAGCGTTCCTACAAATTCTTAGCGGCTTCTCCTTCTTCACTTCACCTGCTAAGCTTTTGTCTGTATGCTCTGCCACTGTTGTTCAGGCCATCATAGTGGGACACCTGCTCACAAGAACCACAGCTACAGCAGGGCACGAGGTACCTTCTTCTGCTAGTTTTGCCATTCTATTTTCAGTGCAGTTGAATAACAGGCTATAAAAAACACTTCCTTAACAACTTCCTCTGTGAAATTTCACAGCTATGCTTGCACCACGTCTTCAGAACTCAAAACTTCCTTCTAAAATGTTAACATTTGGCTAATTTTAGCTAGTTATACCAGGAGCCACAATTTCAAGACCATCAATGTGGGCTATTGAGAGGAAAGAGATTTTCACTAAATACGTTTTAAAAATAACCGGGAGGGAGGGGGATTATAGCCAACTAGTAAAGTGACTGCTACAAAGGCAGAAAGTTTGCCTCTGTAGAACTGGTCACATAAGTACACACCCACGTGTATACACAGCACCCATAGAAACACTACTCCTGTAAAAAGTAATAAAAGAGCACATTGGGGAGAGAGGAAGAACGTAACATGTATTGTTTTATTTCAGGAAACCTTCAGAATTCAAACTGAGTATAGATATGTGCACGACTCGTTCGTCAAAAATACCACTGAGTGGTCACACTACAGTATGGACCAGGCCTCAGATTCACACTCCCTCTCCCAGGAAGCTGACCCTAAAATGAAAGTGGAGGAAGTGTTAAAGACAGACGATTTTGTCCCTTCTTCATCTCCCATCATGGATGGATTAGTCTGTCATTTTACCTTAACATCATACAGGTTATGACAGACAGTCTTTAACCATAAAGGTAGGGAAAGCAAAAGAATTCATTCTTCAAACGAAGTAGGAGATACCCAGAAACTTATCCGGGCTGTTTATCTCGAGGTAGCCTCATTTCTTTGTTGCTACTGCAGAGATCAATTTCAGTGGGGTAAACTTTAAGTCCTCTCCAGTCCAGTAGTAGCACACACCCTGTTTTAAATAAACAAAGTAGCTACTTAGTTCAAAATTAATCTTTTAAATGGCACAGGCAAGTGGTAAAACAATTCTTGTAAATCTGATAATCATACAAGAAAAGTTAAGAGACTGTTACTAACGCTTGGTTCAGGAAATCCAGCCCACCCAACGATGCAAGATTTCAGTCACAGCTGAAAGGGCTTTTCAAATAACAAATACCTTATAAAGAATATTTCAGCAGTAAATTTCCACCAGGACAAAACACATTCATCCGAATCACTGAGATCCACAACAGATTTTTGACAGCTACTGTAAACATCTTAACACGTATTTTTGATGCTTACTTGTCTGTAGATACGGAATGTACACAGCTGACAATTTAAGCTGACAGCATGTAGTTATCCTACTCACAGTGTGGGCAAGATGCAAAAACCGGTGCTTGTAGCTATTCTCAAAAAAGGTATGAGTGCTCAGGAACTCCAGGGAAAATATTTTACTTTTAGCAGTTAAGTGACATTCAACCTCCAAGCTAAACAGCGTGGGATTAGCCAATACCAACGCCTCCCTCGGGAAGCTAGAAGCCATGAGGGGGTTTAAAACAGAGCACCAACAAGAAGCAAAAAGAACTCCAAGTAGCTACATTTTTGCCTGAAAAAGCTTTGAGAGAGAGACCTGTTTTTTGGACCGAATTAATTTCATCATAATTACTTAATTCTCTGGAGCTCCCAATTAAATTACTGAACATACTGAAACGCATAAAATAACATGAAGAGGACATAAAAACTTCAGCTTTATACATGGGTATCTCCAGCAGTCAAACTAGGAACAAAGGGAGCAATAAATTGGATCTAAAACTGTAATCTCTGCACTTGCAAACACTAGAACAAGATGCTGCTCACAGCGTGCTGTTATCACCATCATCCTGTCTCTTCTCCTTGATATTCTCACAAGGATGCAATAGCAATTCATGACACTTGCAGCAGAATAACAACACATCACAATTAGTCAGAACAAATCTCACGCACAGTTAGCTTTTATGTTCAACGTGCTCATCTTCTGAAGGCTTTGTTACAAATAAAAATCCCAGTTCTGACAAAGCTCAATTTCCAAAGAGAGAAGCTGTCCCCCACACCCACAAATCACCCACTGAGGGGAGTAAAGTCGTAAGAAACACCACACGTCCTTCTCTGCACGGCTCTGTGGCACACAAACCCAGAACTCGCGCTCCCTTCCATCTGTCACTGTCTTTTAGAGACACGATACATAAAAGAGAACGTACGGGATGCTAACGTGTTGGATTATTAAGCCGAAAAGAAAATTTGTTGAGTGATTAATGAGACTACGGGGGAGACAGATGCTAGCGCATTACAAACTCTTACGGAAATTACCCTGCTAACGATTCCACCCCTGCTGGAACACGGGCTGAGCCGTCTGTAAGGTCCATCGCGTTGCTGTGAGCGCGCCCAGCCTCTCCGCAAGCCGGGTCACTCCAGCACGAGGCAGAGGTAAATCCTGCAGAGTCACTGCGCCCACCGCTGCTGACTGAAAGGCCACTGCGTGCGAGGAAGGAAACCACGACGGATTTCGGGGAGTTCAGAGCAAGTTCCAGACCTGCTTAGGTTACGTCGGATGTTTCAATAGCTCGCTGGATGCTCCCGCACGCACCGCTTGAAAAACCGCAAATAACGCGCAGCCGACGCTACGGGAAGGAAAGCCGCGCGGACGCCGGGCAGCAGCCGGCGCCCGCAACAAAATAAAACTACGAAGCCGAACGGAACCCGAAGCCGAACAAAGCGGGCGCCGAGGAGAAGCGGAAGCCCGGGTCCGGCCGCCGGCAGGCCGCGGCCGCCCGCTCGCCCCTCCCCGCCCCCAGCCCCGCGCCGGCGGCGCGCCCACCTCCCCGCACGGCCCCGACCCTCGGGCGCAGCGCGCGGCCCGTCCCCGCCCTTCCGCACCCGCGGGACACCTCCGCCAGTCGCTGTCCTGCCGCTCCCCGCGCGCACGCCGCGCGTTATCTCCGCTCCCACCCGCACCCACCTGACAACGCCCCGCTCTCCGCCGACCCCGCCACGCCACTCGGCGCTCACCCGTCGGCCCGCCCACTTCCCCTCCCCACCGGGAGGGCTGCCGCAACGCCCCTGCGGCGCATGCGCAGAACGCCGCGTCTTCCCGCCTCCTGGGCGCCGCTCCACAGCAGCCATCTTGGTGGCGGGAGGGGCTCGTGCCCGGCGGAAGCGGCGCTCTCACGCGCGGTGCTTTCCCGGGGGAGCGCCGTTAGGGCCGGCGGCGGGGCGGTGGGCGGGTGGCACAGGGACGTCAGCTGAAGGGTGGGATGCCGTCCACAGCGACCAAGACAGGCTGAAGTGGTGGGCCTGGGAGAACCGTGTGAGGCTAGTAAAGCCAAGTGTAAGGTCTCGCACGTGGGTCACGGCAACCTCCGCTATCAGTACAAGCCGGGGGATGGAAGGGAAGAGCACAGCCCTACTAAAAAGGATCTGGGGACACTGGTGGGTGGCAGCTGGACATGAGCCAGCAGCGTGCCCTCACAGCCCAGAATGCCAACCGTATCCTGGGCTGCACGGCCAGCAGGGTGAGGGAGGTGGTCCTGCCCCTCTGCTCTGTGCTGGTGAGACCTCACCTGGAGTACTGCGTCCAGATGTAGAGTCCTCAGTACAGGAGAGACGTGGACCTGAAAGAGCGTGATCAGAGAAGGGCCACAGAAACGATCCAAGGGTTGGAACACCTCCCCTCTGAGAACAGGCTGAGAGAGCTGGGGCTGTTCAGCTTGGAGAAGAGAAGGCTCTGGGAAGACCTGAGTGCAGCCTTTCTGTTTCTAAAGGGGGGGCTGAAGAAAGAAGGGGACAGACTCTTTAGCAGTATCTGTTGTGACAGAACAAGGGGAAATGGTTTCAAAGTAGAAGAGGGGAGATTTAGACTAGATATGTCAAGGACACAGATTTTTACAATAATGGTAGCGAAGCACTGGAACAAGTTGCCCAGAGAGGTGGTGAATGCCCCAACCCTTGGGACGTTCAAGACAAGGCTGGATGAGGACTCTGAACAACATGACCTAGCTGTAGGTGTCCCTGTTAATTACAGGAAAGTTCGTCTAGATCGCCTTAAACGGTCCTTTCCAACTCAATGCTATGATTTGGATGAAGTTAGGGAGCCTTTACAAAAATGGGAAAGTTATCATTTCTGCCCTCTACTGGTGTAAATGAATTTTGACGGTAGGCACGGGAGCGATCACCATCCATCTGGTTTGGCATGTGATTAGTTCGCTGCTATGTGTAGTTCAGCAACAGTAACAGGTTGCAGAAACTACTCACAGCTTTGGCACTTTGGCATTCTAACGCCGTAGTATTCAAGTATTCACGTAAGTCAGATGTATGCACAGAGCTGTGCCAGCAAGTTATTCTTCCTACAATGCTGCATATAAGGAAATTGGTATCAATTAACCAAAGGTGAAGGTGTGGGCACCTTCAACTGTCATGTTGCTGTGATCAGAAGTACTTTTAGTTTACTGAATCTCTTCAGGATTCTCTATATCTAGACTAGCTCTCATACCAGTTACCAATCAAGTAACTCAAGTTAGTGTATTAGAAAGTTTTGCTTGCAATTTTGTTCTGCATGCATAGCTTCACCTTGTAAAATAAACAGAGATGCAGAAAGCAGTGTTTTCAGCTCCCCACATGTGCATTTCTTCCTTCATTTCCAGTGCTTCTCTGAATCTATTTGCCGCCTCTGAATTTTTCAACCTTCTTTTCTGAATGGATTAGACATGGGAAAATGCAGCATTTAAATCTGTTGCTCCAGCAGGAAGAAAAGGATATTAATGTGTCAGAGGGGTTGGTGGCCTATGCCTAAGAAAACAAACAGAACTGGGGGTAGGTGGTATCCCAACAGACAGCAAATCAGACATAAATGCAAATATTTACTTGTATGAGTTTTCTGATGTTGACTAGTCTACAGTGCTTTATTTCAGTCTTGCAAGGCCTACTTTGGAAAAATGAATTTTTCTTGCTGGTGTGAAAAATACTGGTGTTTACCCAAAGGCCCGTTTCAATTTGGAAAATTATGCAGTTATTGAGCTAGATGCTACATTCCTACAGAGAAATCAGAAGAAGCTGTGTTAAAGGAATTTTTAAAATTTTTGATTATTCAATCTATCCCATGGAAAAAGTCTTTTGCTAAATTACACAACACTGACAAGAGGGAAAAATTAAGACATGAAATATTTCATAACTAAGCTTTTGAGTGAGCAGACTGATTATATGTTGTGCAGCACCAATAAATTTGTTGGTAGAATTATTTTCCAAAGGCAAATAACCTCATCACATTCTGTAAGCATTTTCTCATTAATAATTCCTCTCCTAATATCAAGAAAAGATCAAAAACAACAGCTGAAATGGACTTCACATAACAAATGTACCACAGCTATTTACTGCCATTTATTGCTGTACTACTTGCCCAGTGATTAATCCTTTATTTTCACAGACACACAGTGAGCAGCTGTAATATCTTTGCAAATATAAATTACATGAAATTTAGAGCTTGAAAGGGAAAGAAAGGGAAATCTGTCAATAGTGTAAGCACAAGAAGATTCGCTGTGATGGGGTTGGAGAATTAAGATATCTGTCTCTGTTATAAATGTATCCTCTGTTCACAGGAACTCTCAACTACTAATAATATTTTTAATTCCTATTGCCTGAAGGCCTCATGCATTTGGTCATCCTTCATGAATGTGCATCTCATCGTATGCTCTTTCTTTTTATCCTCACCACCTTATAGATTATAAAGTCGAACCTGAAATATACAGATAATATCAAATAATTATCAATTTTGTACTCCAGGAAGCTGTTATTGTAGGTATTGTAGGAAATGATGAAGACAGACTGGTTATGGAAAACACAGAGTGCTTGCAGTTTTCAATTTAAAATGTAAACCTGATTAGTCTTTTTACAAGTAGGTCTTTGTATCAGTTTCCACTTTTTTTTTTTTTTTTTTAAGCTTAACTATCAGAATATCTTAAAATCCTGCTGGAATTAATATTGGCACTTAGGAAGCACTGTCACTGTACACTGTGGCTAAATCTCACATATGTACATGTTAATGAGAATATATTCCTGTCTTATGTTTTCTTGCCTCATTTTCCTTCCCCTCCCACTTTTTTTTCTAACTGTGATTATATTTTATATATATATATATACATATATATATATATATATATATATATATATATATATATATATATATTTTTTTTTTCCCCACTGTGTTCTTGGTTCCCTTTTTTTCCACTGATCCACCTGGTGGCAGAAGACTGATAAGCATCTTTGTGTTAGAATTAAGTGTGGCTTTTGTGTCCTTTTCCTTTTGTTCCCTCTGCTTATATGCAGCATCAGCTAGGATCAGGATCGGATTATGCCAGAACAGAATGCAGTCTCGTAGTAGGATATATGCTCATTAATAGAGTTACACTGGGAAGGGGAAATGAGCAAACCTATCTACTGGAACTGAATGGAGCAGAGCTGGTATAAAAGACATCATGACGTGGATTAAGAATGTATTTTGGAAAGTTAGACAACAGCAGTGTCTAAAACACAGCCTAGCCTTTTAGGAATGACAAATTAATTGCAATTAAACAAGGTTAAGGAGTTAACTAAAACTTTTCAAAGAAATCAAAAACAAGAAGCTTTCAGTCAAATGAAACATTTCAAAAGCCTAGAGAATGAAGATCTTTCTGATATACCACCTACTTTTACAACTGTAGTTTTAGTTAGTTAAAATATTTGCTTCTGATTCTCCGGGCAAAAAGAGGAAAGGCTGGCATGTAGAGTCCCAGCCTTTCATTTAATCAACTTCACTGATGGGTCAGGTGTAGGAAACAACACCAATCCTATGCATACAGATAAGCATACACGGTGGCTATTGTAAAGCTACAGTGCAATGAAAAGCACAGCAGTAAGAGCAGAGTGGCAACGTCCTAGACTACAGCAAGTGAAGATAAGCCCAAAAGCAGCAGCTGCTGATATAGAAACTAAGGAAAAAAAGCTGTGTACCTTTGAAAGGCCACAGGTAGCTAAGGCTCTATAGTAAAATACCCTTACCTCCACTGTAAACCCTTAAGTGAGATTTGGGAAGGGATGGATCCTGGCTCCATCCCTTCTGGTCAGTCAGGTGCATTGCATGCACTGAACTCCCCTGGATTAGCCCTACCTTCCCACCAGGTGCTCACTGTTTCAAGCTGTGACTTAGCATTTCTGCTACGGCTGTGTTGGAATCACTGCCCCAGCTGCGTAAGGATGAGCTTCTCCACTGTGGTCTGGCTGGAGTGGCTGTACAGGTGCTGCTGGAATCCTGTGTGATGGACTGGAGGAGAGCCAGGCAGAGCTGCAGGCACTGCTAGTGGCAGGAGCCCCTGGAGTGGTGCTTCATGAAGCAAGGATGTGATCTTTAGGGAGCGCTCCCCTGCTGCTTAGGCACCCTCTGAGCTCTGTTCTTTTCTGGGAATACTTGTGCACGTGATCACCTGGTTAAGCTGGTCATTCCTTGGTTACCAACGTGGTGATTTAAAGTTTTAGCATAAAGGCAGAAGTGCTTCTCAGCAGCTCTGGGAAGCTCTTAGCTTTGCAGTAGCAACCAACCACTAATCTTGACCCACTCTCCCAGCTTTCTGGTGAAAACAAAGCATGTTGAGCTATTTTGTCAACTTCAGCAAATTGTGAAGGAACTACCTGTGTGGCCTCAGTGCTGAGCCTCTGGTTCTGCAGAGGATCACTGGAAGGGGGACTGGTTTTAAACTGAGACGGGGAGGTTAAGGTTGGGTATTAGGAGAAGTTTCTTCTCAGCCCAGGGAGGTGGCGGACTCACCGTCCCTGGAGGTGTGCAAGAACCATGTAGACGTGGCACTGAGGGCACGGTGGGCTGGTGGTTGGACTGAATGATCTTAGTGTTTTTTCCAACAACCTTAATGATTCTCTTCTATGAAATTCTGGATAAAAGAAAATTGTCGTGACTCCAAATTAAAATGTAAGCTTGTCTTTCTTAAAATTTTCCTCATTTGGCTTTTTTTTTTTTATTATAATGAAAGCAACGTTCCAGCCCTGTAAATGGAGTAACCATTTGTTGTCACAGAAGACTGGTACCGGTGGCCTGAACGCGTTCCCATTTAAACGCCTTTCTAGCGGTGCAGAGCTCAGGGGAATTCAGTAGAAAGGGGCGGGGGGTGACGTTAACGAGAGACGAGAAGTAACGTCGTGCGGTGCGAGGCCTCGCACAGCGTTACCGGCCCGCCGCGTCCTCGCACGGCCGCCGTGAGGAGGCGCGGACCCCGCGCTGCCGGCCGGGACTCGGGACTCGGCGGCACGAGGACGCGGCTGCGCGTGCGTGACGGCCGCCCCGCTCGGAGCCCGTCGCAGCCGCTCGTTGTCCGCCGGCGGCGCCTCCTTTGTGGCGGGCGGGCGGGCCGGGCCGGGCCCCACCCCCGAGCCGTGTCGGGCGCAGACGAAGCGGAGGCGCCATTTTGCGCTGCTGCGGGAGACGGGTCGGGCGGCTTTGGCGGGAGGGAGGCGGACGGTGGCGGTAGGGATAGCGTTAACCGCGGTAACCATAGCGGTAGCGGCGGCGGGTGCGGTCGCTGCTCGGGACTAGCGGCTAGCGTCCCCGTTCGCCCGGCCCCGCGGTCAGGACTTTGCCGACATGAGCGACGTGGAGGAGAACAACTTCGAGGGGAGGGTGAGTGGCCGTCCCTGCCGGGGCCGTGCTGAGGGCCGGCCGGGCCCGGGCGGGGGGCGGGGGCGCCCGGTGCGGCTCGGGCGGAGGCGGCGGCGCGGCCGTGTCTAAAATGGCTCCTTGGGGAGCCCGGCTCCCCCTCGCCCCGTCGTCCTCGTTTATTTCTTTTATTTCTCTTACGGCGGCCCGGCGCGGACCGAGCCCCGCCGCCTCGGCCCTCGCCCGCTTCCTCCTCCCCTCGGGCTCCGTCCCATCCCCCTGCCCGGGCTGCGGGCGCTGCCGCCCCGCTCCTCCCTCCCCCCCGGCCCGGGCTCGCCGAGCCCCGTGCTTTCTCCCCGCTTCTCCCTTATTTCCGTCCCTGCCCGTCGGCCCGGGCCGTCCGCCCCACTCACCCCGCGTGCGGCCCGAGCCGTGCCCGCCCGGCCCCTTTGTGAGCGGCGCCGCTGGCGGCAGCGCCGTCCGGCCGCGCAGGGATCCCCGGAGGCACGGCCCGCCTCGGGAGCCGCGCGGCGCCCGGCCGTGTAGCCGAGGGCTTTATCTCAGCGCGCCGCTGCGGTTTTGTAACGCTGTTAGGCCCGTGTCTTCTCTTCCCCTGCCTCCCATTGCTGCGGTTTCTCTGTACGCCTATAATAACCGGGCCTTTCCAATTTCTGTTTCGTTTTTTGTTTTTTTTTTGTTCGCTTTTTTTCCCTAGTGATGATCAGGATAAGCAGCAATTAGAAGCTGCTTGAAGCAGAATTAAACGTGCGTTTTTCTCGCTCCATCACTGCTGACTTTTTTTAATTTTGCAGATTTTTTGTTTGCTCCCTCACTAAGAATTGCTTTAGAAGAACACCTGAGCATCCTTTTGGTGACTTTTTCTGATGAACCAGTGGTAGCAGCTTTTTGCTTCTATCAGGTTGTTGCCTGGAGAAATGAACGTTTTAAAAGAGCAGAGTCTTATTCCGATAACGATCTTTACAGAAATGTGCTTATCCTTTTGCAATGTTAGTTTAAAAAACAAAAACAACAACAACAAAAAAACCCAGTCCCCAGGCTCGGTGTGTTTTACCTGGCTGTGCAGTGACTGCTGCTGGTTCCTCAGGTGAGGTAAACAAAATCTGTTCTTGTGTTAATTGCTACACAGAGGTGGCCAGTACCTGTGCTCTTTCCAGTTAAATGGGCTGATCTCAGGGGGAAGCCAGCCAGGTCTAAGAAAGCTGAGCAGCGTGTGTTCTTTGTTGTTCATTTTTAAGGTTTATTACTCTAGTCACATCATCTCTATCAAGATTTATATATATGTATATATTCTTTATATTTCGGCAGCTCTTGGTTTTTGATTGAAATATTTATGTTAGGTTCCTTAATGGTTCTCTTGTTAGTGCTAAAGAAACAAGTAGAGCTCAGGATTTCTGCATACGTTCTGCCAAATGTAGAAGTGAAATAGCATTTTGACAGTACATGAAGTATGAGGAGTCCCACATAACAGTTCTTCTGTTACTTCTCAGTTGGCTTATGCTTTATTTTTTTTTTTTGAGGTGGAAAGTCTACCTGTTGGAAAGAACTGCTGACCCTATTATAAGAGTTTTTCTTTGGAAAAATTGCATTCTTTTCACTCCCCAGTACTGGAATTTATGAAACACTCGCATGTGAGTGTCTCATTTTTTAAATGCAGCTGAACACAATGGCAGATAATTGATTCCTTCTCAGCATTTTTTTTGTTCTAAATAAGGATGTTCCTAAGTAGTTCTTCTACTTTATTTCAGTAATGCATTTTTGATAACGCTATTAAAATACTTAGAAAACCTTGTAGTCTAATATATTTATTTATTTTATTTTAACTGAAAATAGTTGCAGGCATAAAATTAAACGTGTAAATTTGTGGGAGGGGGGGATTTGGTGTTTAATTGGATGTTCCTGATCAGACCAGAACTCTTAAACACTTGGATGTCCTAGTGGTTTAGTGTACCATGTGCAGGCACATGGCATGAGGATTGTGTGGCCTAAGCCTTCACCGGGAGAAGAAACAGAAGAAATGGGGTGGGTCTGAGGGGTGGGAGAGCATTTGTGAAGAGCCTGCTTTCCTCAGGCTTACCACAAAAGAGGTGTGAGTGCCTTTTTGAGTTCCTCCCACCTCCCTCAGTACCCACTGGAGTGGTGTTTAAGGAGGCCTCGTTCTTGCAAGTAGCAATAGTCTGATGCTGAGGTGAAGGTACTGATTGAATGAATAGTAAGCAAAAGATTCTTTCAAGCACATCCTAGTGTAAGATTAGTTAGAAAAGCTTTCCTGTTTTGCTTATTACTTGTGAATAAGTTTCATATGTGATTATTGATAGTTGACTTAATTTTCTACTTTTTTTTTTAATTTGTAAATTTTAGAATCGTTACCATCATTTAATATGTAGAGGAGATTCAGGATGATCTCAGAAGCAATTTTCCAGCAAGGCTGTGTAGTTTGTGCTGTCTAGGAAACTGCTTTTCTGAAGCATTGGATAAAACCATTGTAGACATCGGTAGGGATTTTTTAATTGTTGTTACTCTTGAGCTCACTCATTTCTTTAGTGACTACTTTTTTTCAAAGCAACTGTTAATCAGATATGCTTAGGCTAATTAACATCTGCTCTGGTTTTGTATTATTTTGCTTCAACTTCAGCAAGTTTAGTTGCTGGTTGAACAGAACTTCTCCACTTCCTCCCCAAAAAGCACGGAAACATGGTGATTTAATAGAAATTGCTAGAGTAGTTGGAAACGTAATGAACGTATTAGAATTAAGTTTACGGGCTTAAAGGAGGAAAATGATTTGAAGTCATGTTTATATGCAGTGACTTGAGTTTTGGAGCAGTTAAAGATTTTATCAGTGTTCATTGAGAGCAGGTTAGGTAGATGAGGCTTTTTATCCTGTTGTTAGGTAGCAGGCAACTTGAAACAAGGATTTAGGTGTTATTTCCTTTCATCTTTGTCCTTATTTGCAATAACATGTTCATTCAGTGCGTATTCTGTGGTGCAACTTCATTGGAAGCTTTGTCTGAGCAGTGAAGGACTGGCAGTCTGAACAGAGCTGGGCAGTAGCTCCACTTGCAGCATTGCAATGAAGGCAGAACTCCAGATTGATTGCCCTTGATTCTCATGAGATGCCTCTTCTTGCTCGCTGTAAAATCACAGTGATCTTCTAAAAAAGCACTTGAAGTATATATTGCTGCTAAAGGAAGTATATATGTAATTCCTATGTATGCAAGTGGCTTTTAGACCTGCTAATCCCAAGCTTCATGAAGAAAATATTGAAGTTAACGTATGTTCTAATGTTAATTACCTAAACCCAATCAAGCTTGCAGTCATTTTGATTCAGACTAATGTAGTGGCAGTCTGCTACCTCAGCAGCAAGGAGGCACACTGCTTTGAGGTACAGGTGTGGCTGTGCTCATGCTGTGTAGTTCTGCATTAGCTTGGAGAAAGCGGTCATGGTGTTTCTGATGACAGGCATGGAAAGGAGACTTCTTAGGCAACTTGATCACTTTTTTTTTTGTTTAATTGAGCTTGAAGTTTAGGTCGGTACCTGGGCAAAAGGCTGCCTACTGAACCCTTCCCTGAGCAGGTGTATATTCAGCCCTCAGTGAGAAGATGCAGAATTATAATCTGCAAAAAAATAATTGCTGAAGTTTTTTTTTCTTATTTGGAGTAGTGTCATAAATGAATGCATAACGCTTGTTGATGCTGATGACTTTTTAAAGGTGTCTATAAGGCAGCACAGGTTAATTTTGCTTTATAGAAAAGTTTATTGCTTACACACATTCATTAAAACATTTATAGAAGAATAGCTAATAAAGGGATTAGTTTGATTAGTATAGAGTAACAGGTCATAGCATTAAACAAATATTATTTAACTTCTCTTGTGACCTTCATGTTGGTAGGCTCCTGTCGAAGCAATACCTAAAAAGTAACTCTCATCTCAAAGCTTTGCTACTGAATTGATGGATTCATCCAGTGAATGTAGGATGATATTAAATTTGCTGCTTTTCTGACTACTTACACTTTTCTGTCCCCTTATAAAGTTGGACTTCATTTATTTTTGGCATTTGAATAGGAGTTTTTTGGCAAGATTTTTATGAAGTCTGAGCTTTTGTTTTGCTAGCTCAGTGGTGTTGCTAGGCTGGTGTCTGTCTGCTTCCATCCCTCAGCCTTAGGTACTTCCTAAGGTTGAATGAAGCACAGCTGAAATTAGTGTGATTTCATGATTTTTTTTTCTTCCTATTTTACTTCCTGTATTTTGTTAACAGAAAGCCTAGCATAAGCCTCATCTTAAGCCTCAGAAGTCTCACTGTAAATTTTGATAGCCTCGTGACAAACCTGTTCTGTCGTACCCTGAAGTGATAACACCTGAGGTGAGGTGAAACATGACACAGTGAGGGTGAGAAGTGGTTTAAAAGAGCTATTTTTGTCATCTTGCTGTCTTTATCATACCCTCTGATGTAGCTGGAAACCTAACAGTACTTCGTGAAGACTTTAGCAGTTCTGCTCACTGTAGAACCGTTTTGAATACTTTTTTTTTTTAAGGAATGCTTATATTTGAAATCAGCATTGCTGCTGAAGGATGTGAGGAAGACAAATGAGAGAGCAGTTGTACCAGTGTGGATGAAGTGCTTTGGCGTCTTGCTCAGCTGGCTGATGGGGAGCTGTCGATGAGTTATTCAGTGCCTAGGTATATGTGATTGTTAGATAATGGTAAGAGAGGACTTTTCCTGTCTGTACCACTTGGTTTCATATTGGTCTTTCTGGAATAAAGAGGGTGTGAAGAATGGAAGATACTGTTTGGCTTTGGAGTTGTCATCCAGAGAATCAGTAGCTGAAGCTGCAATCTTTAGATTGCATTCACCTACAGCAATTTTTGGCTCCTAGTTCTTGATTAATCATTAATCCCATTTCCTACTATATGCTGAGGGTATTGCAATGGGATGTTCTGAGGAGCACACTTTTTTTTTTTTTTCCATTTTGCCATGGGAAAAGAGTTACTTGCACATGTATTCCCTTTGAAAGAGAAACTTGATCTGAAGAATATTAGGCAGTTAGCTGGCCGTCTCTTTCCCACAGGCTGTAGTGACAGCAAATCTAGATACTTGGAAATGGTGTCAGTGAGTACCTGCATTGTGAGTTTGTGAGGGTGGGAGCAGTGACTGGGCAGCTGCACAACAAAACAGAAGATGCCTGCTGTCACTCGTGAGATTGTTGTGGGGTGAGAAGCTGAGTTGAAAAAAATGCAGTCTAATCTATGGCCTTCAGGTGGCTGAGGATCTGAGAGCAGAGAGAGAAGTAAATGTTGAGGATGCAGAGAGAAAGTGTAGCTTGTTCTCTTGTAAGTAGTAATCAAATTCATTTCTGGGTAAATACGGAGCAAAGATCAGAGTATGTAAATTGCTTGAAGTGTAGTAAGGGATATGAATGCTTTGGATAGTAGAGGTGACTATTTGCTGTTGTTAAAGATGACATAAGAAAAAAGTGTAACATAGCATTCTTTTTGATACTGCAGAACGGATATAAATTGTTAATGCAGGACTGTTGGATCTGTCTAACACAGTCTAAGAGTTACCTTGATTATTTCCTTATGGGGAAACAGAGGAGGAAAGTTCTTTAAAATCTTACTTTGTGACACTTTGAAGCTCTGAATCTCTTAATCCTTACCTGTAGTCTTGCTAATATAAATCTTATTAGGTGCTTTTTCAGTGTCTTCCTTAAGTCCTTAAACTCTTGCAGCTTATTATGATTCTCTTAGTCTCTCCTGTTGAAGAGCACTGTAGGAGGTATAACTAGGTGGTCAGTGTTGCATCAGAAGATGAGATGTAATTGCCTGCCAATGCCACACACAGTGCAACTGCTAACAGGTAATCTCTCTTTAGCTGCAGTTTACACCTACAGTAAAGTGAGGAAGTTTGAAATGTATACAGACTTACGCTGTCACCTCTGTTGCTCCACTTCTAAGGTTATGTCTTTGCAAATGCAGCCTCTGAAGGGCTTAAGCAACGAGCTCTGAATGAACGTGACCTACATGGAATAATGTAATATTTGCTCTCGGCAACTTCGTATGGACTCACTGTCATAACCGGTGCTATTAGAAAAAACTGTGGGTGGTGTCAGAAGATGCTGCAGGTGAATAGATAAGGATGCTAAGCTAACTTTTTTTCACGTATGGGAATTACCAGGTCCTTAATACTTTTGGTACCTCCCAACAGATCTGTGACGTGACTTTTTTTCCTTTTTTTTTTTTTTTTTTTTTTGCTGCTGCTGTTCTTTTTGTTGTTTCTATCATTCTTATTGTTCAAGAAGTGATCTTCCAAATGTAATAAGAGTGGGCAATATAATATCCTCACTTCTTTGCCTTTTATTGGAAGTTTTAATTTATATCTTGACAATGAATGCATTAAATGCTTTTCTGTATTGCTGATCACTCTTATTGGGGGGAGAAGAGGGACCAGTGGAAGTAACTGCCAGAGAAAAGAGAAAATGAGAGCTACTGCTCTCATTGAGGAGAGGTACTTAAAAATCACATTAGTGCCCCTAAAAGGATATGTATGTGTTTGTATATATTTATACACATATATATTTTTGTGAACAGTCAATTTTAGATGTAAAAATATAAACATCAAAATTCAGTAATATTGAAATGTGCATCCTTCCTCCTATTTCTGTGACAGCCTTGTAGCTAGATCAGCAGTTAGCTGGTTTAATAAGAGAAACCTCTAATGCTGTGGTTTTCATGTCAGTGTAGCCTTTGCTGGTAAGTTTAACATGCCTGTCATCCCAGTAAGTGATGTTCTCCTTATATCCCATGTCCTTTTCATTGAGGTGAAGGGCAACAGGTAGTGTAACTGTAATGCTTGTTAGTAAGACATCTTTCAAGTTCCATTTTGTGCGTTTTTTTATTGTCTAGAAATGCGAGGAAGGAGCCCTTTGAAAAATGATTTGGGTTCGGAGTGCTAACTGTGAGAGGAAATACAAATCTGAATTTAAAGAATAATAAATAAATTGAGAAATACGTTCTGTGGACAAGCAGGAGGGGAAATGATGAAAATAAGAGTGAAATGTCACTTGTGGGAGGGGAACTTGCTATGCTTTTTTCTGTTAAGAGTTCTGCACAATTTTTTGTGATGATGTAGATATTATAGATACATACAGATTATATGTGTAGTATTCCATAGTTCTTTTTTATTGCTGAGCTCCCTAGAAATGCTGCATACTAAAGTGTGAGGAAATCCTAACCTGCTCTTTGTTTACTTGTTTTCTTAGTTTTTCTCGTGTGCACTATCATACAAGAAAACAAGAAAGTTGTGTATTTCATTGGATTGCTTTGAACTGTTGTATTATGTCTTTTTTTTTTTTTTGTGGATTAAGTTGTATGCAAGAAAAACAGGATAACAATGAGGAAGAGAAAGTAGGAAGAAAATTTTGTCTTGCATATATCTATGTGCATGTATTGTGCGAGTAAGTATGTGCATAGATAGATTTTGACTGGAAATTGTTGGCCATTCTATTGAACTGAGAGTGTCTTAGTAATAATGTGTAGGAGTAGAATTTGGGATATTGAATACTGAGAAAACAGTTGCTTTTCTAGGGGGGAAATTCAGTTGCTGGTATCAGTATTTTAATATATTTGTGCTAAGTAGTCTTTTAGTTCATTTGTGTATCTTACAAAGAATAACAAGTTTGAAAGGGGAGGAGGGTAGTTTTGAAAATACAGTAAAACACTGAGAACTCAGTAAGCTTATTGTTAGACTGTAGACACTTATACAGTTTTAAAGCTTTTTTAAAAAAGTTGTTTTATAAAGTAGTTTCTTGCACTTTTACCTGCTGGCTTTTCAATTTGGTAGATAACATCTGAACTCCAGCAGAGTTTTATAATCCCCACGTGCTTAAATATACTAAATGTTCTTTTTCCATTAAGGTTAATGTTCGTGAAGAAATTGAAGAGTTTTTTCCAAGAATGTGGAAGATAAATCAAGATAAAAGAAGGCTAATGAAAAGTATTAAAGATCAGAAAATTAAAATTGAATGGGGGAAAAAATTGAACAGAAGATTGGTCAGATAGAAGCACTTGAATGTTTTTTTAAGGCTATAATGAATTGTTTGAATTGGGGAAGAATACACGAAGTATGAAAAATGAAAAACTCAATGAAGAATGAAGAAAAGTAGAAAGCAAGAGTGAAGTAGAATTAAAAGAATCTGGAAGAATGAATGGGTCCTAGGTTAAGTAAATGTATGGTTTATGTTCCAGTGTCTGTATGATCAAGTTGTAGATGAATTTGCATGATTACTTAGTTAATAGAGAACTGGTGATCTGGTTTGAGCAGGGATCTATTTGAGGAAAGCATACAATATTAACAGTGGGCTAGCAAAATGAAATTTGTTCTGGAGGGTATTCCCTAACCATTTGTTTTTCAGGAGCAATCAATATAATAGAATTATTGTACTTTAAATGTTAGGAGTTAGGCATTTATACAACCAATACCATTTGTAATACTGTTCTTTTTGTTAGGAGTCTCGCTCCCAGTCAAAATCCCCAGCTGGGAGTCCTGCTCGTGTAAAATCGGAGAGCAGGTCAGGATCTCGCAGTCCATCAAGAGCTTCCAAACATTCTGAATCACACTCTAGGTCAAGATCAAAATCGAGGTATGTCTGGGAAGTAGTTCAAGTTGATTCAGTATTATTGCTGTTGTTCATTGTTTTGTTACATTACTGAGATTTTTTTTTCCTCTTGTAAAAGTTACAAACTTTTTAGAGGGTGTTAAGAAGGCCACGTTAATTTGCATGTTGGTGGCAAAGACTGGGGGAAGATCCCTTAATAATAAAGCGTTTGTGTATAAAGAGGAAATAATGTAAATAGGAGTAGCTGTGTAGAAGTCACGGCTAAAATAAAAAGATTTAACCATTCCTGAGAAGGGAAAAGAGGTTACAGTTCACGTATTTGAAATCTAATGTCCTCTTTGCTCAAAAATCTTTACGGGGAGGGTCTTGTGTGTGCATCCTTCGTGCAGGTTAGAAGGAAGACTCAAGCGAAAACCACAGCAAAAGTAGCCTGTGTTAGGTAAGGGTTAGCTCTGTATTGGAACTACTGGAAATGTTGAAGGATAATTGCTTGGGGCAGTTCTTGACATTTCTTCACTGAAACAGTGAGTCTTTGTAAAAACAAAATCTGAAAACTACAGCTAAAGTTGGGCATGGGTACCTTCTTGATTTACCTGGGTTTTAAAGTTTAAATTCATTTTTGAATCACTTCATCTCCCTGTCAGTGTATACCTGTACAGGCAAAGTTCTATAGCTTTCCCTTTTAAGGGAGCTGTAAAATAGAGAGCTCCGTCAGAGTACGGGGAGGCGTGTGTGCCTCTTTTCTCTAAATGTATCTTAAAATATTTTTCACTTCAAACAACTATTTTAATTGTAGTGAGCCTCAGAATTGAAATGAATTTGAGGTTTTTCTCTGGGAAAAGTAAGGCTTACAATTCTATATGCTTATGTGCATATGATCTAACCGAAAACTTTCTTTGTTGAAGATCCAGGTCCAGAAGACACTCGCACAGACGTTACACTCGCTCCAGATCCCATTCCCATTCTCATTCCCATAGGAGACGCTCTCGAAGCAGATCGTACACGCCAGAATATCGTCGTCGAAGGAGCCGTAGTCATTCTCCAATGTCCAACAGAAGAAGGCACACAGGCAGCAGGGTATGTCATGTTCAAGGCTGAGTATTAACAAGACGGTTGCTGCTTTAATACCAGTGTAATCCGAGTTAACTGTAGGCTGAATGTGATTTACTGTCTTGTCAGTGGAAGATCGGGGAGTTGGGTTTTGACTGAAAAAATGGGTTGGAAACAGCAAAGTCTTTCCACTGGGCCCTTACTATTTGTGCAAGTTAACAGACAGGGCAGATGCCAAAAACCATACCATTGCAGTTCAGTGTAGGCAGATTGTTAGTGTCTACTTCCCTTGGCTCTAAATTTGGACTTTTTTATTTTGCTCCAAGCATATGCACCCTTCACAAAATAAGATCTTCTCTGGATACAATGAAACAAAACAAAACAGTGTAGATACCTACAAGATGGACTAGAGAAATAAAGGAACAAACTTCTGAAGTGTTCTTGTTTATAACAAAGTCTATAATGTTGAAGGTTGCTTGTGATTTTATACCTCTAAATAATGAATTGGGTTTAACTTGTATATACCCATGCACTGTTAGCTAATGTGTAAATCTTAATAAGCTAGAAAAGAAGTTATGAAAAGGACCAGTAGGCCTCTGAGAATTCTTATGGGAAATAAATATAGTCTTTCTGTGGCAGAATAGGAAGTGTAAGTAAACCAACTAAGATGCAAGATACTTCTTGTATGTCATTCTGAGAGATTTCCCCCAAAGTCATTCCTTGTTCAGCACCTTAGGTTCTGTTTTTGCACTGCTTCAAGCCAATCAAAACAAATGTTGCTGCACAAATCTTCTTCCTTGGTGATATCTGTGATACTTTCAGTTTTGATGTAGTTTAGTTTCCCTGAATGTATTAACTAGTTTTGCTCATCATGGTGAAGCACCTCACTAGGACCAGAGAATACCAATGTGAGAAGGAAGATGAGTGTGTGGAAGACAGCAAGACTACACCAGTGCTAGTTAATGTACAGAGTCTTAAGCTGCTGTGAAGCAGAATTTGTTGTTAAGCTGTTTGTGGATCATTGCTGGTGTTTAATCATGATGTAGTAAATATGAATCTAACGTCTTGAAAAGTTGGAAGGAATAACTGAACTTCAGAAGGCATAGCAGATTTCCTGGTGAAAGACAAATGAACCTACCTTATTACTTTTAGAAATACTAGGATGTTTTGCTCTAAATAAATTTTGTTTTTTTTTCTTGGAAATGACTCGGTGACTCTGTGAAACATGAAACTTCTTTTCAAAATGAATTCCACACTAATTCTGAACAGTAGTTCTAGTAATGTCAAAACAAAATAAAGCAGATTTGAATTCCTTAAATGCAAGGTCCTACAGACACCAGAGAAATTTGTGACAATTTTGCAACTTCTGTTGACCTGGGTCTGTGGAGGCAGTACAAAAACGTGATACTAAAGGTGTCTTTTTGTCATCCTCCACTGAAATCTATCTAGTGATGAATGATGCAACTGTCTCTTGTTGCTTAGGTTGCACAGACTGATACTCTTATCTCAGAAAAGGTAATTAGGTTTAATTTTGAGTCAGGATGTATAAGAGAGCAATCCTGAGGAGTACTGTATGTAGAGGCTTGTCTAAGCAGTGATGTAAAAGATTGTGAGGTCTCATTGCACTTGTGTTTCAGTGGATGTTGATGCCACTAAATTATTAAATAGCCTTAAATGAGGGGGAATAAAAAAGAAATGTAAACTCTCTAATTGAAACTTTAAAGTGACAGACTGCCAGTTTTTGTTGTGCCATTTAATGTGATGAGGAGTTGTATGAAGTTCATGTCCTAAAACTGAAGTTTGAAATTTGGCAAATAGAAAAAGCAAATAGGCAAATATTTTGTCCACTATTTTTTACAATGGGCTCCTGAACACAATTCTGAAAGTGGAAAAATCCACACCAATTTGAAATGTAGCATTACAAAAATACAGAAAGATAGGATGTGAGTGTAGGTAAATCACATTCTTCATCCCTCTTCTGTGTCTTGGTAGATGAGGAGAGTTTGTCAGCAAGCTGTGAGGGTTTTTTTGTCAGTTTTTAAAATATTTGGAAGTGTGCTCCTGTTTAAGAAAAATGAGAGTTGTGCTGTAGCAGTGCTCAGGAGATGCTTTACTGATGAGTCATCCAGACCTCTTCCTTGTTGAGAATTCCTTGGCTGAACCTATGCTCTGCTCTTAATAGCAAGTGGAGTGGTGTGGAATACGGTTTGTTTACTGAACTTTGTGAGATAATTTTTTCTCTGTTCAGTCTTCTCTTTTTTTGGTGAGGGAGAATCCTTTTAAAAAGAGAGTTGAGTTAAATCTTGATTCTTGCAACAAGAGCTAAGCTAAGTTGCAGATTTCCTGATACAAGAAACTGATGGGCTAATTGAACATGCTCAGGTGAAAGCAGGTGAGCAAAGCTTTTAATGTTCTTCAGCATCCTTGTGACAATAACTGTGTATGATGCCCCTATTTTCTACATGGAAAAATATTATCCAGATGCTTTTTACCTCCTGCATATAAAAGATGTGCTTATCTCAGTCACAGCTGGCAAACTAATGCTATGGTTCTCCTGAAGAGGAGTTTAAGCCTTAAGCAGAGCCTTGCAGAGTAAACTTGAGCATACAGGTCATAGGCATGTTTGTCCTTATGTTTTGCATGCTGACTCCCAGAGCTCTTTATATCAAAATCTGCATGTTGCGGGTTAAAATACAGGTACTTATGTGCATACTCCAAAATTTTGGTTTAATTTAGTTATTTTTTTAAGTTTAGATTTCAGCTAGGGACCATGGAATACCTTGGCTCAGCCTTTAGTGTCAGCTTGCTTCCTGTCTGTGCTTTAAAGCAGAAATTTCCTTTGTTATGGAAGTTTTGAAATTGAAGGCTTTACTTCAAAATTGTCATCTAAAAACTGTCATCTTGGTATCCAGAACAGAGTTCATAAAAGAACATGTGAGAAGAGCGAAGCCTCTTCATTCTTCAAGTCACAATGAAAGGGAAGCTCTGAGGCATAAATTACTGTGCACTAGTGGCTCTGAAAATCTGAAACTGAAACAGAAATTTCAGCTGTTAACTTCCCATTAGAATTTCAGCAGGAAAAAATGAAATCCCTATGCCTGTTGCTCTTATTTTAAAGTATTCTAGTGTAGCAGGTGCCAGGAACTTAACTGAAAGGGAAAAAAGCTAACAAAAAACACTCCCCTTATGTTGATAAAGGTAGCCCTTTAGGGATTGGCTTAATTCTTGAGGCTTGTAGAGAAACTTTGAACCTAATAAAAAGATGAATTGCATTACCTTGAGCAATTGTACAATTCCATGTTTGACTTACTTTAGTTGAAGTGTACAAATAGTTCAATCTCTTGCATCATGTTAAAGGGGTCTAGAGACTTGTTCTAAACAAGTGCACGTGCTTCTGAATTAGTTCGATAGAACCAGTATTTGCTTCTGTGTAGTTAAGTTGGTAATTTTGATCCAGTTTTATGGGGCAGAGAGAAAATTTTCAATTTAAATACTAACCTTTGCTGTATCTGAAGGGAAAATGTTGAGGTGAGAAGGAAGTATGCAGTTCTGGTAGAAGATGAGTTAAAGTTCAGCTGTTCATGCTGACAAGCTCAAGTGTGTTTATTGTATGAAAATAGAGGCAGCGTCCACCTTTGGCATCATTGGTGACCTTGTGGGAATGTTAAAGATGGGAGGGAGTTTGGGATGACTGGCCCGTTTTTAGCACCCTTAAATATCCTGTCTGCATCTTGTTGATGATTCAAGTGAGAAATACTAGTGAAACAGTTTCCTGTTTGCTGCATCTTTTCTGTAGCTGTAATACCTCATGTTTCTGAAGTGGACTATCAGTACAACTTGAGAAATTTACCCTTGTTTTTTTCTAAAATAAATATCAGGAAATTCGTTACATTTTGAAAGTACCTTAAGATGGAAATGTTAACTCTTGAAGTATTAAAATGTGTAATGAACTATACTTAACTTTCTTCATAAAAAGTTGAGAAATGTATATGTGTAAATGCATGACTTGTTTTTTATTAACTGGTGTTAACCTCTTATCTTACCAGGCTAATCCAGATCCAAATACATGTCTTGGAGTGTTTGGTCTCAGTTTATACACCACTGAGAGAGATTTGCGTGAAGTCTTTTCTCGTTATGGACCTTTGACTGGTGTCAATGTTGTGTATGACCAGCGGACTGGACGATCAAGAGGATTTGCTTTTGTTTATTTTGAGAGAATTGATGATTCTAAAGAGGTAAATTCATCATTTACTACGTAAAAATCAGTGTACTGTTTGTGTATCGTCTTCACAAGTATCTTTGTAAAAAATTCTGTGTGTGTTCACTCACAGAAGTTCTCTATGAAATCCATTTCAAATGCTTTCTTCAAACCATCCGGCACTTCTAAACAGATTAAGAACACAAGTTCGATGTTCAGATGCTCAAGTGAAGTTTGAGGGTGGAGTGTTGTTTGTATTGAATCACTAATAAATTTGGCAATTTGATTTCTTAATCTGTTATTTCAAGATGAAAATCTTCAGACAGATTTATAGAAGAGTTATAGGATTTTTCAAAATTTTTGAAAACTAACTCTTGAAAATAACTTTCTTTATCAAAATTCTAAATATTTTCTTCACCATTCTCTTTGGAACTGTGTTGTGCATTTGAGACTGTTTTTGTTTTGAGTTAGTGGCTAGTTAGACAAATAGCTGTGTGTGTCGGGACTAAGTGTCCATTAGTATAATTGATGTGTAAGGAAGCAATCAAAGAATCTGAACAGCAGTCTGCATTATGGTTCACTACATTAGGATTTTTTTTTACCTGTATAAGGATGCAGCAAGGCTTACTAATTTAATAAGATTTATGAGTTTGCTGTTAAACAAATAGATGTATTCTGTTTGTTCTGACGAAATAAAAAAGTCCCTATATTTCAATCAGCATGGGTATTTAAGCATACGCTTCTTTTTAGTAACATTGCAGCTACTGACTTGAATGTTATACCTTCTTCATGGAGATATCTCTTCCTTTCTTATGGATAGACTTAACACCTGACTGTTTATCCACAAACATGGACAGATGTTTCAGATATGCTGTTTGATTCTGTTGTCACTAGGTAAAAGTATATTCATGATGTGTGGGAATGACTTCTGTCACTTAGCACTGCAGGATGGGAGGATGACAGCTGTGGACCTACTGTCAGTAACTTAAAAATGAAAACTGCTGATGGAAGTTGATGTTACTTAAAGTCATGAATGACTTAGTTGGGTTAGATGCAGTTTTGAACTTTAACTCATTTCTGGTGTGATCCTACAAGCAATTGTGATAGAGCAACCAGCTGTAGATGATGATGAAACAAGACTTACAGTGAGCCAGTTTATGACAAGCATAGAAGTTGTATGTGTGTGATTGTTGCAGGTTATAGAAGTGTAGCAAGTGAAAAGAGCTGGAAGCTTCCTTCAGCTTCCCTTTGTTTCCCCAGTATCACCTTGAAAGGTTAAGAGAGGAGTTAATGGGGTGGATTGCTGTCTATTCATATTTAGTCCTCTCTGTGGTTCTCACTTCTTAGTCTTGTGTTTCTTTGCAGCCTGGTGGAATTCTGAAGCTGTGACTGTTCTGTAGTGCAGTCAGTATCCAAAACACTTGCATGTTGTTTTGTAGCATTCATGTGCTAGTTTTGTCTGTTTTAAAACTTCATGTCTTTAGAACTACTTTTTTCCTAGTTGTCATTGGCAGTGGTCATGCATGACACCATACATTTTTTAAAATGTTCCGTGTAAATACCATGAAGTAATTTGTTTAGTATGAAGCTACTTTGGCAGAAACTACAAAATTGGAATGCAGAGGAAAAAAATGGGATATTACATGCAGAAGCAAAAATGCAGTAATAAAGATAAGCACTGTAAGTAGGAACTAAAGTAACTGGGAATGTAAACAACTTTTCCCATCTCTACTTTGCTGTATTATTTCAGTTTTGTGAGTTCCAAGTGGTGGGAGGTTTTTCGTCCCTCCTCCTCCTCCCATCAGCTCACTGGGGAGAAAAAATGTCTTCATTCGACTTAATTTCACAGATCATGAGGGTAGATTTGAAGTGGCAGTAAGTTGGAAAAGAGCACGTAGCTATAGGCGTGAAACTGACAGGCCCTGGAGGAGGACTAAGAGGCGTGGTATAAATCCTTGGGGAAGATGGGTAAGATCTGAAAAGCTGGGTGTGCTAAAAGTGATGTTACTTGAGCTGCTTCTGTTTTAGGTAAATACATTTCCTCTTTAGAGAAACAATAAAATAAACCAAACCTCTGAGTAAAGGCAATGTAAAACTCCAGGTAAGAAGTGGAGTGGAATTCCTGTCTTTTTAAAGCAGCCATAGATGGATTAAATAGGTATAGAAAAACCCTGGCAAGAGGGGATAATCACTAAGATTTCACATCATCTTTACTTCTACCCTTCTCAGAAGGGTGCTCGAGAAAGCCTTTAAGCTGGCGTGCTTTGAAGTAGTGTTGATATTCAGATCGGACACCAAAAGAGCTGTGAGTAGTTGTCTTTAAACTTTGCGGTTTGGTCAGCTGCGGTATTGTGTGGGTTCTCTTGCAGCTGAAATCCTGTTGGGATTCTTTGTTGTCACTAGTAACCTTCCTTAAAAATCACATCAGATATTGAGCTGGTGAAATTGTTACTGTGTCTTGCTTGTTTGTGAAGTTACATTTTGGTTTCTTGAAAGCAAGAGAAGTAGTATTTGGTATTGTTTTTGCCCTGGTGTTGCAAGGTCTTGTCTTAGGTTATCATCCTTCTGCTAAGACTTCAGAGCCACACATGAGGAGTACAGCATTGCTGTGTGAAGAGCCAGACTTGTAATCTTCTGTGGAAGACCTCTTTCTGCAGAGTGATGTACTTTGTTTTGCAACGCTAGCACTGAACTGTTTTGCATTGTTTTAGCTAAGTTATTCACTTGTCCATCATGTTAGTAGTTCAGGATTTTTGTCTTCTTACAGAAGAAATACATGCTGTGTTGCAAACTATGTATTAGAATGGAAAAAAAAAACCACCTTTGAGGCAGATTGATTGTCTTGGGTCAGTAATAAGAGGATCACAAGTAAAAGGCTTGGAGTTGTATGGAGGTGATTCTACATTTACCAGGGATTTCATTCCAGCTTTTCAGTCACTTGTCACACAATAAACTAGTAATTGTTAAAACTGAGGCTACTATGAATGCACTGTCTGTACAAGGAACTCATCTGTGAAGCATTAACTACAACAGCTGTTGGCAATATGGAATTTTCAGTTTCTCATGCTACTTACATGCTATTTACAGTTTTGACTATGTTTCAGAACACTTTTCTGAAGTAGTGTATATTGACAAGTAAGACAGCTGAACCTCTGACATAATTTGTTGCCTAAGATTATAATATTTCCAAGTTTTTGTGTGTTTCTTTGTTCATTTGTGCAAGACATTCTGTGGTGCAGGCAGAGCAATTTATAAGAGTTGTTATTGACCAAAACTTCTCCCACTGCCTTAAGTGATGTTTTCGGCATCAAGAGGACTCTCGGTAAACCAGAAAAGAACGTGAGAACATCTCCCATGTTTGGAATTGGAGTTGTGTAAGCCTGGAATTAAGGCTCCTGGAGACCATGGGATATCAGTAGATGTTAAAGCTCAGAAAATGGGAAAAAGCAGAAGTTATCGCCAGTATTTTGATTATATTTAAAAATAAAAAGCAACAGTAATGTCTGTTCATCCCATGCTTCACCCGCAATTCAGTAGAGGTGATCTTTTTACTGTTGATGTTAAGTACAACGTAGGAAGGATTTGGGGCCATAAAGAAAATAAGATTTTTAGATCCTCGAAATAGATTTCTTTTAAAATGAGTTGTAACATAAGATGTTCGTGTTTGGCTATTTAAATATATTCAGACTACTTTCTGTAAGCACTTGGACATTTACAAAATGCCATGTACTGTAATACACATTGAATGAGTTGAAATCTGTTAAATTCAGTGTTTTCTGTTTCTAGCCGATGGAGGTTGTGACCCAGTAGTTTGGGAACTGCTCATCTTGACAAATTAACAGCTTACGAGTAGTAATTCAAAAGACCTTTATTGTTAAGGGTAGATTGTTCTAGGTTTAAAACTGTAATCTGAGATTGAGTTCCTGCTTGTGTTGTTGCCAAGTCTTATTCTGTTTCTAGCCCTCCATGTACAGGTATATAAACTGGTATGAAGTCAGTCTTTCTGCATTTTGCAGCCAAAGCTAATAGTGCATGTTCATGTGAATCCTGTTTGCTTGCTTGCTTACTGTCCTCTTGCAGAAGCTGTGCTAGTCTTTTAACAGTGCTCAGATATTTGGAAGAAAACCCAGGCTGGAATAAAAATAGATTTGTCAGTTAAAGGCTCCTGAGAGGGTATTATATGCCTCTAAATCCCAATATAATATGATTTTTTTTTCTTCAGCATGTTTTATTTGATGACCTGGAAAATATACTTCTGATTTCTAGACAGCATTTGAGAATGATTCTTGCATTGTTGACCCAAGTGTGCAATGTCTTTTCACTTGGGCATCTAAATGCTCTGCATCTGTGCACGTACCAAAGCGGCAGGAAAAGCGAGCAGAGATCTGTTCTGAATGAAACACGCTTCTCTAACAAAATTGTAAAATCCCAGATTTAGTTATAAGGTGCTCTTAGTTTGAGGCGAAAATGAAAATGAGTAACATTTATGATTCCGGTCTGTGTTCAAAACAAATATGTGATGCCACATGTCTGAAATAGTTTTAAAATACAAGTGCTGGTAGAAGCACAGCACTCATTAGCTAGTTAGTGCTTGGCTTTGGGGCGTGAAGGTGTGTAAGCTGCAGTTGTGAGGGACTGAATGTGAGTGGTGTTATCAGTGTTGTTGCTTTCTTGCAGCTTGAGGGTGAAGATAACCGTGGAAAGCTTCATGTGCCTATGTATCTATTAACATTTTGGCTAACTTAAACTTTATAGTTATCAGTTATTGCTAACAGCTGTTGAAAGCAAATACAGTGGAAGTTTTACCATTGAGTAAGACATCAGACATTGTGACCGGGGCTTCTGGGTTCCATGCAGACTGGGAACTATCAGCTAATCTTCATCTGTTGAAATGTAATACATTTCTCAGTACTGTGACGATGAACCATCAGATTTTGTTATCAAAAGTAACTTGTTAGCTGTCTTGCTGTTATCTTGCTCTTCTCTGCACCACTCCCTATGTCAAAGAACTGTTTTGTTTTTTTTTTTCCTGTAAGAGGTGTTTGTTCTTTTAGCTAAATGAAACTAGTGCCAGATGGATCTGGGTTTCAGGTGGCTGTCTGTCAGCTCACTGCATGCTGGGGATCAGACATGAAAGTGCCACGAAGCAGAAAATTCCTTTCTTTTTAGGATGCATTGTGTATTGCCAAACTTCTAGAAAGATGCTTTTAATCATAAAGTTTGTATTTCCACCAGCTTGTTTGCAGCATTGTTTTGGATTTGTAATAACTCACAGTATGAGTGCACAGAATTATTTTAATTTCATTCATCCTTGTGCAGCAAGATGTAAAAAATTAAAGACTAGGAAACTGAAGTTAATGAACAAGTTTTGTTGAGAAAACATTGTCGTATATGTTGAGATGTGATGTGCTCTTTGACTCAGCCTTGCAGTTAGCCTAGATGTGATGTTGCTGTGTAGGAACGGCCCTCACTAGGTGGCGATATAGCACAGATGTAAACAGAACTCTTAAAGCACAATAAGTGTGGATAAATAGGCTAGAGATAGATAGCTCGGTCACTTCCAGTTTGGAGCCACAGACTGAAATAATGTGGGTGTTAGTTTTGTGTCCTCCTCTGTATAGATTAGATGTGAATTCAGAACAGTTCCTGTTACGGAGCTGGTAAGAAGTGAATTTTTGAGCAGCTGTTATACTCTTTTTTTTGTTGTTTTAGAAAAAGAGAAAAGCTGCTCTGCTCAGAGGCATGTTCATAAGCTGGGGATGTGAATTGAGTCTCAGCTAAATAGTATAAAAAAATCTTGAGTTAAACTCAAGATTGTATATCTGTCCCAAAAATGAAAATAATACATATAGGACAAGCTGCCTTGTAAAGTAGTATTTTAGAGATTTTAGGGCAGTGGAGATGGAAGGTGCAAAAACCAAAAATTTACTTCGAAAATTTTAATAACAGTTAAGTCCAACATCAGTTATTTGTGAAATGATTTTTTTCAAGTTAGTGTTCCCTGTGTATAATTCTCATAAGTTTGCTGTGGTCCTTTGGAAAAACTGCTTGCATGATTTTGGGTTTGCGAAAGGCCATTGTATTGATTCAAAGCTGAAAGGAGCGGGGTAGGACCCCCAGTGAGCGCGTGCACGGGCTGTGAGCAGCTCTGAAGGCGCGGGCTTCTCTGGCGCAGCCCCCTGTGCGTATCGCTTTGGCTGGCCGCTATTGTGAGAGCGAGTGGGGAGGAAGGTTGTAATTAGGTATCCATGTAGGCTGAACCCGCCATTTTACTAAGCTGGAGTAGGTCCTTGTAAGGGAGATGGCAGGAGGCTGGGAGAGCATGAAATGGCAGCCGACTAGCAGTAATCCGGCCATATGCACCCTACAGGAAGCCACTGTTTTGCACAGCCTTTGAATCCGCCCATCCCCTCTGGGTCAGAGCCGATGGTAGGAAAGATGTGGTTTTCAGGAAAAGCTGTTTTGACTTTATTTACCTTTTTGATGGGTAGAAGGCAAAGTCTACTACAAGGGAAGCGATTGTGCTAGTGGATGGTCCTGTGCTTTCTTAAAAAGGGATTGATTGCGTGCCACGGCGCTCGGCAGCCCTGAAAGTGCTGCCGGCAAGCGGGCTGGGGGCTGGGGCCAAGCCACCACAGAGGGGCACTAGTAGCCAGCCTAAGTAGAGTCGGCTTGGGGCTTGTTGGTCTGGGTCTGGCAGAAATCAGTGTGGTTTGTGCCTAGCTTTCCATAGGAGGTCGAAGGTTTCATGTCCTCATTCCTTCTCTTTCCCGCAGGCAATGGAGCATGCAAACGGAATGGAGCTGGATGGCAGGAGGATTCGGGTGGATTACTCCATCACCAAGAGAGCGCATACACCCACCCCAGGCATCTACATGGGCAGGCCAACGCAGTAAGGAGTCCTCATTTCCTGTGGTGGGACTAAAATTGATTTAAATGGAAAGACTGAAGTCTGGTTGAAGAAACTGTACTGCAGACTACTTACTTTATTTTTACATTTTAGAATTAAACATTTTTCCGCACAAAGGTATTAATGTAAAGTGTGTTACTGTGATTCAGATTTAAGTCCTTCTGTGGTTTCTTGTATTTTTATTCAAAAAAAACTGAATTTGTTATTTTTTTGAAAGTTTCGTCCAGCGCAGTCAGCTAATGCACCCTTAGCTTTCTGAAATACCAGGGTGCCCATTTACCTTCAATTTTAATGAGATCTAGGCTGAAAGTCTTGATGGTATTTTCCTTTTTTTGGGAGGGGAGGAGGTGTTAAGGGTTATTTGTTTGGAATGTGTTTACATGTTTAATTATTAGATTGTTTAAGGACTTTGTCTTCGGTGTCTGATTTACAATGCTGAAAAAGGTTTTTGAATGATTTAATTTGATGAGAATATAACCTGAATTACATCTTATTTTTTCCTAACAGCAGTGGAGGAGGTGGTGGTGGTGGAGCAGGTCGGCGCCGTGACTCTTACTATGACAGGGGGTATGACAGAGGGTATGACAGATATGAAGAATATGACTACAGATATAGGTAAATAATTGTTGTATTTCTCTAAAAACAGTGGAATTGGAAGAAAACAAAGTTGTCAATTTTAGATGATAGAAATGATACTCCATTTGTACCAAGATTTCTTGTGCGTGCTTGCTTTGTTGAGAGCCACCTTACAGTAGATTTTGTAATACAAGATTAAAGTACTTGTAATCTTCAGTGTTTCTGTAGTGCAATTACTTGTTAATGGGTTGTGTGAGAGGTTAATTTTGCTAGCTGGAGAAGGTATAGAACGTATACCCTCCAAATGTAGCAGACAGGAATAAAAGGGAACTCTTCCATACTGTATATAGTACCAGGAACAGCTGACAAACAGTGCTGCTGAAGAAGGGGTTATTTGTAGATGGGGTTTTTGATGCTTGACATTTCACAGATATCTGACCATTTTGAAAGTTATCTAGTTTCAGAGAATGTTGTACAACAAGAATGGTAGGCATCTGTAAAAGCACTTAGGTGTTTACAGAGCTAGTGAGAGTTTATCAAACGTGCTGTAGAGATGCATCAGGTTTTAAACACATCAGATAGAGAAATATAAAAGCATTTGTTAAATAACTGTAAGCCACAGCCAAATCAAGCAGGAGTCATTCATGCAGGTCAAGTCTTAGAGTGCTGAGGAAATGATAATGTTCTGTAGAAGTAATGTGAATGAGGCTTCTTTCATTATGATTGTTTGTTTTCTTTTTTAATTTCCTTTAAAGGAGACGATCACCATCGCCTTACTATAGCAGGTACCGGTCACGGTCAAGATCCCGTTCCTATAGCCCAAGTAAGTCAACATGATTTGAATAAATGGAATTGGGCTGGTATGACACTTGTTACAGTACTGATTGATCAGTGAGAGTTCTGAACGTGAAAGCAAAAAAACCTGGGTGCTGCAATGCTGGAGTGTGTGTGTGCTCTTAGTTCATAGTAATGATATTGTCTTTTGTTCTTTTCCAGGGCGCTACTGAAGATCAGAAGAACGAACAGCTGAGGACTTGATTTTTAAATAAAAAGTTTAGATCTTAGCTTCCCTACTGTTTTCCCTCCTTCCCCTTCCCTTCCTTGACCTCCATCCAGCTATTTTAGAAAACTTGGGTTCATTTAGAATATACATATCTTCTGTTGAAGTATTCCTGTTTTCCATCCCTCCTTATGTAATACTCTTAAATATCGTAATTGTAGTTTTTGTGTAGTATAACATCTTAAGCAAAGTTAAATAGAAAACCCAAAGTGTTGATACATTTTGGAAGTAATTCCTATTTTGTTTTTAAAACAATCGGACTCCTGGCTAATCAAAAGAGAGCAATGATATTTTTAAAGCTTGCATGTCGTATGTAATGCACACACTCAGATACTTTGATATAAACCTGCATTTCCAAGTAACTCACTGATCCTTCTGTTAAAAGGCAAACATTTTAGTTTGATAAACAAGTAACAACTTCGAGTTTTACTGTAAAGACAAATCTGTTTAGGTAGTGATGAACCAGAGGATTTCTCTTTTTTTTTTTTCTTTTTTTTTTTTTGGTCAGGTAGTTCCTTTAAGTGTAGAATATTTGAGCTAGAGGAAAAAATGGGTATTTGGCTGACTTGGAAAACAGATCCTTGTACACTGAAAATTAAGGCTGCGTTTTATAGATAAATTTCTGGATAGCTGCACAGTGGAAAATATTTGGAGTTAAAACCATAGAAGTCTTGGGATTTTTTTTATTGTGCTTAGTTAAATATTTCCCCTTAATAAGTGCAGGAGAAAACAACTATTTATTGAACATAGCAATTAGTTATATAATTTGCTGTTCACTTAAAAACAAACAAAACCCCGGAGTTTTGGTATTGCAATAATGATGAAGTTTTGTTTCCAGTCCTTTTGAAAGCATGGATGGAAAACCTGTAACTACATGTAAACTTTTCTTTCCTTTCAATAAAAGTAAATTCCACCGAGATGTGCTTTCTTCTTGTCTGCTTTGCGTCTCACGTCACCTTGATAGACAGATGAAGCAGGACACGATACTGCTGAATGGCTAGTAAAGTCAGCATTTATCAGTTTGCCTGGGAACTTTGCCTTCCCAGAGAACTGGCATGCAGTGGTATGAGATGGATAAGCAGAGTGGGTAGTCCAGGTTTTTCCTGACTGTTTTGGCACTAGGTGGAATCATGGTGAGATGGTTTAAGCAGAGGAAACACTGTTAACTTTGTTTGGATTTTTGGCAAGTTCTACCCCCCTGAAATAACTTGCCATGTGGCTGGCTCAGTGTTGGTGTTGGCACAGCAAAGGGAATGGAACTACCAAGCTCTTGCAGCAAAAATCATTGCATCCTGATTGTCACAGAATGCCACCAAAAACATTTGTCATAATTGTAAGGGTAAGCGTATGAAGCAATTGTAACTATTTCTGAATGTCAGTGCCAGGAACTATTTACGAGTAATTAAAAGAAACAGACACCCACATATTTTTAAAAGATTTGATAGAACACACAAGGAGAAACATGTATCTTACTGCTCAGTATTTATCTGTTATGGTTTATCCCCAAATTGCAACTGAAAGCTCTCAGTAAAATGAGCCTGTGTTCTCCCAGAGGAGAACTTTTCTTTAGGGTTGGTGTTCAATGGATTTAGGAGCACCATTTATATGACTGGTACTACTGATAGTGTTTATGAAAGAAAACAGCCTGGGTGAGGAGGCAGTATATGCGGAGCCTTGAAAGACAGCTGATTGCACAGGAAGTAGTTCCTCTTGCCAGTTTTGAGTTCTACAGCTCTGATCATATACAGTAGTTTTGCAACAAAGTAGAATTAAGTCAACCTAAGTAACAAACTTGGAAAAGATGTTGCTTTGTGCTATACCCAGAAAGCTGAATTTCTCCATGGAATTAAATAAGTATTGACTAAGGAGAAACCCAGCGGTTCACCTTGGTTCTTCTATAGCTCTAATTGAAAGCTTAGCATGTAGAATGCAAGATAATACTCCCAACAGCTGCTGTGCAGGCCAGCCCAAGGCTGTAACGGAAAGTCTGCAACTGATGGCAGCAGTTAAGAGAAACACTGCTTTATGTATTTGGTCAAAATAACTTCTGAGTTTGCGTGTGCAAAGCTAAGATATGTGCATAAGGTGAAGTAAGTTTATTAAGGCTATCATTTGATGTCAGTTATGCTATAACTGCCCTCCAAAGCTGTGACAACGCGAAAGGTTCTGTCCTGCAGTAGTGACCAAACATTTGGCTGTCACTATGATACCAAGAAGTTGTGATCTAGTCCGCTGAGTAATGCTTTCTGGGAGAAACACCTTCTGTTGCATGGCGTCAGCGAGGAACAATCGTTATGTATGCTTACCCTTTCCTTGCTGTACACATATTCTTAGTAGATAGGGACAAGCAGAAGCTGAGTGAATAAACCATGTCATTACAGCTCTGCACAATTATCCTCCTGCAGAAAAGGCTCCAGCTCTTACCCAGCTGCCTGCTGTAGAGCTGCTGCAGTTCTCAGGAGCTCACAGGACCTCTCAAGGCCACAATCTGGCACAAGCAGTCTGTATCGCTTCCTATGATAGAAGTTGGGTGCATGATGTGAGAAACTCCTTGTGCACATGGTCAGCGTCCTTATCTTCTAAATAGAAGTGTGATGGAGAGTGCAATGTTTTCAAGCCACACTGTCTCCAGTATCCAGACATCTCCCATGCTGTTTATGTTTGGTTCCTGGGTGAAGGAGTGCTAGTTTCATCAGAGTTTGTATCGTGTTTCATCATGTTTGTGTTGAATAGAGCTAGAAGTATAGCACCTGCATCCCGTCTAGGTGGAAAACACTATTTCCCATAAGTAGATCAGTACTATGTGTGGACAGCATGAGAATGCTGTCATCACATTTCTTCAGCTTGTGTCAAAAGTATTATTAAACTGGAATGAATAAGCTTAATCATTTTTCTTCTCTACTTTAGGCATGAGCTGTGGATAAAAGATGTTACATGTTTGTTTTAAAGAAATCACAGCTCTATGTGCCCTAGAGAAAGCTGTAAGCCGCTGCTGTTGAAGGGCATGATGATGAGGAGAGAGATCACCTTACACAAATGACTTCTTAGCCCTTGTGGCATCGTTGATGGTTAATAGCAGATACCTTTTTCCTATTCAAATTAACCATTAACGTATTTGGTGAGTGGTCACAGAAGAAAGTAATTTGATTGTAAATATTCCTCACATCCCACCTGTGACCACAGTCTCATCCTTACAGGACTGGGATGCACGTTCTCTGAAAAGCTCAAATCCAGTAGTTTGTGATCGGTCAAAAGTTCCAGGTTGATTTTTTTCTCTTGCAAACCTACTCCCTTATTACATGGAATATGCCGTTACAAGTAAGCGTTGCCAGGCATGCGATAGCCTTCCAGGCTGTGTCAGTGGCTTTGGCTTTCAAAATGTACCCCAAGGGGAGGTACTGACAGCATTCCTCAAGTTGCACAGAGATGTATCACAGTTAAGAGGTGGAGCTTCTGTGTGTCTTTGTTTTAAAAAGCAAAAAAAAATACATGCACCTATAAACTCGATGGGATAGAGCAATGTGTCAGTGCTATTAGAGAGCAGTCTTGCAGATCTCTATGTGGAGGAACCACGGGCTGTTTGGACCCATCTGTTGTACTGCTCCATGTTTGCTCACATTCTCAGCACAATGGTAATGAACCAGGGTAATGAAAATGAGATGCTTATTTACTGTACTACAATATCTGTCAGCTGGCCCCCTCTGTCTTGTGGTGGAAATGTGGAGATACAGAAGACCCAAAGGACAGCTAAAGATAACTAATACTTGTACCCTCTATGCTGTCAGTTTCTAATAATTTGCAGTAGCTCAGCCCTCTTCCATAGGGGTCTGTGGCAAAGGACACTCAGCTCTCTCGGCAGTCATTCATGTAGGGAGAAAAAGCTGCTGGCTGTTGACTGAAACATGATTGGTGATATATGATTCAAGATCCTTATGAATATAAGTAATATAAAGCATCTAATTCCCAGCAAATGCACAAAATATTTTCAGCAGAAAGAATTAAACTGCTTTGATGGTGATCTCACACACAGTGGAATATGTTGGCATGATCTGGATTGTGGCAGAATGGCAACAGAGTGAAGAATTTTGTCAGCAGCTCCTATGTCCTCTTGTAACATTTCACCTCTTCTTGTGCTTTCCTAGTGCTCCCATTTTTCTTCTGCTCCCGGCTCTCAGTGTCAGCTTTTCCCTCCCTCTAGGTTTGGTGCGGTGATGGGGGCAGCTGGAGAGAAGCAAAATCTTGAGAATAGAGAACTAATCTGCTTCATTGTGAGAAATCCCAGATGTGAAATCCCATGGTCACTATACAGCCGAGTCCCTTCTGGCTGAGGATCTGATTTGGATTTCTAGGTCGTGATTGTAGTGGAGCAAATGTTCAGAAATTGGTCACCAAAAACAAGAATAAAATAAAATAGAACAAAACAAAACAAAATAAAATAAAATAAAAGCCCCTGCTCTACCCAGACAAACAGACAAATAAACAAAGAAACACACTCAGATACATCTCCAGTTCAGATGAACTCTTTGTATAATTCTATAGACATGGAAACCTCTAACAGTTCTTGTACCTTCAGAGCAATCCATTCTCCTTAGAGGAAGGTTAATTATGTGTAGTACAGCCTCCCATTAGCAGAATGCTGACTTCCCTGGCTGCCACCCCAAGCCCAGGCTGGGGCAGCTGCTCCATACCCCCGCTCTCATCTGCTTGTCTCTGCCTGCCTTGCACAGTGGCAGATCCCTGAATGCTCTGTCATTGACCAGAAGAGAGATAAAAAAGTAGAGAAATCAGGTTAAAACCTGAACTGCATACTTGAAGGCCTTTCCTTGTGTGTGTGGGGCTGCCAGCTTCTTCCTGGTGGACTGTATCAGGACTGAGAGTAACACCTGGCAGGCAGGCAAAAAAGCGTGATGGTGGAGCTGGAGACAAGTACCTTGTTCACACTGAGGCTTCCTTCACAAATCTACAGTCAACAAAACAATGTCTGTGCAGGACCTGCAGCACGAGTCCGTACTGCAGCTGGGGCGGGCGCTGCATTCGACTTTGCTATGTTATCCACTGATCTTCAAGGGAGAAGGCAGTGAGCACAAGGCTTCGCTAAAAACATCCAGTTCTGGTCTCTCACTCAGAGCAGAACATGAAAGTACAGCAGTTTGTTCCAGGGTTAACATACATCTTTCAAGATCTTGACTTCCAGGCACTCATCTACAGTGTATCTGACATCTGGCTGCAGCCCGGAAAGGAGCCCATGCAGCAAAGACCCTTGAGGGCTTTGCAGAGAGGAGACAAGAAAAACAGGTATTGAAAATACAGGATGACAAAGCCTGACTGGAGCTGAATGCTGGAGCAGACACTGGTCTAGCTGAGGATGTTCTCTGGTAAGTTTATGCTGGGACAAAGTCACTCCATGGTGGTTCAGCTCCTGCCTCAGCTCGCTTTTAACCTCAGATTGTGGCATCTTGCTTTTCTGGCTGTGAAGACAAGGATGAGTCTCCCTTCTCTCATCACCTTTTGTTTGGAAGACAATGGGCAGTTTGTGAGAGGATCCATGAAAGATCAAGCATCACCTCACCTAGCAGTGCCTGCAGACTGCACACCCCAGAGCATGGCTGGGCCCTTGTGCCCCAGGGCTGCAGGTATGCCTGGAACCAGGCTGGACATGGGGCTGGAGCTGGGCTGAATCAGGCTAGGAGCCAGACTACATGGGGAGCTGGAGATGGGCTGAGTGGGGGCCAGCAGGGCCTCAGCAGGTGCTTTACCCAGCCCCATTCCCATGCAGTGATGCGATGAGGGAGAGGCAGAGGGACAGCTGCTCCCTCATCTCCCTCTCGTGAGTCTCCTCTGACAGCGAATATCATTAATCAGTTTAATTAACCGATGGGGGCAGGTAGCTGGGAGATGGCGAGCCCTGTGAAAGACATGCCAGTTTTTTAAATGAACTCCCCACAGCAGGCAAATGGTTGCCTCATTATTTCCTCCGTTATCTTCTTTACAATCTTTCCACTGTGGACACTGCGTAGTTCTCCCCTGCTGAGGTCCTGGCTGAAGCCATGGGTCCTGCTTCCTGGGGTCTTACCCTGCTGTATGCAAAGGGGAAGGCGTGCGTGGCTTTTGTAACACTCAAGAGGAGTCAGGAAGTAGGAATCATGAGAATTAAGTGGATAATAGGGATGGATCATTCACGAAGCAGGGAGTGGGTGAACCGGCTGGATGAAGACTTGGCAGAAGTGTGTTGTGAAACAGGCAAATCGGACCTTATCTGAAACCAAAAGCTTTCAATCATGCACCCGTTGCTCTGCAGGGGATCCTGAGTCTGAGCCCCATGGAGAGCCATCACAAGAGCTGGTGGCTGTGTGCTGAGCTGCCTCTGAGCACAGTGTCTCCCACATGAAAATGTATGTTTGGGGAGAGCACTGACATCAGCCCGGGAGCCAAGGCAGGAAAAGAAAGCAGTGAGTGATATGAGAGATTTTTAATGAGGTGAGCACCACCGAGATCTGGAGAAGCTCCTTCAGACATTGTGGTGGAAAAGACCCCCCTAGAAAGGCTGGTTACAAGGGGAGGAAAACTGCCATAGGGAAACACGGCAGCGTCTTCTTGCTCTGCCTGTTAAGGGAATGCACACAGTGATTGATGCTCTCTCTGCTGGGATGCGGGCAGCTCCCGCACAGCCGTGCAGCAGCGGGCAGCCTGCGAGGAGCTCATTCTGCTGCCCTCCTGCAGGACGCTGCTCTCTCCCCGGGCTCAGCAGCTGCCACGGGACAGAGTGGGGTGTGGTGTTAATTTATTTCAGCTCCTGAATGTAGTCAGAAAGGTTCGGCCATCCTCATCAGACGGCCTGTGTCCATAAAAGTACAGCAGTGCCTGGATGGCCAAGCTTGCTCCGAGCCTGCAGCAATCCTTCCCAGAGCTCCCCTCCTGCCCTGGAAAATGAGCCGAGCCGTCTTTGAAGCACAGCCCTCCCCAGGTGTTGCAGGCATCGCGCTCTTTACAAAAGCGATCCGACTGCCAAATATACCCCTCGAGGCACCTGGCGCCAGGGAGCAGCCCGCAGCCAGGCGAGCGGCAGGAGGATTTCCACTCAAATCCCTTCCCACATAGCTAACGCCATCCTCCGTGGCATGTGGAAATGGAAACCTTCATTTTTCCCGCCCGCTGAAGCCACCTGCTGCGGTCTCCTCCTGCTTTCTACTTTTAGCTCATTAGTTCCGCCAGCAGTGCCCTGCAGCCTCGCTGCCCCTCACTGCGGGCACGTCAGCGGCGCTGAACGGCCGCGGCAGCTGGGATGGGAGCAGCCATGGAGTGAGCTGGGCGGCGGCCCCACGTGAGGGGGGCTCTGAAACCCCACGGCTGCACAGCCCTGTCCTGGGCTCGGCTCCTCCACAGCTCCTGGCTGAAGCCCTCTATGGCCGCCAATGGTTTTCTGAGTTGGCTGCCGAGCTGTCGGCTCGCTGAGGGACGCGGCCAGCCCGCTCGTGGTGATGATCCCCATGCAAAAAGTTGCTGTGATCTTCTAATAATCGTGAGGAATCTGAGAGGAAATCTGAAGAGCTGCCCAAGAATGTCCCAAATTTCACTAGGTGCAATAGCTCAGACTCGGAGAAGGCTCTGCTTTCATCTTTCCCCGGCTGGGGAGGCAGCCCTTCTCTGCAGCACTGCTGAAACTGGCACTGGCTCTGCTCGACATCCAGCTCCTCCTTCACAAAGATGAGGGAGAAAAAACATCCTGTAAATGGGGAGAGTAAGAAGGGCTGGTTATGTTCGGTGTGGGGCCAAAGCTGGGCACCATTCCTGAGCTCCAGAGACTGCAGTACAGCAAAGGAAGGAAGGAAGAAGGAAGGTGTGAAGAGGGGAATTTCCACTGCTCTCCTGGATGGTGTGGGAGCACCACAGGGAGAGGGGAATACATGCAGCAGGGCTGAAGGCAGCAAGGGGAAGATCAGAGCTCACCCTGGGAGTTATGGAGATGCAGAAAGGAGCAGAGCAGAGTGGTGTGGGTCATGGAGTGGGAGAACCCGAGAACAGCTGCAGTGAGAGCACAGCCACGGACTGGGGGCTGAGCAGGATGCAGGAACAGGAGCTGCAGGCTTTGGGCAAGAAGCAGCCTGGCAGGGGACTTCTCTGGGGCTTTCTGCTCGATCCCAGTATTCTCCTCTCAGAGCCCCAGGTTTCTCTGCAGTGCTGAGAGCCATCTCCTTGCCTCCTGCACAGTGACGTTTCCCATTACACAAAGTTGCTGTGGGATGAACCCATCTGAGTGGTGCTTTGCTGAATACAAGCTGGTAACCTTTGAGTTACTAACCAGGGAACCTGTAAAATTTCAAAACAGCAGAGATCTGCAGAGAAGATAGGGTGATGTCTGCAATCTTGAAGTGCTGACACCAGTAAGTTAAGGAGCACCCATAATTTTCTGAGTGCTCCAGAAACAGCCTGCTTTTCCTTCTCTCAACCAGCAAATTGTTTTTCTCCTGGAGCAGAGCGACTGTTAGGCATCTAAGTGAACAACGTGGATGTTCACTACTGCCCTTCTCCTTTCTTCTTCCCTTCATGCTGGCATGAATTGGCTCTTCCTGTCAGCCACCAGTTGCTGCAAACCCACAAAGATCTCGTCTGCTTTTCACTTCCTCCCCAGCCGGGCTCAGCTCTCCCCTGCCCAGCACCCCGACAGCTGCTCACCAGGCGCTGCTCTGCATCTGCTGCACCCGACGTCACTCCACTGCCCTGTGTCTGCTGTGCTTGGACCCACTTCCATCTCCTACTTCCCTGCCACCGTGATCCCACTGCTGTGTCCCCACTCTGTGACCCCCGAGCACTGATCTTGCGGAGTACAACCCCAGACCCAAACAGCCTCCCAATGCTCTGCTGCTGCTCTGCCTTCTCACAGATTTGCCCCATAGAGAGACCTATGCTGGAAGACCTTCTTCTGTGCAGTTTATTGTCCTAAGTATTGTCATATCTGGGGACCAGTGTTGCACCAGGGAAGTCTGCAAGATAGGTGCCCCCAAGGTGTGGCTGGCTTATGGAAATCCTGATCAGGGATGTTAAATTCTGACTTCTGGTGTGGGGCAGGACAGCAAAAGGTACACACGTGTGCCATAGGAACCGGCACAGAGTAGAAGTGAGTGCAGGGCAGCCAGGGGATGGAGGCACAATGTGAAGGGGAGAGGGAAAGGAGGATGGGACCCCGGGGGCATAGTTGGAGGAAGGGTGGGAGCTGAAGGTCAGCAGCCAAAAAGGGAAGCAGAGCAGGAGGAAAAACTGGGTGAAACAGGAAAAGCATGCTATAAGCAGGGCAAGGGAGAGCAGGGAGCGGGTTGTGACATCCCTGCACAGAGGGGAGCAGCAAGTGTGACATCCCCAGCATCAGAGCTCTGTTGTGCTGCCTGTGGGTGGACAGACACCGAGCCAGCACCCACGCTGAGTAGGGAGAGGGCTGCTCCCCAAGAGCTGCTTCCCGAGAGCTGGGTTCTGTGGCCATGCCCAGTGAGGAACCAGAGGGTGTGGAGACCTGAGTGCAGGCAGGCACGGCTCTCGTGGGTGCTGCCTTTGTGCCGCTGCCCTTCTCCCTTGGGCTTTTGCTGCAGGAAAAGGAAGTGCTCTGATCATCATCGCTCAGCACGCTGTTCTCTCCAGGATCAGGTTCACCTATAGCTCTTGGGAAGGACGCTGTGTTGTAGCAACACACATATGTAAAATACACTTTTTTTGGGATCCACACGTACGCAATTTGCTCTGGCTCTGCCGCCTCCTGTTTGAGACCACAGCCAAAGAAAATAAGCGAAGCCAGCACCCCTGCTAGGGGCATATGTCTGAACAGGCACAAGCTTAATAATGTTCCTATTTAAATATGTATAGAACCGATTGTTAATGTAAAGCATGCACATGCTAGAACATTTTCAGGCGGTGGTGGAGAGGTGAGGGCACCTTCCGTGAGGTCAGTGAGAAGGAAATCTTGGTGTCTTCCCCTCTCCCGCTGCTCCAAGCCAACAATTACTGCTGATTTATCCCTGTCTTGTGCCTTCACCACAGCGTCCCAGCATCCCACACGCTCCGTGTTCCCCCCCAGACCATTGTCTGCAGGGCAGAAACCAGAGGTGGGGACGTGGTGTCCCCAGGCTGCCTCATCCCCAGCCTCTGCCCCAGTAGCTGCCGCTTTCCCCCGGGAGGGGGAGGGGGCTGGGGAACCCGAACCCCACGGATCCGTCGTGGTATCTCTGGCTCCAGCCATGCCTCCCCCCTGCCCTCACCACGGCAGAAGGTGCCCTTCCCGCAGAGCTTCCCGACGAGGGCTGGCTCAGCTCCTCCAGTAGGTTTCTTCCTTAGCTGTGAGCTGCTGCACTCCAAGGTAGGAAACAAAGGAGGGGAAGCATCACCCACCCATTCTGAAAGTCCACCCGTTCTGAAAGCCTCCCCACTCATTTTTTGGTCGGATCATTGCACTGAATGCCCCCCCTCACTCAGCTGGAGGTAGATCGGCTCAGCTCCCTCCAAAGAGTGCCCAACTTTGCGGGGACAGTGTGTGCATTGGAGCAGGGTCTGCTGGCCTGGCCATAGGGCAGTGAGACCCACGTTGTGAGCTTGTATGTGTGTTAAATCCGTGAGGTTTTATCTGTTAGCACACATCTCTATTCAATCTCTATTCAGGGACCTCCACAGCCAAACTGGAACATTACATATGTGAATAGTACAGTTAAAACGGTGACTCTGAAGCCACCTTCCACCCGCTGAAACAGCAGAGATCTGGCTCCCAGGTGCCCCATCACTGCTCTTTGTCAGATACTGAGCCATGATGAAGAGAAAGGCGACATCTCCCATCCCCAGGGAGCTGTGTTGGTGCTTGCAGAAGGGTTATGGGAGCAACAGGGATGGCACTGCCCTGAGCTGTGTGCACTGGGCTCCTCCGAGGGCTGCTGAGCTTTGTCCAAAGGGAGAAGTCCTCCACGGGACCCCGCCTTCGTTTTAGGATAAAACCTCATTGTGAGAAGGAACACTGACCACAGACGGAACGGGTTTAAGATTTGTGCTAATATAGTCTCTGTTGGTGTGGATTCCTCGGTTTAGTTTAGTTACTAATAGATCTGAATTTAAAATAGCAACTAAAGGTGATGTGGTTTCTCATGGTAGGGCAAGGAAAGGCATCCCTCTGCTTCTCGGTTCTCTGCTGGTGTTGGTTCCAGTGCGGGCAGAAGTACAGAGCTCTGCTGTGCCTGTAACTACTTCCTGTGTTGTTGCAGGGGTCATACAAAAAGGATCATGGAAAGGAATGCCTCTCCTGAAAATAGTAAGTGCTGTATCTCAGCATTTCATTGCAAGAAATCTCATGCTAAAAACAAAACCAAACCAAAATTTTGTTCTGCTCTGCTGTCTTTATTCCTTGATTCTTAGGGTGTTTCTTACTTTTGGAGGTGCCTGGACAAGATTTATGAATGTTTGAATCTGTTAAGTGTGTAAAAAGAATATGAACAACAACAAAGGAGGTACTATCGATTAAGTTGGTTTTGAGACCAGAAAACTATACAAAAAATCCAAATAAAAACCAGAAATCGTGGAAGCAAACTAATAGCAGTAAATTAACAGGTTAGCAAGAACCAGTTAATGCAAGAGACAAACCCCACACGTGCAACATGTGAAGAGAATCTCAAAGAAAAATTCTGCGTTATTCGTTTAAAAACACAACCGTTGTGCCCCTGTCCCACGAGCAAGCCCAGGTTCTGCAGTCTGGGCCACGGGTGACCTGCTGAGGGGCTGGGCAGCAGCACAACCTCCAGCCCCGGATCCCGAGGAGCTCAGCACCTTCCTGCTGGACTCACAGCCGCAGCACGGCGCGCCCTGGCTTGCTGCTGTGCTGCTGGGCTGCCTACGGGCACCGACACGATCCCTGGTGGCAGGGAGCCCACTGCAAGGTGCCCGGCATGAAGGAATTACCATTAAAAAGAATAATAATTAAAAAAAGAAAAAAAGAGGACCCAGTATTTTATATGAGAATAGAAAGAATCAACTGCAACTTTATTTGTAGCAGAAGGAAACAGGAGAGGGTTCTGGTGGGGATTTCAGGTGTGAAATCTCGTATATTTTTCGTTCCTTTTCCACACATAATTTATAGAGAAAACGAAATATTCCCTTTGGCTATCGTTTGTTGTGGGTTTTTTTTTTCCTGTTCAGAAGGGCTCCTGAGCTGTGTGAAGGCAACATGGGGCAGAAACAGCTTGTTCCGGGGGGAGCATGGGCTGCTCCCTCTTTCCCAATGATTGGGACAGCTGGACTTTGGCACCCGGCGCATGGCTGCACACCCACGAGCAGCCCTTATGGGACGGGGCAAAGGTGGAAAGAAACCTCAAACGCTGACCCACTGGGGGATGGATCTCCCCCAGAACCCCACAGAGGCTCCCAGAGTCCCCATTGCAGCCCTCGGCTGAGCCCCGCTGCCCTCAGCTTGGTGGAGCTGGGTGGAACCTTTCAGTGGCCGGGCCAGCTCAGAACAACGCAACGGCTGCCATTGAAACGAGAAATGTGGGCTGGGAATATGGCATATTCCATCACACAGTTAGACTGAGCCACTGACAGGAGGCATCTTTGCCTCACCATTGCCTACAAACACGTATTCGATTGTTTTATTGTTATTTTGTTTTTATTTTGACCTGAAGAGACAAAATTCTGTATTTTCGTTATCTTGCAGGCGCTGGGGGAAATTTAAGCAGAATTTCTGGAATTTCATGGTTTCATTCAGCAGCTTTAGCACCCATTTTGATTAAGGCTGCATTTCATCACCATTGAAACTGGCGATTGGATTTTTTTGTTTTGAGAAGAAACTCTGCCACTGTTTTGACTCGGACTGCGCCTGGGTTCGGTGTTGGGATGCAGCCTTACTGGCACCAGAAACCCAAACAAAGCTGAGGGAGGGCACGAAACACTCCCAAATTTCCTTGGATCCAATGCTCAATGCAAGAAAATAGAATATTGTGGATAATTTTATTTTTTTGTACCCAAAAAGCAAAAGCAAACAAACATTGGCATTTCGTTGGTGGCACAACTTGCCTCCATTCCTACATTATTGCATTGTGGCCAGGAAGGTGGATAGGAGCCTTGCCTCCAACCGCTGCCTATCAGAATGCTTCGGTGGATGTGTGCATATGGGCAGGGGCTTCATCATGGCTCTGATGCAAGAAAGCTGCATTTTTCCTCTGGCCCCGTGACCCCATCGCAGCACTGTGCCCGCGCACTCTGCGAGCTCAGCCCCACTGCCACAAGCCCTGATCCTCTCACACAATGCCCTACAACGCGCTCACGGCGAACAGCCTCACACCACACCTAAATATGGCATTTCTCTCGTGTTTCCCTCTTGCATTTGCAAACTTTAGTTTAAGCAAGATCTGAAAAACATTTGAAAGTGCAGAAAAACTGTTCAGTGCTACAAGAAAAAAAAAAAAAAAAAAGATAATAATTGAAACAAATTATCTGCTGTGAACCCAAAAATATTTTCTGCGGAAAAACCTGGGGCTGAGGTTGGTGGAAAGTGTTCCTTAGTTTGGGATACATTTCTGTGCCACAGTGGTATCAGGGATTGCCCCACTGAGATGCAAACGGGGCCTCGAAATGGGAATGAATGAGCAGAGAGCAGGGCTGGCTGGCTGCACTGGGGCTGCCGTTTGTTTCCCCAGGCTGAAGCTTTGGGGATGCACAGCACTGCTGGGTTATGCTGATTTCTCTGCTCCTACTTCAGTACTTTTTTTTTTTTTTTTTTTTTTTTTTTTTTTTGGTACAAGTTTTAGCTGCTCCCATTTTCTTTTTTAAATTAAATTAATTTTTTTCTTTTTTTTTTTTTGCAGTAACCATAAAGTCTTGTAGGAAAAAACAAAAAAAAAAAAGGTCAAACTTCATTAGCTAATTAATTGTCAGAAACCCATAACTTGGGGGGGGAGGAAACAACAAAGAAAAAAAGAAGGAAAAAAAAAAAGACATTTCCTCCCCTCACATGGCTGTGCAGCCATTTTGCACTGACAATACCATCCAAACAGATCTCCCCTCATCAAAGTTCCCCACGTTTTTCTACCTAAAGTCATGAGCCATGCGCTAAGGTAATGCACAGCACAAGGCAGGCAGCTCTGTGGAATGGCTTTGTGAGGAGCACAGAGCACTGAGCAGAGCTCATTTCAGGGCAGATGAAGAAGGACAGAAGGACGTGGGGAGGAGGTTGGGGTGCAGGAGGGGTGGTGGGGCGGCCCTGGGCTCTGCAATTTGTGGGCTAAACTGCCCAAAGAATGGGAAGAAAAACCCAAACTGCTCAGCACTGGGTCAGCACAAGAGAAAAATATAAGGAGCAAATGAGAAAATATATACTGTGTAGGGAAAGGGCATTTTCAACAGAAATGTTTGGGAGCCAGTTCTCCAGAGGGTATGTGAATTAATGGCTGAGTTGAAGCTGGTTTCAGGGGTGTTGCCTTGCTATTGGGATGTTATAAACCGTACAAATATGGTTGGGTTTGTAAAAAGACAAAACTAAAATCAGCCCCAACTATCACAGGAGCGGGGAGGGGCTGAGCTCTTATCAACCTCCAGCAAAGGAATAAATATCTGCTAAGATATTAAACCAATTTAAAATAAAACAACCAAAAAGTAAACTCCGTCAAACTCCAGCAGCTAACATCTCCAATCGTGTTTATAAAATAACTAAATAACCCATCGGATCTCAAAATAACGTCGCTTTTTTTTTTTTTTTCCTTTTTTAAATATCTGAAGAAAAATGTTACAGAGCTTCCTCCGAGGCAGTGCCACACCAACATTTGTAGAGAAAGAAACGAAGATTTCTCCTCCGAACGCCTAACGACTGCTGGCAGGAGCCGGGGGCGTCCCGCCCTGCCCGCGCGAGGCTCCCGGCCCCGACCCTCCCCCGGCGCGGAGGGACCGGCGGAGCCCCCGGCGCGGGCCCTGGCGGGAACCCAGCGCGGGGCCGCGGGGCGCCCATTGTTCTCTCCGCGGGGATTTCACGCTCGGGCTGCTGCCCCGTTTCCCTCCCTCGATATTTTTTTTCCCTCCGGCTAAAAGGGCTCCTTGAGCGAAGCGGGAAGCGGAGCCGGATTTCTCCCAAACGCACCCGAATTAAACAAAACAAAAGCCGAACAAAAAAAACCGTCCCGAAACGAGTTAAACCCCCTTCGACGGGGGAAAGCGGTCCCGCGGCCGAAGCCGCGCTTCGTTTCCAGCCCCACGCTTCCTGCGGGAGCCCCGCCGAGCACCCCGGGGCGGAGGAGCCACGTGGGGGGGGGGCTCCGGCCGCCGGGTGGGATGGAGCCCGGGCGGCGCCCGCCGGGGTTCCCTCTTCATCCTCCTCTCCGCCACCGCCGGGAGCAGAGCCCGCGTCCCGGACGCCGCAGTGCCCCATCGCAGCGGGGCCGTTCGGAACGCGGCTGTGCCCAGCGGAGTCGGCGCCGATAAAAAGTTGACGGCCGGTGCGTGCCAACGTGACTGCAAATTGGATTTAGGTTTTAAATGCACGTGAGAGGATTTTTGGTTTTGTAAGATCGGTTTGCGAATGTTTTAAAGCTGACAAGGAGATAAACTGAGCAACAGAACCCGGAGCCTGAGATCACCGTACAGAATGAAGAAATAAAACCTTTGCTCTCCGAGCTGAGCACGCAGATCCGTGCTGAGCCACAGGCACCGCGCTCCGCACACCGGAACACTCGCTCAGAAATGGGGTTTGCGTTGTTTCGGTAGCGCGCGGTGTGACCACCGCATTACAAAATAAGGAGTCCCTGTGGCTTCCCGGCCGCACAGTCACACAGACACCGAGGCGATCTCTTTGCGGCTCTGCTTTATTGAAAAAACCGCCCTACCCGGCGCGGGGCCGCCCGCAGCGCTGTCTCCAGCCCTCCGTCTTCATTGCTCTGCACCCGCCCGGCCGCGCCGCCAGCCCGGTACCCGGTTCCGAGCCGCCTTCGAGCGGCGCGTGGTCCGGAGACAAAGCCGGGACCGCGCACCGGGGATCGGCGGCCGCTCGCCCCGCATCACCGCGGCCCCGGGCCCGCCGCCGCCTCTTTTTCCGCCGCGCTCACCGGCACGGCCGCACTTACCGCGTGACAAAGGCCGGGCCGCCACCGGCTCTCCCCGCCCTCGCCCCCCGCTCCCGCGCCCCCTACTCTCGCGCCCGCGCCCCCTCTTTCGCGCCACGCGGGCCGGCGCTTTAGCCAATAGAAAGCGGCGCAGCGGCGCGCTCGGCCGTCCGCTGGCCAATGGGAAGAGACGGCGCGCCACGCCCCGCGCCGTTTTACTACGAGTGGCGATGGCCGCCCACGGGTGGGAGCGGAGCCGCGGCCCCGACGGCTGTCCCGTGCCGGCGCGGAGTGGGGGTCGCGGTACGGGGGCGCGCCCGCCTACTCTGTACAGGGCGGATCCCCGCACCGCGACCCCCGCTCCACCGGGCGCGCCCTTATTTTCTGGCATTTCAGCCTTTGGATTTACTCACGAAACCGCTACCCAACCCACACTTCTTGCAAACAAAGCTCCGTATTATTGAGCGGTAGAGACAAATATTCCGCCTTATTAGCGAGATGTTTCCAGAGGAGCAAAAGAAAGGGACTGCTAATAAACGGGGTTTTATTTCTACATCATTTTTTTTTTCCAGCCATCCGATTGCGATCGTGCTGTGGACTTTCAAGATTCATTTCTTACAATAGATCTCCCAGCAAACACATCCGCAGAAGAGGACACTGCATGGGCGCAGCCCGGCCGGCGGCCGGAGGAAACCCCACAGCCCGACCGTGGCGGAACGAGCACATGCACAGCGCTGGGAAATTCGGCACGGATCGAATTCGTGCAGAGCGCAACGAAGCCTCGAGGACGGTGGCCGATGGCTGCCCGGGTCCGGCCGAGCGCGGGGCGCTTCGCGGGGGGCTGCACCCGGCTGACACAATTGTTTCTTTCAACGACGCCATAACGTTTGAAACGATGAAACACAAATTCATTTCGGGAAATGCCTCAGCCGGCGTTAAAGAGCCAGGAGGAGGTCAATACAGTCGGGAAAAAAAAGGGGGGGGTGGGGGGGAAGATGAGGAGAATTATTTGCTCATTTCCAACAAAACGGAAATAGTGCTTAAATTCCTATGAGCGCAGCCCAGCCGACAATCCCTCCAGCCCCTCCAGCCGGCCCCGAGCTGCCGCGCTCGCCCACCCCGGTTCCTCGCGGAGCCGCGGGCACTGCCGCGCACAGTGGGAGGGCCGCGTTCGCGGCTCGGCGCGGCCCCGGGAAGGCCGCGCACGACGGCTTCGGGAAGGAGCGGCCCCGATGCCCCCGGAGCCCCGCATGGAGCGTGGGGAACAAAGGAGAGGCTCCGTCGAGTTGTGCCGAAGTTGCGCCCCGCGGCCGCTGCGGCACGCGTGGGAACGAGCGCGGCGCGGGGAGAACGGCGGTCCGCCGCGCTCCTATCGTGCGGGGCCGCGCGGGAGGGACGCACCTCCCTCGGGCGCGCCGAGCCCCGCTGGCCGCCCGCACGGAGCGCGGCCCGGCTCTCATTTCCGCCTCCTCTCCCCCCTGAGGGCGCGTTCCCTCGCCCCCCCGCCCGTCCCTCCGTGCCTCCCCCCGCCCCGAGCCCCCCGCCGTGCCCGCCCGACCGAGTCGCTAACGGCTCTGGGGGGAGGGGGCCGCGGCCCTTTGTGTGCCCCCGGCCCGGCCCCGGTGCCCCAAGCGAGGTTCCGCCGCGCCGCTCCCCTTCCCCATCCTCCCCCGCTGCCCTCCGCCCCTTTGTCTTTTTTTTTTTTCTCGTGTATTTTTTCCCTCCTTTCCCCCCTCCTTCCCCTAACGCCCGCATCGCACAACCATTACCAGATGGGGCTCCGGAGGGGCTGTGCAGCCCCCCGCCCCATCGCAGCCCCCCAGCACGCAGCCGCGGCCGCTCCCCCAACCCCCCATTCCCATCCTCATCCCCATCCTCCTCCTCTTCCTCCCCCCGACCCTCCCGGCGCCTCGGGCTCTCCGCGCCGCGCCACCGCTGCCCAATCCCCCGGCCCGGCCCGGTGGGGAGGAGCGGGGGGCGGGCACTGCGGTGCCTTTTCCCCTCCCTCCTCGGGCCGCCACCCCTCTCGCTCGCTCCTTTTCGGGTGGCTGGGGCCCCCCGGCGGAAGGGCAGAGGCGGGGGCAGAGCTTGTGCCCACCCGGCTCCGCGTTCCCCTTCCCCCGCCCTCTCGCTCTCAACTTGTCCCGTCCCGCCCGGCTCCCCCCGGCCTTCACCCCGACCCTCCTCCTCCTCCTCCTCCTCCTCCTCCTCCCCCCCTCCCTCCCTCCCTCCCTCCTACCCCCTCTCTCCTCCCCCCCCCCCCTCCGGCCCAGCCGCTCGCTAATTGAAGAGCCGGGATTCCTCACGTGAGAAGTTGATTTGTAGTTTGAACACGTGGCTCATTCAAAAAGCCGGAATATTCAAGTAATTTTTTTTTTCTTTCCCTTCTCTGCCTCCCTCCCTCCTTCCCTCCCCCTCCCCTCCTCTCTCTGTGTGTTTTTTTGCAGCGAGAGGCGGTGCCTGCGCGCACGTAGTGTGACATTTCCATAGTCCGCCCGCTGCTGCCGGAGGGGCTCGGGGGCAAAGACAAAAAGTACTTTTTTTCCCTCCCTCCCCTCCTCCTCTTCCTCTCGCAGCCCGCCATCGCGGCCCGGCGCCGGCTGTTCCCGCGGCCCCCCATGCGCCCGGGTGGCACGGCACGCACTTAGGGCTCCGTTCGCCTTCGTTTTCGTTTTATTTTTTACCCCTTGAGAGAGGGAGGGAGGGCCGCGAGCTGCGGAGCCGATTATCCTCCCCGTCCTCTCTCTCTCTCCTTCCTCCATCGCGTTTTGTTTTCTCCCCACCTCCTCCCGCCAGCCGAGGGCTGCAGCCGCCGCCGAGAAGATGAACAAGCTCTACATCGGCAACCTCGGCGAGAACGTCAGCCCGCTCGACCTGGAAAGTCTCTTTAAGGACTCCAAGATCCCCTTCTCGGGCCAGTTCCTGGTGAAGACGGGCTACGCCTTCGTGGACTGCCCCGACGAGAGCTGGGCCATGAAGGCCATCGAGGCGCTTTCAGGTGAGCGGCCCCGCGCCCACCCCCGACGGCCCCCGGTGCCCCCCCGCTCCCAGGTGAGACTCCCCCGGCGCGGCGGCGGCCCCCGGGTGGGGGAGGGGGGAAGCGGAGGAAGGCCGGGCCCGCGGCCCCCTGCTTTTTCCACACCCCGGGGCCCATCGCGGGGGCGGGCGGCTCTCGGTGCCCCCCCTCCCCTCTTCCCTCCCCGCGGTCCCTCGGCTCGGCCCGGCGCAGGCCGCGGGCCGCCCGCCGAAATGCCCCGCAGCCGGGAGGTGGGAGCCCCGCCGCCCCCCACTTCTCCCCCCCCTCCGCCCGGTATTTATTTCGGTTTCTTTTCGCCGCTCTCACGCACCCATCACCGCCTCCAGCAGCGCTCCTGCTCCCGGCCCCGACATCCTGTTTTTGTGCATTTAAAAAAAAAAAAAACAACAAAACCAAAAAACACAACACCAAAAAACCGCCAACAACAACAAAAAAACCCCACTAAACAACGTAATAATGACGAGAATAATAAAAACAGCGGGTAAACCTGCTTAGCGGAACCTCCGCGAACGGCGGCCCCGCCGCGCTCGGGCCGCTTTCCCCGCGTGCTCCCGGGCCGGCTTGGAGGCCCGCGGCTCCGCGCAGCCCCTCTCGCCTTCCCCGGGAGCGGCGGCCCCGTGGCCACGGCTTTGTTCCCGCCCCGGGCCGCCCCGCGCTGCCCCGCGGCCGATGAATGGGCTCTAACGTGTTGCGCTCCGCTTTGCTGCCTCGCGCCGCCGCGAGCCGCACGGCCGCTCTCCAATATTTTCCCTTCTGTGCTTCTCCGCAGGTAAAGTGGAGCTGCACGGGAAACTCATAGAAGTTGAGCATTCAGTCCCTAAAAGACAAAGGTAATTTCTCTTTTTTTTCCTCATTATTGTTATTATTAATTCCCTCTGCGTTTCCCTAGTGAGAAGTGATTTGAAAAATTGCATAGGCTTGGATTTCTCATCCTTATGGATAAAGGGATGGCTTTCTTACACCCGAAGCTTGTTCTGTGCTAGTATGGCATAGTGTATTTCTATGAATTGCATTGAGCAGGGTAGCATTAAAAAAAAAAAGAAAAAAAAGAAAAAAAAAAGAAAAAGGCCTTTTTTTGGAATGATCAGGTTATTGCATTGCAATGGTGAAAGGTTGGTGAGATTTTAAAGTTCTCTAGAGGACTTAGAATTCGGTGTGTGAGCAGGAGCTGCAGTGAGGGGCTGTGGAGCGGCGAGCACATGAGCTCCAGCAGCAGAACGCGTCGTGTAAATACGCCGCTGTGTACATCTCTGCTCCTGCCATGTTGGAGTCCAGAGCGTTTTATAGGCACGCGGTGCAGGGCTGTTTGACTATCTGTGTGCGAGAGGGTTTGGATCTCCTTCGAGCTGGTGTAGCGAAGCAGCAGGAGGATGACTTCTTCCTAAGAAGGGCTGGATTAATGGGTCCTTAATTTCAAAATGCGTGTTTAATTTTTTTGCAGAGTAGTAATTTAGTGGGCCTCGTGTACAGAAGCGATACTCGCGCTACAGCAGGGCGGTGTTTTTCTGCTGCCTGTAGCAATTCGGCCACAAATGCTAGATTGCAGGGAACCTGGCGTGCACCAGATAATACCAGCAAAAGACACTAAACTTTGCACGTGCTTGTTTCTGAGCTCCATTATTCAATCTGAGAAGTATGTCTGTCTGTGGAACTTTGGGAGAGGGGTTTCTGGCATTTCAGCATTCATTTTAAAAGCATGGTCCTTTGAAAATAACTGATTGGAAAAGGGGAATTTGGACATAGTAATGGGGTGCTTTGGGAATTGAAGTTTAATCACCGTTAGGTGTTAGAGGAAATCTTTGCTTGGGAAAGCATGGAGGACTTTTTATTTTGTTAAGGGGCACTTAAAAAAAAAAAAACTAAAAACCCTTTCTGGACCATTTCGCACTGTGCTGATCGTTGTGGTTGCATTTGGTACTTCTTTTAATTGGAATTAATGTATTATGTGTGCTCCTTCATTTGTTATGCAAGATACGTGGCTTTGGTTTGCAGCAGTCTGTATTTCAGGTCTTCTGTATATAAAAAGAAATTATTGTGGAGGGAAAATATTTTTATGTTTAAGAAGGAAGAGTCCATGGGACACGTAAGGACTGATCACTTCCTCTCAATTTCCATAATAAATGAGCTTATCGTTCTTATTCATCTTAAGCTTGCACAAATTATTCTGTTCACGTGTTGAAAACACATTTATTTTGCTTATGGTAGAGGCAAACTAAATATTGCTGTGTTCCTCCCTCCAAACTTTTTGTATTACTGTTTAATGTGCTTTAGCGTATTTTTCTGCTCTCTGAGTTGTTGTCAGATGTGGATCAGTGTAAAAGTCCCTTCTTCACATTTGTTGGTGCCTTCCTGTGTTTGTGAATTCCCAGCTATTACCAGTGTGGATCTGTCTGCACTGGGGTTGGGAACAGGGCTGCACTGGACTTTAGCACTTCTCCAGCCTACATATGGGCATTGAAATAGGATTTAAAAAAAAAAAAAAAGGCAGATACAATTGTATCAGCCTAGCTGCCTTGTTTCTCCCCAAGTCCTCACTAGTTAAAGCGCACACAGCTCCGATTTACGCTGCTGTTTAAGAGAAAATTAACTTGCATTTCTCATAGCTGCGCTTCCTTCCCCTTTGTTTCTACTACTCCTCTTCCAAAATCAAATATAGAAACCCATTTAAAATTTGTTCAGTGGCCTCTGTAAGTAAAATTGCCTTTCCTGCTCCTTTTATAGATGTAGGACACTCTTCCATTTGGGGGTGGGACTGGAAGGAGGTGGGGGAGGGGTTGTCAAAAAGTTGGGATTTTTTTTTTTGCGTCTCCAGACATTGCTGACTGGGTGTGTATGTAGAGTGGTGAGCTGTGTAAGAGCATGGCCTTCCCAAGCTGGCATTTTAGTGAGGCTGGTTGTTAACGTGTTTTCAGAGTAACTTCCTGCAGCCCCCGTATCTCTTGATGCAGGGGGTGCTGGCTGGGCCTCCATGGGGCCTCGTGTGCTCCTCTGTGTCCGAGCCGGCCAGAGGAGTGGCACTGTTCACAACACCAGTGAATACGCCAAACCTGTCCCTCCCTGTGAGCATGCGATTAAGTTGGGTCAAGTGATGTTTCTTAAGAGCAAAAGTTGGTTTGTGGTGCATTGGAATTGTTTAATGTGTTGTATTGCCCCCTGGTCACTCTGAGGCTGCTTTGCGGGAAGCTCCAGCTCACTGCCTGACAAATTCCTCTTATTATTTTTTTTAAGAGTGTATGGCTACCACTGGTGGTTTGTGGGTGTCTTTCCAGGGAAGGGTGGAAGGGAAGGCCGAGTGCTTGGCCATCCATCTCCCGGTCATGCACAGGAGGTCAGGGTGCCGTGAGCCGGGGCTGCCACAATGCTGATGGCTGGAGAGGGACTGAGGGCTGGGGTGGCTGCGTTCCAGCCTCTGCTGGATCCCCACATTGGGAGTGGGCACACCCAGGCCTGCAAAATTGCCTCCCTACCTGCTGTGCAGGCCTGTGTATGGCTCTGCCTCCCCTCCCCCTGGAAGTATTTAAAGACAAGGGCTGTGCTGAAAGAAGGGGCCTGGTCAAGGTTTTCTTGATGGAAGGGTGGGGAATTATTTCGGGGGAGGTGCAAAGTCTTTAATAAGCTCAGCGTAGATTTCTGACTTACTATGGAAATCTCAAGGGAATGTGAAAGGAATGCAGAAATTCTGCATTCGGACCCCTCTGCATGGAGGGAAGGCCGTTGCAATATTTAAAGGTTTAGGTCACTTTATTCAAAACTCTGTGGAGGCATCGCAATCATCCCGCCCGCCAGTCGTGTTCCACCGAGGAACGCGGGGCACGGTTCGGGCAGCCGTGCCTTGGCCCAGCTCTCCTCACTGGGGCCAGCGCCGCGCAGCACATGGCAGGCCTTTGGGTGCTGCCTCGTGGCGCGGCAGGAGCAGCTGGCACCTCGCGAGGCCGCCTGCGCTGTGCCTGGTTGCTGACATGGCCCTGTGTCACTTGTGCTGTGCCCTTCCCCTCGTCACACCCAAATGGGGGTACCTGGAGCTGGGCCCCGTCCCTTCCAGGTGCTTAAATCACTCGTGACACCTGAACTGCATTAATGAGGAGGTGTTTTCTCTGATTGGGAGGTTAATTTTTTTTAACCACACCTCTGGGAGCCCTTTGTTTCTGTGGAGAAAATAAATTCCCTTTCCCTCTGCTGGAGGGGCTCTCTCTAGGAGAGGAGGTGACAAAGGTGTGCCACGTGGGTGAGGCCTCCTTTGATGTAACGCCCAAGCGGGTGATGGCTGATCTGAGGGCAGCAGGCCCCAAAGTCCTCACAAAACCCGTCTGTGGGAGCCTTGCGCTGTGCTGTCGGATTCGGTTGCTAATTTCTAGTATGATTAGGGCTTGTGTCTTCTGTGTGCGCAGGGCAGTGGGAAAAGCCTTCAGGGCCAACCTATGCAGGGAAGCTACGGCAGTGTGGATATTTAAAAATAATTTTGTGGCAGACATTTTTAGTCTTGCTTCTGTAAACATAAAGCAAGGCTAAGCATGCTGTATGTAAGGAGATGTGATAGAAAATGTCATTCATTAACTGTATTCGTGCCCTTTTCTGTGGAACGAGGCTGAGGCCGCGCCTGGGTGCAGATCAGCATTTTAGAGAGCGGAAAGTCAAAATGCGCGATTTAAAATTGAAAGCTTTAGTCTCTGTTCTCACACTTCTGCTTGCAGATGTGAGCAGGGATTTTTTTTTCCCTTCTTAATAAATAAATAATTGTTTGAAAGCTCACTCTTGTAGTAGAAAATGTGAACCTGCGTAACTGTTGTGATTGCGTGTGGACAAGTTGTGATGGCAAGAACAAGAAATTATTTGCTGACCATGTTCTCTTATGTTGTTGAAAGCTTAAATTTTACAACTACTCATACCATCTCATCATTAAAAAATATATATATATCCTTTTTTGCTGCAGTTTTTTTTTTTTTTATAAGCTGAAATACATGAAATACATCCCCCCAAGTTGTGCCCTGAAAGCTTAGTTTCACACTTTTTGCTTTGTGGGAAAGCATACCTGTAGTAGACATTAAGTTGTGTGTAGATTGGTAAATCCTGAAGGGAAGGACTGAAAAATAGCATTTTTTGAAGTGTAATGCAAAAGTAGTGAAGTTTAAACAGGAAACATTTAAAAATTCCTGATTTTTCTTTTTATTCTTAATGTTGAAGTAATGAGAGCCCTTTTGCACCTTTTTGAGCCCTTGAAGGTGATATTTTTGTAAAACGGGGGTATTCATATCAGTTACTCTTTTAAGTGCAGAGCTTAGGACTCTGCAGTGCTGGAGTCCTTTTATGGCTTCTGGCTGGCTTTTGGGTGGACTTCAAATGCTCAGTTTTGACCTGAAAAAATCTTGAAGAGCTTGGCATTTATCTCCCTAACAGAAAACATAGAACTTCCCACAATGCTTTTGAGCAGGGACACAGGCAGAAATGAAATGCGCCTTCTTTGCCATGGTCGGGAATTGCAAAATGAATCCTATCTCCTTAAGCCTGCTCCTCTCCCTAAAGACATTTTAACTTTCAAGGCTTACTCCTCCCAAACTTCTGATAATCAGTGGAGAGAGGTGTGGAGCACAAAGTACGGTGGTGGTCTTGTCCTATGCCCAATGAGGCAGGCGTGGTGTGGTGTGGCATGAACTTCAGATTTTTGTTCTTGTAGTTTGAGCCAGTTCTGACTTGAAATTGAAATTAATTGAAATTTGCTCCTTTAAAACAAGAAAATAAGTGGACTATGGGGGCAAAAAATAAATGTTATAAAATGTCTGGAGAATAACTTCATCTTTTTCAGAGGGCCAAGAATAAGTGGAAAAGCCTGAGCAAGGTTGATGCATTCAGCAGTTCCTAGGTGCAGTATGTGCATCCAGGGTGCTGCAGTGCAGTTCTCTTCTAAAGCATGCTCTCAGGTTTTGTGTGCAATGTGGTTATCTGCATGTTCTTTCTCTTGGCTGAAGCAGAGTACAAAATTTTATGTTTGCTAGGATAAAAACCTAACTTTTCCTTATTTTGTCTAGACAGGTGACGCTGTCACCAGAAGTACTGGGGGTTCCATCCACACGCACATACATACTTTTATGTTTCCCTGAACGTGCAGAGAATACACATCTATATGGATTTCCATCTTGCATCTTTGCTGTACAAGTCTTACATCTGGTGTCCAAATAAAGGCAATATTGTTGATAAACTGTGGGGGGACCCTTGGCATAGAGTGTGCTGCGGAGAAGCAGATTAGGTGCTCCTCGGTCTCCTTAGGCTCACTTATCAGAGCGGGCACTTTAGGGGGCAGTTGGTTTTTTCCCATCACCTCCAGTGTAAGCAATCTGCCTTTGGGAAGTTCCTGTACAGAAGCAAGAGCTTCTGTGTGTTTGGGCATGTTTCAGGTAATTTAAAAATGAGAATAATTTTCAAAAAAGGTTGGAAAGATGGAAAAACAGGAGGAAATAAGAATCTGTAGTATTAGTTGGTGTTGACAGATACACACACTTGGCCAAGAAGAAAATCTTCATGTTTGTAGTTAGATATCTTTATACGTGGCAAATCAAATGCGCTGCTAGGGTCAATATTTGGGCAAATGTTAACATACTGAACATAAAACAGCAGTAAGAAAGCAGGTAGGAGAAAGGTGCTTTATCCATAAGTGTACTGAAATATGACATGGAAAACTATACTCAGTTATAACGTTAATTGTTATTTTGTTGAAATGCATTCTCACAGCGTTCTCTTTGCATGAGAGAAACCTGCAGTATAAGGGCCATCTCCTGTGCAGTGCAACCCCAACACCAAAGTGCCTCCTAGTTGCTTGCCTCTTCACGGTGCACCAACATCACCCTAAACTGTTCTTGTTCTTGTCTGAATGGAAAACCGACTCTAACAGGAAACATGAGACATTCAGTACTGTTAGTCTAGTTCAGATTTGGGTTGGAGCACAGATAACAAAATAAGTCAAAGAAGGATCTGATGCTTCTTGGAGAGGGGACTAAGTATTGAAAGTATTGAAACAGTCTTGGAATGACAGATCTTCAGGTGGGAGGGGCCTTATTCCATTTGATTTTTTTTTGATATCTTGAGATTTTAAAAAGTGAGTGTAGCTTGGTCAGAAATAATGCAGGGAAATGTTTCTAAGTGTGTGTATGTATATATAGTGTGTGTAAAAATATGTAAAAAAGTATGTATGTTTTAAAAGCGCATCACTGTAAAATCAGTGCAGTTTAAGGAGAGATTTACTAAAAGTATCCAGGGAATCTATAAAAACAGCCAAGGTTATTGGCAGTGGCTCTTCTCTTTTTGCTAGTGTTAGCACACTTGAACACAATCGGAGATGAATGTTCACTTTTGAAAGATTAACTTTCATGCTCAGCTGAACTTTAGGAACGCAATTTTAAAATACATAGTCTGCACTGAGTGTCCATTACATTTTTCCCCTCTGAAAATAGCAGAGCTTTGTTTTGGTAAATTGATTAAAAATTTAAGAGGTACAGACCCTGTCAGTTCTCCCTTAAAAATGGAGCTTGTTGCACCTTAATGGAGTCTGAAGTATTGCGGTGCAGAAATGTGCCCCAGCTGTACCAGGAACATGCATGTGTCGTCTGGCAAAGGGAAAGATATCCCTTTAAAATAAGTAAATATAAAAACAAAAACAAACAAAAAAACTGAACTACTGTTGGTAGTTTGGTGGGTTTTATTTGTAGAACTGTTACGTGGGTCATCCAGGAATTTTTCAGTCATCAAGTGGAGTATTTAGTTTACATGTGTGGAAGACTCTTGATGCGCTGGTGGTTTTCCAGTTATCACACAAGAACAATTCAGTTCGTCCTCTGACTTCTAGAGTAAAAATTTCAGAGCAATGTGTCTTTAGGACAGTACTTGAAAAATATATTCTATAGATGTTTGAGGAATTCGGGCAGTAGTTTAATCCAAGCTAAGAGACAAGATAATGTGTAAATGACATATTTTCTTTTTCCTGTTGTGAGTTCTGATAGAAGTGCTTCAGATGTGTTTCCAGTGAAAGTTTTACAGCAGCTGCAGGCACGTAACTTGGGGAGAAAGCATTGTTTGTCTAGGAATATTCTGCACTGGTTGGTCACAAATGGGTATTGCTGTGCCATCAAGGATGTGTGGGTCTTCTCATTGAGGCTCTGTAGTATCTGAAAGAATCACGTTTTCCTTTGGAAAACCAGAACTGGGGTGTGTGGAGGCAGCTGCTCACTGGGGTTGAGTGAGAGCTTCTCCAACCTTTAGCAGTGTTGGTCTCCATGGGTTCAGGTGCTGGCAGTGCAAGCTGCTGTGCAGCAAGGCTGTGCAGGGATTCTGGCCCTGACAGGGCAGCTGCACTTATTCCTTACTGTTGCTTATTCCTTACTGACTGTATGGACTCTGAAAAATTTTCATGTAGGACAATTTTTTAGCAATATGTACCCTTCAGAGCTGCTAGTTATTTGAAGCTGTATGGAAAGTGAGATTATTTCTCAATTTCAAGTACGGTAAGAGATGTTAAGTGTGTAGTTGCACATGTGTTCTGTAGATTTACTAATATGTACTGAAGGAAGAGAAGGGTCCTATGAAGCAGCATGGGTATTTAAGCTGATTCTAATAACCTAACTAATAAAGGAGAAATGGACAGCTTTTAAAGCCTGAATACAGATTTCTTCTTTCTTTGCAGTACTGCATACTCAGCATTAAATTTCTCCTGAGTTCAATGCTGGTGCTTTGTAGCAGTGGTGTAAAACTGTTTTCACTCTATTAATACTGCTTCATCCTGAGATGCACAAGAACTTCTTTTAAAAGACCTTAAAAAATTAAATCGCAGTAGGTGACCATTGGTTCTTGCTTCATTTATTCATTAAATGTGAGGTTTGGTGCTTGGTGCTCTGACTTCTGATACCAAATGGTGAAATCCCGGCACCATGCTTTGGGTTGCTGCTCACCTTGTTTTTCTGAACTGTGCTGTATATCTCTGTTTAGAAGACTTTATTTTCCTGTTATGCAGTTGAGAGGGTTTTTTTTTCCGAAAGAAATGTGATTTCCAATCTCTTTTTGCCCTGGCTGCTGTCTTAAACAAGAAATGCCTGTGCACATGTGAGTGTACTTCAACTCCTGTGTTATGCACGGAACTGAACTCTGCTGAAGTGGCAGATTACACACCTTTTGTACAACCAGATTTGATGGCTGTTGTTCAGTTATACACAAGTTGTGAGTGGAGTTATCCTCTCAGGTGCTGTGATTTGTGATTCCTCCACACGGAGGTGAAGCTCTGTTATTCTCTGAAAATAGTATTGGAGAAAGATTTAGAGGATAAAAGCAGAAGATGGATTTATCATTATAATTTGCAAGGTCCTTTTGGACTGAGTTAAAGATTGCTTTTTCTTTGTGTTTGAGTAGCTCCAGTAAAATCACAAAATTGCATTCATTTTGCTTGTCTTTTCGGTAAATAATAAGCTTATGTATGCTGCTCTTCGTCCCAACGCTTGTGCTCACAGCACCTGTCCACACAGTTCAGTCGCTGAACTGTCACTGGCTTTGATGCTTGCGATCAGCACTGTGGCATGGCAGTGCTGCTTCTGAGCGCCTGGCCGGCTGCGGGGATGCAGCGCTGCACGAGCTCTCATGGCAGCATGCTGCAGAGCGCTGCTCTCCTGGGCACGGCAGCTCCGCAACGTGGCTTTTGGGATGGAAGCGCAAGCTGTGCTGACGGCTGAGCTGTGTGTTGGTGGGAACGGTGCTGGTCTGTGCGCTGGAAAGCTGCTGTGTGAGGGAGCTTTGCCTCGCGTTGCTGAGTGGGTCTCCTTGGGTGATACCCTTTAAAAAGGGGGGAAAAAAAGGGAGAAATGATAAAAGGCAAGGCTTGGGAAATTCTGTTTGAAACTTGGACACCCTGACCTGCTGTTGCTCCTCTGACATTCAGCCCAGAACCCCCCGGTGCCCTGTGCATGATGTGCACGTGGTTTAGGAACCCTTAAAGCACTCCTTGAGGCTGGGGGGAGGTGAGGCTGCTAGGGTTCTTTGTCTCGCTCTGTAGTCCCAGAATGACATAAAAGTGGTGCAAGAGGAATTCAAATTGAGCTGAAATTTGAGGGGTGATGTTGAGGAGAAAAATGAGGAGTATGCACAAACACTGGTGTTAGGAGGGAGTGAGCAGTGATTCCCAAGGAAGAATGGTTTCCTTCCGTGGTGAATGCTTATCTTACGGAATCATTGTCTTCCTTATGCTGGCTTTTTTTCTGGTAATTGGTATTCTTTGCTTTTTTCCTGCTCTCTATTCCTTCTTTAAAATCTTCTTCTTCAGTCCTCAGTAGCTGGGCACATGTAGGTGCATGTGGAACAGCTGAATTTCAGAGCTTTGTGAGGGGTGTTTGAGCTGTGCTAAGCCATGTGCTCGCTGGCAACTTATGATAGAGCTCGGGGCAGGTACCACCCGATGTCAGCGTCCTTCTCAGTCATCTGTACTGCACAACTGCAAGAAAGCTGGTAATTACTGTCTTGGTGTGATAGTAAGCTCACAGATTTGTGTACAGACTGAATCTGGAGCAATCAACTACTAAATAACGTAGTAACCTTGGTCAGAATTATCATTGTCACTCATGCAAACTCTGCTCCTTCTCGTGACTTAAATATCTCAAAATACTGTGTTTGAAAACAAGTTATTAAAGGCAAATAATCTTGCTTCTAATGATCATAAACTCATAATTTAGTCTTATTAATAAGTTACTTAGCTACAGTATGGTATACAGTTTTTTTTTTCTTGCTTTATTCAAATCTACTCAAATCTATTCAAATGCTCAGCTTAATGCAGAGTGAACTAAAATAGTTTAAATGCTTATCGGCTACACTGTCACTGTGTATGCAGTGCAATCTTCAGGACTGCAGAAAATTTCCCTGGTCATAACAGTGTATTTTGAATGGGCAGTGAGAGTGGAAGAAGTTGATGCTGGCCGCCCTCACATGATTTTCAGGATTCTGTGAAGAAGGAAATGAAAAATAATGGGGTTATTTAAAAGGTGATGGTGGCTCTCCTATGAGTGCTTTCATAGAACTTCCCAAAATCATGGGGGACTTCATTGTATTATAAAGGTGGGGAAAAATAATTTAATAAATGTAAAGGTTAACAAAGAAAATGTGCTTATGCCTCTTACGTACAAGTGTTTGTAAGCATAAATTTAATGCTGTGACATTTAACAGTTTGACAATTCTTTTTCATATCTTAAGATCTCTTACTACTTGTGTTTTAGTTACTGGCTTTTTCATTTGGGCAGGTTCTCGGAGGCTGTGGTGAAGGACTTGTGTGAAAGTTCAGGGATTGCCTTCGTAGTAACCCCTAATGTGCTAAGCAGGTCTGCTGCGGTGAAAGCACAGAAGGGTGCTTTGGCAATTCTTAAAAAATGACATTTAATGAGGGTAGAACAACGTACTTCTTAATTTTAAAAAGCTTTTGCTATGAGGATCTGTGTTCACAGAGAAAGTGGTGTAGATAGTACTTTACAAATTTGGTTCTAAAGACGTGTAAATCATAAAGCCATGTTTTTCAGTAACGTTTTTAGATCAACACGTGTAAAATTGTGCATGAGTGCAAACTCTGTGCATGATCTAGTGCTGCACCCTGGCTGAAAGGCAGTGCTCCATAACATGGGAGAATTGAACTTCTTGAGGGCAGAGTAGGCAGTTGTTTTCAACAACATGTAATAATTGTGATTAAAAGCGCAGCTGTGAAATAAGTGTGGTACTGTTTTGCCCACATTTTATGTGCGGTTGAATGGGATTTTTCTCTTTTGTAGGGAATTCTTCAGAAAATATTAATTTAAGAAAATAACAGTGCTGTTTGAAAGCCATGAGACTGATTTATTTGGCTTTCTTTTCTTGCACGTGGTGATGGTCAGCAAGAAGATGACAAAGCCAAGCTGCACAGTTGTCAGTTTCTGTGATGCTTGCTTTGTGAGAGGGCAAGCAGAAAGGAAGGAAAAAAGATTTGGTGATGGAATTGCATCACTCACAGGTTGTACTGCTTCTGAGAAGCGTGTTATGTCTCTGACTGTCATTTACCTTCTTTAAGGTGGCATGGAGTTGCCCTTACTAATTTTTGTTGGTGTTCAGGTAGATCAGTGTGCAGACCAATAAAACAATTACTAAAACATCAATATGGGAGTTGATGTCTTGCTCACGTGCATCAGTTTGTGCTTTAAAGGTTTGATTTCCAAAAACCAAAACTTTTCAGTTATGCCAGTGAGGTTTGTTACACTGAATCCTTTGAGATGGGAGATCTTACTTAAAGCAGTAGTAATAAGAAATGTATGGCAAATTGGACAATTCTACTGTTGTAAGCCTGGCGAGATACGATTCAAATCTATTCCTGTTAACTCAGCCATGGGGACTTAAAAGCCAACTCTTTTGCCATTGCATTTTAAATGTTTCTTGGTTTGTCTTCAGATTGAAGGGTGGACAGTAATAAGGAGGAAATTAATAGGTTTAAAACTTAAACCAACAACAACAATAAATAAATCCAATTGCAAGAAAACCATCAACACGTAAGCAGGCTGGCAGTTGCCTAAGAAGGATATTTAAGAAATACTAACTACTTGTATCATGGAAATGCTAGTGAGCTTGCCTGCTAGCTGAAGTTCATATGTACACTTACAATCTCCCTTTGGCTCTCCCTTTTCTCTTATTCCAGTTATAGCATGTGAGCTTTTTGAAGTTAAGTGCTCCAGAAAGTACCATCTACATCTCTCAGACCCTTAAAAACATCTTCATTTACTGAGAATCTGTGGAATTGGATGTTAATTTGTCATTTTTTTCATAGAATAGCCGAAGAGAGGCAGAGAGATGTTTTTCTTAAATTAAAACAAACAAACAAAAAAAAAAACAAAAAAAAAAAAACATATGTAGTAATAATAAATCCATGTGTGGGGTGAAATTGTGAGGCTGCAGTGGGGTGGGCACTGCGATGCATCCTTGTGCTCCCTAAACACCTAAAGCCTCTCTCAAATTAAGCTCTAGAGCATGCAGCATGCCTTTAGGCTGAGAGGCTTAAATCAGGTATTTACTAGCAAAAAAGGTAGCAAATAGCTCCTCGCTTTTTGATGTTACACAACAGAAGTTACATGCTGTGTGTGGTAGAGTTAGAACACCTCTTGCTATTTTATTTCAAGCCTTCTATTACATCGTCCAGTGAAAGAAGTGTGTTGGAATGGTTAATGTGTAGCATACAGTCACCTTAACCTGAGTATGAATATCCTTTGTTTCAACTGAAGTTGACCCAAAATTGGCCAAAATGTGTTATGCTTATGTAGTAACAGCAATGTAAGGAATCTGGAAGGCATTTCCAATGTTGTTTGGAAATACAGTCTCATGGGTGAGCAAATTGGGAATGTAATGGTGGGAAATCAGACAGATGGAAGAGTGCTATAGAGTCTGTCTAGCAACTGCATCACAGAGCAAGGCGTCTTGTTGGCATCTCCGTTCCTAAAATTTTGGACCCTCCTTCCCTTTAGAAATGGCTCTGAAGTGTCCTGCACCATTTCTTTCTACCTCTCTGCATTTTTAATAAGATCTCAATTTGTGAAGATTTTTGAAACTAAATAATAATTCTTTTTCTTAGAGATCCCTAGCCCAGAGCACGATCTTATGTTGCAGGGATGTTGTACATCAACTTTGGTCTAGATCTGCTTCTGCAGCTGGTGTAAAACTCTGCAATTGGTCCTTAATGGGAATGTTGGCTGCTTCATCTAGCAGCCTTGTGGGCACCAGGAAAATAAGGGGATAGAAGGAACTTCCAACCCTTTTGGTGGCCGAGGGAAGGGATAGGACAGAGGAGAAAAGAGTGGGAAAGTATGAAACAAAAAAATATTGTTGTATTACTAAGGGATTATTAACTTGGTTGGGTTAGGATAGTTTCTAGACAATTTTTCATGTGTCTAAGTAGCACTTCTGCATTTAAACGTATTATTTTTAGTCCTTATACATTCTGAGTATTTTTGGTGTTATCCACAACCCAGCTAATTGCAAGTTAGCTGTTGGGATGGGAGAATAAACGGCAAGTGACTATAGCCCTAAAATATCTGGTGAAAAATGTCAACTCAGTAGTAACATTGTTTGAGGAATATAGACTTCATGTTCTAAGTTGGGAAGAGAAATTGTCATTTAATCAACAGCTCTCCTCATACTCCCCCCAAAAAAGCAACAAACACGAATCCAAAACAAAACAACGAAAAACACACTTTCCATTTCTCCAAAGAGTTAGGAGAAGAGACAGGGCTGAAATGTTGGAAGCCACCAAGCAAAGGGGAGGTGAAAGTTCTTTCCCTTTTTCGATATTGGTACTTCCCATTAATTTTGAAGCAGTGTTTAATTCTTTAATTAAGGAACAAATATCTTAACAGCCTTCGGTCATTAACAACACCTGGAAAAATTGTTTTTAAAACGAGACATTCAGCATTAATGTGGTAATGGAAGAATCTTAGAATTTTCTTTTTAAAATGCCTTTATGGACCACTTGTGGGAATTTACAAATAATTAATGTAAGCTTTTAGTCTAATTAGTGGTGTGAGGAGTAGTCAAAATTAAATCTCAATATAAATGGTAATAGGTGAAAGCTGACTGCCCGCCTTGCCTCAGAACACCACATTTACCTGTACTGTGTAACTTAACTCGGATGTGCTAATATAAATCTTCTGGTTGCGCTTCCTGTGTTATGTCCTGCCCACAAATACACAGTCTCTTCCACACATTGAGGTGGAGCTACCCCAAAACTAGGGTGCACATGGGGTCTGGAGCTGGGCTGGTGCCTCGGAGCATGGGGCCATGTGGTCTGCAGGCTGCTCCAGTTGCTCCTGGAGGGGAGCAGTAAGCAAATATGATGTTTTACAGACACTGAGAGGAAGTCTGATCATTCACACAGTAGAATCTGTGAAGCAATCCAGAAGGTAGATTTTCATGTTGAGGGATTAGATGATATGCCACTGCAGCACTGCTCATGTGGTAGGTTGTGTGCAAGATGAGTTGGGACAAGTGTAGCTAAGATCCAACTGTTATGTCCTGCGTGAACCTTGAGAATTCGCTTTCCTGAATTTTATAGGAAATGCTTATTCTGAGTGGTAGTGCAGTGCTTTTAAATCCAGGTGTGGAATTAAATAGTGAGGCAGCACAAAGGGAAGCACCGCTGCAGTTTGTGGCTTATCTAAGCTTTGTCTGCTTGACCTGCTGATTTAGGTCTGTCAAGGAGCAAAAATGTTTCATGTACCCTCCTGTCCAGAGCTCAGCATTAAAACAGGAGGTGATGTTTGTTAACAAGTTGGTATCTGAAACCATTCCCCTTTCTTATCCAGGTAAGGCGTCAAGAGGAAATTTCTGGTTCACAAGCTATTGGCTTGCTTAGATAAAATACAGCAGTGGTGTCTTTAGCATGCCTTCTAATATACTCTAGAAATTAATTACCTCTTAATAGAAGTGATATAAAAATCTCAATTTGTCTCTTTACTGAGTGTTTTTAACAGAAATTAAGTGTGCCTTCTTCTTAAGCAAGGAGTGTGACCCCTTGCTTTTGCAGGTAGCCAAACTACTTGTTAGGACTAAATGGTTTATATACAAAATTTCATGTGTATCTTTCTATTATACACACAATTGTATATAGCATTATATATAAAACTACATATATTTTTAAGGTATGTGTAGAAATGGTTTAGAAGTTTTACTTTGGTAATAAATCTATGATGGGTGCTTTCAGGAATTAAATCCAAACAGGTTAAAGAGGTGGAAAAGACTGTCTTAAACCAGTGGAGTTGCACTGAAGCCAGGGGACAGGCTAAAGCTGCAGCATTTCTTACAGAATGAGTTGCTTCAGTGCCTTAATCTACTGTGCTGCCTGCGTTTGCCATGAAGGATGTGATAGAGAATCCCCCTGCCTCTTCTCCATGTTGTGACTAAAAAACCCTGTTCTTTGTTTCTGTTCCTCAGCCACACTAATATTAATTAAGAGTTAAGGACTCTTTTATTTAGTACTTTTGCACTAGAATGACACTTTAAACACTGATTCGCTGATGTGGTACAGCACTGCCTGCTTGAAGGCAATCTGGGGGAACAAACTAATAAACTGTGTGTGTGTGTGTCACTTTTTGAGGTTTATTTGCCTGTTTTTGTTCTGATGGTTGCAGAGTAACCAAGGTACCTTCTCTCCTTTCCCCCCTAAATTGATTTCAGTAGCAGCGGTTTTCCATTTGGGCATAGGAGTCACTAATCCTGTAACTGCAGTTGATCATATTGAGGCTTCTTACACCAAAATAGTTTTCTCTTGGTGGCTCTCAGTGCTGATGGATTGTGGAGCGCTCTGCAGCTGTGCCCTTGGAGTGATGTGCCAAGGCTTTTCCCATGTAACTTGTCCTAGAATGGTGCCTAACTAAAGTGAATGAGATGGATGAGCACTTGCTCGGTGCCCAATCCTTGGAGCAGAGAAGAAGGTGGACCATTTACTCTCCATTCCGTAGATATTGAGTTCTAACAATTGGATAGACTAGCGTCACTGATGTTCACCCAGTCTCTTCTCAAACATGTTTAACTTACTCCACAGAAATGTCTAAAGAGTAGTTCTGTTTTTTTTGGTTTTTTTTAGCATTAACAGTGTGCGTAGTTCATCATCTGCTGAATTAAAACTGAGCACTGTGTGGGGTTATTGTGGGAAAAATGGGAATTAAGGAGAAGGTGGCAGTGGCTTTGGGGTAGCAGGATGAAGAGAAGGGTCTGTGGTGAGTGTGGGCACAACGACCATGCAGAAATGCAGTTACTTAGATATGCGTGCGTGTGTTTCTCTCCATGCTGGTCAGACTTGGGGCTATCTGTAAGATGCCCTCTAGCACAAAAAGTTAGGGACTCTAATTAAAAGTGTGGTGTTTTAATGGTTTTCTTTTTCTTTTCTTTTTTTTCTTTTGCCTTATGAATGTATCTATTCTGTTCTTATTAAAAAAAAAAAAAAAAAAAAAAAAATCCCTGAAGGGAGGAAGGGTCTTTTCTGCACCCAAAGAGACATAAAGGAACAACCCAGCAGGATTTTGGTAGATGGAAGGGGAAAACAAGTGTATGTAGTAGAACTGAGAGAGAAGGAAGGTGAGTACACATTAACAAATGCTGAAATTGTGGGGTTCCCCTTCCCCACTTTCCTTAAGACATGTTTAATGTTATTTATTATATGTGGAGGGTTCTCATGGGTTGTGGACATTGGCAAGATGTCCATGGACCTGTTTTCTGAATTTTCTTACAAGAAATTGCCCTTCCAGAGAACACTAACATTACCTCTTGTATGTGATCCATCTGATGCTACCTTGCTGTTTCTGTCTCTGTGTGTATGTATGGCACAAATGCTGTTTTCCTTGTGAAGGGGCAATGACACCTCGTTTTGCTTGCTCTCAGTGCAAGCATGTGTCTCTCAAAGCAAAGGCTGTGTGTCTTCAGCATTCACAGAATAGATATGTTAGCATGTCTGCAGTCACCAGCAGTGGCTGGAGTAACAAGCCACTTACCTACATAGTTCCTGGAAAAGAGAATTGGAGTATTTGCAAATGGGCTTTAAAAGAAAAAAAAAAAAAAAAAAAAAAAAAAGCAAATGTTTTTCTAAATAATAGTTATGGGCAACTCAGGAAACAGAAGTCTGTTTTCATCACCAGTAAGACATTTGATGTGCTGAATTCATGTGTTGCAAACCACAGCACGTGGAGGCTTTGAAAGGTACAGAGCAGAAACAAAATTTCCTAAGGCTCTTCAGTTGATGGCTACTTGCATTGCCAAGTTAGAAAGGATGAATAAAATAAGAAGCCTGCTTAAAGTGGAGAAAGAGCATGCACCAGGTGCGCAGTTTGTCACCTGGTTGAAATAGGCTGGCAATATCTTGAAGAAATTTTAGGAAAGGTTTTGGTTTTTCTTTTTTCCCCTGTAGGAGCTGATAGTAACCGAGAGAAATCTCAAATCTCACGAGAGAGAAATCTCATGCTTTTCTACCTGCTGCTGTTGTGTGTAACTCCCTATGGTCTGCACAAGGCTTTGTTTGCTTTCCCCTTTTGCTTGTTGCAGTACAGCAATAATGTAAAAAAAACAATTCTTTTTAACTTTTCACATGCACAAGAAAACAGCCACCTTAAAGCTTGTGAATTGGGTACAGAGCTAAAATTGCTTGTGGTGCAGACGGGTATCTGATTGTGGTGTAAACAGCATCAGACAGGATGGTTCGTGTGGCTGCTCTCATGTTTTGAAGTGACCTTTCAGTTCTGTACAATAGGTGTCTCACTATAGCCACAAATTGAGGTGCACAGTGGGACTGTCCCTGTTCTGTACGTAGCTCTCCATTTCCTTCTGCTCTGAGTGTGGTGGAGGAAGGTGTAATTGGGAGGTGCGTTTCTTCTGTGCCACTCATCCCTTTCAGGGTACCCAAGTTATTTCTGTGCTCTGAGAGCTGGCTGGCAAAGTTCTAACTTGCATCAAACCACTCCATCCTTCAAAGCCACATAGGAAGAAAGGAAACACCAAAAGCTTGTGTTATGTCCTTTCGTTAAGTGGGTGTAGAGGCTGCTGCTCGTGCTTTCAGTGCATCGTTTGGTCCAGCAGATACGCAGCTTTGCTTATGAAGGTAAATGTGAGGTGTACTGGTGTGCGTGTTTCTGGATGGGATCCCTTCTCCCCACTTTGCTATGGGGTGGCTATGGGGCACGGCTCTCCCAGCACGCAGCTGGGACCGTGTGTTCCCAGGCCCCTCTGCGAGTGGCACCGCTGGCTGCGAAACCCTCATGAATTTTAATTTGGGTCTAGGAGGGCGAGAGACTGATGGCATGACACAATTGGAAACGCAGTGAATAGCGTATTGACTGCCAATGATGTGGTTTGGGATTTTTCAGCGTTACGATTTCCCAGTATTTGTAATATTGAATGAGTGTCCCCTTCTTTGTTCCGCTTCAGGAGCGAGCGTTCAGCTTCCAGGTTGCTGTGTGAGATTACCGTGATGTTTCAGAGCAGCGTCTCTAATTCACAGCCGTTTCGTAGCAGTTTCTCTCGCTGAGAGCACAGCTGAGAGAAGTTTTCACAGACTCTGAGGAGCTTTCTCCCCTCCGTTACAACAACGCAGCGCCTGACTCTGCTTTATTGGAAATGACAGCTTAAAAGGGGTTGTGTGATCCGGGTTTTTGCTCAGCCGTTTCTTTGCCGATTTACGTGACGGTGATCAAACACAGGAGCGGGCTCTTTGCTGAGGGGGGCGGAGGGCAGCGCGAGGTGCTGCCCCTCCAGGCTGCCTCCTCTGTGGAGAAAGCACGATGCTCGTGTGCACTTCTTGAGGTAAAACCACGCGGACAAAGCGCTCCGAGCAGAGCAGCTTTGTGTGCGGGGAGCGCGAGCTGCACCCAGAGCACAGCCTTTTGGGTGGAGCATTTCCCGACGCAAAAAAAAAAAAACACCAAAAAGAAACAACACCCATGAGACAACATTCGTTGCGGGGCCGCGTGTGGGTGGCAGTGCTGAGAAGAACCGAGCCTCTGGGTAACGTTGCCAGACGGGGACATCTCTGAAACTTGTTTTGTCGCAAGACTTTGTGAGATTAACCAGCTTCCGTCGTAAAAAGGTCCCTAAGACGCGCCGGGTTTCTCAGTGAGAGGTCGGCACCGAGCAGTTAAAGCGCTGGGAAAAAGTGCGCGTTGGAGCACGGGACCGGGATTGAGTCGCTGCGGTGGCCGCGGCCCCAGGCGCGCTCCCCGGGCTGCCCCGCGGCACTGCCCTACCTGAGCCCCGCCGCTCGCACATTCCTGCGAGTCCCCAGGGGCTGCTGGCATCTCTGGCATTTGTTTGTTCTCTCGCTTTGGGGGAAGGGAGGAGACAAAGGAGTTGGCTGTGAAGGCCGCCAGCACGCTGTTGCCCGGCTCGGCGGGAGCACTTCAAAGTGCTGGTTCTCTTCACTAGATTGGTGGAAATGATACAAATTTAGGCTCGAAATACAATTAAACTGTTCTTTCCCTTCCTGTCCTCTAACCGGAGATGAAGAATGTCAGGCATATGTGTTAAAATACGTTCACTTGTTAGGCTAATGAAGAGCGTGGTGTTGGAGTAGATGTATTTATTCAAGTTTATAGCCCTTTTTTTAAGAGGCAGAAGTATACTGAAGGATTGTTTGGGAGAATTAAAAAAAAAAATCTTAAGTGAAGGGGAACCTGTTACAAATACAGGGGGTTATCACACCCGTTTATAATGGAGGGCGTTGGATACTGAAGGCCTTAAAGCTGAAGCAAAAATAGTCTTCAAGAAAAACGAGCACTTCATAAAACCCAGCAGCTGCCCAACAAATAACTAGAGGTACTGTAAGAGTTCTTTGGACACACAATGGTTTTGACCTGATGTTTCGTGTTTGCTTTTGCCCCTCCTAGTAGAAAATGGTTAAATGTGGATGCTGCTGTGTATAGATTGCCTTCTAACAGTGTTTATTTCTGTTTTTTAACTTTGTTCTTTAATTAATTTGCAGGAGTCGGAAACTTCAGATCAGAAACATCCCACCTCACTTGCAATGGGAGGTAGGAAATTAATTTAGAATTAAGACATCTGTATTTAAAACTGCTTCTGTTTCTCTCGTCATCCCCAAGACTCTTCCCCTTCCCCCACCTTTCATTGCTGTGCACACACCACCCATTCTTTTCTGGGGAAAAATCCTTTGGAAGAGGGAACAATAGAGCCTTCTAAGCAATTCAGATAACTGCCTTCATTTCTGCGCTCCGAGTTAACCATAAAAAATGTTGAAATGGATTCTTTGGTGAATGCTGACTTCCTGATGCAGCCACTCTTTGACTGAAAGCTTGTCCATTTCAGACCTCAGAGCGAGTGTTTGGTAATCTTGGTGTACCTTCAGATTTAAATCCTTGGCCAAAATCTTTACAAAAGGAGAAAATTCATACAAATCAGTTTTTTCTTTAAATTTTCCTCCTCCTCTTTTTTTCCTTTGTAAGTGGGTGTGGCATTATGGCAAATTGTTTGCTCATGCTATTACAGTTATTGGCTTTCACAACTGCATTATGAACTTACTGTTAATACTCTGCAAACAGTGTTACAATTTTTAAAATAGATGAGCTGGCATGAGAACAGACCTGTTTTCTTTGCTGTTTTTCTTACCTTGTGAGTGTTTAAAACTTTGTTTTCACTTCTTATAGCACTAAGTCATCCTTTTACGTGGGGGAAGTTGGGTGGAGGGGTAGAGAAGCAGTGCTGGTAGCATTGTATGGAGCACTGTTGGTCTGTTCTCAGAAGGTCTGTATGCCTCACCACCTGGCTTTGTCTACTTCATTTGTATCACTCCCTAGCTTACGAGAAAGATGGAGGTATGACTTGCCCAGTTCAGGCTGCCAGCCACAGGGTTTCTGTGGGGAATTGACAAACACCAACTTTTGCTGGTGTGTGCTGTCAGTACAAGCTGACTGAAAGGACTGAGTGTCAGAGCAGGAGCATATGAATCAGAAAAGCTGGGAATGAACATTGATGTAAGCACTACTGAGCACAGACATCAAAAAGCATTCACCTTCTTGTTAGTTCTTAAGCACATGTAGCTTTTACTACTTGTAGGTAGTGGCTTTCTACCCTGGTTTTCATCTGCTTCCTGATTTACAAATGATTTCCCTTTCTTTCTCCATTGCTACCAAAACGGTTGTCCCCTTGCCTCACTGTTCCAAAACACTGTTTTCCTAAAGTTACAGAGCAAGATTTAAAATGATTGCTGAGGACGCCACCTCAGTGTCCTGCTGCTGCTTGTACAGGCTCTGTCTGGGCACAGAATTTGAGGATCAGGCCGTGTGGTAATTAATTTGTACAGTGCTTTGGTGCTCCCTTACAACGTCGAGGTTGCTCACAAAATGTGTTCTTTTCACAAACTTCCTGTCAATTTTTCTTTGTAAATGCAGGGTTTCTGTCACTTCTGTACTAAGCAGGTAAGTTTATAGGTTCTCAAAGAAGTGCTACTGGCAAAGTATGGCAACTGATGCCCCAATTCAACAGTTATATCAGGCTTTCTCTGGGCTCTGTTGTCTTCCGGTGCTGAAGAACTTTACTAAAACTTCCTTTTAACATAATAAGAAAGCTTTGAATGGTCACTACTGAAACCAAGTGTTTTTTGCAGTCAGTTACTTAGTAGGGAGAGTAAGTTTGTGTGTACAATATGTACAGAGAGGGGTTTAGGTTGGAGTATTGTCCTTGCATGATGTTTTCTGAGAGTGGTATGTGTGCAGCAGCCGTGGCAATTTTACTTATTAAATTGTTTCTTATAGTCCCTCTGAGCCAATTGACTGCATCACTCTTCTGTTAATTGCTTGAATGAAGACTGACTTCTAATGGGTGTGAAGTTCTTAAGACCAAACCAAAAACAACCAACGAAGGAGATTTCTGGGTTAGTTCAGTCTAGTAGCCCTCTTTCAGTAGCAAAACACAGAACACCTAAAGCAACACCTTTTTATGTTGGTAGGGAGATCTGAAAAAGAAATGAAGAAGGATTAATGTTCTTGAGATTATTTTTTCTAGAGTAATTGTTGTGATGAAGGTTACCTTGTCATTGCATGCAGAAGACACAGAAGCTTCTTAAGCTCTGTTGAAATAATTGTCATGTTTTGCTCTTTATAGAAGACAGGTATTTTATATGGAAACCTACAGCTGTGCCCCTAACAAGCAGTATGCACATCTCTGACTCAATGACTTGCAGCTCTCCTTGCAGTCTGTGCTACACAGAGGTATCTCTGGGTCATGGGCCACACATAGGGCTGCGACTCCACAGATGGGCTCCTTGGTGTATGTGAAAAATGGCCCACCAAATCTCTGATAAAGAGGGAATCCATACTGTTCTGAAATACAGCTCGCTCGGGTCAGAGAAGCAGGTTAGTGTTGAGAAAACAACCCTTTCAGACCACGTTCAGGGCAAAGTGGCCGAAGAAAGGCAGGTAATGACTTGCTGTAATCTACTGAGTTGCTACTCTGAAACAAGATTTCACACTGAAAAGCTTGCTCTTAAAGTGCAACTGTAAAAGATAATGTTCTGATGAACTTGAAGGCATTTGAGGTTAAGTTTGTACAAAACTTGTCAATTTGTTTGAACTTTAAAAGAGGATTTTTTGCAAGGTCCTGCTTGTTGCAGGGGATTGAGTATGCTTGTACTCCTCTTCCAGCTGGGGGAGATACTGGAGGTAGGGAGGAGGGCAGCATCTCTGCCTGAAATAAGAATACATCGTTCTGGCCATAGGCTGAGGCTGGAGATGAACTGATGGGGGTTTCTTGGGAGTACGTTCTTTGCTCATCCAGGAGATCATATGCAGTTTCCCCTTCCCTCACTGGACTGTTTGGACTTGAGAACTCTGAATCTGTGTGTGTTTATAAAAGCACAGTCTTATTTCGAGTGATCTTCTGCCTCTTCCTCCGCTTGCATATGAAGTGTATATAGAGGTGGCTCTACCAATCTTGTAATTTGGAGGCCATGTGCATTAACAGATTTTATTTTTTAAATAAAGTACTTTTGCTTGTTATCAAGATTGTTTGGCGGAGCAAAGCCACAATTAGTTCACCCCTTTTAGTGACAGTGGGTGGGCATATGTATTTTTTTTTTCCCTTTCTCTCCTTCATCAAATTTGAAGTCCAGATTTGATGCTAAGAAGCATGCCAAGAGGTGGGTTTGCTGTACTGCTTCTTCCATCTTGCCTCTTTCTCATAGGAAACAGCTCCCTGGCTTTATGGTCTCTGCAGAAACGTTGAGAGCTTTATTACCCTTTCTGGAACTACAGTCTCTTCCACAGTAACAGTTTTGACTCCCAATTTTATAACCTCAGGTTCTCTTTCTTAGCTTGTAAGCATTCAGCGCTGGCAGTGTATTTGCAGGATAAAATGATGAGCTCTCCAGAAGGGAGGTCTAGGCGTGGTGATTTCTATTCTATGATTTAAAGTGGAAGTATCCAGGCTCAGTTCCTGATTAAACATGATGAGAATCCAGATACACGGTTCTTTTCCTGAGAAGGAAGAGTTGTGATTTTTTTTTTTTTCCTCTTAAAGCATTTTATAGCTAGATTCTTTGGTGTATAAGATGCTTCAAGAAATTTGCTTTCCAAATATTTTTTTCCATGTTTAGTGAATTGCTAAAGAACAGATTTTCAGAACACAGATGGTGCCAGAAACAGCACTTGCTGGCTCAGCGGGAAGGTAGCTGCTGAAGAGTTCTCACTTAACTTCTGCAGGCTTATTCCCTTATCGGTTTGTTTGGAGCAGATAAACAGATACAGTGTTGGTGAACTCTGTAATAAAAAAGCGTAAAAGCCTGTCCTGTGGAGTGTGAACCTGTTGAGCTAGCAGAGAAGCAAAGAAACCTTGTGACTGTGTTTCTAGCTTTGCTGTGAGAACTGTGAGTTGCTTTTGGGGATAGAAATGTGTGGGATGGGAGGTCTGAGTTAGCTCCTCCAAAGGCAGAGAGATGTTACTAACCAGGTTTTGCTTTTCCTCTTCCTCCTTTTTTGTGGGAATGAAAAAGTCTCATAGTTGCACTGAGACCTGGTGCTTTAGATTCTCTGTCAGAAAAAAAGGATTTCCAGATCACAGTTGCAATGTAATTACATGTTCTGCATTGAGATCTGTCAGTGCAAGAAGAGTAGAGATGGCTCAAACCCATCTGCATATATTGTAAGATAGTTTTCATTTTCTTTAAATGAAGTGAGACTATGGTTGTGAGTAAAAGTTAGTAAATTTTACACTGCACATAATAACTTCTCCAGAGGATCTTACTAGCTTTTATTATTACTTATTAAAACAGCCGAGCTGTGTGAGGTTTTTCTTCTGATTGTATTTTGGATATATCTAGTTTTGGTTTTGGACTGGTGGTGTTTTATCCTGTCATAGCAATGCAGTGTGAAAACTGCTTTTGCTGTGAATGGTAGCTACTCATGATGCAACTTCAGAATACCAAAGATATGGAGAAGGGACAGATTTTAAGAAAAGCATGGAAGCGCTGCATTTAAGAATGAATTAGGATTATACAAAGTGGATAATTCTCATAAAGCAAGTTGTAAAGGGAAGATGCAGGAATGAGCTGCACTTTAATAGAAAGAATTCTAGAAGAAAGAAATGTCCATACATCTGATTCTTAAAATATATTGAAATATGAGCTTTCACCTCACGCCATCTCCAAGAATCACAACTTAATGTTATGCTATAAAAATAATATACAGCTATAAAAATGCTAGTAGAATGCTAAGTGTGAACAAATTATTTCTATCTGCTGCTGCTGTCTAGGTATAGGGATCTTTGTACCATGCTGAGGAAGAAACAGAAGACATCAGGCAGTAAGCTGTGCAGTTCTTGCCAGGTGCTACTAGCCCCACTCTGCAGGAAGATGGAGAGGAGAGTGCATCACTCTGTTCTATGCAGCAGTTTTACATGTTTGGTGATTTATAATGTGCAGAGAGGGGTAAGAAGAGAATTGAAGCTCTTTGAGTATTTCCTCAGTATTTGAGTTTCAAGGTGTTCTAGTGACTGTCTTCTGAAAATGCCTCGTGAGGCTTTACCCAGAATAGTTTCTGTAGTTTAAGATCACTTTTGAGTTCTTGCCTTGTCCTTAGTAACACCTGCACTCTATTTTAGCCTTGTGCTCTCTTTCAATGCAATAAATGTAAACCCAATAAAATATTAGGTGTGGTTGTCCTTACAAAACCTCATGAAATAAAGATTTTAAGTTTGATGGTACTGTACTGGCTGGTATTGGCTGTTGTCTGCTTACAAAGTTAACATCTCACCTCCAGTTGTAGTGTTGCCTCTACTTAACTCATGAGTCTGTTGTGGGGAGGCAGCTGTGTAAAAAGATCTGTGGCGTGTCCCATGCATGCAGATTTCACATAACAGAATTGTTGACTAGAGAGACTGTAAGAATCAAACATCTCCAACAAATTTGAAATGTTGATTGTCATATTGGTTTTCACCTAATTGCTCTTCCTGTTTGCATCGCACTATTATCTAAAATGATGGGGACCTACTATCCATCTTCTTACCTACTACTTGTTGCGGTCTCTTCAGGAGCATATGAGCACCCCTGGCTGGTTTTGCATCTATGCTTGGGGAACAAAGGGGCTTTGCTCTTCTGCCAAAAGGAAAAGGTGGTCCTCCTTACTTTCCGCTCTTTTCAGGGCCCCACACTTTGCATTGACTATTCGTACAGATTTCTCATCCTCCTAGCAGCAGGTGAGGCAATCTGATATAGGGAAGTGACCACCTCTGTAGCAGACCACCCAGTTTTGCACTTGAGACAACATAACGGCTTATATTGAGGGATTTTAATTGCCTGGCTTAATTATAGGGGGTGATATTTACTGGTATATGTGAGGTAATAAACACCTTTTGCAGGTGTTTAAAATGCAGGGTGTGGGAGTGGAGGTCTCCGGGTAAACATATGATATGTTTTTAAGTATATTTCTCACTTGAAGTGATTTATTCATACAAGTGTTGGCTGGAGCAGAGCTGATAATCAGCTTGCAGTTGTTGTAAACAAGGGGGAGGATAAAATGGGGAAAATCTTTATTTTTGGAAGATGGACTCCAAATTTCTACTCAAAATACTCAACTCTTATTTTTTATTGAAGTAAAAAAAAAAATCAGGAATTTATTAAAAGTAGTTGATGTTGATACTTCTGTCAAACATCTGTCCCCATTTTAGAGCTAACATTCCTGGTGCCCCCACTGGATATAATGTGGTGTGATATGTATATATTTTGCTTTTAGGGTTAGGAAAATAGCACTACATTAATTAATGTTACACTTTCAACCTGTATTACAGCTGCACAAGTAAGATATGGAGAAGTTCCAGGTGAGCTTAGTGCTCAAGAAAATGTAAAGGTTGTTTTCCAATGACAAGAACTAGAAATAATGTCAATATTCAATTTCCAAGAAATCGCAGTTCCTACTAACTCAGAGCTGGTTTGATGAACAGTTTAGAGGCATTCTTCCTCCTGGGTGATAACTTGAAAGTACACGTGGAGGATTTTGGAGCGTGTGTTATAGGATGCATGGTGTCAGGCAGATGCCTCAGCTCATCTGATAGAGGCAGAATGTGTTTGGCTGAGTAACTTTTGAAGAAGATGCTCAAGTTCCACAGCTCTTCTGCTCAGAACATTAAGTGGAATAACTGCTGGTTTCTTTGACTACTGTGAGCAGTAAGCTGCAGTGACTTGCTGTTTGTTAACACTGCTGTGGAAGGAGGAGGGTAAGGAGAAGAGGGCAGCAACTGTTTGGGTTTGAGACGTAATCTGTTGTCTCATCTGAGCTTTATGATTCAGTGAGCTGCTGAGATTTCCACGTTGAACTATGAGCTGGCTTAGTCAGTGGTGGGCTTAAATGTCAGAGCACAGAAAACTAGTGAGCTGTGAGTTTAATATGCGACTATTTCACCTAAGGCAGTCAGAAGCTTTCTCTTTGTAGACCCATAAATGCAGTCTATCTATATTTTCTTCCAGTGTTGAGATGGAGTAGTAGCTAAGGGTTAAAACTCTGTTTCAGTGTACCCACTTGATCAGTGCTATGTTTGATCCAGCCTTTTTCTCCTGATCCAGATTTGCTCCATCATCCTGTGACTGAAGAAAAATTGTTTTCATAGTGAGTTTTTGATCTTCTAGGATACAGGAAGGCACAACCAACGATCCCTCAACTTCTGAGAATTTTTCCAATAACGAAAATTATTGGTGTGCAAGAATTCTGGTGATTGTCTATCACCACAGGGCTACTTGGTGATGTTAGAATAACGCACTGCTCACAGTCCTGGAATAATATGATTATTTGTGTTGATGGGGTGGTTTTTTGACCTGTATTCTCTCATGTTGAGTATATGGATTCAATAGTGTCTACAGAAGTTGAAAAACCTGAGAAGATGAAGAAAGCTTGATTGACTCAGCATATTTCTTGGGAAACCAGCCACCAGATATTTTATTTAAAATTCTGGAGAGAGAGATGGGAAGAAATTTTGTCACAGGCTCAGCTGCCAAAGCCTTGCTGCCCTTAGCTATTCTTTTCACTTAGGGAGTAATTTTGATCATAGTGCAGCATCTTTATTCAATGTTGTGATGTCTTCTCACAGAATTACAAAACCATTCAGATTGGAGGAAATCTCAGGAGGTTTGTAGTCCAACTTTCTGCTCAAAGCAAAGATCTGAAATGAACTTAAACTAGATTGCTTAGGATTTTAAGTCTTGGAAATCTCCAGAAATTGAATTTGTGCAAGCTCTGTGAGCGACTTTTTCTAAGGCTTAATCATTCTTAGTGAGAATTGCCTTTCTTACTCAGTGAAAACCTTTCCTGTGTCAGCTTGTGTGTTTTATATTGTTCTCCTACCATGCATCTCTGATAAGCCCAGCTCTGTCTTCTGACTGATCTCTGTGCCAAGCTGCTATGTCTCTCCCAAAGTTGCCATCTTGGGGCTGTACAAGCCCAGCTCTTTCAGCTTCTCACTGGGCCCTCTGCTAAATTTGTTCTATGTTATCAATGTCTTTCTGTACTCAAGATCTTCAGATTGGATACCAGGTCTATATGACAGATTGTCCCTCATTATTCAGCATTTGTTCACTGTTGTTGGCCTCCAGGTAGAGTATACCTATGTGGAGTACTGTCCTCTGAGCCAGACTGTCTGACCGTCATTATAGTATTATTGTTTGAAACTAATTTGGACTTGGAATTTCTGCAAGTCTACCACCCGCATGCATAGGAAGGGAAATTTGTGCGTGTGGTACTGCATCCCTTTGGGCAAAACATAAATTTTATACTGTCTTTAGCTAAATTTCCATGGGCATGTGGATAAATTACCTTTTGTTCAAAGTGCCTTAGGTAAGGCAGCCCTGAAGTGAAATAGGCAGCACCACCACACTGCTGCTTTCTTCAGTTCATGTGTGATCCTGTTTTTCATTCATAAGATAGCAGCATAGAAAAACTGCAAAGGGACTGCTACATTAAAATAAATAAATAAATAAATAAAAATGCAGCCTCTGAAGACTCTTTCCATTTTAACTGCATCTTCAGTTTAGCAAGTTGTAGTGAAATTTCCAAGTATTGTTTCTTGGCCTACAGTAGAACTTTTTAGGTATAATAAATGTATTCTCTTCTCTATCAAAGCTACTGATGGAAATTTTCTGTGCCATTCTAAGCACATAAGCTTAGTCTCTCCTAATTATTTATGGTGTCTAACCTGTTAAGTCTGGCTCGCTTTGATTCTCTATGCAAAATAAGGAATTTAGTAGTTCTTAGTGACATTGGGTCTTCTGCGAGGAGTAATGTTTGGATGCTGGGAGTGCAGCTCTAAAAAGTCTAGTGAAATTAGGGTTTTTTAGCACATATGCAGCTGTTGATAAAGCTACACACTTTTATAAACAAAGATACCCTTTAAGTTTAGTAAAATTGATGTGATTAAGACTAGTTTCTATTGTCCTGCTGTTGAAGTTCTCCAGTAATTTCAGTTACCTGCTTTATCAGAAGATGTAAGTAGTAGGGATTTTCTCTTCAGATTTATCAGTTGTGTAAGAAGAACTGAGGGAGTTCTGTGAGTTGTTCTTTAGATAATAGTAGGAGAAATGTTGTGAGCTCTGATTGATTATAGCCAATGAAAGAGGAAAATGTTGTTAACTTCAAGTGGCCTCAATGATTCTCTTTCAATCCATTTACAGAGCATGTGCATAAAGAACAGAAAAGTACACTGAGTTAAAAGGTTTGTGTATAGCCCTGTATTCTGACTCTGCTGAGCACTGGCAAGAGTATATTTTGCAGCCCTGGAACTTAGCAAGCCAGAAAATTATGCCGTCAGGTTTGAGAAATTAATCTAGAGCTTCTGCAAACGTGTTCTTGAACTAATGCAAACACTTAGTATTCACAATATTCTGCAATGGAGAGCTGTGTGGTTTAAAGATACTTTTCAGGAAGAACCATCTCTTCTTGCTTGCTTTGAATTTCTACCAGCTAGTCTCAAGTGCCTCCAAGCTCCTGTGTTGGAGGGAACAGCACAGTCATTAGATCCATGAGGCGCTTCTCCCTCTCTCCTTCCCTGATTAAGGACCTTTATTTCTCAACGATTACTTCTCTAGGCTTAAGAAGAGCCATACCCTTAGTCTTTGTGTTGAAGCAGGTTCCTGTCTTTTGATTATCTTCATCCCATTCATGGAGGTTCTACTAAGTGATTTTGAGTTGAGGAACTGAATCTGTAGAGTTATGTCATTCATTTTAAGTTATTTTGCTTCATGAGTATATTTGTTCTCAGAGTACTGTGCATGTCTTAGATTTGCTTCTCAAATAAGGAAAATATATTGTAATGAAACCGGTGGAAAGCTGATCAGTGGAATGGAGTCTGCTGCTGATGTCTCGAGATCATGCAACTTTTTTTCCCCATGGTTGTCACTTTAAAAAAAAAAATAAATTGACATTATCAATACTGCAGATCCTCCTCTAGGCTTGCTGTTGGCTGCCAGGAAATGTTACATTTGAATCATATGCATACCACATGTTGACCAAACCTTATGCAACTGGCTCTTGTGTAAAGGGAGGGGAAAAAAAAGTGCTTATTTCCAAGGGGCCAACCAGTTTCAGCCCTCTTGATTCTGTAAGGTAATGGCAACAAGCATATCTCTCCTCAGTCTTGCACCAGGGGTCTGGATTATTCTTTTCTTGTTGATTAGACAGTTGGAAATGGCTTTTGGGCTAGTTTCTGAAGGAGTAACCCTGCTGACACTCCAGCAAAGGCTGTCAGGCTGCTGCTCCTTCTGCAAGCCTACTGATTCATTACTTCTCCTGCAAGGCTCTTTGCTGCCTCTGTGTTCCTCTTCTACTTCCTTCATATTGACTTTCAGCTGAAGTCTTAGACATCCAAGACTCACCTTTGTTTCTTCTTGCATCCCCTTCTTGCTTTCATCTAGTGTTACTGGGATACTTCCTGGATATGTGGGGAAAAAGAACAATGTGAGCTCAGCTACAGAAAGAGGAAGATGCTTGACCATGGTGAGTAATGAGGCCATTGTGTCAAGCAAGTGAAAATGGCACAGGCTTATGGGAGGGCAAGAAATGCTGGCACATCTGCCCCAGCTGCTGCACAGTGCTATCTCACAGAGCAGCTGGCTCAGATGGTAGGAGTCCAGATGCTCCTGAGGGTTAGGTCCTTGCTGCTAGGGTAGGGCCTTGGAGAGGAGCAGCAAGGCCATGAAGAAGGTTAGTATGTGAAGAATATCTAGATTCAGCTAGATCTTTAATATCCAGCTGGAGGCCAACAGAGTTGAAGCATGCTGAGCAGGAGGAAGGGAGATCGAGTTGTGTTAATGCATTTCCTCTTTTTTTTAAGTTTTCATTTTATTCTGAAGTCTGAAGCTCCCTCTGATCCTGTGTCTCAAATTGGTAGCCAAGTATATGTGGGCAGGGAAGGAAGGGAATGTAACTTGAAATAGCTATCTTATTTTCAGATGCTTTAGAAGTCGTGGCAATCAAAGAGGGGGTTGTGACTAAAAGCCATCAAAACCACTTCCAAGCACATGTGTTTTTGTGGAGCAAATGAGCAGAATTTTGAGAATATAATGCAAACAGGAAAAGACTGAAAACTATAGCTCACCGTTAACTTGGAAAGATGGGAAGTTATATTAAAACTGTCCTTGCAAACAGCCTTCTTGTTCTTGAGTTCCTTTTTTCCTAATAGGGGATTGAGTGCATGTGTGAGAAACAGATCCAAATCAACACATCTTGGGACACCTTTTATTGGGTGTTAGTTTTCTTTTGGTTGCTCTTAGTTAATAGAATCAGGCTGTTAAGTAAATAGCAGATAGCTATTTGTGCAACACTTCCACTTATTCACTTGCATAGTTCACTTACTGAACTCATAGTTTTCTAGCACAAGCAGCAACCGGGAGGCCAATCTCAACTATTTACTCTAAAGTGGAGGCTTATAATGATGTGCTTGTGGCCTCTAGATAGGTGTTCCTTAACCATTTGTTGCATTGGACGTATACATCCATAGTTGCCATCTGTGTGCAGCAACCATCAGCCTTTTAGGATGTGGTCTTAGCTGTGCATCTGTTGCTGACATTCATGTATGCTGCTAGCCTTTGTATAAATTCAGAAAGCTTTTGGTATGGGAAAATCCCACATACCTTCTCAGCACATCTTCTCTTTCAGCATGTTGTATTCTAGTAAATCCCCATCCCAATATCTAGAAATGAACAGTTCCTATAAATGTAAGCTTACAAAGAAGGGGTGCTTGCTACATTCCATCTGATGAACTTCTTGTTTTGTTGTGTTGTGAGCATGGGCCAGTAGCACTCCAGCAGGCAGTGTGGGATTGGCTTGTTATCCCTAACCTTATGATTCGTGGGACTCTGCACCCCAAGTGTTTGCTGGTTTAGTAACACCAACCACGATGACTCCTTAAGAACTTAATGTCTGCATCTCTGTAGGAAAGTTTATTGTTTGTCCCTTTGTAGCAGTTACATCCTAACACATGTTAATGTGTGTATTGTCACCCACTAGTACATTTGGGTTTTGTACCCAGGAGATATGTTACTGTTTTCTGAACACATAGAAGAAAAAGTGGGGATACTTGAGACTTGAAGAGGCTTTGTTTGGGACTGCAGTGCAAGTGTGCTGTGGGAATTCATGACAAATCGGTAGTTAGGACTCTGACCATGAGATCTCCAGGGAATTTTTATGAGCAATGACCACATTTAGGGATGTGTGCAGTTGGCTGTCAAACAGATACAAACTTATTTTATGCTGCACATACTCCCTACATCCAGCTCTGATGGATCTCCATCCAGATCTCTGAGGCCTAGAGCTCACTGGCTGTGAAATCCACTATGGGATCTATCAGGAGGATGGAAGGACTACGGGAAGAGAGCCTCATCTTTTCTCTGTGTAGTAGCTGAGAGGGAAGAGTCTGGTTGTGATTCTCAGTAGTAGAAAGAAGAGGCCATGGATTTCACTGCTTTGCCATATGACTTTAATTTCTATGGCAATGTCCAGTGATGCCTTTGTACTTGTAGAAATGCATGTGTTGGTGGTTGTTTAGTGTGGTTATATGCTGGGAAAGTTACTTCAATGTTCATGAAGCAGGTAGAACTCTGAGTGGTTTCCTCACCTGGCTAATTAGGTATATTATCTGTGTTGGTGTGAGGCTGTTTTTGTTTACAAAATAGGTGAAGCTACTAAACCAAAGCAGGCTCTGTCAACTGTGATCTTACAGCTTCCCCTAGTTGTGAGGCACTGATGTGCTTGTAAATGTCTTCTACGCCTTACTGTTTAGAGTCAGCAGGTGATCCTCTATTGCTTTGTGAAGTTGCTGTCTGCTGCAAAAGAAAATACAGGAACAGCTGATTTCCTTCGCACAGCAGGAATACTTGATTTTTTCAGAGATAATGTGTACCTGAATTTGTGTACTGGAGCATCAACTGTTCCAATTAACTTGCAAAAACCAACCTGCCTAGTGGCCACACCTCAGTTTGATTGTTCATGTTCCCGTTGTAGAACATCTATTAATTTCTCTGCTATTCAGACAATTACAGCATTAATGTAGCTTTCCAGAAGTGAGCCAAGCATAAGGTCATCAAAGCTGGAATGTGCAAGGGATCTTAAAGCAACAGCCTCCAGTATTCTTGGGTAGTGCTGACCAATTCTGTGTTGTTCCCCGTTATTCTGCATGGCATCTGCAGCAACTTTATGGGATGAAATATACTGCCTTATGTAGCTTGCTTTTGGATATCCTGCTTGACCAAGTCACAGTGCTATGTTTTGCATTTTTCTTGCAACAAGATGAGCTGTTTTGAGTTGATGGGAGCATCTCAAAGGCAGCAGAGCCCTGAGATTTGGGAGGATGCTCAATAGATACTGTCTGTAGAGTAGTGACACAACAATCCTAGGATGCCCTTGCAAAGCTGCTGGGAGAAAGGTGAAAGACACAATGTGAGTGAACAAGCATAAAACTTCTGACTTTCAGAAAAATGTACCCAATTACAGAATTCGGTGATGCAGGTTGTGTGAAAAGATGGGAAAAACAAAGAGAAATGCTATTCTCTGTGCAGATATGGCTATAGAAGGAGGTCTATGTGAGCAGCCTTTAGACTGCACCATAAGTGATAGGGTGACAAACCTTGTAGCTTATGACATCCTGTCTCTTAAAAATGTATCATTTTGGTGGAAATAAATGCCAGAAGTAATCAACAGATGCTCCAGCAGCACCTCAATTACTTTCTGTATGTATGTGGTAGAAAATGCTACCTCTGCCCTTCTTATATCTAACCAAATTCATGTGGCTGTATATGATATGGAAAACTTCCAGTCTGCAAGTAATAGAAAAGCTTGCCTTCAGTTGCATTGGGAAACTTGCAATGAGCGATATAGCTAGTGTATAAAATCTATGGGCAGGCACCACTGACTTTCCTGCTGGAGAACTTTGTGTGTGCATGAGAAATATCCTTAAAAACAGAAATACAACAAAAACCCTACTGACTCTTGTTCAGTGCTGACTTTGTTCGCTGTTGTTCCTTCTGGTCACGGCAAATGCAGGTTAGTGGTAAAACGGAGTGCTTGAAGCCTTTAGAAGTGTGGAGAAGGAAATGTTTCTCAAGAGTACCTTTTGTAATCTAATTGGAGCAAATAAAGTTACCAAGTTACTTCATAACGATTTTCCTCTCATTCAGGCAATAGTAGCTTCATAATCAAGTGAAGGATAATCTTAATAATGAGTTTCAGGACAGCGATACCATCAAATTTAAATTGTGACTAACAAGTTAATTATAGGAAGTATATTAGTTCTGCTTTTTCTTTTTGACATCTTAAACTTGGCAAAAGGATACTGTAGATTATAGAAAGATGGAAAATCAAAGTCTCTAGTTGAGTTCCAACATCTAATGGTGGTTATTTAAACTTTTTATAAGTGCTTTTCAATAGATCTTCCCAGACTGTTAGTCTGATGTCAGATGAGCGGTTCAGGGGTATTTCCATAAATCAGCAAAAAGACTTTATTGTGAGATGAATCCTGAATTTTGTCCTGTGAAAAAGAATGCTTAGAGGAAGAAAAAAAAAAAACACCAAAATGCACCACACACAGTTACCCATCTGCACTTATTAAGTAAGCATTTCCATATTGTTATCAGAAACTTATGTTTGTCCATGAATTATTCCCTTGTTCCAAGCTCCTGCCCTCCTCCTTTCAAAGTATTTGTCATTTGCTAATTAAGTTTTTCTTTTAGCAAAATGTAAGTAAAATCATGTCTCTATTTGCTTATCTGTTTTCTGGCCTTTATGAAGTTGATGCTAGGAGTAAAGCAAATGTGAGTGACGTGTGTAGTCCTGTTCTACGCTTCAGTTTGTTCTTGGGAAGAAATGTGATCCATGGCTACTAGGCTTTCAAAGTGGCACTTAACGAGTGGGTGAGATTTCTTTAAACGCTTACCTCCCTCCAAATTAAAACTCTTTGCAGCCAGTGAGCTAAGATCCTGTCCTTTTTGGCATACGAGCATTCTGTAATGCCCACTTTGTTTCCACTGCAACAAACTGGAGAAAGTTTTTTTTTAATCTTCTAAAAGCAGTAGCTTTGTGGTAGCATCCCCGTGCTGAGTCCCCTGTGTCCTAGAGGTCCCAGGCTTTGTAGGACATGCAGAGCTCCTGAGCCACTTGTTTCCATCAAAGACTGGGGCAGGAGTGGGTGCTAAGGACACCCACTTCTCCAGGCTCTATTAGCTAGGGACTAATGGCCAGTCCCACTAGGGTATGGAAGATGGTTTGTGAGCTTGAACTAAAGAAGTTTGGATCGGTAGGTGGATTTTCAGCTTCTGTGATATACTGACACCAAAGGTATAGGGGTCTACAAAACCCATCAGGTGGCAGAAACCTGGGGGGTGTGGACATTGCTACCATACCAGCTGCTGCTTGAAAACAGATGCTGCACGCTCACCTGGGCTACAGTGAAGAAGTCTTAAACCTATTCTTTTTCTAGGTGAATAGGGGATTACTAGCTGGAACTATGCAGTTCAGCCTTTATTTGACAAAAATAAGTTTTCCAGATCCTTTTGAAGTATTTTTCATCTCATTCTTTTAAAAATGTGACTTCAAGTTGTTCTAGAAATTTTTTGTCCTGATGTCATTCATGTGTTGCAGATATGTCCTTAAACTTAGACTACTTCTTCACTAGCAACTTGTGTGGATGCTTCCTATGAATTCAGTGTAAAATTCCTGCTTCTACATCAGTTTAAGAAAAATTGGATTTGAGATACTTTAATTGGGCTAAATAAATTAAAAATATATATATCTTTATAACCAGAATTGTGAAGAAAGCTTATATTGTGTTGGTCAAAGGAGTTCTTAGTACAAAGGCTTTATATTCTATGCTAGTACACAACTGGGATCTTTGCACCTTGGATGAATGTCAGCATGTACATCAACTGTGTGTGAGATCTTTACAGGGCAGTTTATGGCTTTTATCTACTAAAATTATAAGACTCTAAGTTATGATTGTTCTGTGGAGGAAAAAAAAGTTAAAACCCACTCACTGCCTAACCTTCATCAACTGCTTATCTGTTAAGAATGGAAAGAAAAAGTACAAATTTGAAGAAAATTTTCCTATAGGGACAGGCTGAGAGAGCTGGGGCTCTTCAGGCTGCGGAGGAGAAGGCTTTGGGGTTGGGGGGGAGGAGGGATGACCTTATAGCAGCCTTCCAGCATCTGAATGGGCCTAAAGGAAAGCTGTTGAGTGACTTTTTATAATGAAGTGACAGGACAAGGGGCAATGGTTTTAAACTGGAAGAGGGTAGATTTAGACTAGATATCAGGTAGAAGTTCTTTACTGCGAGTGTGGTGAGATAATGGAATAGGTTGACCAACAAGGTTGTGGATGCTCCCTTCCTGGAGGCATTCAAGGCCAGGCTGGATGGGGTTGTGAGCAACCTGGTCTAGAGGGAGGTGCCCCTGCCTGTAGCCAGGGGGTTGGAACTAGGTGATCTTAAAGGTCCCTTCCAACCCAAACTGTTTTATGAAATGAATAATAGAGAAAGGAAATGGCTTGTAAGTAGGCCTACATCTGCAAACTCCCTATCCACCACTATTGCTAGCAAGAAATACTGATCTGTGGCTTTCAAAAAATAAGGTTTTTTTTTTTTTTCCCCTAGAATTTAACTGATAGTACCACTACAAATGCTTCCTACAGAATTGCTTGTGTATCATAGTCTTCTGCTTTTGGAATCAATCTTGCAGTTCTGTGTGTTACCTGTCTGTACAGAAAAAGCAGGAGCAAAACCTCCTTGTTTAGGCTTTCCAAGGTCTAGTTTACCTTGTGTTGCTGCAAGGAAAGCATTTCTAAGAGTATAACATGCTCTTGCTTAATTACCCATCAGCTGGCTGTAAAAAAAATTTTAGTGATCAGTGCATTGTGCTATGTGATGTTTCTGTGCTTCAAGGTGTGATGATCACTTCTGATTTGCCTGAAGGGTGGTAACTTGTGGTAATGTACATTAACTTTTCCTTGTTATTTCTGCTAGCACTTGAATTCGTCTTGTAGCTGCCTCCTGCATGCTTTTGTGGCTTTGATTTATTTGACAGTGCATCTTGCAGAAGCGTTGCTTTTCATTAACCTCTGAGAGCAATCCAGGAGTAGTAAGACTCTCTTTGGGAGCCCTGCTGCTGGACTCTGGCTGTAGCCATAAGGACACCCTTAGCATAGGTTTTGCTCCTTGTGGCTACCTTGTGCCCTTGCAGCAGTAGCCTCTGGTGCTGTGTGCCTGGTAAGCAGCTCACCTCATGGTCCTCAGCATGGAGGAGTAATGTTGGAGTGTATGTGAATTGTAAGTTTATTCTTATGATCACTGAGTACCCGGAGTACGTGCTATCAACAGAGCTCACACCCAACAGAGCTGCAGATGCCTTGGTGTTTGCAGTTAGTACTGAGATGCTGTGTTTGAGATAATTAAAAAGTCATTTAAATGACTGGAGTTTTTGCTTGTTTATGTGCATCCTGTGAAAGACTTTTGGTGACTTTCATAGAATCGCAGAACATCCCAAATTGGAAGGAACATGAGGATGAGGATGACAAGGTCCAGCTTCTGGCTCCACACAGCACTATCCAAAATTCAAACCCTGGGTCTGAGGGTGCAGGCCAAATGCTTCCTGAACTCCATCAGCTTGGTGCCGTGACCACTGCCTTGGGCAACCTGTTCCATGCCCACCACTCTCTGGTGAAGAATCTTTTCCTGACATTCAACCTGTCCCTCCCCTAACACAGCTCCATACTAACTTCAGTAGAGTCTGTTGTGTGTGCGCGTAGGATTCTCTGTGAAGAAAGGTATTTGACATCCGAGGCTTTCTCGTTTGGCTTGGGTGAGGAATGCACTGCTTTTTTAGAAGTCTGGAGTGTGGTGTTTGTTCAGAGATCTGTGGCAGCGTCCCCTATTGCCTATGGAGGAGTTCACTGCATTTTGAAGATCTTCACAGCCCTTTCAGCAGCGCTGGGCCGACCGTGCTCCTCATGGCCTAGCCCACAGTGCTGCATTGCCAAGGTCGCCCACGCTGCTCCGTAGCTGACAGAAGGGGCCATGCTGGGGCTGTGCTGGTCTCAGTGGTCGGGCAGGGTGTGGATGCGTAGCCTCCCCTGGCAGGAGCCCTGCAGCGAGGCCAAAGGCACGCGGCCCTCCCTGATGCGGGGAGTAAGCTGAGTGCTGTTCCTCGAGTGCGGATAACGCCTTCTGTGTGATCTGGGTTGGGATGCTGCCCGCTTGGCTGTGCTCCTCCCTCCCTTAGCGACTGCCCAAAATAAACATGGCAGAAATTGTGTGTTCCTCAAACAAGCAATCAGCAAAAATTGCTGTACTGCTGCTAAGATTAAGAATAATCCAAGTGGGCAGTGACTGCAGGAGGCTGTCTTTGTCTGAAGTTTGTTCTAATGAAGTCTTTGCTGCCCTGGGAAGGCGTGGAAGGAACACGAAATGACACAACCTACAAAAACTTTACCACTAATTGCTTTTTATGTTCTTCTGCTGTACCGCGCTCTCTTGATCGCTGGCCATTGGCTTTGGTAGAAAACTCCAATGGTAGAAAGGAAAATCTGGCACAGACAGTAAGACTTGCTGAGAGGTGGGGAAAAAGCCTCTATGGTAAATGTTCATTAGTGAGCAAATTCAATAAATAAAATCCTGTGCAGTGGTAATTAGGCTAAGTGGGGGAAAAATAGTTTGCATTGGAAATGTGTACGGTTACACTTTATGAAATCTAGTTTACTGTGTGAATAATCCCTTATAAAAATAGATAGTGATTTAAGAGATGACTCATTAATGGTTTAAAAGGAGTATAGTAAAAGTGAAACTTGATTCTCTGCATGAGAAATATCTTTAGTGTTTTTTCCAAGTCATTCTGGGAGTCGCTTTCAGTGGGTTCCTTCTAACCATCGCTCTACCAAGGACTGCCCACCTCACGTTTTGTTGCTGGTGTCAGGACAGTGAAGCTCTTCATACAAAAAGTGTGGGCAGATGTGCGGCTTAAGGGCAACATCAGAATGAAGTTGGCCTTAAGGTTCTGGTAAAACTTGTTCGTTGTGTGAAATCATTTCTTACTGAACTGAAATCAGGATTAAACTTTGATTTACTTCTAACTTGTATGTCATCTCAGTGAGAGAGGTGGTTGTCTTGGCTGATTCAATGTGTGTGGCTTTCTCTCCCTTTGTTTCAGGATTCCTTGACTGAACACTGGTGGTCATCTTAGCAAAAGGAAAAGGAGGTTCAACTGTCACAAAGCTTGAGAAAAAGCATGAAGTTAAAGCTCTACATCTTATTTGCAGTAGTATCTCTTACTCAGTGTGAGACTTCTTTTGTATGCTATATGAATCACTGTTTCATTTGCTATTTTAATGAGAACACTGGACATACTGAGAGTATGAGTATCTTCCAGAAGATATTTTTCATTTGCATTCATAGGAATTGAGTAGCATTAACACTTTATTGATGTGCTGTCATTTCAGAGGTGTCTCCCTACTTGATGACCCTGCTCCAAAGATGTGTTTTCATGGGGTTGTAGGTAAAACAACCAGTGGAGGCTGGGTTCTGCACTCAAGCAATGTCTCTTGAGGAATACTTTTGCCTTTATACCTTCCATTTATCAGAACTTAATTCTTCAGATTTAGTGACAAGTTCTTAGGCTGGTCTTAAAGTAATGGAAACTCCAAACTCAGTGGCTCGTGGGAGGTTTGAAACCAGAGTGCTTTTCTCAGCTTGGCCTTTTTGTAAGTATGCAATCGCAGCTTGAAATCTGCCCTCATTTTACTTTGGTTTACTTTACAGTTGCATATTTTTGTGTGAAACTTCTGTCAGAAACTGCCCATCTGAGTATTAAAAAAAAAAAGTCCCAAACACCAAAAAGACAACATCCTATCAGAAGACTTTCAATAAAGATTTAAAGTATTAAGTCAAAATTTAAAATAAGACATACTTACAAATGTTCATTTATAAACACTGGGCCGTGAAGTGTAAGCAATCTATTGATTTCTCAGACATTCAGTCTAATGTTTGCTACACAACTTAAGCAGAAGCCACTGGGAAGTTTGTATGTCTTATACAAAAGGCAAGTGGCCCTTTTTAAAGTAAGTACTTGCTTTGTAGGTGAATTCATTCTGAATTAGTCTACTTTTTAAATGACTTGTGTTTCAGATGGTGGAAAATTGCAGCCTTGATCACAACTTTGATTCTTTCAGCTTTATGTAGCTTCACACTGATGTTGCTGTACTTTGCTGCTGCTTTCCCCCTTTGCTGTTGATTTGTACACGCTTTGCTGGTTAAAGAACAAGCTCTGCTTCCCTGTGCCCCTGTCTCAGTGCGGCTTTGCTGTGGGCCAGAGCTAGGCATGAGACTGGAGCAGAGTCCAGATGGCTCAGGGTGGGACAATTTATGCTCTCTGTGACTGCAGCAGGAGGGCAAGGATATCCAAACAGCACTGGAGTTTAAGGTTTTAGATCACAGTGCTACAGCAAATTCCTAGTTGCTTGGACTTGGAGGGTGAATTACCTGTGCTCCTCACCTGTGTTCTTCATGTTTTTGCAGGGTGGCTTTTCAGCACAGATGCATCCAAAAATTATAGTTAACTGCAGGCTGTGTGGATGCTCACAAAACAGCTATGCTGGACTGCTTAGCTGAAGTGTAGCCTATAATATGTAAGTGGCCTGAGTAATGGCATGGGAGTGCAATTACACCTTGATGTCTCAGGAGAGAAACTGTAGTGTGAGAATTAAGTCTCTATTTCATCTTGTTTAAATAGGCACAGAAATATCTTGTAACTTGGAACTGGTCTTTATTTTGTTCTGTTTTCTGTCATTCTTCTAGTAGTGTGTTCTGTGTAATGCATTTTCTACAAGCAAGTGTTAAAAGTGAAATGTTGTTTGAACATCTGTTCCTATGGAAAATTAGTAGGATTTGTATCGCTCAGCAGCTTACTTACTAATGCAGCCAAAAGGAGATACAAATATCTCTACCGTTCTTCCCCCTCATTTGTACTTGTTTGCTGGCAATAACAATGTCTTGTACTTGTTCCTGCGCTATCCTTGTTCCTTGTTATCCTGTCCTAAGAACAGCACGGCATGTAGGGAGAGTAGCACCAGGAGAGGCCATACAAAGCAGTTTCTACGTGTGAGTGAACTGATCAGGTTTTTTTGGTAATTGTCCTCTGACCTCAGTCTGTATAGTGACCAAACAGATGCTTCTTCCACTGGAGACATATGACAGCTAGTTCTTGGTCTCTGTTTTCAGAAGAAAAGAGGTACAACATAGGCTGCTAATGCTAACTTGCTGTTGTGTTCCTGTTCCTTGTAAATGTGTTGTGAGGTGTGAAAAGATGTCTTGGTGCAACAGGCACTAACATAACTTGAAATAGCAGACAGCTTTTGGATGCAGAAGTTCTCTGGTACCTTCAGGTAGGATGCTGGAGGCTTTTTTTTTCTAGCTTGTACCTTTTTTTTTTTTTTTTAGTTTGTACCTTTGTCCTATTAAATTCTTAGTTTTATTTACCTCTGCTTATTGCCATGCTTCAGGCTCAGTGCTTTACAGTCTTCTGTTTCATTTACATACAACATACCTTTTTGCCAGATTTCTAATTTGACTGATGAGCCTTTGGCTATCAGACCTTGCCTCTGGCAAAAGCATTTGTTAAACTGCTCACAAATGGCCTAAGCTGAGCTCTTCTGACACCCTTGTACCAGCAGAACAGAGGCAGAAGGGATATTCCATTTTCTGTACTTTCACAGCAGTCCTGTTCATCCTCAAGAGAGGGCTGGACAGGCTGCAAGGTAACATCAGTGAGCAGTTGAAGCCAGGTGATTGTTGTTCCAACCTGGGCTGCTCTGTGATCATTTAGTCTTTGTTGCTTTCCTCACTGCACTTCTCATTAGCTAAAGTGTATTTAAGGATAGCCTAAATCTATTAAGGAATTAAGCCTATATTAGGGAATTTACTTCAAACTATTCAACTGATAGTTCGTATAAGGGAGACTTGCTAATGGAGAAATTGCAGTGAACTTTCCTGGAACAGTTCTTGGGAGTAGTTGCAGGTGTACAGACATTTCTTGAAAGTAGAAGGTTGAGCATATAAGTATTAAGGAAATGTTTGGTAACTGCATTAAAAAAAAGATCCACCAGATAATGAGTGATGTTGTAATAGAGACTGTGGTCTGACTTGAGAGGCATTAAGTCATAGAACCACAGAAGTTAGAGAAGGTCTCTGAGATTATCTATTCCAACCCCAACACATCCTCACCATGTCCTTCAGTGCCATATCTTCACATTTCTTGAACACTTCCAAGGGCAGTTACTTCACCACCTCCCTGGGATCGCCACTCTTAAATTTTTCCAACTAGAACCTCCTCTTGTACAACTTGAAGCCATTATCTATGGCTTGTCCTATCACTGTTACCTGGGAGAAGCAGCTGACTCCCACCTCACCACAACCTCCTTTCAGGCAGTTGTAGAGAGCACTAAGGTCTCCCTGAGTTTTCTGCACAATAAATAATCCCAGTTCCCTCAGCTTCTCCCCATAAGATTTGTGCCCCGGATCCTTCACAGCTTCATTGCCCTTCTCTGGACATGCTTTGGGGTCTCAATCTTGTAGTGAGTGGCCCAAAACTAAATCTAGTACTTGAAAATGTATTAAAAACCATGACCGAGATGGTCAGGCTTCTTGCCTCCTTTAAATGACTCTGTGCAGACTTTCATCCACAGATGAAAGGTTTTGTTCTTTTTTTGCAGCTGACACTGGATGTACTGAACTATTTAACAAATTGTCGTAGGTGGAACACAAAGTAGAAAACAACTGGGAATACAAGGCTTTCAATGATGGTTTGCTATTTTATCTTTTTTTTTGCTCACAGATCCTTTATTGCCTACCAATATTATCTAATATTCATTAGAAAGAATGTAACTGAATCCACGTGCTTTCAGCCTGTTCTGGTGCCCTGAGATTGTGTGCCACCGTCTGGCCCCTGCCCATGCCACCCACAACACCGAGTGGCACTGGGCTGGCACTGGGCTGGCACTGCAGCAGGAGAGCGGAGGCTGCTCCATGAGTCACCTGGCAGAACTGAAACGACCCCATGTGATTGCTCACACATGAGACTTGGGCTCATCTGTCTGTAAATACGTGTGTGCTTGTCTACCTTGTTTTTCCTGCAAACTGCTGAAGCAGTGAAAGCGCTTTCTAGGCATGTGCCCTTGACACACACTTCTAAAAATAGGACTGCTTGAAATCACTACAAGCTCTCAGGCTTCCTATTTGTCTAAAAAGATGCTCTCCTACTTAAGCAATCATATGAATGGTCACGTTTTTTTCCAGAAAGCAAGTAGGAATTCTGAAATACTTGGATGTCACTTTGTTTTTTGTATATGAGTCCAGTACACAGAGCTCCCAATTTATCTCTTTACGTGACCGAAGTTCAGTACGTGGCATATCTGTTCATAATGCTCAGTAACTTTTTATAATCTCCCCAGTGGGGGGTTGGAGAGAAATGTTCAGTCATTTTAACACATCTGAGCTCCTTCTGTGTTATGTGGTGCTTTTGTGAGGATTTCTAACACTGCTGATCCGGTTGTGAAGTCATGTTTGTTGTTACCTTCTCGCTGGTTATTGTCACTGTTACTGAAAGTTCTCAGATGTGGCTGTGATGTGGTTGGAGAAATAATCAGCAGTATTAGCTAAAGCTGTCTATTTTTGACTGTGCTTTTATTGTCCTTTTTTTTTTTTAAAGAAAAAGAAAGCTGAACTATTGAAGCCAATGAAAACATTTCCCACTGTGTGACGATGTGTATATCGTGTGAAGGTTTCTATATGTCTCTCAGATGCATTCCTCAAAACTTGCAGTTCTGACCCAGGCAGTTTGCAGTGTTGCCAAATGGCGTTTTGCCTGATCCTGTAGGGAGGGATCCCTTGGAGCACAACCCAGGATTTATTTCAGTACAAAGCTCCCATTTGCTCCTAAACTAGGCTTGCTGTGCTCCAGATAGGGAAGCAGGATATGGGGAGCTGGGTGTGTGAGGCTGAGGGCCCTGTGAGAAGTGCGCTTGGCCAACACATGCAAGGAGCTGCCCTCTGCATCTACCCCGTTTGTCCCAGCCTTTGGAAGCCACTGTCTACCATCTCAGGTTCATCCTAAGACCAACTTTCTTCAGGCTTCTCTTTTGTAGGTGATGGGGCCACAGGACTTTCGGATGTTTCTAGGAGGCCACATTTTGCAGGCTGAGGAGGGCTCTTCATGCTGTGCTGCAAGTGCCTTTGTGGCAGTTTGAACATCTCCAGATGGTGGCATGGGGCAGCAAGCAGGGCTGCAGCGAATGACATGGATGGGAAAAGTTGTTTGGCTTATTCCAAACTGATTGCCCTTGCAGATAATCTGTTTGCACTGTATCCCACCTTATGCTAACCTTAAACTTTGCATAGGATTCTCAGACACTGCTATCCCTCAAATTCCAAAATGAATTTCACCATTTGTATAAATGATGATTAGAGCCTGCACGTCATTCTCTATTGCTTCAGAAGTACAACTGCAGGTCTGTAAGCTGTACTTAGTTTTCTTCCCAGCTTGAACTGACATAAAGTGCGAATTACACAGTGTTAAAAGGCAGATACAAGTACGTAAAGTTGCCCAAATTAAGCTGTGCATTTCTAAATCATGACTAACTCTGAAAACTCTACTGTAAATGTCCCCTTCAGGCATTTTGCAGTAGGCACACAAACGGCACGTGGCTGGGACAAAGCAAAGAGGAAGGATAGGACTCGGGAATACCTCACTCTCGTGTCCATGATGACCACCTCTGCTGGGACATCCTGTGTAGGACATGGCGAGATTGATGCTGGGTGCAGTAGAGCACAAGCTCTTTGTGGCACTGCTCATGGCCACTGCCTCTTGTTGCCAGCTTTACAGTCTGCTGAGCTCTACTGGGGAAGTTATTGTTGTAAGCAGGCATGTACTCCACACACGTGGCTTTGTGCTGGTGTTTTTAACAAGGGAGAAATGTGACACAATACAACAGAAATGCGCATGGCAGTTGTCATACAGATGGCCGTGTCCTCATGTGGTCAGCTCTGTTACCAGATCAGCTGTGTGCTTGTTACTGGACTCGGGCTGTGTGCAAGCAGTGTTCATGTAGTTGCCTGTGTAATTCAAATGCTACACAGATACAAGTCTTGTTGTGTAGTAGAATTGAATCTAATATACCTGGAGGCTCAGGTTTTCTGTAGCTGTATCAATTAGATCAGTCCTCTCTTTAAAACTAGGATACTTTGGCCTTTCTGCTTAGAGGGGCAGAGGTGTTAAGCTCTGCTGCTGACTTGTTCTGGGTTAAGGAATTTAACTTCTGACATCCAAGTTAGAAAACTCACTGCTCTTTTAGCAGTGATCTTGTAGTTTGGTAGTTTGTAAGCACTCTTACAGCTGCAGTCTCCATCAGTTTATCTCAGTGCATCTCTGCTACAAACAGGTTGTGTTCTGTTGTGTTTGGCTCTATCACAAGTGGTGACAGTGTTCTTGTGCTATCACTTGCTGTTCTACAGTGTTCCCAGTACAAAGATTTTTTTTAGTTGATTCCCATTGCTGTGTTAACAGACTTCAAAAATCAATGGAGAAAGACCCCATCCCCAAAAAGAAACAAACCTAAACCTTCATAGTTGTTTACAACTTAGAGCTGCCATAAGTTCCATGCAGCTTTCCCCAGATGTAGAGCCTTTTCACTGTCCTAAAACTACTGCATACCTACTTGATGCTGCTTCCAAGACGCTTTACAAGTCTATTTATGAATGCATTAGAAAAATATTTGTGAAGCTAAAGGAAAGGAAAATGTATTACTTTTTCAGTGTTACTTTCTTTCCTTGCATGTTTTGTATTTAAACTTCAAGAGTGTTTACACAGCTGTCTGTATTCATGTAAGTCTGCTCCCCCAGTATGTGAACTGTGTAATAGATGGATGATAACATTTTGTCTATGTGCTTGCACGTAGATTTATGTTAACAAATTGTATTTGTTTTACGTTCCAGTTTCTTTTAATGCAGAGTAACTTGCACTTTATACTTGGCTCAAACTGGGAATGAAACTAAAGAGCTTACAAGCGCCTTAGTATTGTTTCGAAAGCAATAGAGAATGATGGAGTGCAGAGCTTGTCTAAGCATCCGCTTTCTGAAGTATCTTGGTGATTTTAAGGTGAAATTTTATTCGTGAATTTGATGGGTATAGGCTTATGCTCAACCAGTTACTGATGCCTCAAATGATATTTGTGGAGATGAGAATTCTAGCAGATGAGATTTCTCAGGTGCTGAGGGAAAGGACTCTGGGCCATTCTCTCCTCTCCGTACTGCCACCTCCTTTGAGACAAACATTCTCATTTCAGCTGGTTCTGCCACCTTAGTATTTTTATCCTGGGCTCTGTGGCCCTGGGCTTGCTTCTCAAATGCCATTGTGTCACACAAAGCATGAAGACTGCTTTTAAGGGCATCTTCAGCAAAGAAAAATAAAAACAAGAAAAAACATCACCTCCAAGGACTTGAGGTCACTATAGCAATCATCAAGTGCCTGAGATGTTTTAATATCTGTTGTAGATAAGTGAAATTGTAGAGGGCTTCAGTAATTAAATTTGCAGCAATAAGGGAAGGGTATTTCTGATAGTGTCTAAAATTCATTCATAGTTACACGTCTCTACCTCTGGAGATATTGTATGTCTTTCTTGTTACTGAGGTGCAGGTGTTGGTATTTCCAGCTGCTAGGTTAAGTGGCATGTTGAGGTACTGTATGGCTTTGGTGGTGTGTGATGCTTGCCTCTAGAATTTGGGGTGCAAACACTAGAAGTCAAATCCAATTTCAGTCAAGGTTCTGATTCATTAGATACCTGCTTCTGGAGTCAGACTGCTGAGGCTGTTAAGGGACAAGTTCTGGACCTCATCTTGCAATTGTGGACATAGGCCATTAAATCACTTGTTTTAATTCAGTGCTATTGACACATGAGTTTGATATGTTCCTCTTCAAAGTAGTAGAAGAAAAAAACTGCAAATATTTCAGTTTTAGGCTAAGGGAGCACCTGTGTGTGGTGTCTAAGTACTAGATTTCTGTCCCTGTAGGAGGCACGATTAAGTGGACATGAAGCCCACTAGTGCATATGGCAACACTGCTGTTTGTGAATGAGCTGCTCGTGGTGTTTCTGTCTAGTATTCAGTCACAGTATACAGAATGAAGGGATGAAGAAATCATAGCTTTAAAACTGTATCTTTTGAGCTGTCGTGTTATAAAACTTCTGCTGGCTGACTTGCTGATGTAAGTTCTGGTCATGTTTTCTCCAGTTTGGCTGAGAAGTTTTCATTCTGCATATCTTTTTAAAGACCAGCTTGAGTTGTATTTATCAAGTAGCTTAAGTGTATGATGAGAGGCTGAATTGAGTAAACAATATTCCGTATGTGCTACCAGACTTTGAGATGTCACCTTTTAAATGAGCCAATCACATAAGTGAGATGAGCATTATTCATCTTACACTAACACTAATTCTTTAAGATGTGTGCTCCGCATGCATCCCACAACAAATGTTTTCACTTGTGATGCATCTTCTCATACCAGATTGCTTTTCCATGCTCTAGTCTTGCTATCCTGCAGGTGGGTGGAATGTGAATGAATATGTATGTGTTGTGTGTGTATATATGTGCAGATATACTCAGAAATATTTATCAAGTAAGGGTAGCTAAGCTTTTGATTTTAAAAATAACATAAAATAGCAGTCAGCTGCATGTATTCAAGCATTAGCAGTTGGATCCAACATCTGTAGCTTCCATGATGCAGACCTATCCAGGAGCTTGGAGAGAATGGGAAGCAGGGCCATCTTTGTGAACAGTTTTCTAAAATCATCCTGAATTTGAACTTGCTAAGATTTGTCTATCAACTGCTAGGACCAGCCTGAATGTTCATGAGCAGTTTCCAGGAGAACATACTAATATGGTTAATACAACAACTATATTTGTACTGGTGAAGTATTCCTGTTTTTCATTCTCACATGGTGCAGCTTGAGGTGAGCACACTGCTATCTACATATTGCTCTGGTTAAAGCTCGCTTTAGTGTTTCTCTTAGTTTTAGTGATGAAAGTCTGGCTGGAGATATTGGTACCTGTACATTAACAAGAACCAGGTGAAAGGAAGTGGCTTTCTTAAATTAAGGACTTGCTATTTGTGTAATATGCTGTTACAGCTGTAGTCAAAGTGTAGATAAATCAGGCTTCCTTTTTCCAGAATTTGGACAAAGACCTCTTGAATTATTGTTTCCTGACTTCTCATCTGAAGGCATTGAAGAATTCAATTGTAGTTTTGCTGCTAAAACTGTGAGGATCATGATATAATAAGAGTGTCACTGTTCAGAGACCTGAATTCTTTGTCAATGGTATGTGAGCAGCAACTTTCTTCTCTAGCCAGATGTTTAAGACTGACTTTTTGAGCTGAGCCTTGTGTTTTTTAAATGTCATACTCTTTTAAATGGAAAGTCCATTGCTACCTTTTAGGTACCTGTTATTGTTTATCCAAGGTTAGACTTTTGCAAGTATTACCTCTAGTTCTTGTGAATGTATTAAGGAAAAGTTTTGTCCTTAATAGTTTTAGGCAGGACTGGCAGAAGGAAAAGAGGAAGGGGGGGGGGGGCAGAAGAAAGCACTGCAACTAGCATTGAGGTGAGCTTAGGGGCATGATTGCCAGAGTAGAGCAGTCTGATGCATCAGTAACTAGAAGCTGGTCTTCCCATCCAGAAATAGATTGACATTTACTTGATTCTCCCCCAGTTCTTCTGAAAGGGGCAAGTGAAAAAAACAAGTTGAAAGAAACGTTGGTCTCCGGGCACCCAGAAATGAACACAAACGCTTTTTGAATATTTTACCTGAGAAGATCCCAATGTACTGAAATTTGATAGCAAAGATGGCATATCTAATCGGCTGCCAAAAAAAGAAAGAGGAGAAAAAAGAAAAAAACAGGGGCCAAACTCAACTGTTAAGTTTAGCGATGATAATGCCTGGCGTGCACTTCAGAAGTTATAATGGTCACTGCTAATTTAGGTTAAAAGGAGCCCTGCGTTGTACTGGTGGGAGATGCAGAACAAAACCCATAGGTCTCCTCGTCACAGTCTGTTCATATTTTGAAGCATTAACCTTGGGGGAATTTCTTTTATCAAACTGGAAAGCATGATTACCTTTATTTAGTATAAAAAAGACACACCCTGCACATGTTGTAGTGTGTGCAGGCAAAGTGTGTCTGTCTTAACTGGGTTTTGTTCCTGAACCTTGCCCAGCCTGGGCTGCGGCATGACAATGAATTTTTTCTCCACTTCTAGGAAAAGCTAATATAGTCACTGAGGGGAGGGGGGGAGGGGAGGGAAGAGGGGGGTGGTGGTGAAAATAAAGGACACACATGAGAAGTATGCGTATCTCACTATCGGCCTCTTCCTTGTGAAAGCTCACTGTTTCAGATAATGCTATGTACAGTAGTCTTCCATGTGCTGGCTGGGAGCAAGAGCAGATCGCTCGGAGCCTGCAGCAGAGATGAGCTTGTTGCAGTGTCTGTTTACAAATCAAATATTGGCCTGGCACAGCATGCCCTGGCAGCAGGGCTGTGCACATGCTAAAATTAAAGAGGAAGGCTGGAAAGGGAGGCATTCCTTCTGCTCTGGACTGGTCTTGTTGGAAGCTGACACAGTATGGCTGCGTGCTGTGTGCTCAAGCAATAAGGAGATGGGAAAGATCACTTCTCATAGAGAGGTTTTTTAGAAGGCTGAATCTTACCACAACAAGTTAACAAAGCTCTGTATCTGAAAAGAAGCTCAAATGAGTGCGACTGACCTGCTGCCAAACCTCTTTGGGGTATTTCTTTCCACGCGCTGCTGTGTTATCCCATCCTCTAAGATGTTCCTCTGCCATAGCTGAGCTTGCTATTTATGCTAGCTTGAAAGTTAAGTGTCCTCATGGATAGGCAGAGGGCAAAATAATTTCACCACTGGTATGTGGAAGACTGGCCAAACGTGTGTATTTTTGGGGCAGCACGAAGTGTGTATATCTTAAACCCTAGCAAAGGGCATTCAGGTTTCTGACCTGGCTTCTGGGGCTGTCACTGCGCTGCCAGGCAGAGGTAGCAACACATGTGGTGCCATGTCCTAGAGGGGACAATGTGGTGGCCTCCTAGTTGGAACCTCTTAAATCCATTTTCTGTCAGCAGCAACTTTAAAAGTGCTGCTAAAAGGTCCCAGAAGCAGTGGGGCTCTTTATAACATAAAAAAGCATCTGGAAGAAGGGTGTCCTCAGTTACTGTTCTAACACAGTAATGAGAAGAAAGTCTGTTAAGTGGGCTGTTTCTGGTGCTTCCATCAGCTGGGCTGGCACAAACACTCCTGTTCAGCATACATATTTTATTTAGAGCTACTGACAAATTCTGGATGCTTGTTGTGAAATTTGCTGATAGCTTCATGGGGGAAGAGGGTGGGTAGGATTTTCTTGTTTGTTTTCTTGGCATTTAAAGTATTTTGCATCTCCTCTGGGATGCTGTACTGTTTGTATCTTGTGTCCGTTATTCATAATTTAAGAACCTGTCTTCATAGTACAACATTTGCAGCAGGCCCATCTTTATTCAGTCAGCTCTTGTCTGAAGAGCATCTTGGAGCATCTCTGCAGAGTGCAGCTCTGCTATGCTTTGTGAGAGGGTCCAACTGTCATGCTTCCATTTTTCCCTTGTTGCTCCTGGATGATGAAAATCATGTCATCAGTGCCTTGTCTTGTGCTTTTCAACACTGAAGCTTTAGTGTGTGGTTGCTTCTGCATGCTGAGCTATTTCTGTTGCCCTGAAACTGAGGACTGGGGTGTAGGAAGCTTGTTGCAATATGAGATTAGGAGAGAATGCACACTGATCTCTTCCCCTGCTTTCTTCCATTTCTTCCATTGCGTTCAACCTACCTGCTGAGGTGGGATCCCATCTCCATATCTATTCCAGGTGGGTTGTGGTGCAGCTCCAATGCTGTTGGAGGGCTTTTTTGTATGTTGCCTTTCTTATTTTGGAAGTACGTACTTCAACAGCAGGCATTCTCTCCACCATTATCCCTTCCTACTCAACAAAGATCCAGTTCTCAGTGAAGTTTCTCCTGCGTGCTCCTAGAAGTCCAGTGGCTGTGATGCTGTCACTTCCCAGCTGGGCTGGGCTTTCTTCAGTGCTTGGACTGGCTGATTCACATTTCTGCCAGGCTACAGCTGTGGCCCAGGTTGGATGGGAGCAATTGTTCCAGAACACCAGCTGAATATTTTCATTTTTCTTCCTCTGATAATTCCCCATTTGGTTGTTCATAGAATCATCTGAGTTGGAAGGGACCCGTAAAGGTCATTTGGTCCAACTCCCCTACAATGAACAGGGACACCTACAGCTAGACAAGGTTGCTCAGAGCCCTGTTCAGCTTGACCTTGAATGTCTCCAGGGATGGGGTACCCACCATGTCTTTGGACAATCTCCCTGCTGTGCCTGTTGGCTACACTTCGTAAGCTCTGTGGGGCACAGTCTACCTCTTGCCTTTGTTATTCCCAGTCGCTGTTTAATGCAAAACGTGCGCTCCACCGTGGACTTGAAATCAAGTTTTCTCCTGCTCCCCTACTATTTCCTGCTACGTTAAGCTCCAAGTACCATATATTTCATTCTTATCCAGATGCCATGGACATGGATTGAAGAGCTGTGGCTCTCTAAATAGTGAGTGGGTAAATGACCAAGATTTCTTAGTTCCTCTAACATCGCCTTCTCTTTCTTCTTGTGTTGATTGCAAAGCACTGAAGTACTCTCTTCCTTTGCTTCAAAATCTAGTTCCCCTTCTGCTGGGCTGAGGATTTCACTATGAATCAGAGAAAAATCAGAATTAAGTGTATATTCACACAGGCATAAACTGAGGATTTTCATTCTCACTTCTCTTATCTTAAACAAAAGCTGACTTCTTATATGTCAAAAACTTAAATTGTAATTTTTTTTTTTAAGAGGAAAAGCTCTTTTGACAAGAGGAGGTAATTCATTCTATAGTACATGTGAAACTGGTAAATGGCATACAACTTCTTGGTACCCTTCATTATTGTTCACCTTTACATTTCATTTGTTACTATAGATGTTTTTGTTCCCTATTCAAGGGAATATTGCTCTAGGGAGTTGGAGCAATTTGAGTAGAGGATGGCTTACAGAGTGATCTACCTATGGTGGTGCAGAGTGAAACAAGACTGGGCTTTTTAGCTGAATGCTTGCAGTGCCCGTGTTGGGGCACAAGGGAAATTGCGCTGAAAATGAGTGCCCAGCTTTCAGGCAAGAAGGCTTATTTAAAGCAAAGCGTGTTTTTCTGGCATGTAGTTCCACCAAACCGCTTAGATGTCTGTATAAGAGTGACTTTTTTTTTTAAAGGATAGTTCTAATGGCTCTTTTAGCAGCTAAAACACGATGTGTGGGATGGAGCTGATTATTTAGTTCGATTTAAAACTTGACTACAAAATGTAAGACAGACTTATGCGTAAACTTTGCTGTGGGCACACTGGAGCCATAACAGAGCAGGCCTCTGCTGTGGTGTGTTTGATGTCTTGTGCTCTTTCTTCCTACATATGTCTGAGGAACTGTAGGAGCTAAATATTTTGCAGGTAAGCAGTCCCATTTGAATTAGGAAACAAAAAACGGAACCACCTTGCAACATGTTGGTTTGTAGTTGTTCTTTCCTCTATAACTTCCAGGAACTTCAATTCTCAAGTCATGCAACATCGCGTAATAATTACTGCAGAGAAAGCGGAACAGTGTAAACTTGCCTCCTTTATGATTGCCTTGGTCTTATTTCTCTTCTCCCAATTAATTGCGAGGCTGCCCAATAAAATTAGGGAGGTAGTTGGTGACTGATACACCTTGTGGGGCCACAAATGGAAAACTTCCAATTTTTTTATCGGAGGCTCTGAATGCAAGGAGGTGGACACAGCTTCCTTCCAAAGCACAGTAACACAAGTTGTGGGCAACTCATTTAGCTGTGGCTCTTCTCCTTGGGTTGTTCCAGGCATCTGGCTTGTCAGTTGATTGCTCATTCACAACTGACACTTAAAAGTAATTGATAGGCTGCAAGCTGTTAGCTAGCATCAGTATTCAAACTGAATTGTTTTGTTTGGAGATGTATAGGTCAAATGGTATCAGCATAGACCATAATGCTGGGATCCTTTAAGCCAGACTTTGGAATCTCATTGATCTTGCCAAATGTGTGTTAACAAAATTTCATGGTAATGTCCCTTTAACTTGTGGTGGTCTTCTGAGTAACTTTTTTTTTAGTAATTAGCTTTTTTAAAAAAAAAATTAAATATATGCCTTTGTTTTTATGACTGTCCACATATATCTCTGTCTGAATCTGTGTATCTGCTAGACAGTGGTTTGGTTTTTCACCATAAAAATTTTCTACACCCAAAAGCCTCATGATCCTCACTTGCTATGAGGTTCATGTTTCCTCAGCTGGAAGGCTTACACAGTGCTTAATAGCTGTTGTTTGCAAAGCTCTCATCTCTGCTTTAGTACTGTCCAGAGGTTTATGGTAAGATATGTTTTGACCTGACTGTGTCTCAAGGTAATTCCAGTCCTTGAAACCTGGGACTACTGAAGTCACTGAGCTGCACCTTATGCTATAAGGCTGCTGCTGATAATCTGCGTGATGGTATAGGTGTTCTCTGTGCCAGGACAGTAACAGTGTAGGTGAGGTTGGTTATAGTACTTTACCATCTGGCTGAGAGTGCATGAAGAGTTTTGTGTGAAAACATCCAGCAATTCATATATATATATAAAATGAAGGTAACCTCTCTGTACTGGTCCCTTACATTCCAGACACCAGTTGCTCAGAGGGCAAGCCTCCTGGTGTCTGTCTGAACCACAGCAGTGCTGTCACTTGGGCTCTTGTACTTGTAAGTCTAGTAAAATGCTTCAGTCATCTTACAGTTTTTTTTTTCCTATGTTATAAGGAGATCTGAGTTGTTAAGGACTTTTCCTGGAAGCTTTTCATCCAGAGTCTTGTGCGGAGTAGAAGGAACGTCTCGGATATGAACACCATCTGAGTTCTAATATACTTTATTTTTATCTGTGTTAATCTGAGACCTAAATCCATTTTACAAGATTTCCCTCCGATTTGCTCTATCACTTTCAGATAGTTACAAGCAGATTCTAGAGGAAATGCTTACAGCTGGGATGTGGTACACGCTTCCCCTGGTATCAAACCTGGATGTGTTTCTAAAAGGCACCAACAAAGCTGTAGCAGGAGAAGCACTTTTCATATATGCAGCCCCTGTGAAATGATCCTTGTCGTTGTTGAGAGATTTCTTGGAACCTGCAATTGTTGATGGGTTCCAAAAGATGATTCAAAAACTGATTTGTCTTAGTCTGACAGGTTTCTTTCATAGTTGCAGGTTTCCAACTTTGCAGAAGCAGGTTTAATTTTTGTTTTAAATGAATGAATGATTATATTGAACTTAAACATATCAGACTAACAGCAGCCCTGTAGAGTGATAAGGAAATGGCATCAAGAATTTTTAATGAGAACTGCAAAATAGCTTCAGAAAGTGCCCTTTTCATCTGTTCACGCAGCAGAAAAGAGTGAAGTGTGTAGTTGTCCCTAATACTTTTCCCAGTTAAAAAGACCACATTTCTCATTATGGTACTGAGTCAGCAAAATTGGGAAGAGTGAAAGGTTTTGGAAGGGGGAAGGAAAAATTGAACCATTTTCTTAATGGGCTTTTTATGAGAGAGCAGGATGCTAAAGCCTGCCCCATGGAAAAGTTGCAGAGCAGGCACTGTGACAGCCCTGTGCTGTGAGCGTCTAAGGCATAGTGTAGGACCTGTCAAAGGAGTACTGGTTGCATTTAAACAGTGAAAAAAGCAGAAAACTTGCCTTTATCCCAGACTGTTTTCCAAACATTCTTTCAAAATTTGCTGTCTCCTGTGCTTTTGTGCAGTCTATCATATAATCTAAGTTGGGCAACAGATACTCAATGGATAGTAATGCTTTCATAGCTAGTGTTTTGTCGTTCCCCCCATGAGTACCCCATCTTTGGCAAACTCTAAATGAGCTTGTAGAAGCAGAAGTGTGTTTCTGCTTGAGCTGGTGTGGGAGCTGGAGGATCAGCCTGAGATGTGCTGCTGCTTTCTGCAGCACCACAATGCCCAGCTGTTTGCCAGGAGCCCTCTGCATGCGTCCCGACCTCTCAGGAGCACTGGCTGCTGGGATCAGTGATCACCTGGTTTTATAAACTCTGATGTTATCTGTAACTGCTCCTGTGGTTTCAATAGGAGGAGAGAAGGGATTAATATTGCGGCAGATAGTGTGGTGCTTAATTGCATTCAGATAACGTTGCTTAAATAGTTTTCTCTGTTTTCAAACTTGTTTTCATTTAATTTAGATGAAGGGTGAATAGAAGCTGCCAATTTGGCCATCTCTACATGATTCGTTATTTCATAATACCTGTATCATATTCCCTCTCATTCCTTTCCAAACTGAATTATCTTGCTCCCTTTAATCTCTTTACCAAGGAGGCCACCCATGCATCTAATAAGTTTTTACCTTTCTCTAACCATTTCTCATGCACTCTTTTTAACCTTGGACACTATTTAATGCTATTTGTCAGCATTGATAATACGATCCTCCTTTTTATTTTTTATTTTTTTGGCATCCCCTAACTCCTTAGTGTAACACATACTAATCTTTCCTCCCTATCGCACGATCAGGAGACTTTCCAGCTCAGAGTGTGATGTGGGAACACAAAAGCACACATGAACGCTCAGCCTGCCAAACTGAGTACCTGGCCTAATTTGCACCTCCAGTGTTGTGGCCCAAAAATTCATTTTGCAATTTCTTCTGTTTTCAGAACACCCTTGGAAAAACACACTGAGAGAATTCAATAACGAATTTGTATGCTAAAATGGGGGGGAAGGGGGAAGGGTTTTTCTGACATGGATTTTCATCAGTAATGGTGTTAACCATTGCTTACATTTGTTGAATTCCTCATAAGTTTTTCTTTGGAAGCTGATCTTATTCGATCTGTAAATCATGCTTACCCTATTGTATGATTCTTTTTTTTGACTTAGCAGATTTAGGTTCTTTTAAATGTTGTTCTTGAATACTGGTATGGCTTCAAAGCATTTAGTTCTCTCATCTTTTGATTTTATATAGGCATCTGTGTATAAAAATTTAAATGGTTGAGCAGCGTTATCTGAAATTAGTTATAAACATGTGGTATGTGAAATCAGTTACAAGGGTTGTAGTTATGGTTGCATGTGATGCTCTACCTGAAATCTATTTTCAGTTGCTTATATTTATTTTATTTAATTTGAAATGCTGAAATTGAAATAACCCACATCATCCCTTAACTTATTCTTTCTAATCAGATGCTCCAGATATTGAGTAATGAGATTGAGGGGAGGATGATGCCTGCTGTTGTAGGGGAGGGACCCTGGATTGGCGTAGGAGGGTGGTTCTTTGCTCAAGCAATTAAAAAAAAAAATAAAATTAAGGAAGTGTGTGGTGAGCTGAGGACTTTCAGGAAAACACTCCCCTTTGGTTAGGAAAATTGGATTCTACACCGTGCCTCAGCTATCTGGTGCTGGGCAGAAGCTGCTGCAAGTCACCTGTGGTGTGTCCCGTGGTTGGTTTGTCTTCTATCAAGAGCCTTGATTCCCTCTTGTAGAAGTGCAGGATTCTCCTTGCTGCTTTGTGCAGCTTCAAAGCTGCACTTTGAATGCACAGAAGTGCTGAGCTCTGTGGAAAATGAAGCCCTTGGTGTCCAAATTGGTCACTCAATTAGTAGTTCCTTCTGACAATTTTGGGTTTGTTCTCTGTGGTTCAGTTCTACATTCTTAAAACCCTGGTAATGCCACCTAAACAGAACTGTATTATAGGGTAAACTTATTAATAGTTTTGAACATTTGGTTACAACTGTAAGTTCCCAGGAGAAGAATTCACTCCAGGGTTTGTATGGGATGTGGTAAATAAGCCAGAGTTATTGTTTTCAGGCACTGCCTTTCTGGTGTGTGCAAACAATAACTTCAGCAGCTTCCAGACTTATTTTTCTGATTCTTCCAGACTATGGTCGTGGTTTCACGAGACAGTAAACTGGGTACTGAAGGGCCTACAAGATGAAAAACACCATCACCACATGTTGCAATGTGTTGAGCCACTGCAGTCTGGCTTTGCCTATTCAAATGCCTTCACAATGTTTTGAAGGAGCAGCCGTGCCCCAGCGGACTTCGTGCTGGTTTGGATACTCCATGCCTGTCCTGTTTTGCCTCTACAGGAGACCTGTGTGGTCTTGCTTTTTCGGTTTAAAAAAAAAAAAATCCAAAAAAGAAGCAAAGGTGCTCCGTTGATGCTCTGGCTTGTGGCAGCAGGCAGGCCAGCCTGGCACCATCTCAGCAGTCTGTTGGAGTTTCTTCACCAGTGGTGCGGCCTTGTCTAATTGCACCTCTCAGAAATGACAGCTTCCTCAGGGATTTATGAGGCGCTTCACATTTAATTTTCTCTGTAAGCCATGCTGTTTGGGCCCCCTACTGGGGACACAAGTTTCAGCAATGAAAAGAGTACATAAGCCAGAAGGAAGCTGCTCCGGATTCCTCGTTTCTGTAAGTTGTGGGGCTGGGTGATTGCTGGTGGCTCTGCTGAGGCATTGCTTCATGCACTGGGGCCTGGTGGGGATTACATCATGTTGTTTTGTTGCATTAATGTAGTTTGAAATTGCATTTATTGTGGACATAAAAATACAGAACAGCTAAGGTGTACAGATGGCATCGGTGTTTCAAGCAGGCTTGAAATCTGGAGCGTTACCAGGATTGCCTCACCCAGCTCTTTCCCTTTCTTTCACCTTGACTCTCCTCTCTGAAAACAGAAGCCGTTTCACCAGCATCTTCTTTCCTCATATTGTTGCCAGACCTCTTTTTTCCTTTTTTTCTCTTTTTGTTAAATCACCTGGAACACTCAGCATTTGCAGCCAAAAACATCCACATCGTCTTTTACTGAATGACCCTAATCTTCCTGTCTCTATTTCTGCCTCTGCTACCTGTGATTTCAGTTGCTATCTAATTATAACTCCTCAGCATGCTAGGAGTTGTAGAAATTAGGATGGTGGTACAGTGCATTTGCTTTATATAAGCAGATTCTACAGTAATACTGTAAGGTTTGTATGAGGGGTGTGTGTGTGTGAGAAACAGTATGGAAAACTGTTCTTCTGGACCTAATGCCTTGAGACTAATCTGTACAGGGCAGAAAACCTACAATCCCAGTAAGAAGGGATGTATGAAATAGTGTGCTCTAAAAGAGCAGAAACAGACTTTTCTGGCATATTCAAAGGCTCCACTTCTAAACCCATGAAATCTACGTGAGAACTGGAATATTTTGATGTGGGCTTCCTGATTTCAGCGCTGCTGAGGAGTAACATTTGCTTGTGAGGCAGCACTTGTAGAGCAGCCGCAATCTGTGGGGCTTGGTGTAGGGTAACGCTGTTTATAATGAAGTCAGAACTGGCTTTTAAAGCCTGATGAATGAAAGTCCACAGTATAAGACTGCGGCTTTTTTGTGTGAGAGACATCTGTGCTATAACAAGAGCAGGAGACCCAATTTAGACAACTGCTAGAACAAGAGCTCAAGAAAAGCGAAGCGAGGACTTTTTTTTCCCTTGCTTAGATGAAAAGTTTATACAAATAAACTTCTCCTTTCAGCTGCTCATCAGAATTGCTGCTGCACCACCAACTTGGCTTTGAATTTTGTTCTGATGGTCCAACAAGGCTGTACACCAAGAGTGTTACGGAAGAGCAGCTTAAACAAAACATATTTGTTTTGCAGCAGAATTAGGAGGCTTTGAACTAGAGTAAAAAAAAAAAAAAAAAAAAAACCAAAAAACTGGGGAGAGGGAAAAAGACTGGATGAGGAGAAATGTGAAAAAGTGAGGGATGTGAACAGAATCTGGCTGTTACAGTAAATAGGTATGAAGCAAGAAACATGCAGGAGTGGATTTCTATGTTTTGCAGTGAGTTACAATGGGGGGTGGGGGGCCTGGTACTGAGTAGTTGCAGTGGCTGGTTCTGATAGTGTCCACAGCAAAGCTTGCTGATCCCTGGAAAATAGATGCATACACTCCCATCTCCCCCAACCACTTCTCAGAAATTTTTTTACTAATACATTTCAAATAGTCTGGGTAACAGATTGTCTTGATGGTGCTGCTCACACAACCTTCTTACATGAGCAAGATGAAAATAAGAGTGTGTGATGGGGACTGTGCTGCTGAGAGCAACGGTACTTCACTCAATAGGGATTGTATATTTTGTTAAAGTTCCAGTTGTCCAAGGAAGCTTATCACAAATCTGCTTGATTTGGTTCAACTTCATTAAAATGAAAATGGGAACTTCAGTCGCTTAGATTAACGCTCTGAGATGCACACTCTGCGCGCTCTCTCTGAGATAGCTCAGAGTAGGATTAAGGAGTAGTATAACTGGAGAACTTCAGATGAAGAGGAGTGGGATGTTGAATGCTGAGTAATCCCTCAGTGGTGGCAAAAGAGCCTTTTGTTTCATAGGGTTCTTGGAGTAGATGCATGTCGAACATGTTGAGAGCATTTTGGTAGCTGACTCTAAGTATACTGAAAGCAGTAGTTCTGGGAGTGCATCTAATACTTTTTGAAATGTTGCTTAGTTTCAGCTTGAAAGCATTCCTTTTCCTGGTGAAGGTGGTGACTTTAAAATCTGGTTCTTCATTAAAATGTATTCTTAAGTCAGAACATAAATTTAGCATGGAAATAAATTGCAAAACATTGTTTAACTTTTATTTCAGCATTGCTCTTCTCCCGTATGAATGAAATGAAATTCAGTAATCTTTGAAATCACGCAGCTTTTGGCCAAATGTAATTTGTGGAGTTCAAATGTAACCAAAATTTGTCATAAATCACTAAAATGTTAGCTCACACTTGTAATGCAGTCTTCTGTGTAATACAGCACTGGTGTTGACATACTGTAGGGACAAAAATTGCTTTTTTCTGACTAATGAACTCTTCAGTATCCTGTTTCCAGTAAACATCTCAAAGTGGGTTTCTGAGCCAGGGACTTGGCTTGCTTTTGCTTGTTTTGAAGCACTCGCTCCTGCTCGTCTGTTGATTTCAATTGAGGAAAAATTATCATTTGGTCCATCTCTAGCAGAAAGCTTCACTAGTCACATGCAGTGACTCCCCAGGCTTGTGCTGATGTGCAGCCCTGAGCAGTAAGACCTCCAAGGTCCCACTTGTCTTGGTGATCACTTAAATGGTCTCCAAAGGCTTTCCCCCAGGCTTCTCATTTCTTCCTATGTCCCAGAACTTCTCTGCTTTCAGAAATATTAGTGAACTTCAGAGTAAATGTGTTCTTAAGTAGTTTCAAACTCCAGAATTTGAGGAGTAACAGAAAAAACACTTTTAGGGGATCACAAAGGCTTTTCTTACTTCTTAGTTTAAATTGGTTGCTTCTGCAGCATCATTTTAATTCTCAAAACAAAACACTAGATACAACAGAGCACAGTGGTATACTTGTTCTGTGCTACTACTGGTGTAGCCACTGTTCGATGGAACAGTATTTCTCAGCAGGAGTGAAGTCAAGTTCACACCATCTGGATTTTAGAAGGGCTGTTGGTGGGTATTTTTATGTTTTTATTTGAATGCTCTGATACCTTGATTTTTCTAAACTGTGAGGATACTCTTGCTACTGATTCCTTTAGAATGGAGAATAACATTTTTCTATGAAACTAAAGAGTAATTATTCCTGACTCTGTTTTGCCCCACGCTGTGAACAGGTAGTTTCAAGGTTTATTTTCAAAAGGTTGGGACTTAGGTATTATATTTCTTCAGCTGTGTTCTTCATTTTCAAATTTGTCAAGTTTTGTGTGGATTTTCTGAATTTAGAACAAATGTAAGTAATGCATGCTTACTCTTTCCAAGCTGATATGATTTATAGCTTATCAGAGAAGTTGTCTTAAATGTTCATGTTCTGATAAAATCATTGTAAATTTTAGTGTCATTAGTTTTTTTTTTTTTTTTTTTTTGTTAATGATTTTATTAACCTTTTCTTTCTTTTCCTTCCTGATAGGTATTGGACAGTTTGTTAGCTCAGTATGGAACAGTGGAGAACTGTGAGCAAGGTAGGCACTCCGACCTCAAATTGCTTTTAAATTTGTAGTAAGAAGTGAATGCATGCTAAATTTACCCTCTTTCCTTTTGTTTTCCTCTCTAGTGAACACTGACACAGAGACTGCAGTTGTAAATGTAACATATGGCAATAAGGACCAGGCTAGACAGTAAGTATCTTGGTATTTGCTGCTGTAGGCTGGCTTGCATGTTGGAGTTCATGTTCAGATTTTATATGCATCTTTTCTTCTGATTAATCTACCAGTAAAATGATCATCTGAGTGATACCACTTTAAGAAAGCCTCTTTGCCAAGTCTTGTGTGTTTTACCTTAGAGTTTGCTATTTTCTGTCATCAACTTCTCATACACGTTCAGTGTGTGTGTGTGAGATAAAATTGAAAATTAGGGTAAAATTATTTGTGTAGGGAGAGTAGAAAGGCCATTGATCAGCCAGAGGCTGGGGATGGGAGGATTCCTCTCTCTGTGTGCTTGTGATTATGGCTTTTGCCAAGCCTATGACTCTCCCAGAATGGTTGGTGTCCCAGCACAAGCTGTTAGTCTATAATTGATTTGCTTATATCTGCTTATTTTGTTTGCTTATGTCTTCAGTAATCAATGATTTTTTATCTAGATCTTAAAATTCAAAACCAAAATGTTTTTTTAACCAACAATTATATACTTTCCTTTAAACATTGATATTATTAATTATAGGCTATAGGTTTAAATTTGCTTTTCCTTTGTAGCTAGGAACTCAAGTGCTTTTTCTTAATTTCTAATTTGGAGACTCAAACATTTTTTTCTCCCTCCTTCCTAACCATAGCAGGTTAAACAAAACCATACCCAAGGGAATAGCCTGCAATGAATTTCTTTTTTTTAACTTTGAAATTTCTGCCACCTTGTGGCTAACTAGAATGAGCATTAAAGATGTAAGCTATGCTGATGGTATGCATTAATACAAAATTACAAATGAAATAAATTTGTACACTTAAGGATTTATGAATTCCATGCAACTTGAAAGCAACACAAATCATATTTCCAAATGTTTGGTTGCTTGTTAGTATATTCTAAATAGATGTGATAGGAAAGTTGTCAGTAGTTTTCCTAGTATATACTGGTACTGAAGGAAACTACTTCAAATCACTATTGAACTTACATCCTCAAAACATGAATTGATATTTTCTTCTCTGTGATCTTTTGTTGCTTTTAATTCTCCTGCAAAATAATTTAAAAATGTGCTGAATTTCTTGTTCTGAAGGAGTCCAGTGGTGCAGTGTTAGAAATTGGTTGTAAGTTACCTCTTTGAAAATGTAATAAGGAAGTACCAAAAATACCATGGAAAGAAGCATGATGCATAAATTTGATCAGTCATCTGTCATGTGGTTTCCTGGATTTGTGCACTACGTTCTGAAGCTGAGGACCACAAAGTGCAATTTCTTCTCCCTTAGACAATATTTGTTAAAATTTGTGGATAATCCTGAGGAAATGCCACAATAAGTCAAGCCTGTGAGGAAGTGATTGAGATTAAAAACAAATAATTTGGTTTTGCCTGAGAAATTGCATGAAAAAATAATTGAAGGTACCTTGAGTTTGAAGCAGGTGAATTAGTATCCATCATAGACATTGGTGGAGGACCAGATGTAGTGCAAGATGAATGATGATGTGTGTTTGCCTTGAGCATGTAGGGCAAGTGCATGAGCCTTGATTTGCTTTTGTGAATACTGTGACAGACTCAGGTCTGCCTAAGGGATTAGTTAATTTATGCCAAGAAAATATTGGTTCAAGTTGTTTGGGTTCAGGTTGCAACTCTTCAGCCACCAAAAAAAAAACAACTCAAGTGGCCAGGTGGATGTTCTTCTGGTGAAAGCAGTGAGGAATTACAAGGTAGAATCACCACAGGGCACGTGTGGCTGATCTATAGGGACACTGGTGGTGTTTCAGTTGAATGTTTTTGCGAGACATGACTTAGTTGTGCTGCTTGTATGGTTGTGGTAGACAGCAGTGGCTTCAGAAAGGAGGAGTGGTACATGAGTGCTTGACATCTGATAGAAGTCAGCATTGGTCAGCCCGTGCAGTACCAGGAGTAACAAGAAATGCTTATTTGAAAGTTGCTCATGCTGCTGGGAATCAACAGCTAACAAAAATTTTGCATTTTGAGATAAAGCAGCTTAGGGCAAATACTGCTATAAGCAGTGATGCTAGCACATCACAGCATCCTGTACACGCGACAAAGAGATCATACAATCCCTATGGTGCTGTATGCAGTGGCTCCCCAGTTCTCGGTGTGTTTTACACCTTTTGCAACATGTGCTAACCTCATGGTTGGTGACTGACAAAACAGGCTAAGCTGGTTGCTTCCCTTCTGGATAGAAGGGACTGTGTACTGATGGAACAGTGCAGTGATAGTGCTGCACCATAACCTGGTTCTGATTTAAACTTCTGATATGCAGTTTAAACACGTGGCGTGTATTGTTTGAAGGGTGTTACTTTTGAAACTCTTAGTCTTAGCCAGTTGGGAAACTGAGCTTTCCTCTGTCTTAATTGCTGTGGCAGAGGTTTTCTTGTCCCCCCATTTTCTGGGCTGGTGCTGCAATTTTGGCTTTAAACTGAAGGAGTTGAGAGCTGGGTCCAAAGTGGCAATGCTACGCCATTGCAACAAGCCAGAGAATAAGCCAGGCCAACCAGGATAGTGACAAATGTTCCTTAGGTACCTCTCATGACCACAGTATCACGAGTCAGGGTGTCAGCCATCTCAAGGACATGTAGAAATTGCTCACCTCTAGGGAAACCTGTGTACTCTGCTCCCTTTACTTCTCTTAAGTGCATGTATACCAGTGTACACAGCATGAGAAGTAAACAGGAAGAATTAGGGATCTGTGTGTGGTCACAGAGCCATGGTCTCATTGCAATCACAGCAACTTTGTGCGACAGCTCATGTGACTGGAATGCTGTCATGAACATCTATGTACTTTTTAGGAAAGTCAGACTAGTTAGGCAAAGAGGTTTGCAGAGAGGCATAGGGCAAGCAGTAAGATCTCTACTCCCAGGATAGTGAGGAGAAACCTGGAACTTTCTGGGGAGCTCTGCGACCTCAAACCACTCCTCCTGCAAGTGACTAGAAGGAGGAGGGAGTTGTTCCAACTCAAAGCCGTATCATTCCCATAAATTAGAGACAGTCTTAAAAAGTATACATGCACTGCTCTTAAACATGCAGTTACTGTTGTGATGGATTCTGGAATATCTGGGAGAGGAGTAGAAAGGGCAAGTGGCAGAGCCCAGATCATGCAGTGCTGGCTGGGTGTTCAGCCTGAAATTGAGATGTGTGTCTTGAAGTGACCTGCTGGCTAAAGGGCTCTCTTCCTTCTTCCCTTGTTGATCCAGAATGGGCTGACCATGTCTCTGTGGCTGTCATCGTCACAGTCACGCTGCCTCCTCTTTCTCTCCCCAAAATGTTCCAGAGTATAAGCATTGAGTACTACAGAATTGAGCTCTGCCAGGTTTTTGGAAGGGATTTCCGTACAAAGCTGGTCTCCTGTTTGTGGAGTGGGTGCCTGTTATTTCAGGATGGGGCTGGATGACCATTTTTTGTATCTTATTTTTCAGCTCATCTCTGAGCTATGGCTGCTGATTGTGTCTCATAACTGATGGTATGTTTTAACTACTGGCTGTGATGTGAGGAGATCAGGGTTTGTGTCTTAGCAGATACAAGCAGATATACTCACGATGCTGCTGATAGCCTTTTAATGAGAATATATACAAAACAAATGCTGTTACCCCTTTCAGTGAAGCACAAAGCTGTGTGTGCATACAAGGAAGCATCTTTGACAAATGGGTAAGAGTTCACATAACTAATATTTTCATATACCATCATGGATCAGGACTAACGTTGCCATAGGAACGATAGGACTGAGAATTCTAAATGGTATGTGATTATAAGCTAAGATTTGTCTTTTGCTTTGTTTTTATTTTCAGAAATACTAATGAAAACTATATTTTTACTTAATGTGGAAAAAAAAATTTTCAGCCAAAGAAAGATTACTACGTAAATCTGTCATCTTGGTATGCAAATGTATCTGCTTAGGGAGGAAAAATGAAAGGTAGTGTACATATAAGCTGCATGTGGGAGTAAAACGTGTTCTCCATCTAGTGTTTAGCATCATCATGCTATCAGTGGATGAATGATTTCCTGCACGAGATTTGATGCTTCTTCTGTATTCGTTAACTTAGAATGTTTAATCTCCACTAGTATCTGAAGGTAGAAGGCTGGTCAAATATGGTCAAATATCTTCTCATAGGAAGCTCACAAGAGAACAGCAGTGAGATGTAATTTTGATGGGGGGGGAAAAACTCAACTGACTGCATAGCAAAGTATTTATTTAGTGGCTTCATCCTCACAAAACGATCCTCTTTTGAGTAGGTCTTACCTGAACACAAGCCAAGCTGTAGTACAATCTAACAGAGCATAGGCAGTGGTTGTTGCAAAATTTAGTTTTATTTGGAAAAAAAAAAGGAACTACAGTGAGATTTCTGCCAGCTCTTGCTGGCATTTGAAAGGTAAGCGCTTTCAGTTTTCCCCATTGTCTTAATTAAAAAAAAAAAAAAAAGATTTTGGGGCATGGAAGTTACTGCTTGGTGAGGAAGCTTACTGAAGGTTTCTCCACCTCTGTACTCATTAAGTCTCTCTGAGGTTTTTAGCCTTCGTGTAAAAGATGGTGGGTACCAGCAATGACTTCTGACAGAGGTAATTTGTGACATCTTCATAGCTGCGATCATGGGAGGGGAGATCCTTAGCTCTGTTTGGGAAAGGAGAGGCCCTTGCTGAAAGGTAGAGGTGGTATAGTTTGAAGTTCTGAGGTGGTCATTGTATAAGAGGATATACTTGGAAGAATGGAGTGGATTTAATGTGTCTTTTGGTGGACTGCAAAAATGGCAATAGGTATGGCATGGTGGGGATCTCCTTAGCCTTGACTAAGGCAGGTGCCACTGGTGGCAGGAAGAAGTACTCCCTTGCTGTCCTCTGCATCTTACATCTCTCACGGGTGGAGTTGGCTCTCCTTGAGGCAAGTGCTGATGTTTCTTTCTGCGATGCTGGTACCAGAGCAAGCTTAGGAAACCTGTGGTTTTGAATTACTGCCTTCTTTTTTTCCTGAAGTAGTACTTTGATGCCTGTAAAATTTTGGTCTAGTTCTGGTACTGAAGGAATGCTGAAGAAACTAATCTTACCTGATTACAGCCTTGTTACATGCCATAAAATTGATTAAAAACTATGTTCAGAGCAATTAAATAAAGGTGTTATGGTATTATGACAGTATATTAAGAAGCTAGTGTTTTCTGACTCTTCTTCTGACTTCTTGTTACTTGATCAAATTGGATTATAAAACAAGCCAGCCTATAAAATATGGAGAACTCCGATTCAGACAGTGAATTCCTTATTTTAAACTTTTCTCTCTACGTATCTAAACTAGTTAAATCAGTGATGCCACTGAGTATTTCCACGTGCTCAGGTGCACACCACTGCTATCTAGCTTGAGAAGCGAATTTTAAATCATGTTTGCTTCCAAATGTCTGCTCAAAACCACCCTGTCCAGAATTTGATATTTTTCTCCCCTTCTCATCATATGGCTTTGGTAGCCAGGGAGGATTGTGTATTGCTGATATGATTGTTTTTTTTACCAAAATGGAAAATGAGCTTTTTTCAGTTTGTTTTGGATTTTAGGTCGAATACAATGTCTCATAGAAGTGCTTAACAGTTTATAAATTGCTTTTAAGCAGAAAAACTCAAATTCTTTCCAGAGGAAGTATGGTATATGTCAATTGTTACTTTATAATATCTGTTGTGACAACATGATATGTCTGTAGGTTGGTTGCAAACAAAAGCCTAGTCTTTTTCTCCCCTATTACTACTGAGAAGAGTGGGATACCTCTTGCATTGATTTAATGTAGGATTTTGTAAATGCTGGGATTCTGGCCTGGGAAGCTTTAAAGTCAGAGAAGCTGGAAGCATTTTAGGAAAGAAGCAGTGTCTGAACTTGTCAAATGAATGCATGGAAGAGAATGAGCTTGTATGAATGTCAATCTGCTGCCTACCAGCATGTTGGCAAAATGGTTGGTGCTCATCTCTTCAACATCTTGATGTTTGATTTCAAAAGAAACAGGGCTTGGGCAGCTGCACTGGCTGATGGTGCCATTCCCCTTCCCTACAGCTCTTTAGCTTCTTGGCTGATTTCAGAAAAGCTCAAACCATAAATAGAGGTTGCAGATATTTGCAATTGGTGAGAACTCTCTTTCAGGTTACATAAGATAAGACTTCATACCCCTTCCCCAAATAATATCTTCGCCAAGAGAGACTTTGGTGAAATGCCTTTTCAGTGTTGCTACTCTGTGCTTAAGCTCAGACTTGAGAGACAAATCTATAGGACAGCAAGTTTCATTAGTTGTACTGCTCAGTCTTTTCTGTTCTTGTAAACAGTGTTTTGTGTAATAAAATGCTGCTCTCTAGTCTGTGGAGTAGAAGTTCAGAAATGTCAGCTTTCAAATGGCCTCAGCAAATTTTAATTCAGCTCTCTTCTGCCATATGCTGTAGGAGATTCTCCCATTATGGGAACAATTACACTTCCATTCCATCCCCAGAGGACTTCTGTCTCATTTGGTGAACAGAAGTATTTAATGAGCAGTGATCAGTTATTCAATATTTTGCTTTCCTTGTTGTTCAGTGGGATTGCCTTAGGCCTTATTTATTACCAACCCTTATTAAATGCTGCTCCAAAGACAAGAATTAATTTTGTAAGCTCTTTACTGTCCTACTGGAGTATTTCACAGACACTGGTTTACTCCTTGAGATGTGAGGGTGTATGTTATCCTCTTTATTGCATCTGAAGGTCATTGTCCTGGTATCACTTCTGTGCATGGCTGATGCTCTCTTGCAACAGTGGTTTGAGGCCAGAGGCCTGGTGGTCAAGTGGGACACCTGGGAGGTGAGCAGTACTTTGCTAACTGCCCTTGGAAATGGTTGGCCTTGTATCTCTGTGGCAGACAAAGGGTTAAAGCCGTCTTGGGGAGCAGTGTGTTGTAAACCAGCTGTAACTACACACAAATGTGTGAAAACTAGATTCAGTTTCTGTATCTCCAAGACCTTGCTCCAGAGTGTATGGTTACTATGAGCTTTTTAAAAGATGATGTTGGTGGATTCCTTAATATGCAATACAAATCTCCTTCCCTCTCACAAGTGTTTTTAAGTTCACCTTTAAACAAAGTCTCTTAGTAATTTTTTTGGTCCTAGATTAAGCCTGGCATTCATAAACTACCCCCAGATCAATGCATGTTTCAGTGATATCAGTATATCACATTTCTGATAATGTCAATAACATGCCTTCTGTGGTGAAACTCAAACTTTTTGAAGTAGATGCATAAAACTTATATGTTACCAGCATACTGTGGGTAGCTTAGTTATCCCTACTGCTTCTAGGATCTTCAATTTTATTGACACTTCCTCTTCTGATTGCAAGTGCAAGGTCTTCTACCTTTCAGAAATCTGTTGCTTTGGGCCCTTGAGTTGTGCTTCTGCAGAGAGGAGGCTGGGTCAGGTTGACCTGTGCATGCGGGACTTCGCTTAGTTGAAATGGCTGTGTTCAGATGCTTGCCTCTCCTTGTCAGAAGTATCATAATGTCCTCAGTGCTACAAAGGGGTATGGGAGCTACCTTATTTGTGGGTGCTGCTTAGAGCATAGATGACGAGGGTATTTTTTGTATTAGGTAAAATCACCTGCTGCAATGTGCCTGATCTTTGGTATTCCCTCTACTGGAAACCAGCGATGATTTGCCAGCTGATCCATAAAGAGATTCAGATTTAGAGCTTCCAGTAGCTGGGGCCTCTTTTAAATGTAGCCAATGTCTCAGTGGCCTTCAAGTGTTCAGTGTTACGCTGAGGATGTGCTCTACTCACTGTAGTGGGATGGTATGGTCCTAATGGCAGAATAGAGCTTGAAACACCATGTCTTCAAACACCTTTGCATCGATCAAGAGCATTACTGATGCATTAGTTTTAATGTGCCAGTTAACTTCTAATCCGTTACTGGTTGGTAAGCTGATGTTTCAAGTGCCATTGACTGGCTTTGAGTACTTCCTCTGCTGCTGAGAACGAAGTGCGAGCTGTTATTCATATCTTTTTCTGTCATAGCTGTGTCAGTTGGTGCAAAAAACCTCCAGCCAAATAGCTGTGCTGGCAAAAACTCTAATGAAGGTGCTGTGATATCAGCTAAAAAGTTTTCCCTCTGGTGCAGATTTAATTCTATTTGGGAAACTGATTTAAATTACAGCAGGCAAAAGAATGCTTTTGAGTATATAAGCCCTGTCTCCTGTGAGGCTTTGCTGATAGAGTTGTACCAGCAAAACCTTTAAAGTGCACAGAACCCCAGAGCAAGCAAGAGCTAACTTGTAGTTCTTAATATGGTAACATTACTGTCTTCAGTCAAGATTTAGATTAAAAAAATAAACAAATAATTAAATATAAGCTTTCACTTGGGAACCAGATTTTAGCTTGTTTTACTTGGGAAGTGTGGAAGGCTGCACCTGAATGATTTCTCATTCTTATGGTGTCCCATCTGTGACTTTCTTTTCTTTTTTTCCCAACCCCCTCCTACTCTTCTCCCCTTTGCAAACAAACAGAGCAATAGAAAAACTGAACGGGTTTCAGCTTGAAAACTATTCCTTGAAAGTTGCATATATCCCCGATGAAATGGCAGCACAGCAACCTCCGCAGCAACATCCCCAGGGACGACGTGGATTTGGACAGAGGGGCCCTCCAAGGCAGGGCTCACCCAGCGCAACCGCGCGGCAGAAACCACAGTCAGATGTTCCTCTACGGATGTTGGTTCCCACGCAGTTTGTTGGAGCCATTATTGGGAAAGAAGGAGCAACCATCAGAAATATTACAAAGCAGACTCAGTCCAAGTAGGTTACTGTAAAGATGTTACTTTAAGTTTCAATGTTGTGTCCTTGTCTACTGTGTGAAAGGAAAAGCAAAATTTCTGCCTCCTCTGTGGGATAAGTGTGTATTTACAGTCTGTTCAGCAGTTTGTCTTGCTATGGGAGCTGCTGGGAACACTTTGCCTTAGCGGTGTGTGTTTTCTGTGTTCTGTGTGTGTGCTGTGTCTTAGTTTGTGCGTATTTTTTGTTGCTGGAGGAAGCTCAACCTTACAGATAGAAGGGGGGGTTCTTTTCCTTTATTTTTTTCTCTTTAAGTCTGGAGTATTTATGTTATTGAAATGTTCTTGGTTACAGGATGAGATTGTCTCCCACTTCTCCCATAACACTGTTACAGCCTTTGAAAGGCTGCTGCATCAAACTCATGCTCAGCAGCATCGTTTCTGGAGACCAAACATTTTTGTTTCAGCTTGTGTAATCAGTGCTGTTTTCTGTTCTGAGATGGCAAGTAGTGACTTTAGGAACACATAAATCATGTACAATTCCACAATAAATGAAAGTAACTGCAAATAGAAAATTTTGGGCAAGATTTAAGAACTTGATTCTGCCCTTGACACATGTACAGATACTTGCCTTTTTTTTTTTCCAATTCACTTTGAATGAAATTAGGCAGTGCTAGTAGGATGATATTGATGCCAGAGTTATTTAGCAGATGTACTAATAAGACTCTGAGAATAAGAAGGGAAACAGAAAACCGAAATATATTGGTCTGCAAAATGTATAGGCAGTGTAGTGACATATCCAAGCATTTAAGTGCTTATTGTAGCTTTAGTTTAATTCAGGGTATTCTTTGGATTTAAATTTGTTTTCAATCATGGATGGGAAGCTGGGAGCAGAAAAAAAGAACCTTCATCTCTTTCTTCTTACACCTCATACTAATTTATCTAATGTGAATATATTCTTTGCTTTCAAATTGCAGACCATGCCAAAACACAGATTAAGGAAATACACAAGACAAAAAGCAAGCTACTAGTTGCCCCAAGAAGCTTAGAGCACTAGGGTCCAGAGACATGGAAGAAGATTGTTTTTAGAGTGTCTTAAATCCCTACCCACAAGGAAGGCGTAAGCACAGATGCAGGGGAAGGTGGGGTTCACAATCAAAGAATTCTAGGATTCTCCAAAGAGCAAGGATGAAAGATACTGCCTTGAGTAGTACAACAAAAAAGAGGCCCCCTGCCCACCGTACCCAGGATTATCTTGATACTAATTTCAATTTCTCATTAGCATGCTGTAACCCAGGAGACTGTTCTATGTTTAACAACAAAGATTTAAGAGATTTGTAGTGTCCTAACAAGACTTGGTTGTAGTTCGCCTATGGGCAACCAATTCGCAGGTGATATCTAAAACTTCCAGGCTTCTTTACTATAGTACCTGAATTAGAATTTTGGCATAAGAAAAGTTCTTATCTCTTAAAAGAAGGCTGAACAGAGCAGAAACAATTGCAGGTTGTTAGCTCTAAGGATATGCTACTTCAAGAATGATGTTTTTCCTATTCGGGGATTGAAAAAAGAGAAGTCTACTTCCAGTTGCACTGAGGATTGTCGTGGACTTCTCAAAATGTTGCATTATGAAATAAAATGATTTTTCAATATCAGAACTGGAAAAAAAAATACAGGGGTTGAGAGAAGAGTAGTGTGGTTAGTTGTGAAATTCAGAAACAGCTATCATTTGGGGGAAAAGGGGAGGGAGGAAGCAGAAAGAAGAGATGGAAATAGAAATAACCTGCAGTTATTGGCAGAGTACAAAAAATATCCAAGGTAATATCCAAGGTATTGTCTTGTTGTAGATTGTGATTAATTTTAAGTTCTACAGCTACATAAAATGTGATGTAGATTCAAGCTGCTAGTTTCAGAATGTCAGAGTGGAGAAGGAGGAAAGGTAAAGGCAGGACAAATTTTAGGTTTAAAACACATAAGTAATCTTCAGGATAAATGCAAACGCTACTTTGCACTTGTTAGTGGAGAAGTGCTAGGAAGACCTGTTGTTGAGGTCATGGGAACACCAACGAGGGACAAAGTCTTGCTGTACCTGTAGTTGCAGTCATTATTAGTAGTGTGATGGAACTGCTGATAAACAGCCAGAGTTTTGGGAAACCTTGATGAAATGTTCTCTTCAGTGGGTCATCACAGATTGTCTACCTAATGTCTCCTCTGAATGCAGTTTGAAGAATGAAGATCCTAGCATCCAAATAGTACAAAGGTTGCTCCAAAAGTAATGCTTCCTATCTATTTCTGTGGAAACTAAACCGGAGACAGAGCACAGTAACACTAATAGAGCTGTTTCACAGCTGCTAGGATGATGTTGTTGCTTGGAAAATGTTGCTCATGCAGTCCAACATCCACTGTGCTAACACCCGCTGTTTAGTCTCCACTGCTGCTCAGAAAGCTGACATTGATGGGTGTCAGTGGATGCAGATTCTTCCTCCTGGAGGAATTCAGTGCTATGCCTTTGCTTCATACGCACTTCCATGTCAGACACCATTTTGTCAGACTGCCCTCCACTGCCATCTATTTTATGGCAACAAAATGTTATGACTTATTAGCAGGAAGGTTCAACCTCTACTGCTGTACTACCAACATCTGCCTCTGACATTGTGGGCCAACATTGTAAGAGGCATTATTTTCAGAGCAGCCCTCGTATTTAGGGAATGTTTGAGTAATTGCATCCTCTTGAAATGAAACTACTGAAATGTAGTTGTTGTTAGCTCAAAGTTAATTAGTTCTATGAGAGTTGTAAGTATGCAGAGTGTGTACTGTACAGTATGTGGTTACGGTTGGTGTTTTTCTTTCTTTTAAGAATTGATATTCATCGTAAAGAGAATGCAGGTGCTGCTGAGAAACCAATTACCATTCACTCAACTCCTGAAGGCTGCTCAACAGCTTGTAAAATCATTATGGAGATCATGCAAAAAGAAGCTCAAGATACTAAATTGTGAGTAAAAGGCATTTCATTGTGAAGGCATTAAAAATTCTAATTTCTTGTTGACTTCGTTTCAAGAAGGGTTCTTAAAATCTGTTAAGTAGTGAATCTTTCCTCTGTTGTTGTTATTTGCACTTAACTAGAGAAGTCTTGCTTCTTTTACCTTTTAGGGATGGTTTAATTGCTTAAGTATCTTCAGTACCTGTCTACATTCCCAGCTACTCAGTGTCTGTAATTCTGAAGTGAAACGGATCAAATATTGAAAGTTTTTGAGGCACTAGTATCTTTAGTGAACTATCACTAAAAGCTTTTGTATCTTGCTTCCTTTCCAACTGTTCTTGCTACTTCAGTAGGACTTCTGTTTGCAGATACATTACAAGAAATCTTTAATTGATAGTGCTGAAATAGCATTGCACTTGTATTCATTCTGCATCTCTTATAATAAGCGTGTGGGAGTGAATGGAAGTGGTAGACATTTCTGTGAAAATACAGTTTATCCATAACATGCATAAAAGTTTGCACTCTGGTCTTCAAGTCTCACTGGGTGTAACCTCCATTACAGTACGGAAGAAATTCCCCTGAAGATATTGGCACACAACAACTTTGTTGGTCGACTTATTGGCAAAGAAGGAAGAAATCTGAAGAAAATTGAGCAGGACACGGATACTAAAATCACGATATCTCCGTAAGTTTTTGGTCATATAATATTTTAGTGAGATGTTTAGTGCTGCTGTGCTATGTATGTTTAGGTGCAGAACTCTTATAAATGTTGCATGTTTTGAAGAATGAGATGACTGCTCAGGGACACGATTTAGTGGAGGGTTGTTAGTTAGGGGATATGGTTAGGTCATGGTTGGACTCAACAGTCTTTAAGGTCTTTTCCAACCTGAGTGATTCTATGAGTCTATGACACTCTTTTGGAGGCACATTCATAATTTGGGTTTAACTGTTACCTAACTTCAGTTACAGTGCATGTAAACATTGATTCTTCATTGCAAATTCAGCCAACAGACCTAAAAATAATAGAAGCTATGTGAAGCTCACCTTAGAAATACATTTTAAGTGTTTGTTATTTTTAGTATATTATGCTTTGTGCAAAGAATAATTTTTTTAAACTACAAGGTTGGATTAGTTCTGAGCTGTGTGTGAAAATGTGTAAAACTACCAGTGTTTCTTGTAAGGGTTCTGGCTTCTGATATAGATTAATTTTTTGACAAGAGAAAGAAATCAAATGAATACTGAAAAGAGAGTTTTTAGTGGTAATTCTGTCCCCCTCCGATCACTAGCAGCTGAACTAGGATATGTTGACTAGCCTGCATCTAAGTAACAGATTTTGGTTTTTGAGTTCGCGAAGGTAACCAAGACCTATTCAAATTTATCTGAGATCAGGCAGGAATTTTCTCTGTAACGGGAAAAGTCAGTGAGGTGAGGGAGGAAATCACTGATTAAATATCTCTGGAGAAGTTTGGCTGCTAATAGTAGTTTTACCCTGGGGAAATATCTTCAGAGAACCTCCTATTCTGAATAACGAATGTTCTGGTGTGAACTTCCAGGCGTTTAAGAGCACTCTAAAACTTTAGCTGAGAAAGGAAGAAGAGGGCTTATAGGTTGTAGGAGAAGGAGCAAAGCTGAAAGATGGATAAACGAGCGAAGAGATGAGAAGAAATGCAGGGATTGGGGGGAAATAATGTGCTGTAGAAATAAGCTCAGGTGGAAGCTAGGAGATGAATGACTTTAGTCAAAATGAAGAGTACTGGAATTTAATGCTGTAGCCCTTGCATTTTCTGCGGGCAGTTACTTTTACTATTTTGCAGCAAATGACTTAAAGTGTTTGGCTGTTCTGTCATGAGGATTTGGAGACTGTAGTCTGACTGGGTTTGGGCCTTTTTCCCTGTTTTCTTTGGGAATCCACTAGTTCTTAAGGAAAATGTCTTGCAGTCTGTGTTTCTGGTACATCTAAAAAAGCTGAAGCCCTCTGGGGCTGAGCAGTGCTCATATTCTGCCCGTGTCTGATATTTTCCATTTCATGCCGCACCTCAGCACATAATATCCATGTGATGCCAATCCTCACTGTGGTGATTCCTTTTGGATTTGCTGTGAGGGCAGAGTTTCTCCAGATTATCTTAGAGTCTGAACAACGTTCCAAATTGACGCTTCGCTCTTTAGAGGGAGTGACACAATTAGATGTCATTGCAATCAGCTAACAAACCTTGATGACCCTCTGCTTTTTGTTAATTAATTGTGCTTCTGTTTCATCCATAGATTGCAGGACTTGACACTCTATAATCCAGAAAGGACCATTACAGTTAAAGGCAGTATTGAAACTTGTGCCAAGGCCGAGGAAGAAATTATGAAGAAAATCAGGGAATCCTATGAAAATGATATTGCTGCTATGAATGTGAGTTGTTCTGTGACATGAATCTCTTTTGGCTTAGATGTGAAGGACTGCTAGAGGTCATCTGGCCAAACAGTGACCTCTTTCAAACATAAATAGGGTTGTGTAATACCTTGTTCCTTTTGGGATATCTCCATGGATGGAGTTCTCTGGGGAGAAATTCTAGTGAACAGAATTTCCCTCTGTTGCCACTTGTATTTGTTTGAGCCTTGGGTATGTTTTTGTTGGTTTTTTTATTATCATTTGTTGTTTTAATGAGGGTTTCCTCTGCTGGTTTGTTTTAAGATAATTGATATAGATTGAGGAAATAGATGACAATTTTACTTTTTTGTTATTGCTGCAGAAGCCTGAAACGACTGTGTTCGTGCTGTTGTGGTTTATATGCCATATTGTATAAGTTTCTTAGCCATGTTCGCTAGTCTCTTGATGTTAAAAGCATAACATAAGTAAGATGGATCTCTCCTGCTTTCAATTATTCAATTTAAGAAGGCTATATTAAAGTTTTTCTTGATATAGATGATAAAGATATTCAATTATTCAGTGATTGGTGATTATATAATGAAAACAACACACCTCATCAGTTTGCCAAAGTATTACTAATGCATATTGGGGAAAAATCTGAGATGGCTGATAAGCCACGAAAAGCTTCTTGTGTGTCTGTATTACCAAATCTTATGGTCTAGGATCAGACTGGAAATATCTTCAACTTTACAGTAGTCTCTGATTTTCTAAGAATGGCTATTCATTATGGTTTCTCTACTGGCTAGAGGGAGAACTGTTTTTCCCCTTCCTCCCATGCTGTGCCATGTGCAGGACATAAAATACGTATGAGTACACAAAGGATTTTATTGTGGTACATCTTTGCCTCATATAGTGAGCTCTGTTCTGCTGTTTGGCAAAGGTGTGGCAAGCAGAAAGCTGTCTCTAGTAGTTAGTACTGGGTTGATTTCAAGCTTAGTTATTTGTGATTATAGGGTAGATGGTAATGTGTTTGGCATGTTTTGTGTGTCTTGCAATTGGATTACCTCGATGGCCTGAGATGGTGTCAGTGTCTAGATGAAATATTTCTGAAGCAAAGTTCTTTTAATAGACAATAATTTGACAAAGTCAGAGATAGTGCTAAAAAGTTTTGTTGCAGAAAACATATGCTTCCTAGTACTTGGTGCTACCATCTGTCTTGTGTGGTCAAGTGAGGGACATGCAACTGCGTAGCTGATGTTTCCCCATCAAGAACTGATGGGATCTTAGTTTATCTTTTACAGGCGTGGAAGGGAGGATAAGGTTTGTAGTGTGCATGATAAAGCAGGACTTGTTCATGGGATTTCTCTGATTGTGTAGCACTGTTTCTTTAGTATAAAGCCAGAATGATCGTCTCTGGTAGTTTGTTCACTCTGAAAGTAAATGATGCTATTCCCTGAATTCCTTGCTATGAAGTCTGTGATACACATCACTTAAGTTATAGTAAGGAATTCCTAGCTGCCTCATCTAATGAAAATAATCTTTTTAACATTATTGGTCTGTACATGTATTGGGAAAATAAGTTTGAAACTGAGTCTTTGGGGTGGTGGAGACAGGGAGAATTGGGGGCTGAGATGAGGAACATACTGACATCCTTTCAAAAGTTTAATAGCTTACTATATAGCCAGTTAGGATTTTGATTAAACTTAATAAGAATCATAAATCTAAAATTACTCTTCTGTCATTGCAGCTTCAAGCACATTTAATTCCTGGATTAAATCTGAATGCCTTGGGTCTGTTCCCACCTTCTTCTTCAGGAATACCACCTCCTGCAGTGAGTGTTGCCTCTGCTGCTGCTGCTGCTTCATATCCACCATTTGGGGTAAGACAACTCTCCAGTTTTGAGTGATTAGTGGATGGTAATGCTAATCTCTACAATGCTGATGTTCCAAAATGAAAGAAATTGCTGATTTTTGCCAAATTACCTCAAAGACCTGAGAACAGAACATCTGTGTTCTGTCAGTTTTCTAAACATTGTTCATCTCCTTGCTTTACACATGAAAATATTTCATGTAGCTGTGGTTGAGAACAGATGTTCATTGGTCCTTTAGTGAAACACTCAGTGAAATCAGAAAATAGTGTTTTCTGGAAAAGTACTAGGTCTTGTTTTCTAGAGAGCTTGAATTATTACACAGAGAAACGAGACATGAAATGGAATTTTAGAGTTGCTGCGTGTTTGCAGGTAACAAAATACCGGTCTGTAGTAGGTAGTATTTCCACTGATCTGGAAGGGGAAAAAAAAGATCTGTAGTTGTGAAGCAGAGATCTGTATGTAGACAAAATGCTTGCTTGTAGTAGCTTTCAAAAGAGCTTGTACATTTATAAAATAAGTATTGCTAAATACATGGAATTTAAGTGACATGGATTAATCTCCATAAAGCCACATTATTCTTGAAGAAATATGTGAAAAGGCCCAGTAGAATCCACTGATGCTTAGTAATAGTTTGACTTTTTTGCTACTGAACAGAAAATAATTTGCTGTGTTAGCAAGTTCCAGAGCTTTTCTAGAAAGAGAAGGTGCTCTGCTATTCAAGAAAAGACAACCTTGTTACATAGAGTAATGGATTAGTAATCTCTTTCCTGCTTCTGGTGACAGTGGTGGTTGTTAGCAGCTCAGTATAAGATTATTTTTTTTTAAATGAATGCTTAACAAGTGGATAAGGGAGCTTTATAAATGCTGTGGCTGACTTCCCCCTCCTCTTTGTTTAACAGTAACATGTAGAGAGAGGTCTGAAACTCTCCATGAACTAGGACAGTAAAAATGCAGCACAGCATTCTGAACTTCTCCAAATGACTCAAGTGGCCTACACAAATTACACTAAAGGGAAGCTATTGCCTAAATATTTTTCCCAGAGGAAGAAGCCAAGAAAATGTCACTGAAAGGAACAGGAAAATTCCACACTCATAACAGCGTTTGTGGGAATGAACAACTTGGGTGATATGAATATATTATAATCTATATTCAGTATAATAGTGGCTTTATCAGAAAAAAAGACTCCAATGAGAGCCACAACAGAAACATGTTTATGCCCAGTTATCTTGCTGTTAAGAGCAATGCCTCTGTGACAAATATTCCCTCCCCTCTAATTAGTGGTAGACTAAACTAACAAGAAACTGGTTTTTCCTTCATTGTATTGTGTAAAATGCCATCTGTTGCTGTAATGGAATGTCTCAACTTATTTATTCTTTTTAAAGACAAACTAGAGATGATTTGTTAATAGTATATAACCTCCTTTGCTTTGGTGATTATGAAAAATGTAGCCTCTTTCAAATTTGCACGCTACTTTACTATTCTTGAGAGATTCATACTGTAAAACTGTAGTTTTGTTCCTCGCTTGTTTTGTTTTCCCATTTTTTTCCCTTGTATTTGTTTTCTTGCTTTTGCCTTAAAACATACCTAAATAGTGTTGAATTTGGCAATTTCAGTCTTATGCATGTCTGTCCCTTTGTTATGGGGCTGCTCTCCCCCACAAATGCACCTTTTTTGGCCTCCTGGGATCTATGGCTATCCTAGAAATAGGATAGCAGTGATATCTGGGACAAGTCCCCCAAAACAAGTGTCATTTTGTAGGAAGTGCAGAAACTTTGTAGCTGGAAGAACCACACTGTCTGAGGTTTCCATTGCTCCCGTTCCTGCTATTTGCTCAATCCTTGTTTCAGGTAGTTTGAATGTATGATAATCTAACAAGGGATAAACTCAAAAATACCACGAATGAGCTCTGGTTTTGTGGATGCTGGGGAATGGTAGCAAAACATCCCTGAAACTGAAGCTAAGGGTTTCTGAAACAAGTTTGAACACTTGAAAATATCACGCTTTCCTTTATGTGTATATGATTTCATCTGGAAATGAGGTAATGGTTCCATGGGCTTCAGGCAAGTCAGCCCCTCTGATTGCTTGCAGTACCTCTCCTCTCTGGAAAGCGGAAGAAAAGGAAAATGTGAAGTTTTGGTGGTAGTATTTGTTTTAATGGGTGTTTTTGGAAGACAAAACTTCCATTATTTTTTTAGCTGGATCATTTTGCACACAGACTTTTAAATCTTGCTTGTGTATGGTTAGTTTGTGTTAATTTCTCAGTTTTACTTTCTCCTTTCTTTTTTTTTCTTCTAGTAACTATAATTATTAGAAGAAAAGAAGACTAGTAACTTTAAATCCCTGCCGAAATGGAATGCTGGGATGTGTAGAAGTAGAAAGAGCAAGTGAAAAGGGCTGGCTATAGTTAGAAGAAGAAATGGAGAAAACAGGAAAGGCTGAAGGGAGCATCAAAGCCTTATTATGCACAGACTTATCTAATTTTGGGTGGGAGATGCAGTTTATCTCACTAGGAAGCTGGCTGTTGCTTTTCCCTTTGTCTTGATGCTAGAGTGCATACAGGAAGGTCCTTGGTACATCTGCTTAGATATCAACATGTGCATGCGTGTCTGCTTTATGTGGCTTACGGTGTCTGAGCACTATTGTCTAGTGCCAGACAATCATTATTTGATATTTACCTATTACTAGCAACAATTCTTCATGTTGCAACTCAATTTAATCTGTTTGCAAAGTCCAGAATCTGTTTGCATCATTGTGTAGTCATTTAAATGCAATGCAATAGCATTGCATATTTTCTGGTCTTTTCTTGCAAAAAATTCAAGGTCTGCATTCTTTCTCTGTATGTCAAAAAGGCAAGTAAATCAACGTGTGAGAATTGTTGAAACGTTCTAAGGTTTGAGGAAAATGTAACAGTGGAGAAAGTGTTGGTTAAGAATATTGAGTTTAAAAACGCTTTCTACTATCAAATTGGCGTGACTTTACTCTTACAGTTCTGATATTATGATTAATATGAGTGGGTTTTTTTGATGAATGGATATCCTTCTGGCCGTACTAAGGACTAGTAGCCTTTCTGTGCCTTTTTGTAGTTGATGTCTTGTCCAGCTGTTTTTGGTCTGGAGAACCACCACTTCAAGCCTTTCTCCTTAGCTCTGCACTTAAATATGTACGTGTGTACAGTTGCCAAGGGTTTTGTTAGTCTGCCTACTGTTGCTTGTAGACATTGTGAGGTGAACGTCTATACAAAGAACTTGGATAGGCATGGGAAGGAAAGAAAAGATTTTGCAAAAATGAATATCCCCGTGTTCAAGTATTCTGAAAGTGGTTACTACAAAAATTGTTTCTAGAAGCATCTCGGACAAACTGCTTCAGATGTAGTGTTGCACTGCTCAAAGTTGTTTTGATGAACTTGCTTCTGTCTTCCGAACTTTGGGGAGAATATGCACATACTTGCCTCTCAAGAATAAAAGTTCGTTCTTGTGCAAAGCTGAAAAGTTTAAAGCACCAACCAAACAAGAAATCCTTGTCTTGGAGTTCAACTATGTACAATCATTCAATTAAATACACTTGGCCCATCTACTCGGGCTAAGTGGGTTGCACCCTTCCTTTTATAATTGAAATTTTGCATGTTTAAGTGTACATCTGACTGCATTTCTTTTATAGCCTTTGGGTCTGAAAGTTGGCATCCAAAGGAATGAGGAAGGGAGGGTTAACCTGTTGAGAGTTCATCCCGTCCTTGAATGTCCTGAAACACAGAAGCAGAGTTAATTAATGCTCCTGGTAAAGCATTTCTGTCACGTGGTAGATGTCCTCAAGCTGGAAAGTGAGAAGGAGACAGCTTTCCTCTATGAGAGGAAGTCATTCAGCTTATTTCCTGCATCTGTAAGAAACGGCTGAACTTCTGCTCTGTGGAAGTTAGCTAGGTGAAGAGCTGTTCCTCTGCTCACACTGGAGTTGCTTTCTATATTGGTCTTACACAGTGACTGTGGCTTCTTGGAACTCCACCTTCAAAATAATTTTTCTAACCATTTTTTAGCCTCACAGTTAATTTTCAGGTTACAGTGATAAACATAGAGACTTTGAGGAGTGAGGGGAAACGAGAGAAGTTGTTTCCTACAATAAACAAAAATTAGAAATCAAATCACGTCTCTAATGAAGAATCTTCCTGCATACCTAGGCTTGACAGGTTGCTTTCCTTTTTCACTGTCTTTTAAGGCTTTTTGTTGCAGGTGAGGAACATTCCAATGGATAACTTTCTCCTTAGAAGATGTTGTGTTCAAGACAGTTTCCTTCTTTATTCTCCAGTAATTTTCAGAAATGATAAAGAAGAGATCTCCTGTGTCTCATAGATGCGAGAGAAGAAATAACTGTACTGTGCTTTTGGCAGGAAAGAAAAGTAATTTAAAATGAAAAATTACTTCATTGAGGGCCTTCATTTGATGCCCTGGGCATATATGAAAGAGACAAGGAAGAGGAAAATCTGTCCTATGTTTCCAGGTACTTTGACACTTTCTTGGTGGAGTTGGGCTCCTTTGGATGTCTGGGTTTGATAGGATTAGTTTGTGCAACTGTTCTGTCTCAACTACCCAGGAGTAGTAATGTATGTACATCTATAATCTGTGTAGTCTAAGTGGCTTTGCTGTAATTTGGCTAGTTCGTTAAGCAGTGGATAATTTTGTAAGGAGCTGTCCTGCAGCCAAAAGAGGATGTGGTTTTGGGGGGATGAAGGAGGATTTGACAGTGTTTTCACAAAATGGTTTATTATCAGTGAAATGAAAGCCATACACTTGCAACACATACAGTCTTGAGGAGGACTGTAGATCAACAGTGCTTTCTCCAACTGCTATCAACCCATTGGAATTCTTTTTAAGATTGTAACCTCAGTGCCTTGCGTAAACCTTTGCTTAGTTTTGTATGTTTGTTAACAAAGCATATATGACACCTAAAAGAAGTTTGCTCTAGGTTGCATAAAACTGTAGGCTTATTCTATGTCATGATAGAAATATTTGGTCCTCCTACTGTCTCGAAGCCTCCCATTCCTGCTGTGCTGTGTTGGCAGGGGCCTATGTCAGGAGTAATTAAAAACCATACTGCCTCTGGAGATGGACTGACCTATATTGAGAAGAGTGGTGGGAAGTAAAAATGCAGCTGGTACCATGCGATGTACAAAGATCTGGCAAGTTGACAGCTAGCATGTTTTCTGAGGTGTTGAAGCTTCCAACTAGTCTTTATAGCTCTTTGTACAGTTCTGAGGTTGTTGTAATGTAAATAGTGTCACTGGATGACCAGTAATGCACGCTTCAAAAAATAAAAATGGCACCTCACTACAGTTTTGAATACTTGCATGGTGCCTTGTAGTTCCCTGAGGCAAGAAGAATTTCTACTGGTCCCCTCCTCCTCTATGTTCTTGTGGTGGGTAGAAGACTTCACTGACACTTTCTTGAACATCAGACTACCAAACTCCAATTAACAGGCTCAGCATCCTCTGAATGTTAAGCTAAATGAGAAATGTAATTCCTCGAGGAACCAAACAACAGTTTGTTACTACAGTATGCTTGAGTACCTTCAGGCCAGAAACAAAAGTAGGTTAAGATTTCGTTCTGGTGTCTGGCTCCATCTCCCATTTGTTTTCTTAATATAATGAAAAAATAAGTGACCTTCCTGTGTTTTCACAACCTGTTTTTCCTGCGGTATCTAAGGATTCTGAGATCAGTGTCACAGACCAGAAATTATGGGTACCTTAAACTTTCAAAGCCACACATTTCATAAGTAACTTTGAGAATTCTGGAGTATCCATGTGACTTGTGTATCATGGCCAAATTTTTTGCAGCACATAATCTTCACTTTAGTTTTGGTGGTCGTGCAGTGCTATAACACCAAATACCTATGTTTGCTGCTTGTGAATGACCAGCAAAGTTTTCATTTACGTGTTTTCATGGTCTGTACCCTGCGTTGGTTTCTGCTTTTGGTTAACTATTCAGAATAAAAGGAGGCAGGTTACATTCTTTGTCTTAATGGGCAATCATATTTTGCAAAAACAAATTTCATGCCATGTTCAGAAATGTCAGACCTGTTCCTGCTTGTGAAATGTCTTATAACTAGCCTGCCAGAAAATGTTCTCTCTCTGCTTCTGTGATGTCTATTCTCCTCATTTCTGGCTAGGTTTTTGTGTTGGAAAGACTTCTGATGGGTGCAATCACATTAGTGACCTCTAGTAGTATGAGGAATGGCACATTAAAATGGCAATGCATAGGACATTCTGAAAACCAAGCAAGTCATTGGTAAAAATTGGTGACTTGGTGATGGTGGCCATGACAGTTGGGATGGGGAGGATGGCAAATGAAGACAGAACTTCTTAAGGCAGTCATCTATAAGTGGTAATTATTTTCTTTTACTTTACTGAGTGGATGTGTTTGTTATTTAAAACAAACTACAACAAAGACAAACAAAAGCCATAACCCACTATGCTAGATGGTAGACAAACATTGGCTGAGACTGTTTCATTCAGCCTTAAAATAGTTCCTAATTATTTCCCTTACAGCTAAAAGCTGATGCTGGCTGGAAATTAATAACATGACTTTGACATAAAATAAATGCCTCATCCTAAGGTAATTCATTTGCAGTACATTTGCAGTAAATAAAAACATATACTGGAGATTCATAACAGACTTAGATCACAGCTATGATTTGATTCTGCTCCCACTGATGTCTGGCACAAAATCCTATTTACTTCAGTGGGTAAAAGATTTTGAAGATTTACAGCCTTATCCCAAATGTTGCAATGACTTTACCGACCACATACGTTTGATGGAGCAAAGAGTCTGTGGAGAGGCTGCAAAACATGACTGGGAAAAAATTCAAACTGTTGGCAGGCTTGTAGAAAAAGACTAAGATTAATGCCCAAGTTGACATAAGGGACATATATAAAAGCCATTTCCCTTACTAGAGATATGCAGACTGACTGAGGGAGTGGCCTAACTTAGCACCAGGAAAGCTGAAAGCAAGAGTGTGTGCAGGGCTGTTATCATGAAGAAGAATGGGGGGGAGAGGGGGGATTCAATTTAAAAATAAAAAAAAAACTGACAGTGACAAAAAAACCAAGACCATTCCCCTACATATAATGCTTAGTCTTGCAATGCTGGTGGTCTGAAACCTGCTTCTTCCTGCCACTATCCATCTGAAGAATTTTCTGTTGTTTTTCTGAGTTTCCGCCCTTGTTTGGCCATCCCTTGACTGTTACATGAGTGCAGGAAGGTAAATGTTTTTTCTTCTGACATTCCATCAAGTAAGGGAAATGCTTTCCTTTTTTGTGTGTGGTTTGAAGGACTGACGCATCCACCCTTGGCAGAAGCGTTCCAATAAGCTTGTCCTATGGGCAGCCGTGAGGCTCTACAAAACGTTCTATGTTTGCAAGTAACTCTGGAAGGCAAAGGAAGAAAAGTGAATCTGCAGATTTGCTTGGCTGGGATTCTGCCGCTCTAGTGATGGTGTGGAGTGATGGACCTCACAGTGGAGGACATGGGTAATATCCCAATGAAAGGAATAACCTCATCCCGGCAGAGGCTCTGGAAACAAATGACTGTTCTGTATTGAGCCAGATCGCTCAGATGAGATATAATGTAGGGATGACAGCAGAGAAGTGATTCTCCTGGGAAAATCTCTTGTACAGTATGGCTGGAGTGAAGGGATCCATCCTGAAGGTACCAGGAGTGCAGGGGCTTTGTGCAAGCCAGAGTAATGGGGAAGTAACAGTGGGTTACAGGGTTCAGGAATAGGTTAAGGTAGATCTTGGAAAGAGGCGTGAGATATTGTGGGGTTTTTTTTAAGTGGATATGTACTGTTACACTACAGGTGTAGAAGGCTGCTGTTCATGAACTTGCAGAAGGTATGGAAAGAGATGCTTCCAAGTTGCTAGGGGAAAGAGCTAGGCTGCTCTAAAGTTGTTGCTTACTGGTGTGCAGAAGTGGTTGCTTAGCTTCATCCAGAGGTGTGGATTAATTCACGTCTGTGTGCTAGATCACTGTTTTCAGTCATGATTTAAATGAGCAAGCAAGAAATAGGATTTAACTCAACATCTCATTTTACATCTGAACGTAGTTACATTTCTAAAGGTCTGTAACATTACAACTACTCTTCACATACATACTGAATACATAGACTTATTTGAATGACTGCCTACTTCAGTGCTTGGTGTAGATGATGTTTTCTCTATTTTCTGTTTTTTGTGTGTGTATGTGAGTTTTCCTTAAAGGAATGGTGCTTTTCTTATTTCCTTGATTAAATTTTAAGTTCTGATTTCTCTCAGGCTACATTTTGATGGCAAATGGAATCTAGTTAATAAACAAAAATAGCATTTAAAATTGTTTTCATTAGTTAATTGTGCTGGGTAGGAACAAAATGCTTATCAGCTCTGTTTTGTCTTTAAAGCATACTGATTTTTGTAGAAACAAAGCAAGCAGTATCATCTGTTTATGAACTGAATTGTTTTTGTTCATCATGCTCTTCAAAAAGCTGTTTCCTAGAACTAAGACATCTCAGTTTCTGGAGGTGTTCTTTTTTTTTTTATTCTAAGAAACTAAGTTCTATCTGAGTGAACATCCCGGTGTTGCCTGTATGCCCCACCTACCTGAGAAAAAAACTCTCTCCTCAGATTTGTATTTTCCAGATGTATGCATGCAGGAAGCCTGCAGGTCAAACCCAACACAAGCTGACCAACACAGACCAACAGCTGATATCTAAGCATGTAGCAGTAGTGAACAAAGTCCACGTCAAATCCATTTCCCTACCTCCTACCCCCATTTTTCCTTCCCTCTTTTCAGCTTATTTGGTGTTATTTGGACCTGATTAAGGTTAGGAAGCCCTGAGCCCATCCAGCAAACGATGCTAGGGCAGAGGAAGTTATCTGTGCATTGCAGGTCTGAGACAGTTACTTTGGAAGCTAAGGTGGATGTGTGAACCATAAGTCTTGGAGAGCTTGGGCTAATATTTTAACAGTTGTTTTTCCATATTTCTGTGTAAAAAGTTTTCTCCTGCACTCAGTTCCCATGGCTGGCCTTAGACAAGCTGTTTTGTTTTGGGGGGAAAATACAGTGAACAGGGTGCAGAGAGGTCTCCATGTGAAGAAGACCTTTCTGTTGTGAAAAACAGTCGATGACCTGCTACTACTGATTCCACAATTAATAAACTTTACTACTTCAATAAGAATACTTTTTAAACATTAAAATTTATAGTTGTACAGTTAATGCCCTTAAAATTAAATGCATTGAAGACAACGTATTGCCAGTTAACTATCTTTGAGAGGAATAACGTGGCTTTAAAAGTAAAACTGATTCATCTTTCTCTAGGGAGCCAATGAAAGGGAAAGTTGTAATTTTGCTGCAAATATTAGCGAATTCAACAGTGCTGCCTCTGCTGTTAAAGCACAACAAGCATGACCTGAAAAGGCATCTTTTCCCCCTGCACCAAAAGCCTTGAACTCATCTCTTTTAACAGCACTTCTATTTCAGAGAAACAATTATAAGAAAAAATGAAGTGTGGGATGCTCTCTCAAGTCCAAGTGGACATTATTCTCTTCTCTCTATACACATATATATTTATCTATTTCTTAAATTCTAACTATACATTTAAGTAAGATTCCTTTGGCCTTGTTATGAGAATGAATGTTGAAGCTTAGATTCCACATGATGGGAATTGAGCTCCCTAAATTTAGTGCTTCTAACATATGTTTAAGATCTAGGAATGTATTTCAGATATAACTCATGCTGGAAGTTCCTGGAAAGCTACATGACTGATGTGGTGTGGCATGGAGAAGATTAAATTATAGTTGATTTTCTTGCCTCCTAAGATCCCCCAAAGCATCTGTGAGATTGATGGGTGGTATAGTCATTGCATTACATTTTGATGTGTTTATTTTGGAGGATAGTCTTTCAGTATATATAAAAGGATTTTTAAAATATTGTGGGTAAGGAGGTAGACAGATAATAAATAGAACTTGGTGTTAGATATTCTCTTGAAAGTTTTTGCTATACTTGATTTCTGCCAGAAGAAAAAGAAAGAACTGCTGTTTTTGATGTTTGAAAAATATCAAATGATTTCTTTTGACTGGTTAAAAGTCAGTGTGGGTGAAGAAGTGGACATAGTTTCTGAAATTCCTACGTTGTTGTACGGGAGATGAATTTGGTTATACTTATGTATTCTGCAAAAAAAAAAAAAGTGGAAAATGATGAGGTGTAATCAATTCAGTAGGCATAATTTATCCTCTGTTCCCTAATAAAAATATACTGCATTACATCAAAATGGAATTTTAATGTTAAGGAATGTCACTTAGAATAAACAAATATCAGTAAGTCAAAATGGTAAGGATGGACAAGAGGCAAGAGCTATAGTGAGCTGCTGTAGAGTTGGAACAGAACATGCAAGTCTCCTGCCTGCCTTTACCCATGTTTCATGTTGAAGGGTGAGGCAGCAGAAAGGAATTTTGGTGGTGAATTGAATCTAGCCAAGAGAGTGGCTCGAAATCAAGCTTTGGGAAGACGAGAGGAAAACAACTGCGGGCAGATGGGCAACAGAGAGAAGATAGGAATTATCTGCAAACAAAAGTAGGGGACTTTGGCCTGCTTGTATGGTAGAGAAATGTGTCTGGAGTTGGATTTAGGCAGGTTCTTGATGCCCAATCAAGTTACTGTAAGCACTGTTGTATGAATTAGTTCAAGTCTAGCTAGAAGATGATTGCTGGAGGTGCTTGTGAGGGAGAAAAGTTTGGTGGTGGACTTCTGCAGGAGCTGATGTGTAGGTGATTGAAGGCAGCAATCATTGCAATGAGCAGCAAGGCTTTCTGGGTTTTGGTTGGAAAGAGTCTGCGTACCCAGAGCAGCTACTGTGGGTCTTGCAACACAAATGGGGAAGCAAATGTCTCACTAATTTGTATCCACGTAGATCAGTTTTCCAAAGCAATGATGTCAACCAAGCATCTACAGCGGCATTTTTGAATTACTGGAAATCTTGCTGGATTCATGATGAACACATAAAAGGGACTTACTGTGAGTATGCTCACAGGATGTTTGTAATAATAAGAGGAAAAAATGAGTAATTTCCTGGAAAGCAGTTTAACATACTGTAGTGACTGGTACCTTTCATACAGATATGAAGTTTCAGGGTGTAGTCTCCACGATTGTTTCAAACCAATATCGAAGCAGATTAAAAGGGCTATCCCTACCTTTTTCCATGCCTTGGCCTAATTGCGCTTGCTTCCTCCCTTGTTCCAGGGCTGCTATTGTGTGTGGCTGTGATTATCCGGGTCAAGGATCCTTGGCTGCTGTCACAAACCAGCTGCAGCCCTACTTAGCCCATGGGGAGATGGGTCCAGAGGGCTGGAACTGGTGTCCGGAGGAAAATGTGGCCTTAAAGCAGTGCAAACTGCCTGCAGGTCCTTGTATGTGTGAAACATGGGGTCAGTTGTGTAACAGTTGCAATCACCCAGAGCAACTGGCAGAATGTGTTTCTAGTCTAAATATCTTATTTTGGGGTTTCTTCACCTGGTGCATGGAGCTGTGCCTGGAATTTTCTCCCCTGAGGTTACAGTTGACTCGTGTTTACCAAAATGAAGTGGTAGAACTTGGAAACAAGCATTTTGTTCTGATTTATTTACAGTCAGTGCACTGGAGCAGCGCTTCCCCTTGAAAGAAGGACTGGGATACTTAAAAATAAGTTGAGATGTCTTGCTTCTTTGGTTTATTTTTAGGATTGCGGCTGCTCTTTGCTCTGTTGCATACAGCGTGTCTTTTTCTTAAAGTGTCACAGGAAAAGCTGCTTTGGTGCTTCTACGTGTGGCCTGCACCCCTACCAGGAGCTGCAGAGCTATGGGAGCGTGGTTGGTCCACTGTGCTCTGTGTGGTGGCACTGAGTGATGCCAATGCATCATCTGCAAGTACGTCTGCAGGGAAAGGGATTTTTTAGTTCTCTATTGCTGAGAATAAAGGGACCAAATTCTGAAAGCACGTAAAAAGGCTGTGCTGAGAGGAAATGTTGTGGATGGACTTTCTAAGTGCTTACCTCATAAAAGGTCTTACAGTGAAGTGATTTTGAGAAGTAATCCCAATGTAAGCAACTGGATTAATGGCACCACAGTGTAGTGGGCACTCGGTGCTGCTCCACCTGCCCAAGACGAGCTCTCCAGAAGCAGCTTCCGAGGCTGGTAAAGCAATGATGGTTTGGTGCAGCACGTAGAGCCCTACGGTTGGCTCACTTTTGTACAGTCCATACAGAAGAGCACAAGTGCTGCACTGTACGTGGCTGAGAGCAGCGACAGTTGTGGTGTGCTGGGGTCCTGCAGGCACAGCGTCTGGCCCTGCAGCCTTGGGGAGCGCCTCATCTTGTTGGATTCACAGCTGGCTTCTGGCCTGCAGCCAGCACCCCGGCTGTTGCATAATGTTACACAGGAGGAACCACTGGCAGTTTTCACGTTGGCTATAATTCCAGAGCACTCCCACACAAAGGAAATTGTAGCATAGATGCAACACTGAGGCTTTTTGTGCAGCCGTCAGCACAATCTAACCAAAATCGCTAGGAAAACTAGAAAGCGTTTGGCTGCACCGCTGCAGCCTGCTCACTCACAGCAGCCTTTCTGCAGTCTGCATGTGAAGAAGCAGCAAGGCAGTCGCAGGTAAGGACGAATGCCTTGGGAAGAAGCAACAGCTCGGTGGTTTTCAGAACTCCAAAGTGTTAGAACTGGAACTATTTCCTAAGAGATAAAAGAATCCTCTTTTGGCTCAAACCGTTCTTTCATGTCCTGTGAATTCCATGATTTCCAGAAAAAAAGCCAGACTTCAGAGGGCATTGAAGATTTCCCCCTCGTTTCCATGCATGCTTGTTCCATACCAGTTCTGTCAGTCTGATTCATAATGTTCAAAAACACTCACTGCATATTTCCTTCTTCCCCACAGCAACAGCCCGAGTCTGAGACTGTTCATCTGTTCATCCCAGCCTTGGCAGTTGGAGCTATTATTGGCAAGCAGGGACAGCACATCAAACAACTTTCTCGTTTTGCAGGCGCATCTATTAAGGTATTATTACACTGACTAACTTTGTCTCTTCTCTATGACACTTCCAGCAAGTTTGCACAAGCTGTGTTTTCGTGCATGTCCTCCCCCACTCCTTGCTTAGAATGTGATGTGATAAATGGTACATTTGTTTATAAATCGTCCTTTAATCTTCCTCGAGACAAGATAATTAGAAGCATGTTTTCAAACGTCTCCTGAGGTGTGAAATATAAGCTGCAAAGAAAGCTACTTTGGTGGTCTCAATTTCTTAGAAACAGACTTAAGTCTTAATGATGCGGTGCTTAAAGGGTTTCTCCTTGCTTACAGTAAAGTGAAATTTGGTGAGATAAATTCCCTTTCTGAAACCAAGAGCACAAGTGAAGCCCACTGCTGCTGTGACTGCTCTTGCTCTGCTTTGGAAGGACCAGGTGGTGCTGTCAGACTCTGGTGGCTCTACCCTGAAGAAGCTCTTGTGTTTTATACTGATATAGCCTGAGCTCCTGGGTCAGCCTGCTGTCCACACAGTGGTGCCCTGCTCTATTGCTGGTCTGTTTGCATCTTTGCTGCCCTGGTTTGTTGCCAGAGGTTGGCAGAGGTTGACCTCATGGAAGCGTAACTCAACTTCAGCCAGTTGCTGAGTATTTGACGCCTCTGTGCAGTCATTACCAGTTGCTGGGAGGCATTCTGTTTTGGCTAGTAATTGTAACCATGAATATCTTTTCTAGATGCTGGAGCTTTTTTCTCATAAATAGTCAGTTCTGCTGTTCTGTGCTGCAAAGATGAAGCCTTGGCCTAAATGATGTAGTATTCCACATACTGTTGCTGTTTGTAACTTCATCTGCTGCCAGACTGACATTTTGGCTTCTCCTGGAAGGTGTTCGCTTGAGCGTGCAGGAACTGGGGAACTCTCAGGGGTGGCTTAGTGTGTGGTTTGCTGAATGTCGATCAATTTACTGGCCGGTCAGCCAACTGGTGTGTTACCTGTTTCTATATATTATTAAGCCACTATTAAATACTTCTACTACCTAGACAGTTTTCATTAGTACAGATTAATAGTCGTGTTTTCAGTGGATTGGTGGAATAGAAGGAAGTGCAAGGTGTTTTCATCAAATCTGTCTTGCAGGGGATGCAATGTACCACAACACATTTCCTACTCTCTCTTGTTTCTATCTATTGATGAAGTGATCTGTGGAAGGCACTGCTAGGTGGAGAGATGTGAAATAGCGTGGACTTCCCAGAACCAGTCCAAACCAGTCCATTAGCTGGTCCTTGGAAGATGGTTCAGTAGAAAGGGAGTTCCCTGCATTTTTCATACATCTGGCTAACAGTAGCCTCAGGCTGCTTCTCCTGGCAGGCACCCCTCTACCCAGTGTATCTGTGTTAATTGAAATTCAGTTAACAGTTTATAAAACTGCTGGTTTTTTGTTCCTTCATTTAAAAAAAAAAATAAGTGAGGAAGATTTTTGTGGAAGTAGGATTAGATCTTGAGGGAATTCAATGAGTACAGGATATGCTTACTGAATTTGGAAGTTTTGCTTTTAATATATTTGAGGTCCTGATTAACACCCAAAGAAAGGCAACAAAGCTGGGGAAGAGCGTGGAGCACAGGTCTTATGAAGAGTGACTGAGGGAGCTGGGATTGTTCAGTCTGGAGAAGAGGCTCGGAGAAGACCTTGTCGCTCTCTTCAACTTCTGAAAGGAGGTTGCAATGACGTGGGGGTAGGCCTTTCTCCCAGATAAGTGATAGGATGAGAGTTAATGGCCTCAAGTTATGCCAAAGGAGATTTGGTTTGGATATTAAAGGAAATTTCTTCTCAGAGTGGTGAGGCACCCCCAAGGGGCGTGATGGAGTCACCATCCCTGGAGGTGCTGGAGAACTGTGTAGATGTAGCACTGAAGGACATGGTCAGTGGGCATGGTTGGGATGGGCCAATGGTTGTATTAGGTGATCTTAAAAGTCTTTTCCAACCTTATGTCTGATAAGTTGGATGTTCCATGTAAAATTATCAGTAAGATTATCAATTAGAATAAAAGCACAATTTTCACAGTGATCTGGCCAAGCAATGTGGAACACTGCTATTGCTTCCTAGAGAAAAGTGTTACGTGTGATAGCTGGTAATCAAACTTACTCAAAACTTCTGTTGTGTTGACCACCTGTCCTTTATCATAACTTTTGAGCAAAGCTTTTAGCTGAGCTTGAGGGAGTGACTTTAGTAACTGAGTAACTGTTGAGTGCTGGAGTAACTGTCAACTTTCCAAACTGGTAACCATGGTTTATGGAGGAAGTAAGCCTTTGCACATGATGCTCTGGGCTTATTTTGAGTTGTACTGTAGATTGATGCATATGAAAGCATTTTACATCCACGTGTGTTGTCTTTGTGCTCGTGTTGAACTTTCTAGAGCTAATGAAACTAGCTAGCCACAGAACGAGACTAAATAAACTGCAGGTGCAGAGGGGCTCTGCACAAGGCTATGGTGCCAGCCCATGGCTTTGGAGCCACAGGCAGCTGTTGGCAAGCTCAGGTTCTGTTCCTGTGTTGGAGGCTGGTGCCTGGTGATACAGGCTTGGCATGGAACTTCTGTAGGTGGAATGGTTTATCCAAGGAGCCAGGCAGAGGTTTCTGGATTGTTGACTACCCATTCTGCTCTGGAATGCTGGGACCTGTTGGAGAACACTGACATCTCCTTGCTTTGAAATGCTTCCCACAGTCCTCCTCGCTGCCTTTGAAGGAGCTGGAATGAGCGCTACAGATTTTGGGGGTATGAAAGCAACTGTCTGGTCATAACTCAGCATGTGGAATACTGTTTTTTTCCCAGTTAGGGTAAAGCTATTTCTCTCAGAAATTAAATATTCACCACCTGGGTACAATTGTACATGTATAAACTCTCCATTCAAGAGCAGACAGACAAAATGAATGCTGCAGCCTCTAAGATTGTACCTCCAGACAGTGAAATGTTACAGTCATACTTCTTTCATAGAGTGTTACTTCACCTCTTGGGATCAGGACATTCTAAGATGAAAGCAAGGCAAGATATGTCCCAGTGCACTTAAATATGTGTAACATGCAAAGATGTAATGGAAGGCTTGCTGGAAAACACTTCTTTAAAAATTTCAATAAAGGAGCAGGTGTTCACTAAGAAAATATGAGGTGACTGAAAGGCAAAAACTACAATGTCCATTTTGCCTGAATGGAAATCAGCAGGCTGAGCTCTGTTAAGTCAGCTGGCACCCAGTGCGCCTTAAAAATTCATCCCTCTGGAAGTCCTGTGTTCCAAGGAATGAACGGATTTAGTTTGTGCTTGCCCTTCCCCACAGTGCTGTATGTTGGCATTTTAGTAAGTGTACCTCTGTAAAGTGAATATGTATTTTTAGATAGAGCCAGTTGGAATGCAGAAATGGTATGCGAACTAAATACGCAAACCAGATAACTAGCGTGTAATGTATTCTCCATCTTAGGGTACAATATGAATAATTATATAAACTTTGGTTAGCAAAATTCTTTAGCGAAAATGATGCATGGTGACTGGTAATTTGTCTGAAATAAACTACAGCTGCTAAATATGAATAACATCCCTCTGCCAACAGCTAAGATGAAATCCTGTAATGTTTAAAATATTGCCCATTCAACAGCAGCTATGTAATACTAGATGCAACAATGGAAACGTCAGTTGTGATAAACAAAAGATTCATCCAGAATGTCAGAGGCTAGTTTGAATTATTTAATACCATTGGAGTCTGAGAACAGCACCCACAGAAATCTTACTTTTGTGGTGACGTGAACTGCTGAAGACCCTGAGAATCTCTGTCTCAGCTCTGGTGGAGATTAATTTTTATTTAGGTCACACATGTCTGAAGATACAAAGCCCTTGGAAACTGAGGACTCTTCTTCCAGTATATAGGAACGTTTTGGACCTGATTAGTTAGAACAGTGAAGAGATCATCTGCTCTAAGGGAGACAACTGCAAACTTTCTAATGGGCAAAACCTGTTAGGAAGGCTGTTTAAATTAGCAGGCAAGGATAAGAATTTCAGCCTCTTAACCATATTTTTCCTTTTGTTTGGTTATATGTCTTGCATCACGCATTGCCTCATGAAATTGCTTGTGTGATTTTGCCATGTGCAGCTGCATAGGTATACCTTTAATTTTCAGAAATAAACTTGCTTATGGTTTAGCCAATTTCTCCACGTTCCATTACAGGTAATTAATGTACTTTGAAGAGAACAAGCTGTCATGACTAAAGTGTGATGTTACTGCAGAAATGAATAATTTTTCACTCTTGAACAGAATGTGAGACTGAAATGGGGAGGAGGTGGCTTTAAATGATGCCTTCAAAAGATGGCTACCAAATAGCTATGTTTATGCATTCCAGATTGCCCCTGCTGAAGGACCAGATGCCAAGCTGAGAATGGTTATCATCACTGGACCTCCAGAAGCTCAGTTTAAGGTACGCCATATAAAAACTTGTTGATATGTAGGGGGTCTTTAGGCTGCAGGGGCTAATACTAAAAACTAAACATTTGGTTCTAACTGCTATTTCACTAAGAAATCTAGCAAATAGTAGGTTTTTTTGCTTCCCATTTACTGAAAATTATGTCATATGAATACACGAATAATACAGTACCATCAGAGGCAATGTTCTGGTTATCTGGACACTAGTAGCAACTTCACATCAGATATTTTCATGTTAGACTTGATTTTTTGACTATGTTGTATTCCTATTTTTGTTACCTATGGTCACAGCAGTTCAGTCTTTCTAGCTCATCTTAATGCATACAATAGTGCAGTGTATTTAAGAGAAATAACGCAGCTGACAAGATGGGAGACAGAGCCTTTTCAGGTTACTGTTGCGTGCTGACTGGAAAATGTTTTTTGGGTGGCTCTGCAGATAAGGACAAAGTTTTTAATTGCATTTACACTGTAACTGCATGGAGATACTCCAATGTGATTATTCCATTTGTGTTCAAATTGAGTTATGGAGTGGCCTTCTGCCTTGAGTACTGAGGGCTATGTCTAACTGTCCCCAAAAGGAGGTGACTGAGTAAGGAGTGCAGATAGCTCAGTACAGCAGTTCTGTTTCATCACAGGTGAGACCCTGAGCAGGTAGGAAGCCACTTGATAGATCACGTCCTGGCATGGCTCTCATGCTTTTTCTTTTCTTTTTTTTTTTTTTTGTCTTTACATTATTGCCTCAGGGCATCTTGCAGTAAGGAGGAGCACAAACTTCAGGTATATCTAGAATCAGTTTCATTAATGCCTTCAGGAGTTTTGGAGATATATCAGGGCAGGTATTTCACAATGGCAATAGATCTGGATGCATTTGGGATTATTATTCAGTTTGTTCTTACCATATAGATTTGAAAAACTATCAAATGTAAAGCATAATTTAGAAGCTCTGCCTCCCTGAAGTGTTTTCTGAGCTCATAAGAGCCTACCCACATGGCACAATCCACATCTAGGGTGCTCTCATGACCTTAGATCAGCACAAGTTGGACTTCTGGCTACCTTCTCTTTCCATTAGATATCAGTGAATTTACTCTCAAGCAGTAACGTGCTTCAAGATTAGGTGCCCCTTATCATGATTTTCATATAGGCAAAGGCTTGTCCTCAAGCTTTCCCCCTCAGGTAGACTTGGAGTCTCACAGAACTCTGCTGCTAGCTCTTCTCCCCAACCCAGGCCATGCAAGGAGGAAAGTCTCCCCTTCCAGCACCCCATCAATCAGTTACTTCTCTACACTTAAGCTTTTGCTTGCTAAGAGGGGTTGATTTATTAGCCAGTGCATCTGAGAATGCTGGCCCTGAGAAGGAGAGCAGAGTCCTTCCAGTCTTCCATCAGCTCCAACCTCCATAGCCTGTTACTGTCTTTGAGCAACGTCTCTTGCTAGGGAGGGGAGGCAGAGTTCAGTTCTTTATTACCGCTCTTAACCTGAAGCAGGACAAATCAAACCCAAGCTTCAGCAATTCTGTCCTTTAGCTCTGTGTAGCTGTCTTTTCCATATCTGAGCAGAGACTCCTGCTTGCTGCACAACAGAAATGTAATCTGGATGCACAGCAGTTTGAAGAGGGAATGGTTGCTGCTTGGATGAGTAAGCAGCTCCTGGAGAGGCCTTGTCAGCGCAGAGCCCTATGAGTTTGGCACCCTTACCCTATTACATTGTGTTCTGCTCCCTGTGATTCATGTCAGTGGAAGCTGCAGTGGCTGCACCCTTTCTTTCTCAGCTATGGTAGCCTGAGGATGTTGCAGTTTGCAAGGCTATCTGTTAGCAAGGGAGCTGGAAGAAGGGTGAGAATATGCCACTGTTCACAGTGTGTGCTACAGTGCACTCTGGAGTTTGGGCATACGTGTGATACCACTATTCAGAAGGGGGATCATGTTGCCTTCAGTCTGGGAAACCATCCAACAGTCTGTGCAGGTTGTCAAGGTGTTATCCATTTGAAAAGCTGTTGAAATAAAATGGGCCATGCCACTGTTTGTCATGTAACAGATTTGGAAACAATTTCAAAATCTCCAACTTAAGACTTGGAGCAGTACCTTAGCTGCTCTTCACCAACTTACTTGAAGAGTTTTCCTGCAACAGGAATCTCTGGTTCTCAGATTGTTGGATGGTGCCAGAATGCAATCTCTTGCTGCATTTGCGTGGTGTTTTAATGGCTTTCTTGGTATAGACTTTTCCCCGTTGGCATGCTAACTTCATGTCCTCTGTGACAGGATTTCCCACCTAAGCCAGAACAACGTACTGCAGATTTTTTCAAACTGTTCATGTGGAATCTGACCTTGAAAAGCACTGTATATTTTCAGCTCCAGTGTCACACCATGTATTTTGTTTTACCCATTCTACAGTAGTGTGAACTTGACTAATCTTGAGGACAAGCAAAAAATGAGAACTTGCCACTATTTAACATAATTATCTGATCACTGAGTTGTCTTGTATTCCATTGTAGTGGTAGACTGTAAGGTGGCTGCACTTAGTGATAGAGGTGGTGGGTGTGATTTAGAGGAATAGATCATCTCTCTTCAGTATCTCAATAGAATTCATCTTCTGATGTCCATAGGATAGGCAGAGTAGAAAATCGAGTTACTACTTCTCAAGAATTCACTGACAAATGGCAGGGGATGAAGAAACATCTTTTAACATGAGTAAGATTCAGCAGCTTAGTCTCAGTGGACTTTCTTCTTGCTACCTGGCACTTGCATATGCTCCAGAAAAGGCAACTGTGTGCTAGCTGAAGCAATACTGTTCCCATGGTGCCATTTAGATCTAGACAGATTTAATTTTCTACTCAGAAAATTGAGCAAGCTCTGATTTATTTATTTTTTTAAAACAATATGTTGTAATTGAGTATAAAAACTAAGCTGTTTATTGTAAGTGAAGTCTTTGTCCTGTGACTTTAAGTTTAGCATACGTAAAAGAACAAGTTTCTGAGCCAATTAATGGCATTCTGTGCTTCTGGGTGCAATTAAAAAAAAAAAAAAACAACAAACTTCATCCAGACAGTTCTCTCTACCCCTCTCTACCACTATAGAGATGTAATAGCTTCTTTTAAAAGCAACATTTCTATGAAAAGGTAGAATAATAATCTTTTAAATTGTTCCTTGATTTGCTGGTCTGTCATGTAGTTTTAAAAGTTAGACAGCAGTGCTCCCTACTTTGGTACAAAGACTTTAGAAAAGTAAAGTAGCTACTGCATTGAGTGGGAAAAAGCTTTGCTGAAGTTGTGTACTGAAAAATTCTCCTTTCAGTGGAGCTTTTTGAAATTAATTCCATCTCAATAAGCATGTTCTTTAACTGGAGACATTTTTGTAGGCTCAAGGGAGAATCTATGGAAAACTGAAAGAAGAAAATTTCTTTGGACCTAAAGAAGAAGTGAAACTTGAGGCTCATATAAAAGTGCCATCCTATGCTGCTGGTAGAGTTATTGGTAAAGGAGGCAAAACAGTAAGTAGTCAGTATAAAACTTACAATGTTATTCTGTTATGTTTCATAATTCAGTGTATGTTAAAGATTTAGACACTTAGCTAACTAATTAATAGCTAACCCTTTGAAGTTTCATTGAAGCTGATGCTGTTTTCTTAACTATACTTGCTAAACTTTCTATTGCCTCAAGACAAACCAATCTCTCAGACTTTTTAGAAACACATCATTCTGACTTAAATGGTTAATCATAGTCAGATCCTTAGGTCATGTTAGAAATACAGTTCTTCCACTTAAAATTAAAACATAGCTGTTAAGACCTGCTTTTTCGAACTGTACCTTATGCTAGATTTTGGAAGAAGAAAACAGAAAATAATCCACTGATCTCATTTGATTTAAATCAAATCCAATGTGTACACAAGTGATGGCTTTGGACCAAATGGGTTGAAAGCATAATTTCTAAATTAGTGGTAGAAAAACTATAATGTGTTCAAAACTCAATATCAGAAAACAACAGTGACCAACAACCACTACGTAACTTGCTTTGTCTAATGACATCTCGTCAGCTCAGTTCTTTTTATGCAAAGATGCTGGTATTCCTGTATTTTCATATGTCTGTGAATCAGGAAAAAGTAGTAGATACTGGTGAAGAAATGGCATCAGTCTTGGGTGTTCTTTGACACTTTCTTCCTTACATTGTATGAGTTCTCTGACCTTAGACTTGTAAAATCAGCTGCAGACACTGTGGCATGTAATCTGCTTTTTATAAGCAGTGTAGTTAACATGTTCTGTGTGTTGTATTTAGACTTCAAAGCACTTCTAGAAGCATAGAGAATTTGGTGCTAATTTATGTTAGAGACAGGAGGCTCATTTTGCAAAGTATGCTGCTGCACAAAGATGCTTTCTGTAATGGGTTTCTTTTTTTTTTTTTTGGACAGGATGTTTCTAAGGTCAGCAGCATCTTTGAGGCATGAGTGTTGTATTTGTCTAAGGTTTTCTAACAGCTCTTTATTTACAGGTAAATGAGCTTCAAAACTTGACAAGTGCAGAAGTTGTAGTCCCCCGTGACCAGACACCTGATGAAAATGACCAGGTGGTTGTGAAAATAACTGGTCACTTCTATGCATGCCAGGTAGGAGGCCTGCAGTGAAGTTCTATATTGCCTTGATGTCTCTATGGACTGTCTTCTATCTGTTCACTACACACATAGATAGAGAAGACATGCAGCCTATAGGAAGCATTGCTTGCCAGGCTTGTCTAATTGTCTTGCTGTAATGAGAGAGATTTATAGCAATGTTCATTCATACATATGTAAAACAATCTTGCAAGTTTCTGTTGCTATGTTTAGGCACAGGCAGTTACAACTTTCAAAGCAAAAGAAAACCTAAGCTGTTGTATTTGGACTGAAATGCTGATGAAAGGAGGATGTAAACTTTCTCATGATACCTGGCAAGGAATGCAATTTGTCCGTATCTCCAATCTGTCAATTTAGTGTCATAGAAAAGGATCACAAGATTCCTTCCATTGCCTCATTGATTCCTTTGTTACGTTGCTGCAGGTGATTCATAGCTCAGAAATAAGACAGGAGGGCTACTAAACTCCGTGAGATGTAACCTCCTGAGATCTCTCGCACAAAAAAATAGTCTGCTCTAGTGAAGCTGTCGTTCTTATAGAAAGTACCTCCAGGGGAATAAAATGAAGTTAGCCTGGAACTTCAGTTAATCTTGCTGGTAGTCACATTCCTGTGCTTTCTATATTACGCATGGTAAACCTGACCATGGAAAGATGGAAAAAGTAGAAAAGTTTAAAAATTGTGCATTACAACTAAAAAAAGATTATATGATGAGTAATTGGTAACGAGTAATCACTTCTAGGAACTTGGTTAGTCCAAGTTTTTGGTGTCCCAGTAGCATCTTTAGGGTCAGTTGTGAACTGCAGGAACGTCATGCCATCATCATGGGTTGTCTCTTCTTTATTTCCTTCAGCTTGCTCAGAGAAAAATTCAGGAAATACTGGCTCAGGTAAGAAGGCAGCAGCAACAGCAAAAAACATTGCAAAGTGGACAGCCTCAGCCAAGACGAAAATAAAGGTTTAGGAAATGGCCCATCAGAGACAGATGCCAGACCAAAGACAGACTGTGCAACAGAGAGACGGGTGGTGAGCACCTGTTGAAGTTATATGCAGAAGATCCACCAAGCCAATCACCTGTTTGAGGACCAGGCAACCGCTGAACGCTGTCTCTGAGAATGTATTCTTTAGGCTCTCTCAAACTTTTGAAACCCAGCTTTAAAATAAGGACCCCTTCACTTCCCTTTTGTTCTATTCTCACAATTTAACATAAACTCGTTAGTCTTTTTTATTGTTCTTATTATTCCCCAACAATTTTAGAACTTGGTTTAATGAAGCTTTCTCTTCTGAGTTCACTGGTTTAAAAACAGAAAAAAAAAAAAGAAAAAAGAAAAAAGGAAAAAAAGAAAAGGCATTGCTCTTATAGGTCCAGCTGTAAAAGAAGAAACACATTAGGAGGGTGGGATTGTGGGTGGGCTAGGGTTAGAGCAAGGGTATCGACAGGAGTTTAAGTGTTAGTCCCAATGTTGAAACAAGTGGCATTTTTTAAAAAGAATTTGGTTGCATTTTTACATAACACTGCCATGAATAACCTAAGGGAAGTGTTGAATGGTGTTGGCCAGGGCATAAAAAGATAAATATGCATTTTACTAAACTACCTCAGGCATTTAGTACCTCAATGAGAAATTGTTCCTTTTTTGCTTTTTTTTTTGGTATTTTGTATACTTTATAAAGCTAATAGTTCTTGAGCATTTTATTTTTTTAAAAAAAATTAAAATTTGATCAGCCACCAGCCAGGAGTACTATGGACTTATCGGGGAAAAATATAGCAGAGCACTTCTAGCTGCTGGCTGATGGGAGTAAGGTGGGTAAAAAAAACACGGCCTCAGATTTTCTGAGGGCTTCAACACCATCATTTGTTTAAAAAAAAAATTCAGTGAATGTTCAAAAGATAGTGAATGATGCCAACATTCTGATAGCAGCAATGCCGTTTAGTTTTCTTTTAAGATGGGATGAAAAAGTTTGTGACGGTACTTTTTTGGGAACAGGACAAGGAAGTGATGGCAAGAGGCTGGGGTTGGGGGAAAAATTTAGAAGGCTGCAAGAGGCTGAATTTTTTTTTTGTGCTACTTGATTGAATGCATGAACCCTTTGTGCCTTTGACCATCACTACCTAATAATGCTACATTTAACCATTTGCAGCCCATTTGGACTTTGCCATTTTGTTCAAAGAGCAAGCTTCATCTTCAGTTTGATAGAACACTCGATCTGCTAGAGCGTTTTGGAGGCCGTGAGGGTCTCTGCTGTCTGCAGGTCATATCATACTGCTTTCAGTTACCACGATGGGGGAAGGTCAAACAGTGTTTGATCACGTTGAAAGATAACGAAGGCTAAGTTTACATATCCAGCCGCTGTTATGGGCCACACTAAGCCACTTTGAAGGTTTTGAAAACTATTACAAGAAAAAAAAAAACCAACAACCTCTCTAGCCTGGCTTATAATAGATGCAGCAGGATTTATGCACGTTCTGCAACCAACCATTAGAGAAAAAAATGTCAAAAGGCAGGGATAACAGGAAAGTTACCAAATTTTTTAATTTCAGAATGTAATTTGAATGCTGATTGTGGTAATAGTGACACATTCAAGTTTCTACAATAAACTTCAGTCTACCTCAGTTTAAAAAAAAAATGTGGCAACACATGGTGCATAAAGACTGCTGTGTGTGTGTGTGTGCGCGTGCGCGCCTGTATGTGTGTGGTCGACAGAGCCATGCTATTACCTCTGAACCTTTTTTGTGATGTTTTTTGTGCATGAGATGATCAGAATCACCATGCTGCACTGATTTGAGGGGCACAACGAGCAAAAACATTTGTTTCATCATTTTGTTATCTACCTCTTAGGTTCATGTTGAAATAGAGGCATTACTACATAGACTAGATAATTTTCCCAAAGATCATTGTTGTACAGATTAGATAATTTTGAAAATGGTCTGAAGTGTTTTTCCTGCATCTCTTCTTTACTAATTGGTTTAAAAACCACAAACTTATGTTGTAGTTTTAGCAAAGAAAAATGAGTTTCTTTTCCTTTTTTGACAGTGATCTTCATTCTAGCCTTTAGGATAATTTTTTTTCTTACAATGAATTTAAAATTACTGAAGTATGAAAAGTCATAGCATTTTAATTTTTGTCGAGGCTTAAGTCAGTCTGATGTTCCTTTCTTAACATTTGAGAAGGATTTGACTTCATTATTTTCCATAAAAATTATTTACAAATAGGCGCTGCATTTACATCTACTGATTTAATTACTGTCATATCTCTTAAATTCCTAGACTTAGTATGATAAATCATGTTTTATTTTCAATTGAGACTTGGTAATTTGGAGTATTTGGGAATAGCTAGAAAGTAAATACTGTAAATGATTTCAATATCCACAAAGTATGGATCATTTTTCATCTGTAATGTGCCCCCCAATGCAGCTCCACTTGCCAGATGCCTCTGAATGGAATAAAGAGTTTAACTCCTATCATCAGATACAGTTGTGTGTTGTTTTTTTAAACTAATGAGGCATAATGACTGACTGTTCTAAATATTTACTGTGCTTTGATTGAGTTGTTTTTCCATCTGTAGTAATAACTGAGTAAGGTTGAACAGTCACCCGCAGGCATTCCATAGCTGCTAGGGCATCCAGCAGCCACGTTATGATGTTCACGCTTTCCAGTACAAGTAGTGACTTCTGTGACTTCCAGTTCACCTTTTCATTTCCATACAACAGCACTATGGTTTGTAGTACCACCTTTAGTTCACAGTTTGTCTCATGCAGATAACTTAGTGTGGTTTGCTCTGGAAGGAACATGTGCACAACAGTTGTGACCCAATGCAAACCCAAAGGAAGCTTTTAACAAGTTTCAAGAGAGATGTGAATTGTAGTATAAACTTTCTTTTTTCAGCTGCTTTTTACCCAGTCTTTACTTTGATGCTTTGTGTGTGGTGCAGCTGGGCAATGAGCATGGCCCCAGAAGCCTGAATTGCTCATCAGAGAGTAAATATGGCACCTTGTATCTCACCTTGTTCCACCTCCTCTGTCCCAGAGACACCCATTGTCAGGAAGGTGGTGCCTGCAGTTAGACCCCCAGCAAGGTGGTTTTTTTCTCTTGATTTAGATCTCTTTTAATGTTATTTGAAATGAGATATTTCATTGTGAAAGCTCCAAGGTGAGAGGGAGGTCTTGGGGAATGAGGAAGAGTGTTCACAAACAACTCTATCTTTTAAAGTGGAGTGGAAAACTAGACTTCTTTTCCAAACTCTTGCATCTTCCCACTTGTCTTCACAGCTCATTTACTGAGACCAATCAGCAGAAAGAGAGAGCTGAAGAAATGATGTCTGCAGAAAACTGTGTATGGTACTGCATTTTACAGGGAAATTGGGCTCATCCTTCCCTTGAGCTCACTTCTCAGACCTGGCATCCCTGCCCTTTGAGCAACATAAATTAAGCTTCTCTCCTTAATGCTGGTGCATTGGCCATCGTTAAACCTCTGACTTTTTAATCATTTGCTTAATCATGATGCTTTTATTTGCTTCTAACCTTATGAAGCTTTTATTCTTGAGCTGCAATTTCAAAGGCATGCGCTCTTTATGTTAGTTTCCATCAAGTGAAGCATGTATGCTGTGCAGGACATGCAGAGTCTCAACATGGTACTTGAGCATGGGGTTTGAAAATGAATGTGCGAAATCACTAGAGTAAACTCTCAAGCTGGGTAAGCTGCGCTGTAACAGCTGCTAGCTCAATTGATGGATGTAGACACTGCCTGATAACTAAGTTACTCAAATGCAGTGCAGGAAATTCTGTGATGTGATGTGATGACCAGTTTCATATTGTTGTCTACCATTGTCAAGGGATCCTGCACAGAGCCAAGCCTGAACACACCTTTGTAGAAGACTGATTGGTGCATCTGTCTTGCTGGACAAACTACATAGGGTCTTTTTTTATTGTACACAAGGGTCTCACACTATCCATGGAGGAGAAACATTCCCAGTGTTCTTCCCAAAGGGATTTAGTGTTGCACAGCAGTGACCAGCCAGACTTTGTTAATTCCAAGGATTCGAGTCAGGCCAAAGGCTCAGTGAGTCACACAGGGTGATATAGATTATGACAGCTTACGTTAAATGAGAGGTGAAGAAGTGTTCTTCCTGAGCTGGAATTTCTGATTAACAGCAATCAGTGGATTTTTCAGCCAACTTCTTTTCACAATGTGCCTTGACAGTGAATTGTTATTTTTTTCATGCATCTTAATGTTTTTGTCTTATACTATTCTTACCATCATTCATTTCCAATGGTAAGAGTCCTAGACTTCACGTGACAGCTGTTACCTATCACTTCCTGTTCTTTTCTAGGCTCTCGTTACTGTTCTTTTGTTACTAAATGTTAAAGTATGGTGAGTGCATACAATAGGGTAATGTGTGCTGAGTCTGCCTCTATTCAGCTAGCTGTACACATCTCCAGCAGGAAAGGCTCTCAGTGAACGATCTGAAGCTACTCTATGTATTGCTTCTGGGAAGAAATGCCTGATTTTGAAGCCACCACAATGTGTAAGAAAGCCAATGTTCCTTCAGGTGAATTTCTTGTTGCTAAGTATCAGGAAGCATTCTGCAAATTGTTTTTTGCAGACACGTTTACCACTAACACTTTAATTTGGTGGGCAGATTTGGTGTTACCTCCATTCATTAACTGTATTTATTAAAGTTCCTTGTTTAATTTGCGTAACAATCTGCTGCCTTCAATCTAAGAGCAGGTGAGTTCATGGTAGTTACTCCTAAAATAAGAGGACAGACTCAGCATGATAAATGACCCAGATTGAAATAGGGCAAATGATATTCTTTGTTTACAAACCAACCAAAATCCAGATGCAAAGCAAGCTTCACCAGAAGAAAGAGATCTTACTCTAGCAATGAAAGCATTGTTCCGTAATGAGAAAACAAGACTTGTTACCATCCTGAAGCTCTTCTAGCTGGATTTTAGCAGTTGCTGACTAAGAACAGCATGCAATGACAATGAAGGTGATGAACTATCTGTCCAACAGCAAGTTATGCTGAGTAACAAAGGGCTTCCTCTAGGACTTTTCACCCACCTCAAAAGGTCTGAAGGTTTACACTGCCACAGCATGTTCCTCGGTGTCCTTTTGCAGGAACCAGGTGAGATGAAAACTTCTGAGAGAGGTTAGCTGTGCACTTATAATGAGCTGTATGTTTTAACAGGAAGGCAAGGAGTTGAAGTTCTTCAGTTGTGTTTTTGTTATTATTATTATTAAAAACAGATTGGCCTTGGCTGAAGAACTGATTTACTATTCTGTTAATTCAAGACACATTTGTCACTGCTACTCTTGGCTTTTATGTGCTCAGCAACACCACTGTTTTCTCTCTTCCTTCAAATTGGCACATTATTTGCTTCGCCTCAACCAAAAGCAACTGACTTCACACAACAAGCCTCATTTAAACTTTACTACTTAATGTAGTTTTACCTTACAGCACTCAAGCCATTTTGCAGGAAAGGTGCATGCACTTCAGCATACACTGCCACCACTAGCAGGCCTTTCAAAGATGCTAGAAAAACAGCCATTGCAGAGGCTGTGCCTGAGTTTTGGGGGTAAGTAGCTTAAATGGTTGTCCTTTCCTACTGTTCTCACTGCGAACTCCATTGAGACACCTTCTTTCAGGAAGGTCCCCTATGATACTGCCCCTTTATGACAGTCCGGTAGCTCTTTTGATACACTGGTTTATGCTGATCACTTGTTGTGATGCCCAAATCGCTGTGCCTCCAGTGTCTCATGTCTCCTTCTAGTCAGGCACCTCAGCAGCTACATTAAGTTCTTGTCACAAGTTGATCACTGCTGTTCAGAAGTCAGTCCTAGTATAAAGTCTCCTGGCAGTAACTGTGGAGTCATCTGTGCTAACTGGTCATCATAGGAACCTAGAGTCCACAGCTTCTCCAGTTCATAAGTCTCTCGTGTCTCTGGCAGCATGAAGTGTATCACCATGCTTCCTGCACAGAAGAAAAAAGCACAATAAATAAGCAGTGAGAGTCCTTTGCAGCATAGTTCAGGGCAATGAATCAGGTTAAGTCTGAAACTGCTCGAACAGAGGTTTTACCATGATAGGGTGGGGATCTATCAGCAGTGAAACAGAGTAGCCCTTTTTGTTAGTGACCTGTAAAGCACTACCACACTTCCAGCTTCACAAAGAGTCTAAGTACTCCATCCCCATTCTGGCTAGATACATCAGGTCAGCTGATGGGGGAGGAGGTTCTTCAATCACTGATTCCAGCTCTTGAACAGAGAGGAATTGGTCATTCCTTACACAGAACGCAAGAACACAGCCAGCAGGACAGTGCTCTCATTTATAACAGTATCACAGAACTCCAGATCAAAGAAGTTGTCCTCCTTGTGTCCCCAAGAAATCGTAAGCCAGAAGAACTTTTACTTAAGTGAACTCCTTCCCCAAAGCTACAGATGAACTTTCAGCTTCCCTTTATTATCAACAACATACAACTGTAGCCAACTAGTTTTCTTTAGGTGTTTCCCATGCTTCTTAGCTTTGTTCATATTTTTTTAACATAAAACAGCTGAGCTCAAACTTTGACACAGCCTCACCCTTTTACTGCAATACGTGTTTGCTTACAGGATTTCATTCTGTTAAAACAATAGCAAAAAAGAAAAGCTCATTTGAGTGTGCTTCCAATATGTTTTCTCTGGTTATACCCTTCAATTTCAATTACTTCTCAGTTTATAATTATCAAACATCATCAACAGTAATGTAACTGAGGCTGAACATCATTGGCTGCAGTGCTTTCTCACCCATACTCTCTTAAGCCAAAACACAGAGGGTGAGATTATAGAGATGGTGAAGCTGCAATGCCACTCTGAGGTTAAAGCCTTGAATGTTGGTGTGGAAAGTTCCACACATAAGAACAAAATACCGCACTCAACTTCTTTAGGACTGTGGCTTTATCTGGTGTCATAGGAAGACAGACAGTGCCAGCCTGTTCAACAGTTCACTACTCAGGCAGCATACCAAGAGCTCCTGCCTGCCCAAATGGTCATTCTACAAACTTGAGGAAATTTACTGAAGCAGCTGTTCTCTTCAGTGTCCCATGTTCAACTTATTAAGACTGTTTTAGCTACTGAAGACTAGCTTCTGCTTTCTTCTCAATGCTGTGATATTTAGTGGAAGTTAACTTAGTAGCTCCATGGGGCGTATCAACAACTGGAATTGTAAAATACCAGAGTACTGATAACCTTTCATGACAACCAGGACTCACTGTGATGTCTCCTTCCTTAAAGAGCTTGTGCAGAATGTCATATAGGTCACATTCACAAATACGTACCAAAATCAATGCACAGCCAGTCATCTGTCTCTTTCCCTTCAATCCGAGTGTGAGGATCACTTTCTTTTTTCTGATGCTTGTACTGAGAGAGAAACAACAGCAGAGAATGAAATATTTCACGTTCATTTAAACACACTCAGACCTGGCAGCTAAACTTGACTTTATCAAGCTGTGTAGAGTTGTTTTAAATCTGAAACGCAATAGGTAGACAATAATGGTGGTTCTGAGGGCTGCACAGAAATATACAGCTGCAGCTCTGGAAAATAAGCACAGATCTCTCCGTGAGATTTGCTATCAGACCTGAAGTTCCAATGTCCAAAGCTCCCAAACAGTTACCCATGAGGTTTGTGTCCGTTTCTTCCTCAAGATGAATACTAAATTGGTACTTAGCAATGAACTAGCCTTGCAAATACATTCCCTAGTGCTAGCTATGTGGAATCTAACTATCACTAGCATCACGTTTTGCCTCCTTTCACATACCTTTTGTGTTGTTTTATGCTGGCAGAAATGGAGATGCCCAATGGAACAGAGAGAGGGGGAGAAAACAAGTTTGACCCTGCATCACAGAAAAGGCAAAGAAGTCTCCTGCCTCAACAGCATGCTCTGAGCACTCATTGCATAGCGGGGAAAATACGATCAGCATTCGGGTTTACAAGTTATGAATTACTATGACAAAGAGGAAAGCTGAAAGCAGGACTACAGAAGCTATGGGGACAAGGCAGGGAATTTCCTATGCAACACATCAGCTTTTGCAGACATTGGCTGGAGGGGCTCCAGTCTTCCTACCTGCAACACCAAGAATCTAAGCATCCCCCAAAGCTGGAGAAATTTCATAACTGGAGGCTTAAGTACAGTTTGTTTATCTATCAAGCATAAATTTAAACAAAACAACAAACAAACAAAAAACAACCTACAATTCTGAAATTACTGAATCTTCATGGCTCCTTAATCAGTTTTACCTTATCTCTAGTTCAAGCATCTTATCCAAAACATGGAAACCTTTTTTAAGCTGCAATTAAAACAAGGAAACTAAGAAAATATTTATTTCAGAACAAGGAAACAGTACAGGTGCACAGCAATAGCAGTCCTTTCTGCCTTGAAAGACAGACTATAAAATAAGACTAATAGTACGGCCAGTCAGGAAATGAATCCTACTTCAATATGAAATCAATTACCATCAAATGTGTTTGTGGTTGTTCCATACAATGCTACCTGCTGGACAATGGTCCCAACTTGCAAAGACCAGAGCGGCCATAACTTAATTAAGAAGTAGTTCTACATTTCTGTAAAGTAGCTTATGAGATATCCTTAAAGGAAGGTAACTAAAGACATGTAACTCAACACGGGAAGGTTGAAGCTGATCACCACAGGTTTCCTTCAGCCCTGTCTTTAAAGGCTGTTTAACGGTGAACAAATTATAAAGACAAGCATTGTGTTCTTCCTCTAACACAACACCAGACAGGAAGGAGTAAGCAGCAGTTGGGACTTTGCTGCTTACAAGCTGCTAGAAGAGTGGGAAGGCCTCATGCTACACACAGGCACATCTGCATTTCAGTGCCAGTAAATCATCCATTCCATAACACTGCAAAGTATGGTAGTACTAAAGCTAGCCAGCTGCCCCAACACCTGCTATACTTAGGCTTCAGCTTCCTTTTTGCCCACAGAGCTTCCAATGCCAGGTATGCTCTGCCACTCTGAGTACTAAAATGTAAAACCATCTCCCCCTCCTCCCCACAAGTATCATAGCTGAAACCAACAGGACTAGAAGAAAAATAAATGAAGAGCTAGGAGAAATACAGGGTCAGGAAGTAAAAGGATGTGTATGGGGAGAAGGCAAGCTGCAGGTTAGGAGTAGAGAAAGGTGAACAAGATGGGGGCAAGTTGCACTTTTCACACCGTGCTTTTAACAGTCAGGACAGCTCTTTTCTGGCCTCGAAGATTTGCCCTCCCAGAGTTAGGTCCTCATCACTAAGCTCTACCTGTATTCTTATTCTGACCTATGCTCCTGTGCTGCCAAAGCCAAACTGCACAAGATTTCTGAGAAGGATGGCTGCTGCTTCTCCTTCCCTTCTGCACATGCACAGCAGTCACTGTTTAACAGCAGTTTGTTTTAGTAAGCCCAGGAGAGGATTCTTTTCCTCATAGTATGCAATGTTTCTTCTGGTCTTACAGTGTATTTGAAAACCTGCAGATCTGATGGATTAGGTTTGAGAACAGTCACATTAGGCTATTTGGAGGGAGTGGGAATAGCTATGAAGCATGCTGCACTGAAGACACAAACAGACACAGTTTGTCAGTACCATTTCTCATCGCTGATAAACACTCTCACTGCAGCCACCAACCTGCACTACTGTCATCAGTGCTCTGAATACAGAGGTCTGTTTTTAAAATATAATCTCTACACGTTGAGCAGCACCACTACAGAAGAAAACTACAGTTAGTTGCTGGATGCACTCAAAAATAAATGACATGAGGATATGCAATTTTATCTTGCCCAGTGTATCTGCGTAACAGAAAGCCCAGGGAAATTAATTTCACAGTTTAAATTTTCACCTAAAATCACTCCCACCAACCAGGAGAGTACAGTGGGAACTGTCTTACCATCTTCAGCATGTAATGTGCCATTGCATGGAGATGCCGTGTTGAAGATCCACTCACAACTATAAAATAATTGCAGTATTTTACTTCTGGAGGTACTTGGATGACACAGATGTCCTTTGCATTCTCTTGCCTCAGCAGATTTACAACAAAGTCAATGCTGAATTTTGGAAGAGAAGTGTCTGGAACAGAAAACATAACAGCAGCAATGACAACAACTTTCTTGCAAAAGTCAGCCACTTCTAAGTTATTGAAGATGCAAAATAGCAGTGAACTAAATGAAAGCCACACATAGTGAAGTTTGGTTTGGTACTGGCAATCCAACATGAACAGCTGATTCTTAAAAGCTACGTTTTAAAATCATCCAAGTTGAGTACTAAAGCTCTCTTCTGGTAAATAATGCTCTCTAGATGCATGGAGCACCTGGCAAACGTCCCACTTTCCTTAAGGTAACTTCTTTATTTCTTGTGAGCACATCTTAAAGTCGATATTATCACCACATATTTGACAATTAAGATAAATAAAACCAGAACACTTCAGCAGACATTCATTTTGAACGCATTAAGAATATTCCACAACAGTGCTTGGTCAACAGGCCCTAGCAGGCCCAGGGTAACGTGTGAGAAACCCAACTCTTAAAGAGAGGAAACGAATGTATTAAAACAGAGCCGAAGCGATGCAGCGTTCTTTGCCACGGGGGATTATCACAGAATCCTAGGGTTGGAAAACGCCTCTCACACCACCCAACCCGGCCACGAGCCCAGCCTAACGTGTGGCCATCGCCACTCTTCCTCTTGCTGTTACCCGGCCCTCATCTCACTCCCCCCTCCTTTCAGGGAGCTGCAGATTCGTTACCGTACCGCAGATGAAGCTCGAGTGCCCGCCCTGACCGCCTCTAAGCGCGCCGCTACCTTCTGCTCACAGCCCACGTCAGCTCAGCTCCAAGCTGCCCTAGGAGGCAGATACCAGCCGTGCGCGAACTTCAGCCCGCCGGCACCGCGCTGCGGTAGCACAGACCGAGCAGTACCACAAAGCCGCGCTCTGCATTCACCGATACAAAGACCGAGCCAAAGGATCGGTAGCTACGCGCAAGTACCGCCACGGAGGGGCCACGAACCCGGCTCCGCATCCACCCTCCCGGCTCTCGTCCCCGACAACACTCGATAACGGCCCACACGCGGGCCCTACCTGCCTCCTGCCGCCGCTCCGCCGCCTCGGCTGCCGCTCCGCCGCCCCCCGCGCCCCTCGCAGCCGCCCCCCCGACCACGGGCGCGGCGGAGCGGGACCGCAGCAGCCGGCAGCCTCCTACCAACGCCCGCCACATTCCGGCCGTCCCGCGCCCCCGCCCACGGCCCGGCTGTCGCACAGCGATTGGCCGGTCTGCCAGCCGCCCCTCGTGCCTATTGGCTTATCTCGCTGTCGGTCCGCTTGCACGGTTCGGCGCGAAACGGCGCGTGCGCGGGGGCCGTTGTTGGTGAGGCGGGGTGTGGAGGCCGCGCTGTAATGGCGGCGGGGCGGCGGCGTGCTGCGCTGTGAGGGCGGGGTTGGGCTGAGCGACCTGCTTGCATAAAGGTACGAAGGCTAAGGCAGATCCGCCTGTGTTTTCTGCGGATGGGCGCTGATTGGGTTAGTACTCAGACAACTCGCCAAGCTGCCTATTTGACTATTTGCAAGACAAATGGACAGTGCTCTTGACAATCGTCGGATGGTTTATTTGTCAGTACAGCAGCTAGATTCCGTTGTATAAAACTAAAGATATACAGAATGGAAGTTGCAGTTGAAAAGGCACAATCAAATGATAAAACTGAAGTGACATAATATGTAAAAAAAAAAAGCGTGCGCCGTGCCGTACTCTTGGGTAAAAGATTAAAAAAAAGTTATTGAAGTGTGCCTGAAAGCTGATTTCGGTACAAAAGCCTGAGAAGACACACAGCTCCTCACATGTTCTCCGAACAAGGTGCTTTCTGCGTGTAGCTTAGGTCGCTGGCAGCCCGCGGTACTCCTGACCCTGTGATAGAGCTCATCTCTCCCTGCCTCACAGCCGGTCATCGTGAGGCGTTGGTGGAAGCCCTGTCCTGTGCCAAGCCAGGGCGGCAAGTCAGCTTCAGCCTGATGACAGGCCTTGTAACGTTCAGACAGCACGTTTCACAGGAAAAGTAGTTTCTGTTTAAGTCAGGGAATTGTTTAGGTGCCTAGTTATGGTTAGATGGGTGTTTGCTATCCATAAGGAAGACATAACAAAACTAGACCTGGTACTTCTTATCGTATATCTGAAATGGCTACAAAAGAAGTACAATTCATTGGAGAATGTGGAAACAAAATAAAAGGCTACTGAATTTTTATAGCTAAAGACCTAACCTCACAGGTGTGTCATAATCATAATCATATATCCTCAAGTGATGTCTGTGCACAGTGTGGACATGACAGTGAAAGCTATGTTCAGACTGCAAATAGTGAGCAATGGGCAGACCTGCCAAGATGTCAGGAAAATACGTCTGTGCTTCTTCATTGCCTCGGGAATGGAGAACAGTATGTATCAGGGTTATTGTGAGATAGATTAAATAAGCTAAATGTATTGAAATATAGATCTTCAAAGAATTCGGTGTTCAGAAATAGACTGTAGAGTCACATGCCCAGCACAAGCTTGGTGACGCAAAAGCAATAACTGAAGCATGGTGCCTTATGTAGATTGGGGTTTTTGTTTGAGAAAGTGGTCAAAGAGAGGGAATGGAGGAGCAAGAGGAAATTAGAATGTCTTTAAAAACGAGTTTCAACAGGAAAAACCAAGCAGGTGAGCCTTGTTGTTGTTGCTTGGGTGTCCAGTTTATAGTGAGTCTTGTGCGCTGGTAGCTATGTCCACAGCAGTGAACTGCTGTGTCCAGCCCTGTCTGCCTGCATACTACTGAATGCCATTGCCCTGCAAAGCAGGGTGGCTGCCAAACTGCATGTGAACAGCAGTGCCTGTGAGCAGCAGTGCCTGTGGAGGTTCCCTGAGGCTGGGATTTGCTTGCTGGGGAGCTGGTAGGTGCAGGGCAAGCCTGTGCTAGGACCAATGTAAGCAGTTAGGTGCCAGTGCCTGGGAGTATAGCATGGCAGTTTCTTTCCACAGACGTAGCCAGTATCTGCCTCCTGTTTCTGACCTGAATCTTCTTTAAGGTGGTAAGCATCTACACTGGACTGTCTATTTAAGACTAAGTATTTATGCATTTTTGCTTGTTTACATAATATTTTTTCCCCTGCAGGTTTTAGATCTGATTAATTTTGATCTAGTTAACCCAAAAGTAAGAAAACACAAGGCATGAGGGTTAGTTATTTAGAAAAGCGTATCCTAGATCACAAGCAAGAACAGCAAGTGCTCAAAACTACCTTTGTTTTCTAAGAAGGACTATTTTGGTATTTCTAATTGCACCAAGCCCCCAGAGCTACCAATCAATCTAGATGTGTTTTACCTTACTCCTTTGTTTTTATAACAACAACAACAAAAAATCATGATACAGTCTTGTACATAATCTAAGTCAATGTTAAGTTAAAGGTTTAAACAATGCCTGGTTTGCTTTTCAACAGAGGATTTCTCTCGGTACTCTTAGGGAAGAAAAAGGCTTTGAAGCTGCTGACATAAGCACTCAGTCCCTCCTGGTTCTCTGCTTGTCCTGCACTTCTCTCAATAGGTTTGTATTGTTTGTATCTCCTGCAAAGAACGTGTGCAGTTAGGTGCAGAATGACATTTGAACACAAAGGTCCACATTTAGCATGTGGCCCAGTGCAGAAGAGAATTGATCATATATTCATAACATAACTCCTTCCCCCTTCTATTGAAAAAATAACAACTGGCATAGTTAATTAGTTGTGACTAAGGCCTTGTTAATGAGAAGGCTCTGTTGCTTAGAGGAGTATTGTTGCTCTGTGTTTCCTCCTCACCACTGCCTGCAACGGCTGAGCATACTCTTAAATCAGGAGTCTCAGTGCAGTCTTAAAGCTTCACCAGAAACATTGAAGCTAATAATGCACAGATATGTGTTTCTTTTAACCACTTTCTGCATGCCCGGATTCAGATTCTCTTTTCCCAGAGAATCTGTCAGTTATTTAATGTATTTTGATGATTAATTCTTGATAGCTACTTGTAAGAGTTTTAAAGCTAAATAAAATTTCTATTTGTTAAGTTTTACTGAATACTAAATCACATCATACAGTTTGAGTTTCCTTACATGCTGTTCCCAGGCCTTCTTTTATTACTGTTTATGCAAATGAGCACCAAATGTAATTTTCTATTAAATTCAAATATTCACAAATTTTCTGATGGATTTATGGGTTAAGTCAGTAATCTCATATTCTTGAATGTTTGCTAGAACATTTGTGAATAACAATAAAAAAGAAACAAAAATACAGCTAACACAAATTTAAGCTGTGGGTTGTGCTAGTTTAGCTAATACTTTTGTCAGTTCCTTGAACTGTTTTTAGTCTTAGCAACTTACTTGTAAAGGACAAAAGCTCCAATGGCGCCAAACACTGCCAACAAACCAAGGAAGATGAAGACACTTTTTGTTGTCCCTGAGGATGATCCTAGAGTTCAGAAAGCAGCTTGATTAAAAATTAGCCTTGTCTTAACAGTGAAATTGGCTTTCTCAAGAAAATATCATTTTTATCTGACTGTTTTAATGGCTGTATTGGACTTATACCGGAATGCAAGCTAAGCATTGGAAGTCAGTGACTTAGGCAGGAGGTGGTGCTTTCACAGGCTTAATTCTGAGTGCCACCAGACAGTGGGCTGGCTCTGCTGGTTTTGCATGTACAATGCTCCAGAGACATGCTGTGGCTCCTCCAGCCACCAAAGGACTCGTGGTGGCATCCCATGAGGTGGAGCTGATTGGCTCCCTGCTGATTGCAAAGGTAGGGGACCATTTACACTGAAGTATGAGATGTAGTCTCTTTATAAGCTGTAATGTAGGAATCAACTTTGGTTCGAGGGGTGATAGCCACGAGGTAAGGAAAAGGGAATGAAAATAGACTTTCTTAAATGTTTGTTTCAGCTCCACGTATTAAGATGGCAAAGTTTGGCTGAGAGCCTGATGGACCCAGGCTTGTTTGCATTATTGAAGAGCTGACAGCTCTGCTGTTTAACATTCTTATCCTGGGAAATTAACTCTGGGCTCTGATTGTCATTGAGCTCTTATCTTCTGGCTTGTCACTGACAATTTCACTCTATTCCAAATTCCATTGTATGTGATAGAAGAAGGTGCATTGTTACAATTTTTTTTTAATGTGTTACATATCTTAATTTTCTAGCCCATTGGAAGGACTTCAACCCATTCACTGAGTATACTGAGACACATTATTGCTCCTCTTATTAACCACCATTTTTATACAGTGAAGTAACCTAGAGGTGCATGTTGACTTACTTTCCAGTGTATTGATTTATAATTGATATCTATGAAAAATCAGGACATTAAATAATTTACTTGGTGTATGTGCCTCAGGCATTTTTCAGTTTGTTGACAAAATATCTGTGGAGGCTTGACTTCACTGTTTGTTCACATGATAATTTTTCTGAGAGTGTAGGGATTTACATTGTTTTATTAATAAGGTAGCTCCTTGGACTACTTTGCAAAGCAAACTGATGGGACAGGTCTAAATCGTAGGACTGCAATTCGTTCAACAGCAGTTTGAGCAGGTTAAAAGCTGGTGTTGTGTGCAGTGCTTGCAAACCCAGATACAGTCCTGCCAAACATCAAAGGTCAAATGTTTAGGTATGCTTGGGTATCAAATGGGATTTTCCCTTGAAATTTGTGCAAAATTATGGCACAGGGGAAGTGTTTGCAAACTTTAGATGGGCTCCTCCAGAAGGTGATTCATAGCAGCAGCCTCTCTTAGATCCTATTTCTGCAATGATTATAGCGTAAAGCCCCAGACTACAAATTAGCTTTTCCTTCAGGAGGAAACCTGGGGAGACAGTCTTGTTAGGCTAAATTTAGCTGCTGTGAATACACTTTTGTAAAATCCTACTTCTTTTTTTTTTTTCTGTCTTTTGGAGCTGAAATACAATTAGGTCAGGCATTGTGTCTTCGTCACCATGAACTGATTTAGGCACAGCTAATTTTACAGCTAGATAGAATAAAAGCAGCCAAAATACTGTGGCAACTGACTTCAAAGGGTCAGTTTCTTGGTTGATACCAATTAAATAAATCAGAAGAGTCACTGGGACATTTAGTGAGAGGTCAGGAGGGGAATGGGTTGGGAGCAGAGAGACAGCTTTATTGTTTAGGGTCCTTAGTGAGGCCAAGTTAATACCTGTTTCTGTCAACGACTGCTTGAATAACTGTGAGTAAGATACAGTGATACTCATCTGACCAAGGTAAACTGATTCTGAAAACAGTCACCTAGGGCACATTCCGTCATCAGTGAATGACTCAGGCCTTTCCTCAGAGCCTGGTTCATCTTATGTAGAAATAGAAACTCAGTTAAGATCAATGGGCTACAAAGAGGGCACAGGGCAGCCTGCTCAGCTGCAGGCTTTGGTTCTCTTTCAAATGAGCCAAATCCTTCCTTACTGTCTTCTATATATCCATGTGTGCAGTAGGATGAATGGCACGTCTCTTACCTACTTTTCTGCCCAACAGAGTAGCAAAAATAACCTACAGCTAAAGAACATGTAATGTTTTGTGTTACTGATGGGTTTGTATAATTGCTGTACTCTGTAGATTGTACAGCAAGTTTTAACATTTAAAATTTTCACAGGGAAGCAAATGTCTTTTATCTTTGTATGACCTCTCACACAAGATGGCTGAGGCCTGCAGGCATGCTAAAACTCCCATGTACCTTCTTGTGTTCCCTTCTCAGCAGATAAATGACCATAAGGAGAAACTGCTCACAGACAACCCGCATCTGCTCTGCACAGACTCACCTCCATTTACAGAAATAAGTGCACTGGCAAGGGCTTGACTCGTGTCATCACCCAAGGTGATGTTTATACAGTACGTTCCAGGTTCATCAAAAGCTCTCCTAATGGTGAGTAAGCATTCTTCAGTGACGATGACGGGCTCACATACCATGCCCTGAGACACCTGGCATGTGGGGTCAGAAACTGCTGTACAGACATCTGTAGGGAGACTGGGATGGGAAGAGTGAATACGTTGCATTGTGGAATCCTGTTAGCCCCACTTATGGACACCTTGCACTGCTGCCCCAGATTTATACTGATGCTTGTTTGCTTATCAGTGATACCATCGTGATTATGAAGATGGTATATATATATTATCTATATTTTACGCATTTAACATTTTATGGTGATCACAGGAAAAACCTGCCACAAATAGACTTATGAAGTTTGTTGCCTTTAATACACATCATTATGAAAAGAATACGGATTCTTATGTGTAGTATCATGTGCTGAAAAAAGTGAACACTAACTTAAGAGAGGTAAATTGTTTTCCAGTTATTCCAAGATAATTTTTATAGTTCTCATGCCTCTCAACTCAAATCCCCTTCCAGGATCTAGGAATATTAGTGCAAATTTTTCTCTCTAAGAAATTGCTTAGACGCACCCATTTACTCTAAATGTCAAAAAAGAGACTGAAAAGGGACTGTTTCCTTCCAATTTCAGTAGGCTGCTTCCAATTTCACAATGAGTGCTGAAATCCTGTCTTTGCCAGGAAAATATAGAATTGCTTCTCCACAGTATCTAGTTCTCTTTTAGTTCAGCCTGCCATTTGTTCTGTATCCTATGAGCCTGGCAGTCTCTTCTGTTGACATAATTTACAAATGAGACTTTCATTATCTTTAGTTCCAGTCAAGAAATAGAAACACTGTGGTGTTCCCAACTTTTGTTCATTCTGCTGTGTCTAAGTGCAGACAGCACCTAAATGTTCCAGCACCTAATTATTTTTAAAGAGGGAAGATGATTGACAATTTCATTTACATACTTACCTCCCTTGGCAGGTAACAACAAAGTCCACCAGTGGATTTTCAGCTTGACTTTCTGTCATCTGGATGCTTGTCATCTGAATAATATTTACCTCAAGGATTCCCTCTGGGAGAGGAAACAGATGTCAACAGTAGGACACATGACGACCTTGTGTGTACAGAACCTCAAGTGTTTGGCTGATACTCAGGTCAGGTCTTGTTTGCCATAACCTTCTTCCTCCCTTTGTGCTCCTTTTGAAGGGTTTGAAAGCTGAGAAATATTCCAGTACTTTCCCTATAAGATTGTGCCTTTCTGCTTAGCTTTATTTTTCTTTTATAGTTAGTTAGTTACATTCACAAAATCACTTCCACCTCCCAGTAGCCACAGCTTCTGTACATGCCAAGGTTAGCTCAACCTTATGTGATCCCTCTGGCCAGTGTGTTTCAGAACAGAAAAGAATGAAAGAGCTTGTATCCCTACCAGCTGTTTCCCATCCCAAATGCCTGGAAACCCATGTGTAGCATGGGGACAACCATCAGTGGGTGTCCAGACAAAGGAAGATCAAGTCTTGTCTGAAACCAAGGTACCATAAACTTCACTACAGACCTGACCTGTCAGAGCATCTAAAGAAACCAAAGTAAGCCAGTTAACTATGTGTGCATTAATCTTTAAAAATGCCAGCTGTGTCCAAGAGAAGGATCTTGACTATGGTACTCACATATCTGATAAAACTGTGGCTAAATAAACATTATCATATGTGTAGTACATTACCCTCATTCTGCTCCAGGTATTGAGTCATCCTTACCTACAATGGTGATACCAGCTGTGTCATATCCATATCTGTAAATATGGCAACCTCCATCAGGATTGTCTTCAGTTGTCTCATAGGGGACAGAAGGGTCTGAATTAGAAGATGCTTTGGTCGTTACTGTTGGTTTGAGGAAAGAAAAGTAGATACACATCTTTAGAATGAGTGTAGAAGTATTCTGAGTATGACTCTCTTGCTGGATAGTATTCATTACTTATGTCACTGGTTGTTTTGCTTTGCAGCTATGCAGTAATACGTTTATCTTTGTGGGATCATTCTGAAAGAAAACACATGTGGTAAGCTGCTCTGTCGAACCCTAGAGTGGCTTGAGTAAACTCTGCCAGTCCCCTGTCTGTGTGAAATAAAAGTGAGACTGCAAGATTTGGTATAATTGAGCTTTAAAATCCCCACATCAATTATAGAATAATTCCAAATGCCAACAAAAGCTTTAAAATGCTCTCTTAGAAAGCAATTATATTTTCATTGTTCTACATTAGAGCTAATAGGGAAGTAGTGAAAATTCTCTTTTATTTGCTTTTTAATTCTCGCTCCATATTTCATTAAAACCTTAAAAAATTTCACTTTAAAAATGTGAAATTTGAAAAATATAGGCAGATTTACAATTTAACACTGGTAGTGTTATATAATTACCCAGGCTGAAACTGCAGGCCTTTTGCAAACTTTAAAATCCTTTGATATGTTAAAAAAATGCTGACCGTCATGGAGATTATTCTGAAATAGAAGTTGTGCATAAATTTAAAGTGGGAAAGTCATTTTTGGCTTAATGCAATGTGGAAATCCCATATTTTGAAATATGAGTAAATGTTTTTCTATTTCATTCCAATCTCATTCAGTTTTGGGTGGAGATTAATGCAAACCAGAAAGGAACTGGCTCTGAAATACTTCTTCCTCACTTAAAATTTACATCTTACCTCAAAAGATGTCTCTTGAGTGGGCAAGACCACAACCACTTGATCTGGTGTAGTAGAGGATATAAAAATAGATGTGTATATGTGCTTAGGTCTATGTGAAGACCCCTTTAAGCCATCATTGTGGTGATAAATGGAAATTAGTTTCTTAAATATGTGTATATGATGTCTATGTGTATATTGATTCTGTCTCTAAACCAATTTGTGAAGCTTGCAGAGCTTCACGGAACTTATTTGATAATACCAAAAGTTCTAAATATATGTACTTAATGATTAGAGATTTAGTATAGATAGATAAACTCTTACCTGCTGGGGTGGGCAATGATGGAGTGGGTGTTACTGGCTTGCAAGGCACAGGTATAATAGCTTGAACAGTTAAATTGAGAGTGAAGTTTCCTTGCAGAGCAAAGGTGTGAGATGTAGTGGCACCACTTTCTACAAATAAGCCACTTCCATCTCCAAAGTTCCATTTGTAGGAGATGGCGGAATTATTAAGGAAGTAGCTGGGATCATGGATTTTCACATCAAATGTGATTGGTGAGTCTTTGATAAAAATGGAGTCGGAGATATTTCGGTCATGTTTTTGGGACATGCTCACAAATAGTGGAATTTTGTCTGCCAGAAAAAAAAAAAAGAAAGAAAGAAAGTGAGTGAAGTGCACATATCTGGCTCCAAACAACAAACATCTCCAAAGATCCTGAACAACAAGAATCAGAATGTGAGACATTAGTATCTTTAACATGGGTTTCCAGTTTAATTTGATTTACTGATCTTCCAAGTCAATGGCAAACAGTTACCCAGAGAGGTATGGGAACAAATAAGGAATCACAGGCATCAGTGGAAAATGGCATTTCCTCCAGTAAATCCTTCTTCATCATATCAAGTAGAGATGTCACAACTGAGATAGTTACAGAGATTAATTACATTATTCTAGGGAATTTGCTAGAGATATCACATTTGTATTAAAAACCTTTCTCTGGCTGATGCATTCTTTTCATGCCAGATTATTTTGTGGTGAATTCTTTCTTTTAACAGTGAAACAACAAATGCTCCCAGTATTTTGTTGCAGTTTATTTCAGCACACTCACCTGTTACAACATAAGTGGTACTTGCTCTTGCAATGGGAACGTATGTTGAGTGCCCTCTCCTGTAAATGGATACTGCCATTATGTGTTTGCCAAGAGTGATATTTGCAGTGTTGACTGAAAAAATTGTTGAAGATTGTCCAATTGTTTGATAGTAGTGACCTGAAACAGAACATGAACTTGTAATATATTTTCCTTTGAGTCTAGCTACAAGAAATTGCTTTTACAGAACCTGTATCTTCATGATTCTTGGATTGCCTAATCAAAATGTATAGTTCAGACTTGTCCTTCATTTGTCTGGTGAGTGTTTGGGTAGCACTTTTACAATGCATTTACTCCCATTTTTTAATTTTTTTTTTCCAAAGGTGTCAGAAAGATGTCCCACAATTCACTGATTTAAAGAAGAGCATTTGCGAAGGCATTTACATCTTTGCAAAGAAATTACATTATGTTGAGTTATTAGGATTATGTAGTGGATGGCGTTACCTTTTAGGCATTTTAAGTTTACCTTCAGCGTAGCAAGAAGATATAATGCTTCATACCCCATAGCCCTTTGTATACATTTGTTTATTTGTCTTCCAGCTGATTGAGGTAGGTAAATAATATTACCTTTATGTTAAATTAGGGACAATATTATTATTATTCATGCTGATGTTGATGATAATACTGATTTTCTCAAGCTAAATTAGGATTCTAAGATTTAGTACGTAGCCTGTGCCAGAAATAGCCCAACCATTACATACTCACAGCTGGAAATACTGAAAATCAGCATTTGTGAATAGAAATAGTACTGCATAGTCAATGACAGTTTTCACCTTCTCCCCAGAGTTAAGAATTGCTGTACCATTAAACTGATGTGAACATGTGCAGCTTTGTGCTCTCAATAAAATCTGAGAATCTGAAGTGGCAGTGACTGGCCAGCAAATCATCTGACTGACCTCAGACCCTATGTTTTCCTAGAAAATTATATTGAGTACCACTGAAAGGAAATTAATTTTCTTCAGTGGTAGTTCTTTTTAAGTCTGTGAATGCAGACTTAAAAAAGATCTCCTGATAATACACAATTTCCAAACCTAGCAGAAGATTAATAGAACAACTGGTGGCCTCTTTGAAAAATGGGCAACGAATTCGGGGTCCCCATTCAGGAAGTGTGGAATCCTTTTTAAGGACTTTTAATGAAAGATACTAGAAAAAATGAGTGAATGTAAGCTTTGCAGCGTCAACCAAACTGGGGTACATTGCAGTACTAACCAAATGTATGGAATAGATAGACAAAGTTCATTCTCCTCCAGCCAGGATAATGAGGGAAAGGTCTTCCATCTGGGAATACATTATGGCTGTGGTTGCTTGTGCAGTTTTCCCAGCTGCAGTTGTCGATCCATTCAGTCCAGTTGTAGACGTACTGATCCTGGGCTGGAGAATCTAAGTGTAGAAACGGGACACATTCCTGGTCAGGTGAGAATCTCACAGCAAGTGAGGAAACAGGAGGCAGACACCCCAGGTTATGACAAAGTCACTGGCCTTAAACAACAAGGTACGCTGGGTTATTCTTCAGCTGACATTCAGTTTTTCCATGTATGTGGGTTTTTCTGTTGTTGTTGTTTGCTTGTTTTTAATACAGACACCAAATTTTTCTGGCTTAGAATTTTTTATTTAGAGGCTTAAAAAATTTACTGTGTCATGAGCCAGACATCATTTAAAGTTACTTCTCCAAAATTTGCTGACAACTACATGGCATTGTAGTGTTTCGCTGGAGCCAGTGAAGTTTCCCCAACATTTGGCAAGCAGAATTTAAAATTTAAAGTAGAAACTTCAGCCTTGGAAACACTGTGAAGAAATGACTTTTAGTTTGTTTTGTCAGAAGAGTTCTCTATAAATAACTTAGACCTGAATTTCAGTTCCTTTTTGAATAATAAAATATAGGTTCCTTCCCCAACCTGCACAATGAGCATTAAGTAGAGGATGGATATCAGCAGTTAACAAAATACTAGACAGTGAAAAAGTAGAATCTAGGCTGAAGAAAACAAAAAAGTTGTTATGCCTTGAAATGAAAATTACTTTCATCATAAAAAAATGTGTTGAAGATTTATGAGTTCAGAGGAAGAAATGTACAACAGCCTCTTTTACTCCAGTTTTTCTGCTTTTTTTTTTTTTTTTTTTTTTTTAATACTTAAAGTGTGGGAATGTAAGATTTATTCTTTCCTGAGAGTTAGTTTGTTAGTGAGTTCTACAATCCCAAACTGGAAAAAAAAGTCAATTTTATAAACCGACAGCTTTATAAATTTTGAGGAAAACAGTGTGACTGAGTGATCAATTGAACCTGTACTCAGCCTGCAACATTGTGACTGAGCTGAAAGGCAGCAGCAGTTTTGTTATGAAGCCAAATGAAAGCCAACTGAAGTATTTGGGAAGCCAGTTTTATAGTGAAGACAAATCGTAAATTAACTGATCATAATTTGTAGGAGATGCATAATGCTAAAAATAATGCAGCAATGTGAAGAAAGAAAATGGTATGACAGGTTTGACTCTAGTGTAGTTATCAGTTAAGAGCAACATGACCACTGTTCATAGGGTGTACTTCTAACGATTTCAACAATTTGCACTTTCACACCAGCATGGAGATTGCCACTACTTACCTGGGGTACAGTTTCTCTGGTATATAATGTTGCCATCGTGATCTTCTTCCTGGCACTTGGGAAACTGGAGGGTCACAACAAAGGTCATATTGGATCCCACCAGTGCTGGGCTGTCAGTCACCAGTTTGGTTGTCACCTTTCCTCCTGTAAAAAACAAAACTGGTCTTCACTGCATTTATCAGAGCAGCAGCTACCTCCAACTGTTCACTACATTCTAAGCGCTTCCTTGCTTGCTCCTTTATATCCAAGGGGATTTGTAATCCTTAATCACTTGAGTTCTCATCGAAGCCCTAGTTTAGAACAATAGGGATTCCCCCCAAAATAACTTAGTGATCTTTCATTCATTTCCTTCCTAGAGCTAAAAGAGATTTTTTAGCTATGAGGTTGATATATCCCAAAGGAGAATATTTGTATTTCTCCCCTGTATTTAGAACTTGGCTCAGCCCAGGAGACAATAAACAGGCCTTTCACAGAAGTTGTTAAACTGAAGCTCACAGCACCCTACTTAGGTAGAAATTGAAGCTACATGTCCTGTAGGGCATGTTTCAAACAAAGCATTATCCCAGAGCCCTGGCCATCGCTATGTGGTGGTAAGTATTCATGTCTGAGGCTGTGAGGAATGGGAAAGCAGTAACTGGAACAGCTCATTATTCTGCTTCTTCAGACAAGGTGTTGCTAATGGTATCAGAGTAGATCATCCCTACTTTGCAGTGTTTGCAGCAGCTGAGGATATTGCACCTGTGAAAAAGCACTGCAGCACCTGTATGCTCCAGTGAGGATTTTCTGGCCAATTTTCTCTGTGTCTTTGAATCGTGTGTGTGATTACCTTTCCAGCAGTCCTTCCACCGAGGGTCGTTGTCTTCCCAGAAAGGATAAAGTTTTTCATTCCAATTGTTTTGATCACTAGACCAGCCTTGTATCTTGTTGTGGTGCATGACAGGAGAAGTTCTTCCATTGCTCAACACATCTTGAAACCCTGGATAGAAAAGGAAACATGCAGTGGGCTGGCGTCCTCCCTCCCATCCTATAAAGGCACCATGCCTGTGCTGAACAGCCTTCCTGTTATGACTGTATTCTGGTCCTCTTCATCAGAGGAAAGTTATAGAACTTTATCATTGCAGCCCTAGACACTTTAATCAGCTATAATCAGCAATTCCACCTCTGACAGACTGATACTTTTCCACTTGCTCTATTGCAGGCTCTCCAGAGAAAGAAAACAATGTTTTCTGACCATATCGGAGCCATTGTTCTTACGAGTGAACATAAGCACGCAACAGTTAGGACAGTTATAAAGAGGTTGCCTGACTGCTGCATGCCTTATGCTGGACAGGTGACAAACCTGTGGCTTAAAGGGAACAGGCTACATGCACTGTGTCTGAGCTGTGCTCCAGTGAAGGTTGTGTTGGAAATGAATTTTGACCCATTGATGTTTCTTTGGTGGAGTGGCTGCTAGTTTGTGTGAGAGGGCTGGAGCCAAGTGTAACAGAAGCTGGTGTTTGCAGAAAAGGAAATGAAGAGCTGAATAGTAAATTCAATGTGTTTACCGTGTAACAGCAAAAACACATTAGCTTCATGCCTATTACTTTAAAATGACTCAGATTAAATAACGTTAATAACCTCTTTCTTCTCATATTACTTCAAATGAGGGACTCAGACTTTTCCCAGGCCTTCGAGGATCCCTTTCTATTATAAAGTACTCACATAATGCGAAGCAAAATAAATATTCAAGTAACATGTAGGAACACGTCAAACACTGTAGGATACCATAAAAATATGTTCATAAGTAGACTCATATGCAGAGTTCCATGAAAGCCTGGAGGCTTTGAACAACTCTGTCATCTTAATCAGGTAACTGCTGGGTGTGTCAATTTGTCCCAACATCAAGGGAGTCAGGATTTCTTCTTTATTTTAAAGTTCGTAGATACTGAATGCTTGTGAGATTTATACACGGGTGCAAGAAAGAGCTGGATGATTTCAGGGAAGATGCAGGGACCTATAAGAAGGGCAGGAATGGCTATAGGTGCTGTACCAAAACCAGTCATGCTGGTGTTTGTCCCGGTTTTGGAAAAGTTGCAGAGCAGGTGTAGACAATCTAAGCCTGGTCTTGTGACTCCTAATTTTACTGCAGGGAAGAGCCAGAGGGACAGCACCACAGAATAGGCAGGAGCAGCTTCTCTCTTGATGTTCTATCACCCAATGAGATGGCTACTGATCTGGGAGGGCATCCCTTGGCCAGTCCCATCTCAGTGGTCACCTCAAAGCAAGTAGCTCTCTCCCTGGTCTCTTGAGGCTTAAGGACTGAAAGGTACAAGGAAAAGAGTCTACAGATGTTATGAGACATATTCTCCTATACATTTTTGTCCTACAGGAAATCCTTGCAGTCTCACTTAAATATCTTGAATCAAGACTTCCCTGAAGATTCAAGATATTTTGACGTGAGCAGAGCAGAACATCATGACCTATACTTCCTCATAGCTTGTATCACATGCTATATTATGTTCAGTCTTTTTCAGAGTTGGGCAATATTGTCCTCCAGGAAAAGAAAAGCAGATTAGAAGCCTATAAAAACCATAAAAATATTTTACAGAAGCTTTTTGTGCTTAATCACATGTTATGTCAAGAAATGAATGTCATCTTATTTGAAAGTAAGTAGTTATGAATTTTTCCCTTTTTTTTCCATTCTCTTTGATTTTATCTAAAAATTATGTGATGAATAAAAATGTTTTGATTTTGTCAAATCAAAACATTTCAATCATTTTTTCCCCCAAATATTCAGTTCATCAAAATGAGCTGGAACAGTTCTAATTTTATAAATGCTTTTTATTTTGAATAGCCATCTTTGAATTCAGAAGTCATTTTCCCGTTCAGCTTTAGTAATAACTGTGGTCACTGCTTCTAAATCATGAGCTCCTGAGGCATTTCTGTGCCTCCCCATTGTGCTTTGTTTATTTCAATCAAATATAAAACATTTCACAAAAGCTTCAGGACAAGACAAAGACATTTTTAAGATGAGAAAATACTTCACCACTAGTTCAGCTAACACATGGAACTGAAGATTTTCCATTGCTGAACTTAAAGGAATGGAAAGCTTTAATGTATTTCTTCTGTAACAATGAAAAACACTCAAGCACAGATGTTGGTCGTAACATAAAATTAGACCAGTTCAGTTCAAAATAGATGGGGTAATAATACAATCTAAGGAAATGATTACTGTTATATTTTTGGTGAGGTGATCATAAGAGAAAAGATCACACTCTGATGGACGTTCTTCTTTCTCATTCTGGTTCTCATTTTGGAGAAAAATACAGAGAAGACAAGTTCAGTATTTCCTGCGCTAGTGTGTTAGCCATGAAAGAGAGAAAGTCAGCGGTAGAACAGCAATAAAAAGATGGCACAGTTAAAGAGCAGAATGTAAGAAGGCTGATGTTATGACCAAGCTAAGAAGAGAGAAAATGACATAAACTTTCTGAAGTTGCATGTGGAAACATAATAAAGTGAGACAAAAGAGAATTTGAGAAACAACTTACAAAAATGTAAAACTTACTAATTAAACTTTTTAAAATACAGAAGTATTAGAAAGCCTGCCAGAAAGTCCGTAGGGCGAATAGAGGGTATAGATACAAAAGCAACATTTAGGGAAGATAAAGCGGTGGCACAAAAATAAAAATATATTCATTGACATTTTCATGCTCAACGGAAGAGTCTGAAAGACTTCTGTGCCAGAATTTTCTTCACAGTGATGGAGAATCTCTCTCAAAGTGAAGAAAAAAAGATAGAGCAAGTCAACAAATAAAAAAGCTGTCTGGATCAGGTGGCTCAAAAGGTGTGGAAGCTGTTCAAGAGTGAAATAAATGAGCTGTTAACCATAACGTGTAATGTCTTGCTCAAAGCTGCTTCAGTGGCCGTGAAACAAAAGTTGGCAACTGTGCCGACAGTTTTTAAAACATTTCCAGGGAAGATTTAGAGGATTATAAAAGGCGTGATGCTCAAATTGGACAAGCTGGTAGAAACAGCAGTGAAGAACAGAGTTGTCAGAAACAGCGGATTAACATGATGTGCCGTAAAGGAGCGCATTCCTCACGAATACATTCAAGTTTTGCCAAGGGAGCTGGAGAGCAGGTGAACAAGGCTGACTGGGTTGTTACAGAACTGTTTGTACAGAACAAGAGCCTCTAATCTGCTATTGCCAGTTGAAAATGAGATCTTGTATCTTTACAGTCTTGAATGTGGTGCTCAGGAATAGTTGAAAAAATAGGTAAAGGTTAAAGAGTAAAGATGAAAACATTGTTACAGCAGTGTATAATTCCCCACGTGTTTGTTTGTGGCTTGAATACTGCATACTGCTTTGTTCTCTACAGCACGAGCAGGGTATCAGAGAAGTGAAAAATACAGAGAAAGGTGCCAAAGGGATGGAATTGTTTCCAGATGAGGAACAAGCAAATAGCCTAGAGAGTGGGTGACAGGAGAATGTAAAAACAGAATCATGAGCAGCATGGAGGAAGAAGCATTTTTTCTCTGTTTCTGAAAGTCCAGGAGTTAAGGACAGTAAATGAAACTAGTAGCTGATAGGTTCTAAGCACAAAAAATACAGTTATTTCTTCAAGGTAGGCACAGTTGAGCTGTGACATTTCTTGCTGGGTCAAAATTCACATGGGCTACCACCAAAACTGGAGTGTACGAACTGATGGGGGAGAAATCCTGTTAAATACAATGGTTCTACATCTGACTGAGGAAGTTCTGATGCTATACACCATCAGAGTCTGGGAAAGTACCCATGATAAATACAGGTACAAGGCTAGAGGTATGCTCAGCCTGACCTCAGTTGCTAAGGCCTTCAGTTTCCTTCTTGCAGATTCTGGAACTTGACCCCCAGTTTCCATTTTGGGTTGCCAGCACTGAGCTCAGTGAGTCAGTAAGACTGGAAGTCAAGCTGGGAGTCTGGGAAGAAGCCAGGGACCAAGCCTGACCACCACAGCTGGAAAGTCTAATTCCTGGACTCCTAGTGTCCTGGAGCTCTGGCAGCCTCTCCCAGCCAAGCAAACTACAAGAAATCCATCCTGCCTCTGCCCTTCTAGCTATACTTGAGCCAGAGAAATATTGTTAGAAATTTGACGAGATGAACCAAGGCTTAGCTGTCTACCCGTGGAGCACAGCAAACAGCTTTTGGCATTTTTCTGCAGCTCAGTATAGCCTCAGCAATCACTACACATCAGGGAGCAAATAGGTTTTACAGTACCATCATGGGACGGGAGGGAGAAAAGGGGTGAGGGAGGCACTCACGCAAGGCAGCAGCACACAGGACCACTTCGGCCAGGAGCAGGAGCGTGAGGTGGCGGTGAGCCCCGCACATGGTGCCAGGCTGTGCGTTGGCCGGTGTGCACGGTGGAGCAGTAATTCCGTCAGCCTCCACTGAGAAGTGAGAATGAAGTTTCTCCACTGCTCGGCCCTCTGTTTAAATGCAGGGCCCCAGGACTCATCATGTGATGGAATTAAGCAGAGATGCATGATTTTGTCTTCAGCTTCTTTCAGCTCATGTGCTTATGACTCACTCCCTTTGCTTTCAGCATTCCCTGGGATTTCTGTGAGACCTGTTTAGAGCCACACCATTTGCCTTGCAGGCATTTTTATATTGGTTTTGCACTCTGATCAATATTTATACCTAATTTGTTTTTAAATTAGGACTATTTACTTCCAGAAGTCCAAATTAACTCTCACCCTAGCCTGATTTGCTAGTTTTACTGCAACAGCTCATAGCATGTGATGAACTGGTCTCTACTTTTAACATGTTTCTCTTCCCACACGCTGAGCAACAACCATAAACTAAATGAAAACTGGCTGATTCTAGCACTTCCCTTCACTTGGCTCTTGATCAGAGTTGATCCTGAAGGCAAACATTATTTAAATGTTCATTTAGTGGGTACATGCACGTACCTTACTACCATAGTTGTGTGATACAATGCTTAGAGGTATGATCACAGACTATGTTGTGATAGCCAGTCAATATCTAGGTCACAAGTTGATCTACACACTAACAAGTACTTCACTGTAGTGTGTGATGAATAGGGATGAAACAAAAATAGATTTTACTGCCCAGCCTAATCATGAAATGTAATCTGTGCCTGAAGAGAAGAAGGGCAACATTGGCAAACACTGCACTTTCTGGTTCACATTCAGCTTCAGCTTGCTTCACCAGACACAGGTGGTCTTCTATAGGAGGTGCAGTAATTATTTTGCAGCTCTGTCAGCCTGGTGAGGTTTCTTGCTTTTGTTTTCAGCAAAGAAGAAGCTTTGGTGAACTATAGTATGGAATCAACTGTGGACCTCAAGAGTGGTCTCAGTGATTCCAAAGTAGAGCACTGGCAAGGGAGGCACTGGTGAATGAGAAATCAACAAGTTGGGCAACACTAAACTATTTTTTATTTGGGTAGAGCAGGTGGAAGTCTGTAAGCCAAGGTGCTGTAAACAAAATGAAGAGATTGCTCAATGAGAGGGAAATTTACAACTATGATAATGTATTATTTTTATTTTTAATTTGTTCTTGGTATCTTTTGTTTTTTCTCACATTTTCTCTGCACTCCTCTGTCCTGTAACACACCATGGGAGGGCTTTCAGAAGCGATCCCAGGATGTGTGAACAACAAAGTGCATCCTGCATATGTAGACTCCATGCTTCAGCAGCCTCCTGTCTGCCAGGGAAAGGGGTGAAGGCAGTAGCCTTGGGGATGCCAGGCTTGTTGGGACTAAGCCCTCATTATCTGGCAGAAAGGAGAGAAGCATAAATCAGAGTTAGAGCTGTGTCTGACTATGCAAAAAAAATCATATGATTGCAGCGTCCTCATGTGATTGTTGCTTTCTTGTTGTTATTAAATCAACTCCATTCCCAGTTGAAATGTCAGGTTACAAAGTCATTCACAATTATTTTTTTAAACCATGTGGAACATTAGCTTTGATTGTACTCCTTTGTTTCCAGGTTGTTGATTCTTGAAGTGAAAAGTGACCTTCAAAGACCATGTTTCAGCATGGTTGGCCTGATGGGGAGAAAGGAGGTTTGCACTGCTTCCCAATGGGGCTTTTTAGAATCTTTGGGGGGAAAACTGCTGACAACAAATGCCTAGTAATTAAAACCAAAAATTTATCAGCCTAAAAATAATGAAGTTGGTTAAGACAGAGATTTTTTGCCGTGTTATTTGATACATGAAAATGTTACATAAATATTGAGTGACACTCTCAATAAGAGCCAGCTGGTGAAAATTACTGAACACTTGTAAATAGACTTCAGGGGCAATGAGGATCGGGTGTGTGGTTAAAGGAATCCAAAACCACCAGGGCTGGTGGTTGACAGCTAAATGGTGGCTGAGCCATGAGGATCTGGTCCTTCACATTCTCTCTCCTCAGCTCTTGGGCCTTAGATTAAGCATTCTGGAAGGGCTGACACAGAAAACTTTTGGATCCATTTATGCTGTGGCTGCAGCCAACTCATTAGCAAGAAAAGAGAAGGGGAGGAAGCCATATAAGAAAGAACTAGGAAGAATAGTGATGTAAAAAGAGTAAGGAGAGGAATAAAGAGGCTGAGGAAAAGCAGTAGAAATTAGAAGTGAAGGCTGAAGTGATTGAAGTAGTGATCTAGTGATCACAGCCTCAACTGACTTCAGCATTTACATTTGGAGTTCCTCTGAAATACTGAAGACTTGCTTGAAGCTGGTTAATCATCACTGAATCTTAAATTAACTTCGTAGAATTTGCATTATTATTCTTGGTCCCTTGAGAAGCACCTTCAGAGTTAAAATAGCTGAACTGAATTGTGTATCTATAAAAGCAGAAATATTTTAAATATATCCTAAATATTTTTCCAGCAAAGAAACACATTCAGAGAGATTTGGGGCTTAATCTTACAAAAAAGTGGGTGGGTACATCACAGCTTTAGTTCCTCAGTTATTAAAACTTGTCCAAGAGATACAGATCTCTGTTACCTGAAGGCTTGTCAGATGACAGGGTGTGATCAAATCATGCGTACCTACATGTCTAGATTGTGACAGAGCTGGCATGTTCTCATGCTATCACACTTCCATCTCAACACAAGTACAAGAATTATTAAACACTTCTCACAGGAACTTAAAGAAAAGAAAGGGGGGGATTTGAAGAATGACCTTGATCTTTTGCCAAGCCAGCACACAAAAATGAGACGATCTCATTTTAGTTAACTAGATATGTGCAGGTATTAACTGTCTGCCATTCCCTGGAGTCTCTTGAGGGAACACTGCTTAAGACTACACAAGTTCCCTTTCTGGGAGGAAATCACCTGTGTCTCACTTCTCAAGGGACAGGGGCCCATCAGCTGAGAAAACTGAAAACGCAAATAAAACTGTGTTGGCAGTTTGCAGTCTTTTTTATTTTAGAGGGAAAAAAAAAAAAAAAAAAAAAAAAAGAGAGGAGAGGAGAGGAAATAGAGCCCTACAAAAGCTCCTAATCAGTTTATGATGCCATCCAGCTCAGTTTATCACTGAAAAATAAATTAACCCTCACAACTAGATGAAATGACTTTTAGTAGTTTCAGTATCTCCTTTTTTTTAAAAAAAATGTTATTATTATTATTATTTATTATTATTATTATTTTTGTCAGCTAAAGCTATAGCCAAGATTGTACCACTTTCTAAGGGAAGACATTTCCACACAGTCACTCTTTTCTGAGTTCCCATGTTGGCACTGAAGCTACCCAAACTTTGCACTTGACCAGGGTATAGAATTCTGTAGCTTTCATGTGTTAGAAGTCACTTTTGACCTAAAGCAAAGTCTTGAATGAGCATGCCATCTCTCTGCTTCTTTAGGAATGTCTTTGTTGTTTCCTTCATGCTAATGCTAGCCTCACTGCTCAGGTAGAGCCACATTTATGATAGTACCTCAGAAGCCTTGTGAGAGCAGCTCTTAGGAAGGCATGGAAATCCCAGGTGTCATTCCATCAGGGTAAGGCTGCAGCTCTTTGACATAAAAAAATCCACAAGATCTCAGCCCTGAAATACAAATCTACACCAACCCACACATTCTCCCCACATGTGTTTTCCTGCTGATGGAAGTTAATTCCTGTAAATGACCAGCAGTTGCAGTTGAAGCACAGTAACAGATGCTGGTGCTTTAGATATCACATCTTTTCTTCTTAAGGTGTATAGATGAAGCAGGTGAGCCTCATTTAGTGTCTGTAGGCAGGTTTTTAAAGTATGGTGCTAATGCAAGGAGGAGTTGTTATGCAGTAATCCCTGTGTTCCAGTCTCTAGCTGATGTCCTCAAAGGCCTCTGTGAGCTGTTGCTTGCCTGATGTATACATCAGCTAAGTCTTGTGTGGAATTGTGGAGCTGTTACCATTTGTTATGGTATGGACATTGGTTTTACTGTGCTACTTTTCTCATACTGGTTTAATGAACGGTTAGTTATGCAGTTTATATTCACAATGACTCACCAAGACATGATCCTCTGCTTGTTGTGAGGCAGATAATTGCTGTGAGAGTGCATGATTATGACTGTAATGTCCGTGTTTTATACCATGTTATAATGAAATCCATTCAGACCTCTCTGGTGCTTGTGGGGACTGTAAAAGGAAGATTCTGTGTCCATCAGGTCAAGATAGGGCAGCCAAATTATTGCTGAAAAGCTGTTTTTCCTAAAGACTCTTACTGATATTTTGGCTGTGAGAAGAAGAAAGATCTTTTAAAAAATAATACAGGATCAATCAAACAAAACCTAAACAAGAAAATGATGTTGTAGTAAAGAGAGTAATACGTTATGAAAGCATTAGCTGTGTAGTCATGTTAGTGGCAGGATGCTGAAGGCAAGGTGATCTCAAGGCATAATCTGCTCCTTAAAAGGTTTTCTGAGAAACAAAGTAAACTGAACATGTTAAATTGTACCTCATTCTCTGTATATGCTGTGTTTCATTCTTATGGGCTGGCTACAAGAGCACAGCAGAGAAGGTATGTTGTTTCACAGCCCAGTGCAATTGCCTTGACTACTCAAGTGTTAACCTCAGCATTTCTCTGAAACAGGCGTCAGAAAAAATAGGAGTGCTGGAAGATGAACTTCAGCAGGACATTCTCTTTAACATATTAAAAAACAGAACATGGGCAAAATTCTGCATTTTTTGGACTATATTATTATTTGGACTCCACTGACACATGGCAGTAAATCAAAGTCAGCTCTTCCTTGGAGGCCAGGCCCACAGGTAGAGGGCTTCTTACCTGAACAGAATATATTTGATGCTCCACTGCCAAAAATCATATGCCAAAATCTTTAACAAGATACAATATTACATACAATATTACATACAATATGTATATTGGAATGTCTTCTTAGTTCATCTTGAACACTGACATACTTCATTTATGTTTCCTGTGTTGCAAGCAGTAAATTTGCACTGATCCTGTTTTAAATTTGCATTGGAGTAAGGCTATTTTATTTCAGCTTTCTTTGCCAGTACTGGAAAACCTAACATAATTCTTACTCTACAAGAACCAAAAAATTGATTTAATACAGCAGCACACTTGAGATCCCTGGCTTAAGCAAAATACAAAGGCTGAACTGTCTGTCTACTAGGTGTAAAGTGCTGATAGCGAGAGCTATGAGGCCTGCATGTGGGATGCTGTATGACTTGATAACTATTAGTAAAGAAAATGTGTGTGCATCGTATAACAGAAAAATGTGGTTCTCACTCTTAAAAGAGCAGAATAGCTTAACAAATCTTCTCTTGGACATGCTTAGTTACAGCTGCTTGCTCCAAGCTCTACTGTCTGTCTGCCATAGCTGGAAGGGACAAAGCTTTTCTCTGCCCAGTATGAGAGGTTACATCTTCACTGCAAACAGCTCAGTTATGCTGCAGGTGGAGGGAAGTTTAGCAGTTAGTAAATCATTCAGATTCACTGTTATCTTCGGTTAGAGATGTTACTTCCAGTTCAAATAGTTTAGATTTAATCCTGTCCTGTGTCAGGATGTCAAAGTTAATAATAATAATAAAAGGAATAGCCCTGATGAAAAGAAAACAAAGAAATGGGACATGTAAGTGAAGAGGAGGAAAAGGGACTGTATTTTCAGTCCTCTAAAAGCATGCACTGTTTTTTACACTGCAATTGCAATGAGAGTAGGGATGAGATGAACACAACAATATATATTCTTATGAACTAAGAACAATGTAAAATTATTTAGAGATAACCTGATCTTTAGGTTGCTGTTCTTTTTGCTACATTCCCAAGTACCAATTTCTACTATTATTGTGATACACAATACCTCTCAGCATTAAAAACTAGCTAGTGAATGATGCTGTGTAGTATTAAAAACATAAGAAAAATCAGCATTTGCTAAGACAGAGCCACCAAGCCAGCTTGTTACTCATTTCTCTTTGAGTGACATTTTGCCTTCTAAGAGTGTTCTGGTAACAAATAAGGACATCATATGGGTACAGAGGATGGGCAAATTAATTAGAAATGCATTTGTAGGTAGTCCAGTTCTATGCAGATCAAGAAGTTGACAAATTCAAAGCAATGTAGTACCTAGCTTAAAGTACTCTGTTCAGTTTGTTTAGGATAGAATGTTAAGCCAGAGCTTCTCCCTCCGATGGTGGTGTAGTCAGGGATGAAATTCAAAAGTCTAAAGGCAATTGCAGCCCCAGTGAAGCTGTTCTCCTGTTGTGACCACTGAGTTCTTGGGTTTCACACTGATAAACATTTACGTTCCTCCTCCTTCCCATGCTTTTAATTGGTGAAACTGTCCATGTTTGTGGAACATATGGATGCTTATGTTTTTAAGCAGAAGTAATCTATTTGAGTAGTAAAACCCCACTGGAGATCACTGACAGTGCCAATGTTCACATCGCCACACCTAGCACAATGCTGACTTAGGATGCCTGTTTCTCTGTGTGGTTGAAGAGAGAGCAAAATCTTCATAGGTAATGTGTAGGGCCACATAACTGAGGAGAGGATATAGAGAGAAGAGTTTTGTTTTGTTTTGTTGTTGTTGTTTATTTGTTTGGTTTGTTTGTTTGTTTTCCACAGAACAAATGAGGAAAAACACCGTTAGTGTTTGGGGAGGCTTTGCAGAGGGTCTGCAAGTCTTCCTCCTCCTCTTCCTTTAATTCATCTGAAATGGGAAGGCTGTGAGTGAAAGTGAACAAAGATGATGCTTGTGTTGGGTGGAGGAGCCTAAGCATTTGAAAATGTCTCTGGCCATCTAAATTCTGTGAGGGGGAAAAAAAACCTCCATTAAAATCACAGAGTCTTCCATTAAGAATTTAGTGCTGTTTCTTTGGGGCACTAATTAGAGCACATTAATTATAGCATCAAGAAATAAAGTGGGGAGCAAACAGCATTATGAAATTTTTGAAGTCAAATGTAGCAAGAGTTAAGAAAGCTCCTTTAATATCTGAAAGGTACAGGGAGTACATCTATGCTGTTATGTATTCACATGCTTTGGACATCACATAGATTTTACTGGAGGGCTTCAAGGCTGTGTGTTCATTCAGGTAGGAGCCAAAAGCCCCAGCAAAGAAAATCTTTGTGAAATTTTTGCCCAAATTACAGACCCCACCTTGTTGTTACAACTGTACAAAAGTAGAAGGATGTGCAAACTCTGCATTTTATTTATTTATGGTGTTTTAGGGTTTTAATTCCTGTAGTATCTGAATGATTTTTATGCATTTCTGGATTACACACAACTCCTTCTCATAATGTATTTGTAGCAGTTTTATTAACTTTAAATATCTATAGATATATTTAAAGCTTCAGGCTATGTACAACTGAAGGATGGTCTTTTCCTGCTGGGTGAGGGTCCGCAACTCATCCAGAGCTTTGATATGGCTTCTGCTTAAACTAAACTTCCCCAGTGCACGAGGAAGGTTTTGGCTCTCAAGGACTACGTCTGATTAGAACTTGGTTCTTGAGAACTGTTGAGAACCGAGAACTATTCACTTTGCAATGTTTTTGCAGAAAGTTGTGTAGGAAAAGAGCTGATGCACACGAGTTCTTTGCTAATGATGTTTTTCAGAATTTGTGTCGAGTGTGCTTCAAAATACATCATGTTCTTCTCAGAGAACTTTAAAATTCAGTAAAAAAAAACCAAAAACAACTGGCCTGCAGGTTGGCAATGGACAGCTTGGGAGAACATAAGAAATGGAATTGAAAAATATTACATGGAAGAAATTCTGTACCAGTCCATGTAACCTTTCATGTATTTTTTAAATCTTCAGATAAGTGGGTAGTGATTTAAATCTCGGCACCTTAAAGCAGGTTTTCAAACTGAACAGGGTGTGGAATTTAAAAATATTGCAGGAAAAAAAACAGACTTATCTGGCTAGGGAAAAGGATTTCTTTGATGTGCACGTCTTTCCAGCTTTCTCTGTAATTAAGAACCAGGAAAATGAACTTGGTAATGGAATTACTTAACGTTAGGGTCACAGTAGTATTTAGTGGGCAAAATCCACTCTAGCTACTTTGTGCTAAGCACTTTGTGAGCATATATTGATATCCAGGGAGCCAGGTGCAGAATGGCAGCAGAATTGTCCTGTGCAGCTGTCGTGGTTCTGCAGCACGGCCTCAGTTTCTGCCACGTGAGCTTTGGTGGCCTGCAGGAAGGCAGCCTCCCTGTAATCCCCAACATTTACTGATTGCAAGCAGAGCTTGTTCTTCTGTTTACTCTGTGGTAGCTCAGCAGGCAACCGAGCTTCCAGCTTGGTCAGCACAGGCAGCCTCACATAGGAGCCTGGAAGGGAGTGTGGCAGGAGGGAATGAAGGCAAGCATCACCATCACATTGCATCTTGGGGTTTGATAAGCCAGAACCCAAACCTCTGTGGAACCTACATGCCTGCAGAGAGGGGAAGGTGCATGGAGGTGCAGTTCTCTGCTAGGGATCAGCGCAATCTTCCATGATCTCCGTGGTATCAATATTGTTGTAAAGGCCTTCCTGGCCCCTGACCCCCAGCACCTGGCTGGAAGGCCGCAGTGGGCTGTAGCTGAAGCCAGCAGGAGGCAGACTGTGCCCCACAGCACTGGGAGCCATGCAGGGTGCCTTTCTGCTCTCTACTTTATTATCTTATGCTTGAGACGTGTAAGTCTTCTTTGACTGGCTCAGCAAGTTTGTACAGGCCTAGTAGGATAGCTGTGCAGGAGGTCACCATCTGGAAAGCTAGGGATGTGGGCAGAAAAACATCTCACTCTGCAATTCATTCATGTTCAGACTGCCCTGTATCATAAGCCTTAGGAGCAGGATTTGTTAGATTTAAGGCTGGGAGAGGAATGAATAAGTTGCAGTCTCCTCAGCTGTGATATAGGGTGGTTTTGCAGTAGGGATCAGTATATATTAGTTTAAGGACTAATATATTAGTTTAGCGAATGGAATCAATGAGTGCTAGTTCTAAAACTTTCCATTTTAAGCATTGCTTGGTGTATGAACAACCTTGTTTTTCTCAATGATCTTTCCTCACAGGAGCACTGGAGTCACAATAGGTTACTTTCATCTTTGCATACGCCAGATGCAAGGACTTTCACCTTGGATTTCACATATATTGTTCTGTGTTACAGTGCACAAAGATAGAGAGTTGTTCATTATGCCCTAACAAGCAATGGAAATTTGCTAAATTGGGGAAAAACAGCTAAAAGTCACCTGAAAGTCACTGTTACAAAGCTGCTGATGGAAAAATGAGGAGAGCAATCTAAGACCACTAGAGGCCACTACCATGCACAGTCAGGATATTAGCATATATTAATGAGTTTTGGGGAAAAGAATGAATAAGTATGCTATGTATTGCATATGTAGGTATGAACTATTTAAATGTAGAACTTGAACTCTGGGAGGGCGTGCTTAATTGGTCAAATCACCCAGTATGCATTGTAAGGAATAAAGGAATGCTGTTTTCTAACACCACAGTGGAGTTAGATTTTAGATGACATCTGCTATGCATGGACAGCACCTGCTTCAGAACAACCTGAGTATTTGTGAAATGTCTTGAAAATCTCCACGTATGTGTTGGCAAACATGATATTCTCTGCCACAAGATAGAGCAAGAAAAATTGTATACCGTGTTATATCATGTGATAAAGGGTTAGTGACAACTCTGGCCAGGAAGGGGGAAAAAAAAATAGTGTTCTTATTTTAGTCAGATAGTAATTTCCAGTTCCTTTTAAGTGAGATATCCTTTACAGTATGTTAGTAGAAGCTCGTTTGCCAGCATCTTGTTCTCCCATCAGCTCTGAGGGTGAAGAAGTCGCATGTTGGCAGGGTCCTAGAAGGGAAAGAGCTTGGGATCCATCGGTACAGCTGCTGGATTATGGATAATTTAACCAGTGCCAACTAAGTATGAAATCAGCAGTGAGTTAGCAAACCAGCAGGGAGCTGGAAGCTGCAGTTTTTGTTTTATCTGAACTTACAAACATAGTATTTTGGTATTACTCTTCAGTCTTGGGTTAATGTCACATTTGGAAGTGACAGAACTTTGCTTTCATGTTTCAGACAAGTTGGCTTTGACCCACAGAACATGTTTATGAAACTCAGTTTTCTATAGATTTGTGTCTTTTGTAACACCTCAGTAGGGCAGGAGCCTGGCAAAGTACTTACATTGGTGCTGGTCAGCCAGCCAGCTGCCAGCAGTGCTAATAGCAGCTGAGTTTTGCTTGTTTTTCTTTCAGTTGCAAAATTAATTTTGATCTCCCTCCTCATCCAGCTGCCAGTTCTTCTCGCAGCTATTAGAATAGAATCATCTTTGAGACTTGAGCACTAGGAAGCTGGCCAAAGGGGTTTAAAAAAGGGACTGGGGCAGAAGAAATGACAGACAGATGATCAGACAGTCTAATCAAAACCATGTTATTTTCTTAATAAACCTGCTACAGTGATTGAGTAATTTGACTACAAAACAGAAAACAATATGAATTGGACTCAGCAGTCTTCTGGCTCTTGTGCATGATGTCAGATACTTAAATTGACATTCGGGAGTTCTACTTCCACAGAGGAATTTTTAGACAGGCAGCATTACTGCTCTGTGGCATCCTTTCTGGAGGATTCTGGAGGATGGCCTGGTGTTTTAGGTGGGAATGCTGTAAAATGCAATTTATTTTCTCTTCCTCTTCCACTGGTAGCATCAGGGTTTTCCAGTATGCCTCCAGCAAAGTTGCTGGATACTTTGTGCCATTCTTCCTTTCTTATTCTCTGTACAACATTGCTCCAAGCAAAAAATAGAAAAATGCCAGCAGATACAGATAATTAAATAACTGTCAGCAGGAAGGTGATGCTCATTAAAGGAAGGGGCTCCCAGAGGTGTCCCCACCCTGCCCTGGGTGGCATACTGGGCCAAGGACAAAGCACTGGCTTGGGATGGGACCATTCCTGCAGCAGGCCCTGTCCTAAAGGGCTGAGGCCCAGTGGACAAATCAGGCAGGAAAGTACATCATTACACTGGTGTGTTTCAAGAGGATAAACCTTCTCTCCTGTTTTGGTTGGATATCTGGAGGGAGTTTTCGTGTCTCTGGCTTTTCTACGTAGGTTTTGAGAAGTACAGGCAAAGATAGGGAAGAATGGGCAGGAGAAGCTGACCAGTGATTGTATCACAGAATGGCCAGGGTTGGAAGGGACCTCAAGGATCATGAATCTCCAACCCCCCTGCCACATGCAGGGCCACCAACCTCCACATTCAATACTAGACCAGGCTGCCCAGGGCCCCATCCAACCTAGACCAGGCCTTGAACACCTCCAGGGACAGGGCATCCACAACCTCTCTGGGCAGCCTGTTCCAGTGCCTCACCACTCTCTCTGTAAAGAATTTCCTCCTCTATAAGATGCTTGAATGCTAAGGGTAACTGTTTTGCAAGAAATATCATATTCACATGTTTAAATCCCGTATCTTGAAAGGACACTAGTAGGACAGACAGTGTAAGGGTATTTCTACCCTAAGTATAAAGCAACAAGTACTGTTGTGTGATCAGTCATCCAGAGCCAGGTTTTGTTCTACATTTTTGAAGCTTTTTTTTTTTTTTTTTTTTTTTTTGTTATATAGCAGTTATAAATTGCTACTATTTCAGTTTAATATGACTTCTGCATTATTTCATCCTCATAGTTAATCCAGTTAGGCTGCGGGGTGTCCTAATTGCAGCCTTTCAGTACCTAAAGGGAGCCTACAAACAGGAGGGGAATCAACTCTTTGAAATGGTAGATAACAGCAGGATAAAGGGAAATGGTTAAGTTGAGGGTGGGAAGACTTAGGTTGGATGTCAGGGGGAAGTTCTTGACTGTGAGCGTGGTGAGGTACTGGAACAGGCTGTCCAGAGAGGTTGTGGATGCCCCGTCCTTGGAGGTGTTTGAGGCCAGGTTGGATGGGGCCCTGGGCAGCCTTGTCTAGCATTACATGGGGAGGTTGGTGGCCCTGCATGTGGTAGGGGGTTGGAGATTCATGACCCTTGAGGTTCCTTACAACCCTGGCCATTCTGTGATACTCACTAGAGAATACCTCCTAAGAGTGCTTCCCCATAATAAAACAGAATTTCAGGTGGAATAGGATACGATTGTTACAGGGGCTTTAAATCCATCAGTTCAATTTTCAGCTGGCTGCTCTGCATTTAACAATGTTACAGATCCTCCTGCTGGAAGATGCAAGATGGAAAACTCGTTTCTCACGTCTCTCATGTGACATGGTAAGAGCAAATCCCACTCCCTGCCTGTGCAGGGAAGCACGGAAGACAAAGCAATCTGTGTAACACAGGGAAAAAATGTTGATCAGCCTGCTGGCAATCAAATCTTGCTGTTCTTGCTCTTCTCCCTCTGACATAAGAGCTGTTCTTATCATATTGCAGGAGGGGAAACCCCACCTAAGAGCCTGTCGCATGACAGCACGTGGTAGGAGTGCCTAGCTTTATTGTGCAGAACAGACTGAAAACTTGCAACAGCACTGTGGGTTGAAGAAGAATACAGCCTTGGGCTGAGTTGCTGATAACTCCTCTTTGTTCTTCTACTTGGCTATCCTTATCAGGGAAACCAAGCAATTGTGTGTGAGAGTTTCAGAACTGAGGAGTGTATTTGCTTGCAGTTTTAGAGAGCTCATCTCCCTCTTTCAAGTTAATGGGTAGAGGCTCCCTGTTCACAGCCAGAGCCCTCACTCTTTCCCAGCAGAGCTGGCAGGTGCTCTCAACACTTTGCTTTGCAGCCTTGTCACCCTTCACAAGTGCTGGTGTGTTTTGGTTCAAAGGTATGGGATTAGAACTGCTTGTGCAGTGCTTGTCCCTGCTCTCTGAGAACTTGTGCTGCTAGCCTCACAGGGAGGAGTTTGTTTCCTATGTTTTACTTTTGGCCTGGCCAGACCTTAACAGAAGGTTAATAGGACTTCCTGGGGGGAAATGTGCAGCCTAAGATGCCTTTGAGGAAGGACTTCAATATTCAGGTTTATTAGTCCAAGTGCTTTAAAAATTCCATTTCCCCTCTTCTGAGAGCATACACCAAACAGGACAGCCATTCCGTCATACAGACTTTGCTTTCACCACTCATTTCTCTGCTCCTTTGCTTCCAAGAAAGCCTTGCTTCTCTGTCCATCACTGCTCTCTGAACTTCTAGTTGCCAAGCTGCTCTACAACAACAGATTGAAATGCAGCAGTCCTGAATGGCTCAGTGAATGAGATTCTTGTATCTCAATCTACGTTTTCCTTATCTAAACAACTGCAAGTTCTTCTACAGACAGTACCCTACAACTCTACATTTTTTTTTTTTCTGTCTCTGTAGACATCTGTGAAAGCTCCGTTCCTCACTGTTGCTCATTTGTTTGTGTTGATACCCTGAGGAGATAGCCCAAGCTGTGGCACTGGGGCCTGTATGGATGGGACAGGACGTAAAGAATATCCTCTACGTTGCTGCTGGAGAGGAAGGTCCCACTTGGAGTCTGTGGCAAAGAGCCTCAGGAGAGACTTAAGGCTGACCCCCTGGGGTTCTGGAGTCGAGCATACAGGGGATCTGCCTTATGGGGGTGGTTACAGCATTGGCAACAAAACAGCTGGCAAAAAAGGGGTAAACCTATTTGGGCTGCTGAACTGTGAAAAGACAGTTGCCTGAATAAAGGATATGGTTGTAAAGGTGCATTGTGTAAATGCTCGTGTTGAGCTACTGAAGAAAACCAAAATAACCAATGACATAAAGCTGCCAAAATTGAGGTGGTTCAAATGGACTTGAACTGGCAAAAAAGGGTGAATTATTTCTGGCTTGGTGGGCCCATGAAGGAAGAGATGCAACATGTAAAGGAGCTAGAGACCAAGGGGTGGACTTAACCTGCACAGTAGCATCCATAGTTATCCATGACTGTGGCATATGTGCCACAATTAAGCCAAGAGAATGAAATCTCTCTGGGGGAAGGGCGATGGCAAAAGAATAAATACGGGGAGGCATGGCAGGTTGATTACATCACCTTGCTGCAAACTCACGATGGTAAGCATTATGTACTTACTGTGAAGGCAACAACTGGGTGTCTTGAAACATATGCAGTACCCCATTCTACTGCCCAAAACACCATATTAGGTCTGGAGAAGAAGTCCTATGGTGATGTGGCACTCCAGAAAGAATTGAGTCAGGGAATGGGACCCATTTCAAAAACTCCCTTGTAAAAACTTGGGCCTTGATGGATTGATCGTATTCCCTCACATGCACCAGTCTCTGGTGAAATCAAATGGTACAATGTATTGTTAAAGCTATGTTCAAAGCAATGGGTGGCAGAATATTTAAGCATTGGAAGCAGCATTTGGCAGAAGCCACCTGGTTGGACCATACTTGTGAATCTATCAGTCACAATGGTTATACCCAATCCAGCTCCTTACATAATGTACGGGGAGATTACTTCACTGTAGTACCTGTAAAGGACATGTTGGGAAACATGGTTTGGGTCTTTCCAGCTTCTGGAAAGGGCAAACCTCTTCGTGGAACTGTTTTTGCCCAGGGACCTGCATTCACTTGGTGGGTAATGCAGAAGTATGGGGATGGTCAGTGTATATCACAAAGTATATTACTACAAAAAATTAAGAGAGTAAATGAAACTTTTAGTCAGAGGAAAGCATTCCAATTCATTACTCCATCACAACATTGTTTATTGGAGGTGTCACAGAACAACAACTAAGACATTTATGTTCAGAATGAACTTGAGCTTTAAATATATAAAAGGTCTATAGGTGGTGGTTTAAGAGGTATCTTTCCTAGTGTGAACCTTTTGGCTTCAAACTGTTCCAACTCTTCAGCTGTTAATTCACTCCTTGGTGTATATAACTTGTCTGATGTGATACCATTTAGGACTGCAGAAGGCACGGCTGTGACGTTATGTCCAGAGGCACTGGCAGTCTGTGCAGCCGAAGTATTGCTTGCACCTGAGTGAGAAGTTCCTGTTGCTGCACTGGGGGTTCCAGAAACTGTAAGTGGAGCGGTGCTTGAAGAGCTTGCAGCAGCAGAATTTCCAAAGCCTGAGAGTCCAGAAGTTCCAGAGCCACTGGTTGTTCCAGAAGTTTTAAATGAGAAGGAGGCTGCAGATGGAGCTGAAGAATTGCCAAACCCAACAGGATTGGGAGCACTGTGGGAGGACGTCGCACCAAATGTAGGAGGATTGGAGGCAGTAGCAGAGCTCCCAAAAGCTGGAGCGTTTCCAGATGGAACAGTGGGATTTGCTTTAAAGGAGAAACTGGTTGCACCGCTGCTGCTGTTCACTGGAAAGCCTGCAATTATGAAATGTATAAGGACGGTCAGAATGGGTACACCTGTGAGACTGAAACACTGCTGCATTTCAGTACTGCAGAAGAGTATACGTTTATAATGGGTACACCCGTGATACTGAAACACTGCTGCATTTCAAAAACACAGAAGAATATTTAAAAATATCTGTTTAAGTGCTGGTTGTTTTTGCAGAAACTTACTTGGAAAACCAAAGCTTGAGGCTTGCTGTCCTCCAAATCCAAGAGAAGGTAACGGTTGAGTGACCGCATTCTTTAACTGAGATAGCTTAAAAAATTCCAAATACATAAATGAAAACTACATTCCAACACACGTAAGTATCTTTCAATCAATGCTTAACAGGAAAATGTATGTGCACCATCCAATTTAACATTACTCAGACAAAGTCAATTAGACACTGATCACAAGCTATTGCAGCTATAAAGAAAATGCTCTCAGGCTATTCTCTGTCAAACACCCTAGAAGCATAAATCTGCTGACTGACAGGCAAAAAGTAATTGTAATCACCAAAATCTCCTGGAGCTCTTATTCTCATCTCAGTCTGCTCTCTGAGCATTGCACAACAAATGTCTGTGCTGAAGTCTGAACCCCACCTTTTTAGCTTCAGAACTGAACAGAACAAGGGGTCCAAATCACATTACAGAAACTTCAGTGCACTTCACACAGCCGTCACCTAAATCGACTTACGCCATCTCCCTGATCACTAAATATTGGCTTGAATTGTTCTGCTGAGAATCCTCTTCTGACACACCTGATTCACAATTGTTATATGACCAAGACACAAACTGAAAGTATTCAGGTATGGAAACAGGTATTTCCATGCAGCTTACAATGATAATTTTCCAAAATTGAGATCCAGCTACTGCCTTGCTATCTTGGAATCACCCTGATTCACTCCCTTCCTTAGTTAACTAATGAGGTTCATTTATAATACAATTTGCAAACAACTCGTTGATTTCATGATTCTAGAGAAAGGTAGATTGAAGAACCTAAGCTGTGTTCACAGACTTCCATGTTCATCTGACTTGCACAGTGCTCAAGTATTCACTCAAACTCTTCTATCACCTATAAAAACACACAGAAGTAGGGACAGTGCAGATTTCAAACTGCAATTACTCCCTTATGTAATTCCTCCTTCTAACTTTCCCGTTTCTTTAATGCTCCCAGGAGCACTGTAAAATTACTCTCAAGATCTTCATGCCGCCGGTCAGCCAGACCCTTTCATGCCAGATGTTTTCTCGTGGCAGCAGTGCCAGAATAAGACACATCATGGTTGACACTCTCAGAACAGTTCGTGTATCTACCATTAGAACTGCCAACTAATGTAGGAATGAAACATTCTCAAGCCTTGGGTGTTAAGGCACAAACAAGGATGCACTATCACGTGTATCTGGTAGTAAGTCTGTGTCCTAAGATGTTCAAAGCAATACCTATCACCTACTTTAGTAGTAAGAGTGCAGGAAAATCCTTTGATAATAGCAGCAGTATCTATGGAAAATTTGCAAGATGTCTTTGTTAAAAACAAGGTTCCATATTACAGCTATTGTGCCTTAGAAATTGTTTCATTAACAGCCTTTCAAATAGAAACCAATGTTGGTGTAAGCAAGACAGTTTAATGGGCTCTGACTAAAAAACTGAGAATTGTAAGAAAAACCTCCACTCAAGATTTAAGAGAAAAGCAGTATCAGGAACAGAAATATTTTACCTTTCCTTAACACTTACCAAAGATGCTTTTCCTGAGGCATCCAGAGCCTTCAGCTCCTGCAGCCTGTTTTTCCATTGTTGCACTAACTGATTGACAGAGTTTATCTAAACATGGGAAAACACAAACATGGTTTTATTAAGTGTTATAAAAAACAAACAAACAAAAAAACACAACAGAACTAGTAAGATAAAAAAGAACTAGTAAGATTTAAAAAATTTCCTGAAGCTTTCTAAATTGAGGCTCTATCAACTATCTGAATAGGGTGCTTGCAAAAGAATACAAAATACTCAAGTCTGAAACGTGAAAGACGAAGCTTTTCTGTTCTTGTTTTATTTCTGGCCCATCCATATATGCACTCAATCCCTAAGCTCATGCCCTAAGTTTGTCTCAGCTTCTATCACATCTTCAAAGAAACAACAGCCATTTTCAAAACAGAACACTTCCAAATATTTTAGCAGTATCACCCTAAAATCTTTAGCTTTGCAGAAATGAGCTTGCTTAATTAAAATCAGTCCCTTTAAAGCAAACCAACAAACTGCTGCACAAAACGTATGCAGCAATAAATAGTAACTGTGCCTTGATAACTATGATTGAAGTGCTACGTAAGAAAAGTGATTAATATTTTTCAGAAATTTCCAAACTGAATGTGCCACACTTAAATTTACAAAAACACCACCACTGAAGCTCAGCCTAGCTAAATTTTCCTGGGGAAAAAAAAAAAGTCAACTCTTGTTCCAAATGCCTTTAAGAGCAAAGTGCTGAGTATTTGTATTACTGGATTTCTTAATTTTTCCAAGAGGATCTTGCACCACAAACATCAATAATTCTTTGTGTCTAGTCACATGCGAAGAGATCATGTTGTTTGCTATCAGCTCTTATAAAACAGACTGGAAAATACAGGTTTTGCCCCATATTATGGGCAGAAACTTATGCTCTGGATAATACGTTTTGTACCTGCATAATTTGTGAGGCCTGTGTCATGCAGTTATCAGAAAGAAGAAGGTAGAATCATAGACCTGTTTGAGTCGGAAGGGACTTTTAAAGCCATCTGACCCAAATCCCCTGCAATGAACAGGGACACCTACACCCAGATCAGGCTGCTCAGTTATGACAAAACATTCAGGCCAGCATGTCTACCTACCTTGAATGCATCCACATAAAAGGTAAGTTTTAAATACTTACGTAGTTCTCAGTGTTGTTGTTTGCACTGCAGTTGTAATACTCCAGACGCACCTCCTCAGGTGAGAACTCTTGAAAACCTGCAGGGAGGCAAACAATCAACATGCTCCAAAGGAAATACAACAAAGATACAAAATTGCCTTCCACAGTTATACAAAAAACTGCCCTTGCTACACTACCTGTGACAAGCCAGTTCTAGCTGGAGACACAAAAAGGATTCCTGGCGCAACTTTAAAGGTGCAAACACACAAATACCATAATCCAATGCCCCTACCTGTTGCATCACAAAGCAAGTCATCACCTTGCAAGTGGTTCCACTGAGGCACAGCAGTGTGGACAAGTGTAGAAATACATTCTAAACAGTAGCAGCGCTCAGCAACGCTAAAAACGTTACCTACCTGAAACATTAGGCTTATCTTTCATAGGTGAGTAACACGAAAACATCCACTGTCTAGAAGATTCCCAGGTTGCCATGTCCTTTGCTATACAGTCACTAGAAAACAAAACGTAACAACAAAAGAAGAAATTACACAGTCAGAAGCCAAACCGTGAAAAGCAAAGTCAAACTCAAATAGCCAAAGCAATTCAAATTAATTCCATAGGATGCTGCTCAGAGGTAACAAATGAGGTATTCAGTTATCTGTGAAAGACATGACAGTCACTCTGTTGGACACACAGATTCCCTACAAAGCATTTTACCGTATCATCTAACTGCAAGTAAATCACATCAGGTCTTTAAGAGAAACAAAACCACACAAGGCATTTTTAATCCCTGGGCAGCATACACTGTCACAGGTTTTTCCCTGAAGCTGTTTGACCACAATAAAATTGAAAACCTTCTCAGTACCAGCTAATTTTACAGTACGAATGAACACGTGTGGCATTAAAAAGCAAAACTCAGTAAAGGGGAGTGGAGATGAGAAGAGTTCTATGTTTTTTTCTTCTATTTTGCTAAACAACCAAGAGCACTGAAATCCAAACTTGGCAAAAACACAACAACAGAAGCTACAGCAAAAGAACAAAATCCGTACGGTTAAATTGGAGGTTAAAGAGTAGAAGCAGGTTATTAAATACTAATTGCAAGTATTTCAGATGTTTGCAATACTGCATACATTTACATTTCAGAAGCCAGGTAAATAATTTATTAAACATTTTCTTAACATAATCATAAAAAGTAACCGCAGGTGCTAGTGCTGCTCATTTTGCTGGTTCCAAAACTCTATTTCTGCAGGAAATCACACTGCTTGTTGCATCTCACCACACACCTGGTAACGGGTGCGAACATGCTGGTCACTTTCAACTGGGTCTGAAACCAGGTCTCATTAGATTTGAGGTAGGTAAAATAATTTGTTGTCTTTAATATCAGGGAAACGAAGCCAACTAACAGCTTAAATTTTAAAAGGCTGAGATGCCATTTAAAGTGCTTTGAGCCTTTAATTTCAAACACTGAAATCTTAGCTTCTCCTTCATTACACTCCTGTGGGCAACTTAAACACCATACTGTCTTCCTGGGATCACAGCTGTCCGGCTGCCTTACCCAGCCTCAAAGCAAAGACTGCTTTCTTCCTGCATCACTGGATCTCAAGATAATTAAATGAAGCAGTTTTTCCTACGGTTCTCCCCACACGTCCCAGCTTCCATCCCCCAGAACACGTCCTCTCCATTATCCAGAGGAAGACAGTAGGCAGTTAAACAACTCATCGCAAGCGCTTTCCGGGGGACAGGGTCATCACTTACAGAAGTCTCTGTTCTTCATCACTGAAGCCATCACCAGGGTTTGCACCGCTCAACGCAGAGAATCTGTTCTGTGAGAAGACCGTGCTTTTGTTGCTCGGTGATCCAAAACCGGAGGCGCCAGAGAATCCTCCTCCGTCACTGCCGCCACCCCACGAGCCATGCTTAAATACAGGAGGCTGGATAACGTTCGCGTATCTCTGGGTAGCGGCACCCCATCCTCCTCCGGCTCCTCTGGCGGGACCCGCTAAGGAAGAAGAAAGGACGCAAAGCGTTTCAGACGGGACGCGACCGGCACAACGCCGACGAAGTCACCCCGGCGCGTCTGAACCGCAGCCCGTCGCGCAGCCCCGCCACGGCGTCCCGCGCCCGCAGCGGCCGGCCGGCCGGGACGCAGGACGCGCACGCGGGGGTCCCGTCCGGGCGGGCAGCGCGTGCGGCAGCGGCCGTGCCGCTCGGCGGAGGAGCCCGAGGCGCTTCCAGACGGCGGGTCGGCGCGGACACGCCTCCCGTCCGGCGGCCGCAACGCCGTGCCGCGGCCGGCTCGGTGCCGCCTCTCGGCGCTTCTGCGGCGCTCGGGAGCCGCTCTCGAGTTACGGCCGGAAGGCACGAGGCGCGGGTGCCGGACACGCGCTCCCAGAAGCGGCACTTCGCGAACGACCGCCTCACCTCGCAGCCCGGGCGACTTCTCCGCAGCTTTCCTTTCCCTTCCTTTCTCCCTCCCTCCCTCCGTGCCCGGCTCCCCGCCGCCCGCTACCTGAGTGGGGGCGGCCCCCGCCACCGCGGGGATGCTCGTTCCAGCACCTGTCGCCGAAGCGGCAGCGACCCTGCAGGAAGAACTGACAGATGGTCATGGCTGTGCGCGCGCGCGCCGCCGCCTCCGCCAACCGCCGCCGCCAACCGCCGCCGCCGTGACGTCAGAGGGGAGCGCCGAGCAGCGGGCGGGGCCGAGCGGAATGCACGCGCGTGGCCCCGCCCCCCCGAGCGCCGCGCGGCTCCGCCCGCGCCGGACGCCGCCGAGCCGCCCTCGACGTAGGCGCCGCTACCCCGAGCCGAGGTTCGCCGGTACGGATCTCCGATAGGCAAGGAGCGGAGGCCGGGCAGAACTTCCAGTACGGCCACGGAGCTCAGGTACCGATTTCAACACGGCGCGGGCCCGCAGAAAGCCGTAAGGCGAGGAGAAAAAGAACAGCGCAGGGCCCCTCGCCGAATGAGGAAACGTGCGCAGCATCGCCGCCCACAGCCTGACAAGTTTACTTTACGCTGGAAGAACCACTGTCGTCACATTTAATGTGTTCGCTGCAAACTTTTACAGTGCAACTGCTTATAAACACCAGAGCAATAATCATGTGCAACTTCAGAAGACTTCTATAAAATAACTTTAATGACTTGGTTCATGCCATTTTAAAAACAGCCATTTTCAAGAAGAAAAATCAGTATGTTTCTGGTACTGGCTTTGCTTTCCTATTCTTATTCCCATCTTTGCTAACCAGAGATGTACTCTGGCATCCACAGTACATCCAGTCGTTGGCCTGGGAGGGCCAAGTTCCCAACTTGCTTATACAGTCTACAATTACTGCAGACCTTCTCCACCCATCTCCAACTACTGCGAAAGTCTTTTTGTGAAAGCTTTCCAAAATGCCAAAGATGATATTAAGCCAAGTATTCCTCAGATCTGTGTATACATTTATGTATGGTCTGTCTGACTTGAAATTCAATATGCAGTCACCCAGATGAAGATGAAAATCACTGGCACAAGACAGCTGCATACTCTTATCACTACAGGAATCAAACAGCTGTTCTTGGTCTTTCCTGAGCAAAATCATCACGGCGTCCAAATAAGATTTTTGCAGGTATGTATAAACGAGAAAAGTTTGTGTTCCTAATGATGCAAGATATATTTACTCACCTTTATCAAATGAAGAAATATGTTTGGGTGTCATTTAACCACAAATGTTATCTTTATCAAATGGTTTGAGCTCTTCTAAATAACTGGGTTGGGTCTATTTTTTTTTTTGACAAGGCCACACACAGAGTCCTTTTAAAGGAAGATGAGATGTGTTCAGGTAGGTACGTGAATTCCCAAAGCACATCCCCATCTCAAAACAGACAATAAAATGGGCATCACAAAAATCCATGTTATACAATAAGACTGCATTTCAGTTTTTCCTATTACTCAGTATAACAAGATTCAGTAAAACACGGAAGCAAAGTACCGATGGCCATCTTTCCCCAAGTCCTTGAAGAATTTCTCTGCATATTCTATAGGTCTTCAGGTCTCTAAAGTTTCTTCATTTGCACCACAAGTGTCTACAACACAGATTAAACAACTTGTCACTGGGAAAGCACGGACTTTGGAGTTGGCTATCCACTTGTCTGTTTCAGTATTATACTCAAGAATGTGCCCTAATCTACCAACACCCTGAAAACCAGCCAGGACATAAACTATGGATCCCACAGCAGCACACTTCACTGTTACACCTTTCCAGGGCATTGGAGACACCATCTTCCATTCATTCATCTTGATATCGTAATATTCTACATTATCAAGGCCACCTAAAAAGCAATGAAATAGAGAACTGCTTACTACAGCGTACTGTCTAGGATGAACTTGAATACAGAATGCTACATAAAACTTTTTAATGTAAACTCTGAAATATATAACAGACAAAATCCTTCAAAGGAAAGGTCACAATTTTCTAAACAAGCTGTTACTCAGTCTTCTTTAAATACAGAAACAGATGGCAAGAAAGACTGAAAATGAGATGCACTGCTACAAGTTTCACATTGTAAAGATTCTAATGAGCTGTTCCACAAACTCAACAATGCCTGATTTCTCATGGATTTGTGGGTAGTAACCAAAAGTTAGGAATCCACCTAAAAAATTATCTCCAGTGAGGCCATTTCATTCTAGTTGGATCATCAGCATACCTTTACCTAAGTAGGTCACCTACTGATGAAACTTCAAATATAAACTTATATAACCTAAGTTACTTTTCAAGGGCCAACAGTTTCAGAAGTTATTAAGGAAACTACATTATGTGAAGTATGTAAGAATTTCTTCTTTAAGAAACAGGCTAGCAGTCACACTTCACAATATCCTACAAACATCTTATTATACTTTCTTAAAAATAAATTACTACAAGGCACAGAGAAGTTTTCACTTCCAGTCCTAAATTATTAGATCTGAGAGATTAATTTCTATAATCACAGAAGATACTTCATTCCAGACATAACTCTTTGCCATTATATTATATTAAGAACAATTTATCAGTGAAGTTGCAGAATATGAGCAGCGAAACAATATTTTACTTATTAGTTCAGCAACACATATTCAGCAAACACACTAAAACCTTGCAAAGTGACAGTTCTGGCTATAACTGTTTGATGAAGTGCACAAAAAATTATACATACTGATATTTCTGAATAGGAGCCAATCATGCTGGAATAGTTTTAGTGACTAATTAAAATACAAGCTATATTCTAGAACAGCATTAATGTGAATTTAGATATTCTAATTACCATAAATAGTAATTAATAAACCTCATAGCTGAGAACTTCCATTTTCAAAAGCACTTCAAAAAACCCTATGTAATTAAAATTGAAGTTCAACTCTCCTGGGAAATCAACTATCATTCTAGTTTTACGGATAAAGAGACAGACCATGACAAGTCACATTTCATTAATTAGGGCAATCATGAAAATTCTCTATTTTTCACCACTTGAAAATAGCTGATTAGCTTTAAATCTTCAGACTGAAGTTCCTAGAATAATGACTACGCTTTTACCTGTTTTGTTCAGAGGAACGACAGAGTCTCTTGAAATATACAGTGAAAGACTTAAAGCAAATAAACAAACTAGAAGATTGCCTTTTGTTAAGATATTTGACTTGGCTATATTAGTATGAATGCATTTCTGAATTTTACAGTACTAAGAGATTGGAAAACGAGATATAATGAAGTATGGAGGTGAACAAAGGAATGCAACAATGTCAGCAACAGAACATATTTTATAGTACTGCTCAAAGTTTTTCCAGCTGTAGAAAGTAGAATTAAGACCCCAACAAAACTTTGCAAGTCCAGCTAGAGAATTTAGTGTAGAGAATTAGTACCTAAGCCATTCTGTCCACCCACAGCAAATATTTTGTCCTTTACAAACACCAGTCCATGATTCTTCCTGGCTTCAATCATTGGACACAGCTCAGTCCATCTGAAGAAACAAATGGAAAAAAACAAACAAAATCACAGGGAAATTCACTATTTGATTTCTTAAAAAATACATGTTAAATAAATCCTGGAGTTAGGAAAAAGAAATATAAAAGAAAGCTGCTGGATAAAGTTAACTTTTTAAGTAAAATTACAAATAGCTGATATATTACTGCTTAATTCAGGAAAATACCTTAATTACATACACAGGATTCAATTTATTGAATCTTAGAATCATTAAGATTGGAAAAGACAACTAAGATATCCAGTCCAATGCCATCCCATCCCCACTGACCATGTCCCCCCCCCACGGTTCTCAAACACCTCCAGGGATGGTGACTCCACTACCCCAACGGGCAGCCTGTGCCAATGCATCACCATTCAGAAGAAATTTTTCCTAATAATCAACCTGAACTTCCCTTGGCACAACTTGAGGCTATTACCTCTCATCCTGTCAGGAGATATCGAGGAGAAGAGGCCATCCCCCACCTCACCACAACCTCCCTTCAGGTAGTTGTAAAGAGCATAATCTCTCCCTTGAGCCTCTACTTCTCCAGACTAAACAATCCCCGTTCCCTCAGCCACTCTCCTAAGACCTGTGCTCCAGACTCCTCATCAGCTCCACTGCCCTTCTCTGGACACACTCCCAGGCCTAGCTGCCTTCCTTGTACTGAGGGGCCCAATTCTTCCTATTCATCTACATTACCATTTGCAGGGTGAACAAAAGCAACTGTAAGTATTCAGAGTTGACACAACACTTACGTTTCTGTGGCCGGATCATAAACTTCACAGGAATTTAGTACTCTTCCAGAAACATTGTTTCCCAAGCTGCCTCCACACACATAAATGAGACCATTCGCCTCTACCATTCCGTGACTGCAGCGTTGAGTCAGCATGCTGGGCTTTGTATGCCAGCTTTCTGTTCTCGTATCGTAGCATTCAAACAAATACAGTGCAGAATTTCCTTAAAGAAATAAGAAACCCACCAAAGTGGCATTAATTTTGATGGTTATCCTCCAAGAGAAGAGACTAACAGTAATTATCAAATTGGTGCTTTGTTAGTTGAAAAGGGAAAGCTGCTTTCCACCTCTAAAAACAGCTAACCAACTTGAAATTTGGGACTACTCAAAAAGCACATACTTGTAATTCTTTTCTTGACTCTTTTGTTCCAAAGGATGTGAGTTTATATATAAATAGCTGTTTGTGTTTGAAAACAAATACAAATGATACAGATTTATTTTGGGAGGGGCAGGGAGGGCTGGGGATAGAAAAACTGAACAAAGTTGTATATAAGTTACCTATCAAATTTCCATCATCTCATGTTACTCAGTACTGAGAAATGTATAGAACATGGCACCTGTTTTGTAAACCTAACAGATTCACCTGAGTCTCTAATAAGCAAAGTGACTCATGCTATTCCCAGAATATCTGGTGCTTTTGGGATTAGATAACTAAATTATGTTGCAACATATTCCTGAATTATTAACAATCACAAAACAGCTAACCTTCACCATTTGACTTTCTTCCTACTGGCAGATACTTGTATTTTCGCGAAGTGTGAGGTCTGTGTTGTCCCCTCTCATGGACCAACAAACTATTACTGAAATCAAAAGCAACTTTTCTAATGAAGGTAAGTGGGAGTGTCAAGACTTGTCCTTACATAACCAGCCATACTTAAAGCAGAGTAGACTGGGCACAGCTTTCTCAGAAAAGAACTAGGTGTGTTACAGTAGCTGCACTCACTGCCAGCTGGGGAACTGAGCTGAAAAAAAATCACACAGAACACTACTTTTCCAGGTTCAAAAATAGATTTCTGTGAACCGTGTTTGCTTACTCCTACCAAGGTGCTCAGAATCAATCAGAACTGTGGAATGAGACATTTTTTTCCTTAATGTACATACATATCCATTGCTTGGAAGCTGTACAAATTCTTATACAGAAGAAATATAATAGAGCTGTCTTTAATGTCTTTTTAGAGGAAAACTTCTGTTTCAATGCACTGTATGTCTGTAGACACTAGTCTAGTGGCTGGTGACCCTGCACACAGCAGGGGGGTTGAAACCAAATGATCATTGTGGTCCTTTTCAACCCAGGACATTCTGTGATTCTATGAATTACAGCACTTTTAAATTAATAGTTTCACATAATTGTTTGCTCCAGTTTAGAAAAATGTGAGAATCAATACAGACAGACTTTTCTAGACAAGCAGTATTCATCGGATTCCAAAGAAAAAATAGACTTGCAAAATAACCTGTTATTAATTTTTAGATTTTACTATTCTGTCTTAAAAATTTATTAAAAATTACTTAAAAAACAAAGTAAAACAGTGCAGTACAGCAAGCGTAGACCAGAAGCAACTCCGAAGTTAACAACACTGTAATGGTGATGTAACTAATTAAAATGCATTAGAAAATAAACTATCCACTGAAAGTTTGGATCACAATTCCTCATGATCTGGCATGTGGGGAAACTGGGAAGATCTAAAAGATTTTGCAGTTTTGTAGCATTCCAAGCCTTAACCTGTTGCAAATAATGGGAAAAGTGTTATGTCACATTTACCACACTAGGTGGCAGCTACAAACTATCTGCTGCTACATCAGACCTCTTAAAACATATTAGAAGTCAGATAACTTTACCCAAATGTCACAGCTTTCTATTAAGTGATTTATCAATTTTAGGTGCTCCTTATGACCCCTTTTTTTTTCTCTTCACTTCCCTCTGCAGTGAGACAGAACTCAAGAGGAACTACTAAAAAATTTATCTGTAGGCATAGCGTTTTTTTGTTCTTGTTTAGTTGAGGTTTTTTGGGGAGGAGGTAGAACTTTAGAATTGTTTTGTTTTGTTTTTTTTTTCTTTTTTCCTTTAAGCTCTGTTTCTATGGATATGGCATATTTACATTTCTACTTTTGATTTGCCCAGATGTATAATTTAGACAAAAATCAACAAAAGCTGTACTGCGGTACAATGTTTCATTACAGATGTTGTTTTTCTTTCCTGGGGTGGGGAGAATTCAATGGTCTTTATTCAACTACAATGAGTAAATGACGTCTAAATTCTCCATTACTGAAGCAAACCATCAGCATAATTAACAGAAGATATCTTCTGTCATTTGACAGAAACATGTCAGTTTACAGGGACAGGTATGATTTCACCACTAAAACCAGTCAATTACAAAGCTTTTTATCATCCCTTTTTTTCATTGATAATAAGAAAAACTCATCAGGCTCAACATATAAAGTGAATACCATAATGCAGCTATTCTGGCCATATGTCACGAAATTTTAAACCACATTGAGATCTGTGAATTTGTGTTCAGTAAACTAATAGCAGAGTGAGACTTTCAAACTGTATTTGCTCGTCCCTAGTTAACTCCTACCGTGAATAACACAATTTCAATCAGAAACAGAACACAACAGAAATAGGTTGTTGGATTTCAGGGAGAAAAAAATTCTAAATATGGGAAAATTAACTCATGAGGCTAACACAGCAGCGTGCAGTTTCTTTTCAATAGAGTCATGCAAAAAAACAGAACATTTTCCAGGTATCTTTGTTTGTGCTTTTTGGGGGGTTGTTTTTAAAGATTTTTAGTGTCTTACCCACTTCTGAACCACCAGATGTATAAATTTTGCCCTCAGCAGCACAGGCTGCAAGGCTATCTCGAGGTGTTGGAGGTCCTAGCTTGGAATACCAGCTATCCTTCACCACATTGTAGCAGTCCATTCGCTTTATAGGGAAGAGCTGGGAACCACCCAAAATATAAACTACGTTGTCCCAGAAGACACAAGCTGCATCCCTGCGCTTTTCAAAGGGACATCGGATGTCTGTCCAGCTGTAATCCTGCATTACAAAGAACAGGTAATGTCTAATAGATTGTAACACTTACCTGCACAGCGAGTGTTTTTCAAACAGAGCTTTTCATAGAGATCTAGATACGGTCAGTTTTAAATTTCCTTTTCAAAACAAACATGAACACTGTTTATTGAAGAATACTCCTCAGGCGTACTCTTGAAAAATTCACTTAGACACAGACATAGTTAGCTGCAATGAACCATGACATAATCAATTTCTGTTTCCTCATTCCCTCTGTACACCCAGTACAGCTTTCCTGAAAAACAGGGTTTTTTTCCCTCAACAGTATTAATGCCCTGCTGCTACCAAGTCAGAAACAATGCATGTAATCAGTAAAGCAGAATACTTTTTCTTTTATAGAAATGGAAAAAACATCTTACATATACTGAGAAACTCTTTCTCTCTAAGGAAAATAAATACAGAAAGTAAAACCAAACAAAGGCGATGGAAAAAGAAGATAATATCCCAAGTGACAAGCAACTCAGTTGAAAAGCTCCAGTACATACTTTATTACCATGACAACTAGAAGCTTATTTACAGAATTTGCAAAACACAAGTGATCTATAGCTATCCACAGTTGATAGCATGAGAAATGGTGTAATGCTTTATCACAAATACTGGCAGTCATGTTGCCTAGAAACTGCTTTTGCATGGGTTGGCAAAACCAGCAATTATCAAATATAGGCATTAATGCTACCCAAAGCCTTAAAAACACCAAACTCAGCAACTGATGGCAGACCAGGATAGCATACAGCACAAGAAACACTTCTTGAATAATTGCATCTCACATATTCCATGCCATCATAAGCATAGCTTTTATCTTATGCTGAACAGGAAAGTTTGGGACCTTAACTGTTATCTGTCACCTAAAGATGGTCTAGCTAAACCAGCTGCATGACCTTCATTGTAATGAATCACACAAGACATTACAAGATTACATTTTCTTGGCAAGGACATACTTCAAACACCTTGGTCAGTGAGGAAGAACAGCGACTTCTACATGGGGGTTCAAAGAAAGAGGCAGAGCATGTTATAGTCCAAAACATCTTACAATCTTTTCCTGTAGCATCCCCCTTAGCAAGAAGAGCTGGCAGGTGCATGTGGCCCTTTATGATGAGAAACGCGTCCTGGGGCATCCTAGAAAGGAAAGCCATACTACAGCATGGCAAAATAAATAGCTGCATAAATCTTAAGAGAAACGTCTCAGTGCTTTGTGCAAGATCATCATATTTTCTGGCTCAAATTTCCAGCATTTTTACCAAAAAAAAAAAAAAACCAACAACAAAAAACAACCCTGTGTTTTCCCTTACTGTCGTAAGGGCTACAATCTGACTCACTTCTGTGGCTTCAGTTCATAACTACCCTTTCATTCACACCTTTATCAAAGAACCACAGGCTCTCCCATGACCTGAACATACTCAGCAGAACCCGCCTCTTCCAGCATGAGGCACTTCGGGTCCTTCTCTTGGAATGCTCTTCAGTATTGGTCTGCACCATACAGAATTTATTTCAACATGACTTATGCATTTAAGAGCGGTTGCCTTCCACCACAGTCAAGATCCACACAACTCTGGGCAGTGGCAAAACTCATTTTGGGAAGAGGGCCATTAGGAGGAAAGAAAGAACAAGAAACATGGTGACAGTTTGCCTGCTGACCTTGGCTCTCCACAATTGCTCATGCAAGGACACCAGAAGCAAAAGCTCATTAAATTGTTTTTGAAAGGCTTTTTTTTTTCTTTCCTTTTTTTTTTTTTTTTTTAAGACAAAACCAAAGAAAAGCACAACTTTCATGAATTTAACTTGCAATGATCTGAACTGTTGTCAGCTACAAGACCCCGTGACAACAGCTCCTTATGTAGCTACGGGCAATATGAAAGAGTAGCTCAGTGTGATTAAAATGTTTTCCTCAATTTCAGTTGATGCCCTGAAAAATAGCAGACATGTCTACTATGGACAACCTTGCTATTAATAGCCTAGTATTGACAGCTCCTTATCTCCTCCTAAGAGGCATGCTGGTCTCTTAGTTGTCAAGAAATAGCAATGCCAGGCACCTGTTACATTTCCATTGGTGGATTTTGTATTGTTAAAAAGTTAGCACTACCAGCTACTTCTTCAAAAGTATATTCCTGCCTCAAAATTCCATAAACTCATGTATAAATTTTAAATAAGAATTCAAAAAGTATATATTTTTTTTCCAATTTGAGAATTTGAACAATTTTTTTTTTTTGTAATGTTCTGTGGAAAACGCTTCCCAACACCACAAAAATGTCATCTCAGACTTTCTGTATAGTTCTAAAACCAAACATCTCTTCTCAAAATAGTGCCAGATTGCTCCACAGGAGTTTTATGCCCCAGACTGCATCTGTTCCATACTTTGCTCTCTTGAAGTACATGCATCAACAGAAGTATCAGATACAGCATAACAAGGACAACAAATATAGACAAAGTAATATTGTTAAACATTGACAAATAACACAGTCCATTCACCCATTAAAAAAAACCCTTTTTGACAAAGGAAATGAAGATCAACGTCAGAGACTGATTTTTGTGTGCAAAGCAATGTTACTGAAAATAATTTTTGCACTAGCCTTGCAGTATGAGAATTACTGAATATTGTATCACTCAAACAAGACAATATTTTCAGGAGAAACAGTCTAAATTTGTCTTGAACCACCTCTTCATCTGATATATTAAATTACCGAATTTAATTAAAATCAAAAATAAAGGATTAGGTCACTATTCAGTCAGCTCAGCAGACAAAAAAATTCAATTCCTTCCTAAGGCCCTAACCTTGCAAAAGTACACATATAACCTTGATTTTTGGCACTGTGACAGCTCCATTATCTTTTGATGAGACTAATTAAAGCAAGCCAAACTTGTGATGTAGAGTCTTACATCCCACACTTCTTATTTTACATGCACATGATATTAATCCAGCAGGAGTTCTGGATCCTTGGTTTGTGGCATTTAAGCTACCATCATAGTTGAAGATCAAACTGAAATGCTCAAATATCCAGAAAAATATGTTTAAATAACTTAAAAGCTGTAAGTAAAATAAGTAAGAGTGACTGAAGAACGACAGACTAGCTAAGAACACTCAAGGAAGCATAAAAGCACTAGAAATAGCATTCAATGGAGACAATGCTTATTAGAATCAGCCACTCACTTCTTTCACTCACTTCTTTCCTTCTCCTTCCCTGCCCACCCCAGCTCCCTGCTGAACCCACGTGTAAGGCCATAATGTTCCATCAAGTAAAAATTCTAAAAAAATCCCTTCAAATTCTATTTATTTATTTATTTGTATTTAACCTGGGCAAATAGTCTAAGAAAAAAAAGAAAAAAAAGGAGAGATCTTAATCCTATGCATTATGCAGCTTTATATAGGCATGACTTTTCATCCACAAACCAGATTTTTGTAATATTATAGTTTTGATGACTGAATATCCCATAACTACATATAATTTTCCCTCCAGCTGACTTTGCCTCTTGCTCCCACACAGCATGCTTGGAGATTATTATTTTTCCAATGACATCAAGTTTTCAAAAAAAAAAAAAAAAAAAAAGGAAAAAAACCTAGTTTTTTTCAAACACAATTAAAACCTCAAAAAAAGTCAACTGGAAGATTTTATATTAATGCATAAAGAGTGATGAAGCTACTAAGCCACTACTCCCACCTCTTCAGTTCTGACCACTGCTGACATTAGGCGCTTATTATGGAATTTAATGTGCCAGTTAGGTTGGCAGAGACCAGTATTATCTATGCTGATAATACCCTTGCCAGCTAATAACTAGGACAGAAAGCCTCAAAGCTAGTTTCCACACTGCCTTAGAATAGCTTTGTTCCAACCTAAGTTACTGTAGATCAAGAGGAAGAAACATCAATCTAATTTTCTTCTAGTAGGAGAAGGGTCAGAGCATGTTGGGTGGATTACAACCTGTTAAAATGCCAAAACCAAATAACCATTTGAAGATGATGAATGCCACGATCAAAGACTTCCCCAGTTTAGATGTTGGAAAGAATTTACTGCTTCACAACAGGAAAAAAATATCTTCTCAGTTCCTCCACCCTCAGTTGGAGCACTATTTATATTTCTTACTTAAATAAGAAGGAGGAAGATGGACAACACTTAGGAATTTGGAATTCTCAATTAAAATACAAATTAAATGTCTCAAACTAAGTTAGCAAATCTGACAACTTTTTTGAAACTTGATCAGAGCTCAGATAAGGTGGCTTAGATTCTATTTTACATACAGGAATGCAAATTTGTATCAGATGAGTTCAAAAGAACGTCCCAAGGGTTCATTCGTCCTGAGTTACATCTGACAGGGCTCACACTGACAGTGTAGTTCACACAGCTAACACACTGAACTACTTAACTATTTGAAACTGCAATGGCCATTAAACGTGCTGAGTTGGAAAAGACAATTTTTTGTAAGAAAATACATGATGTATCTAATTTCAGAACTTATCAGATCAGCACTGATACTTGAGTGGAAACTTATTTCTGTATTATTACAAATGTTGTCTGGTAAAACAGCATATGGATAGTCCTGCAAGTAGCTGATGTTTCTAGATCACCTGGTCCACACAGCTGAAACACAATTCCTGTGGCTTGATTTCTTTCAGAAAACATGGAAACAAATTCCAAGCAAATCCTGACTGATCTAAAGTGGTCATCTCTAAGGTTTTTGTAGAAATTCATTTTTTCCCCACTTCTGGGGTACTTGGCTCTCAATTCTCTTTCTTACATATTCTTAACTAACAGAATTGTGAACCATTGGATTTAGAAATGTTTACATATTTAATAAGAGTATCAAAACCCCTTATACTCTAAAACAGGTTCTACACTATTACAAAAGTCAATCTTCCAAATTACGCTAAGAAGAAATGTGCTCAGAGACTAACTCAAAGCAGTAAGTGCAAGCACATGCATATGGATTTACATATTCCAAACTGACTGCTCAGTATTTCTGTAAACTTTTATTTATTTCCAGCTATGGGATGCACAAACCAATAAATTCTGACTCAAAGGCATTTCAGAACCCTATATCTAACACTGGCAACAGACAAGCACAATCATTCTATTCAAAATCAAGTATTACATCTAGGAGCACAGATTTAAAAGCACCAAATTAGCTACATCTTGCAATTGTACACCCAAGAGACAGAATAATCCATCCTTCCCATTCCATTCTGCAGACCATTATGCTTTAGTTAATATCACCAGCAAATGTAAAACACATAAGCTTACAAACAGTGAATCTTAATGCATTCTGAGGTAACGATTACCTTTGGATTAAAATATCTGCAGGACTGGGGCTGTGAGCCTCCAAACAAAGCAATGCGATAATCATGCTTCTTCCTTCTTGGTCGTGTACCCTCCACTAGCTCTTCTCTGTCTTCTGGAGAAAGGAGATGGTATCGCATCCCACCTGGAAGGAAGACAACTGTTGCAGACCCAGCCTAGTTCACAAAGAAGGGAACGTTTCAGAGCTAGGAAAGGGAAAAAAGCAGGGACTCAAGTTTGTGCAGTACATCTATACAGCTTTGTTTTCATTCTTGAATGAAAGAATGTGCATGTGAGTGTGGCAGAATACATCCAGACTTGCATCTTATTTCAAATTTCCTGCTCTGTGTGAAAACAGGACTTGGATATGGACTCGTGTTAGATTCCAATTTATCAATCAGCTCGTTTAGCTAATAACCACGTCTTCCATACTGAAACTGGCAAAAGGAAGCATGACTTATGAAAAATATTGGCAAAACTGGGTGGCTGAAAGTGAAGCATTTCTAGCATCCTGCGTCTTAGGAAAAAATTCCACTGTTGTTCATAACTTGACAGTGCAAAATATGAGTTACAATTGCTTTAAGAAAGTAGGCATTTTCTTTTTCTCTAAGAAACAGTCCAAATTATGCAAAAACATTACTGATCTTACAGGTCATTAAAACAAAAACCCTTATTTTTTCAGCAGTGCACCTAATTCCATGTCATGCAGAAGTGCAACTGAGATGTTGATGATCAGTAAATACTTACCAACGTACAGGTTAATTTGAATCTTACTCATTGACCGATGGAAAAGAGTTTGAAGAGATGGAAAAGAGACATTTTTAGATCTACACTAAAAGGAAGCTGACTAATTGCTACTGAAATTAAAAAAAAAATTCTTCCAGAACACTTATCAACACATAAGCTTTATTCTCATACATGATAAAATGATAAAACTTCAAATTTGATACCTTAAAAGAAGAAGAAGGAAGCTTGTTTTCCCTTCTCATCTGTACATTAAGAACATAAGTGTTTACAGCCTCAAATGTCACAGAGTGCGAGAGATGAAAACAGTGCAAGTCAGGCTTAACATCCTCATTTGCTTAGGGACACTTTATGATATTCAAAACTTCAAACTAATTTTTAATAATTCACCTCTGAACAATAACAGACACTGAGATACTATCCTGTCCCAAAGGCACATTTCCAGTTACACCAACTCAACGGCAGAAAACTCATTCCATTATGCATCATGAAGTTAATATCATTTGCTAGCGATTCTCACTTCTTTTCTCTTATACGAATAGATGTTGTGTTCATGACAATCTGCTAATGCAACTTCAACTAAATGCAACATCCTAGAAGGAACAGCGATGTTTTTAACGTGAAAGCATCATCAGAGCATTTGAAATAATTTATAAAAATTTACATTCCACATCATTTTTAAAATATATAGAAAATCAAAGATTTCAACTAGAGGTCAACTTACTGATCACCATCTTAAGGCATTCTGGGTTATCCTGAATAAGTGGTTCAGCCTGAACTGTTTTACTTAGGAAGTTCTTTGATATAAGAGGAAATCGGACTTTAGCAAGAATGTCAACCATGTATGGCTGGCGATTTGGTTCATCATACTTCAGCCACCTGACTGCTGCATCATAAACCTTAAACAGAAGAAAATGAAAGAAAAAGGTAATGTACATCACCACAGACTCAGGCAAAAACTAAATACCAGTGCTCCAATCAGATTCTTCTACCCATTGGAGGGTAACTCATAATAAAATTGCAGTATGTAGAGATTTCAGTAAAACCATCTATGCCACCATGTTCCAAAAAAAGGCAAGACAATGCTCAGGCATAAATTATAAATTAAAACAAACAGACAGACACAAAATAAAACCCTTCTACATTTTTTAAACCAATAATTTCTACTACCATTTAACATTTTTCCAAATAGGAAGCGTGAATCTGTAATTCATATCTACGCGTGTAACCCCTGCACAACATACAAGACAAATATGCTTTGTGTTCAGTGTCACAACACTGCTAATGCTTCATCAGGAACGCTGAAATAGCTTGTACTTCACATAGTGTCCCAAGCTGACAAAATGTGTTATTAAACCATTCTTAGGAAGTTCCAAATTGTGTCTTAGCAGACCATTAAAAAAAAAAAACAACAACCCCCCCTATTTTTTATAGCTACAGACTGCCTTAAGTATAGTATTCTGAAACTTTCCTTTGTATCTTCTCTTTCCTGGAAAAGCTAATGGGTTTTCTTGGAAGGGCAGGGCAGACAGGACAGGGAGGTAGCCAAGAAACTTGTTCTATTTATGATTGTCCACTGAGTCAGGAAGCAATAGAAAGGAAGTCCAACATTACCAATGTACTAACACTCTTCAGTGCTGCTCACAGACATAGCAAACTTACCTACTACACTGCCATGCCAGAGTCAGCACTGATTTTGTTACGGGTAATAACACTACTTGTTGAAGCTGAAACTGATCATTCCCTGAATTTTAATGGCAGAACTAATTTCAGTAAGTCTCTCCATGTGATGAAGTCATTCAGAAGGACTGCTAAACCTCCTCAGCTGAAATGACCACAGATCAAGGGAAAATAAATAAAGAAACTTAAGGCTTAAGTTCCATCAGCTGAGGAAATTCAAAAGAATTTTGGGATATAGCGTTCTTTTCTCAATCACCAACAGAAACACTATTAGCATACAGGAAAAAGAGGCCAGCTAGTAATGAAAGCTATCCTTCCTGCTTCTGCTAAGTGAAAATATGCTTTATACCAATATAGAAATGAAAGTACACTAACTTTCTGTTGGCATTCCTGAGAAATAAGATTACTCTGGTATGCTGTCCATTTATAAGAGGAATTTTAATCATGCCACGCTCCTACGTGAAATTTCTATCACTGCTGCCAAGTTGAAGCATGCCATGTTACTTTATCAACAGAACTTCAAGAATATAAATTCTAAAGCATAAATTCCACTGCAAGATAACAAAGCATAAAACACTCCTAACTCTGGGAAAGTTACCTTGGGCCTGAACTCTTCCCAGTCCATGGTAAGAATTTTGACCTTGTCACCTGATATTATTCCCCACCACAGCAATTATTATTTTCAGGCAATATGTATTGAAGAAAATGCATTAATTCTCTGAATACTTAACTTCAGACTCGGTAAAACTCCCAACTCTATTTAAATGCATATACATACCACCTTGATTACAAGATCCTTCTGATGCACTTCAAAGAGTGTAAATTCATGACAACATAGCTAAATGAATTTAAATTACCCAACACAAGCACCAGAATCAGCTAGAAAGGCAAAATTTCAGTACAGATGTGACTGAGAACCTTCAGGAAATATACAGCAGCTACAACCATCTCACAATCAGCTCTTTGAGCTGCAGCACAGACACACCTATACTCCATTTCCCTGCTGCAGGAAGAATAAGCTGGCAAACACATTCAGGGCTATGGTATACTGAATCAAGTGTTCAAAATGGGACAGCTGTGACTAATCTCCACCACAGTTCACAGCTTTTAAATGAAATTTAAGGCACTTCCCATTCACCTAAGTTTTTTTGTATCTATTCCATAAACAAGGGCCTTCCATCAGTCTGTTACTGTCAGTGCTTCTAGTTTTGAGTGTTAGGTCCACTTTGTTCTTAAGTTCTTCAATTTTGCAAGTTTTTTTTATGTATACATGTTTCCATCAGCAGCAGCTCCCTTCTGAAAGAGGCTGACACTCAGCACATAGTCAGGTAGAGACATCAGATACAGTTTGCTCCCCACTTTGAGGTATTCACTTCCACTAACAATGCCTAAATCCCAGGCTGGGAGCAACTGTTGTAATACACTAAACTTAATTCAACTCATGTTACATGGAATCAGAAGCCCTATATCTCAAAAAAGGAAACTGTCCTGCTTACATCATTTATGACTTCTCTTTCCAGTTTGCTGATATAACATATTATATCCAGATGAAGTGTGGATATTCATTTTATGTTTGGTTTTGACCAAGCAGGGATACACTTGCTAGCTGGTTGAGTGAAGGGATTGTACTGCTTTGCTCTGTACTGGTGTGGACTCAGCTCAAGCACTGTGCAGGAATACCTGAAGTGAGACACTTGAAGCTTTCTCTCAATTAAAAAAGAGATAGTGAAGTTCAATCTTCATAGCTGACAGAATAACTCTTTTCACAATGAAACAGATCTCACCTGGTCTTCTGCCCTCACGGTCAGTGTATCTTGGTTCAAGAGGTGTGTCACACGCTTAACATCAAGCTGAAGAAATTCATCTGTCTTGTAAACTTCAGTGAAATGCTGATGGATAAAGTCATCTGCGGTGGCTTTCAGTTCTGGACAGTCTAAGCATTCTGCTAACACGCTTATACCTGTGAAAGAAAAATTAAGAAAACACCTTTCCAAACTGAACTGCAATTACCTTTAATATACTTGACTCAAATGGTAACACCATAATTTCAATGATACTTAGAATGCCAGTTTAGTACTTACTGATATGCTTAAAGATACTATCATAATTAATCTGCAACTTAAGACAAACTAAGATAAGCACAAGCATGTGATCCCTAGTTCTACAGGGCAAATTGAAGAGTCAGGCCTGTAGCACTTGCTCTACTATTTCTCCAGCACTATTTCCTCACCACGGAAAATACAACAGTATATTAACTAGGTCTGAGCCATGTAACACCAAAGTCTAACCAGAACAGCTTGATGTTTCCAGGTTTCATGACCTGCCCTGACCTGCTCAGGCAGCAAACATCACCAACCATGCGCAACTAAGAGGCACAGTGAGCTGGACTCTTCAGCGTAGATAGCAAAGACTGCTGCAGGCCAACACAAAAAAAAGTCAAGCTAACACTGCAGCAAGAGCAGAAGCTTGGCATAAAGCTATAAACAGCAACTGCTGCTGAGAAGTACTGTTTCCAACCTTCTCTCTAGTTACCAGGTGAACAAAGGGCTCTTCAGTGGAAACATTTTGCCCATCACACTATGGTCTTCCCCCTCCTCCTCTTTTGGAGAATGCCAACAGGTGGAGTAGAAGCAACCCCAGAGCAAAATTCAATCCACAGGATGCAATTAGAGTGAGCTGCTCTACAAAGCAAAATGGGAACTACAATGATAAAATTCAAGAGTATGACCTAGCTGGTTTTCCAGTGAGAAATAACAAAACTTCAAGCGATTCAAAATAAGCTGTGGTTTATTTCAAATATTTATTTTTATGAATTGTGAGCTTGCCTGTAAGTCTACACAGAACTCATAAGATATATCTTCAGGAAAATTTGATTTAATTTCTATCTCCTTTTTGATATGAATTAGCAAAGTATGCAAGTGTTAAAGAATATAATTAATTTTCTAGTTAACAAAGACTGCAGAGGACTGAACATGCCTCAAAGCAAGTGTAAGTGGCATTTTCCTCAAAAAGTAATGCCTTCCTTCCAGCAGTTGTTTCAGAGCCACTGCTATAGTGCAGCATCACAGCACATCATCTGAATCTTTGTAATTCAGATCTTCTGCAGAACATCTGTTGATATTTAAACATCTGTAACATACCTGAGATGTCGTTAGGAGAACTGCATAACTAACATCAGTAATTCTAAATATTTTCTTACATCAAAGACCAAAGATTAAGTACTCCAAATCTCTAAATAATAGTAAGCACTAAGTTCTGCTTACTGTTTAGATTTTTGTAATACTAAGTTTGCATTAAGGCTACAGGGCATATCAAACATCAAAACGGTGCAGATGACTTTCATAGATTTCACTCAAAAAGAGAAAGCAGCAGCTAAAAACAAAAGTAACAAACTCATTTTATTTGGAATTTTGAGAAGGTATTTAGTTTTGTATTAACTACGACTGTCAAATTTAGTCTCCAAGAACAGTAACAAAAACTGAAAGTATCACCTTATTAAACAGCCAAGGATCTGAAACAAACAAGAAGCTCCAGGCTGTTGTTAAACTGGGATAAGACCTTGCAAAGTCAGTGGACCCTGACACTGGCCAAGACAACTGACAAATTATTTTGTTTATGGCAAGGGGAAACAGTTCAGATTCAGAGCAAAATTATTCTTTGCATGCATTTGGATTTAACCAAATACTACTGTCTTTTATATTATTATACTGTCTATTTTTCAAGAACAGAAAAGTTAAAAAAATGACTAGTCTGTATTTCTCTTACCAAGACAATTTGAAGCATCAACTTGTTCTTTCAAAAAGTCCACACACATTTTTTTCACAGGTTCAATCTGATATTGGTTTGCTGCATCCAGTAAAGACTGGACATTATTGCTGTTAACAGAAATTCTGCAAAACAGAAGATGCAACATCAGCATCACTAAAACAACCTTCTTAGTCATAGCAAAAACACCAATCCATAAGTGGCAAAATTATTCCCCTGCTATCTCCACAAGCTTCTTTAACTCACAAACAGTTGAGAGACAACTTCCCTTCATAGTCTTTTCAAATTGTTTTAATTTGCTGTATACTACCGAGGAAGGACAGAGAGCAAACAGTGCAGGATTAGCCTGTTAAAGAATTGGCTAGTTAAAGAATTAGCCTTTAACGCAGGCTATCTGGAACACCATGCTTTGATTTGTGCAGTTAGCCATTTTCACAAGAACAGAAAAGGAAAAGTGCCTTCTCCTGAAAGCCTCCCACTCCCAAATGCACATCAGTGAAATTTGCCTAAACTCATTGTCAAAACTGCTATAGTTTATTTGCCTAGAGTGCACAAGCAGAACCATTCTGACTGCAAGGCACCAAAAGGGCCAGGGTGCAAGCATTGGCTGCATCTCACCACAGATGATGTGTACAGAACTCCTCTCAGAAACCAGAGAAACAGCCTACATCCCATCACTACAAAGACGGGGTCTGCCGTCCATCATAAGAGCTTGTTGCAAAGTACTGTTCAGAATCCCAGTTTTTTGAACAAGCTCCGTTTAAACGTTACAGTGCCTGCAGTGCTATTTAAAAACAAACACATGGGAGTCTGAGATAGAAGGGAAATGCATTTTGCAAAGCAGCTTCCCACTCAGACTGTCCAAAGGTGAAGGTGTAAGTCCCCGAAATAGCTATTTGTGTGATAGCTGCTAGGAACATGAGGAGAAGCCCCTGCTGATAACAAGAAGGGTCTATATTTCAGAACAATGTCGAATATAATTCACCTCCAACACTGATGCCAGAAGTATTCTTAAATACTTTCTGATGACAATTACCACTCTCTTTAGTCCATAGGGTTCCCTACTGATGAAATAAATAGGAAAAAGGAAGGAGGATATAAGTCTAGTCACAACAGACTTAAAACAAGTAAAGAATTGTAATAATATGAAAACTGATGAATCATAAAAGCATTGTTTTAAGATTTCATCATTTAGAGTTGGCAGGCTTTCCAGCTGAAACATCAGTTTTAAATAACAAAACTACCTTGCAGTATAAGCAAACTCCACAAGCTGTTCAATAATGTCAGGTTCCGCATCTTTCAGCTCCACCTCAAAGGACTTTGATTCAAGCATATTTGCTGCAAAAAGGTTAAAAGACAAACTACATCAATAAGCCACTCTAATTATTCTCCATTCTAAAAACTAGAAAATAAAGTCATTATACAAAATGGGAACCTGCTAAAAACTGCACATAGTTGATTGCTGCTTTTCCCTTACAAACGCAAGTCAAGAAAGAAAGGAGATGGTGTGATAACCAAAATAACTGGTGTGTGCATGTTTGCATTATGTCAATTTTGCTGAAAAGTGCCTTAAATAGGAACGGTCAAAAATGCTGTTGGACTGCAATGCAGACTGCCAAGCCAGCATGACCAAAGATAGGAAGCATGCTCTGCACCACCAAAGGCTATTTCCATATTCAAGCTGATAACAGCAGAGCCAGCTCAGAGCTCCCACGCTGTCACAGCACTGCAAATCTACCCACAGATGGATACAAGCCAACCACCAGAAGGCACAGACATTTTTCTTCTTCTTGAGTTTAACATGTGATTTATAGCACAGCAATTTTACTTCTGCATACCTTACCTACGACTTGTAATATAGATACTATGCAGTTGAATGTATAAAGGCAGAACAAGTGCAATAATGCTTACATTTTTGGAAACAAAAATGAGAGAAATGGTGAATAGGGATGAATGGAAGATGGATAAGAACTGAAGAAATCTTCGCTTACACCTATCCCTGAAATTAATCACTTCATAAAAAAGAAACTGTGGATGACAAGCTGTTTATCAAGACGTGCTCATGAAATAATAAAATTAAGCAATTTGGAAAATACTTACTAGTAAACATCAAGTTAAAAAAGTGGCTTGCTGAGGCGAGCACAACACGGTGAGCTGGGATCCTCCTTTCCTGAACCATAAGAATAACATCACAGAGCGTTCTCTGAATCAGAGGAAGAAAACCAGACAGAAAAACAGAAGATCAGCATTCCTGAAACACTTTCAACAATATTTCTCTAAAAACAGCATATGAAAATTCACTGGTCTCCTTTATCTGCACAAACCAAAATAATATCACACAATAAAAAAAGATCTTCTGAAAGTCAGCAAAGCTCAACAACCTGAAGAACTAAGGAAGCTCAATTTTCCCATGACCTTGCACCTTCAGGCTGGTCACTGATAACATGAGCTGTGATTAAAGCTTTTCCTGTAGCATTTATATCAGCCTCCTATGCTAAAGGCTCCGCAGCATTGAGCAGAGACTACATTGACATTCCATCCCTTTCATCCTTATCTACTCAACTGCCAATCTATTTTTTAAGCTTCTTATAGGATACTCATCAGAAAGCATTCACTGAATAAAATATAAATAACACATTTCAAAAAGAAGAGTTTGAATTATCAGTGTAGATTTGGGGAGTGTATGCGTTGCTAAACTTCCTTTGTACATCCATGACTTTAAAACATTTAAGATCGAAACAATAACAAAAAAGACCATGTGAACAAAGTTTCAAAGGAAATCTTTTAGAGCTGGAATTCCCAGCACGTCTGTCTCCAAAGAGGTACATTAGCAGTACAAGACATCATAGAACACTTTGGCTGAGCTTTGCTACAACACACAACTGCTGCTTTAACTACATCCTGTGTCTCTAAGGCATGTTTGATGCCTCAGCTCAGTATTTGAAACACCTGATACCCTAAAGCCTCACTGGATGTGGGAAGAAATATCTGTCAACCAAACCAGATCATCATTCTCCTTTCTTTTCCTGTGACATTTCTGGGTGTAACTGCTCTGTTTCAACCATGGTACAGAAATGCTCAGAAAGAACTTTCCAAAAGGACCTATTTGCATCACTCAGTAACTCTGATGATGCAACCCATGACTAGTGCTTCATCGACCAAAGCACACACCCAAGCGTCACCCTGCATTACCAAGCTTCATTAACTCAATGACACCTTGCAACTCCATCCCAGCTTCATTCTCAGCTACTTCCTTTTGGCCTATCTCCACTCAGCTGCGAAGTGGACGATGTATGCACATGCTGTCAAAAAACTCATTGCATCCACAGAGATACAGCCATTTCATTTTCAAGGTCAGCAAGAAGTCCTCATACATTGAACATACTCCCAGTCTCACCAGAACTGAGTGCCGACATGCCCACAATCTACTCCAAAATCCCACACATGGCAGCTGACTCTAGATCACAGTTCACACACACACACACACACACACACACAAAAGCAGCCTCTTCAAAATTAGCTGCGCTTTATACCTGTCCCATTTTCCTACATCATTAACCAAATGCATATGAACAGGTAGTGCTCTGCACACAGGCTGCTGTTTCCATCACAGGAAAGTTTTAACTCATAGTGCATTGAGGTTTTATAACCACAGCACAGTTCTCAACTTAGCAAAATACGACAGCAGCTTCCTGCAGCACAAGGAGCAAGCGGATCTAGAACACTTTCCTGTGGCTGCTGCTCCTCCTATGCATACCTAACAGAAACAGGAATGTCTGAAACTACACAAAAGTTTCTAGACTAGTCAACTGACAGGGGTGAGCGGACATAAAAGCCACCATCTGAAGTCTGACTAAAAGTAAAATAAAAGGTAGCAGGCAAAATTTGGAGTTGCATCCCCAACCCCCCCAGGCACAGTTAATTTGAAGTCAACCAGAAGTGGCACAACACTTTGGTTTGATCCTCTCACACTGGGGGCTGTATCTCCTCTGCCTTCCTGATGTCTCAAAAGCTGACTATTTGACATTTTGTGTGGCTGAGGGATTTCGCTCAAGGCTGAAGCTCTGCTTTAAGTTCCAGATGTCCTGATTATTTAGATAATTAAACTTCCCAAGATGAACTGTTTCTTTTCAGTGATCCAAGATGGACATAAATAAGAAACAAGAAGAGACACTTTTGAGATGAGACACGAGTCTAAAATAGTAATCAATCAGATGAGACTAAGTATTATGCTCAAACGTAGATAAAGTGAGGAGTGGGATAGCTCCCCAAATGATCACTGAAGACCACCAAAGAACCCCACGCAATCCAGAAGATTCAAACGTTATGTAAGCTTACATAACCCTATGAATATGTCATAGGTAGGCGTGACTTGTGTATTAGGTAGGTGGATAGCGAAAACATTTTGGACTATAAATAGAAGTCAGTGTAAAGACTTTGCATGCTTGATTTTTGGGCATTTCACACCTTGCAGCCCATGTAGAATAAATGCCTCTTCTAAGAACACTTGTCTTTTCAAACATGTTTCGGGAGACTTAATTGATAACATGCCTTCAAAGCATAACAGCACCTGGCATCCCCTTGTCAACAAGGAGAAAGA